>NW_027131500.1:0-1200000 GCF_026122565.2 Emydura macquarii macquarii | reverse complement strand
CTTTGGTTGTCACAGACTTGATGAGATATAGACTAGTTGCCTATTGTTGCATCTCATCTGTATGAATGCTTAAGGTAACATATTACATGCAAACAAGTATGAAACCTCACTTACCCATTCCCCAGTCAATAATTAGTTGTAAAGACTTTCAGAATAGACTCTTCCTCATGTAAAATGTAGTTTAAAATTCATGCTGGTTATTGTATGTTCAGATTGTTTTGTAGATATATATATATAGGAGCTCTGTCAAATCTGAAACTCTCTTTATACCTTGAATTTAAACATGGTAGAGCACGTTAGCATCCCCTTTTTCCTGTCAATGTCTTGAGAATATTCACATCATTTTTTTTCTGATGTATGTCAAGGTCTGTTACAGAGTCACACTTAACCTTAATAGCTGAAAATTCTGGTGATTTGCTTTGCTTTTCTCTGAATTTCATTCACTGTGAATGCTGCCCTCTTGCCTCCTACCTCTGTCTTGCTGGAAGATGCTGCTGTTGATTAGCGTATGTGGATATGTAGCAGAGTTGGGTGAGGAAAATATTAGAGGGATGGGAAAATAAGTTTAAGAGTTATATTTTTTTTCTGTCTCAGATCAAGATGAAAATATTCATTCAAATATTCACTGACAAATTGTTTTCAGTTCAGGTCAGTTTTTTGGTAACTTCAAAACATTTCACTTTGATTTTGACCTTTTTAAAAACTTTTTTTTTTTTTAGTTTTAATTAAAGCTTACATTTCTATAGGAAGAGTCATTTTGAATTGAAAAACCAGAATTTTTCATTTTGGAAGTGTCAAACCAAAACATTTTGATAATGATAATTTCTAAACTTCAAATATTTCTGAATCAGGAAACTTGTCAAATCCAAACCTGTTTTGTGAACAGTTTTGGTTTAGATGAATTGGCATTTTCTGATGTTTTGTTGAAAAACTCCCAACTGGTTCTGAATACACATTATAAAAGCTATTCTAGGAGATAAAGGTTTTGCAACAGATTTTTTCAAGTAATCTGCTAGTAGTTTGTTATATGAAAAAAGAATATTCTCAAAAAAACATAATAGCATTTAACTGGATATATATTTTGTGGCCCACCTTTCTGACTTGTATCAAGATGGTGTCATCTAGAGTTATGTTTGTGTTGGTGCTCAAACTGGTTAATCTCTCGCCACTGCCTTATCTGGGTGGATTGATTTTAAATCAAAGCAATTTAAATCAATGATTTAAATCACCAAGAAAATAATTGATTTAAAGCAAGTTTCCCACTGATACTTCTTCACATTTTTCTTAAACAATGGTGCAAATCTGATCACTAAAACATGTTAATTTACAACTCAGTTCAACATTTCACAACATCTAGGAGGGTATACTTTGTGTAATTTTTTAGATAACTTGATTTTTATTAATTTAGGAAATAATACATAATACTCATTATCTGTGTCAAGTAGCAGATGCAGCAGCAGTACATTAGGAATGGTAAGAACTAAATCATACACACAAACACAATAGCACTTATATTTTATTAAACTAAATCTTAAATGTTACATAAATGTTTCACATTTGCAATTGCAGCAGTCTCCTGAGTTGCCAGCTGATGGCTGCAACTTCTACAACTAGCTCTCATCTTCCCCACTCCCACTGTTATTTTTATTCATAAACAGAAATACGAGTTTTCCTGCTTTTTCAACTCCCAGTCTATTTCTTAGCTTAGAGTGAATAATACCAAACGATGAAATTCTCTCTGCCTGCATGTTCTTTCAGTGAATACTGCTGTGAAAAGTTGGCTTAGCAACTGAAGGAACTCTGTTTCAAGGTTCCTGTCTAATGATTTCCACCAATTCAGGGGAGTGACTTTGTTCAAAACAATATCAGTAAACATGTACTGTTTAAATGGTTCTGCTCCAGCCCTGAAATGCATTATGACTGGCATAACTGAGTGATTTTGAGATGCCCATGCCATGGCAGCAGCATCTTCTTCAGAAGTTAGGCATCTGCCTTTACACCTGGGGTCGAGAATGTTTGCAAGAAAATGAGGTGGAGTTAGTGCTTGATCCATTTGCTTCTTTATTGCCTGCTGTTTAACTTTCTGGTGAGATATTTCTTTTCTCAATGTCTCTTGAAATGCCTTCTAAATTTCAACATCAGCAATGCAGCAACAATTTCTCTGAAGTTAGTTTAAGGCTATGGATATAGGCTTCAGTATACTGAGCATATCCTCTACATTCCTCTTTAATCCAATGTTAGATACTTTGGATGAGATACTTCCATCTATTTTATCACGGTTTTCTTCACGTTTTATGAGAGTAGGCTAGTTCTTAATAAATTGTTCAAAACAACCACAGAATTCCATCCAATATCTTGAGGGAGAATTAGTTTGGATCCTCCTGTTCTCTTCAGTGAAGCTGAAGCAAAATGGTTGTTACGGAAGTATTTGTGATGTCAACATTTTCTTTTATTCCTGGAAAAGACGTACTTCTTTCTTTGGCTAAAAGATGCATTAAATGGGCACTGCACCATATGTTGTTAAGGAGCATCCTTCCATTTCTTCTTCTAAGTATCTTCTCATCTTTGCCACATTTGCAACATTGAGTGAATAATACCAAATGATGAAAATATTCTCTGTGCCTTTAAGACAGTGTCTTAACTAACTCTTCTGCCTTGCTTGGCCCAGATCCACCACCACATAAGCACAGAACAACAATCCCATTTAGCCTGTGTCTTTCTTTGCACATGACTTTAGGCTGCTGAGAAACAGAAACTGAAAACCCAGAACTTTCAAGAAGCAAGAGCTGGTAGTTAGGCTGGACAGACTAGAGCCATTAATTCATTTTTTATGAGACTAAGTGTAGGTTTAGCATGTTTGTGATGAGATTTAATTGTAACTGTTATTTTTTAAATGAGAGCAATTTAGTATTTTATTGACGATTTAAAAAAATTCAATTTAAATCAAAATCCGATTGTTTTTTTTTTTTTTAATAATTAATTTTTATCCACTCTGTGCCTTATTAAGTGGGTATGATATACTAAGGGTGAAACTCTATTTTATGTATTTAGGATTGCCATGGAGAAGCGCCAATTCATAAGGCAGCTAAAGTTGGGAGCTTGGAGTGTCTTGCTCTACTCATTGCCAGTGATGCCAGAATAGAGTAAGTCGAAAACTACAATTAAACCAACTGAAATATTAGCCCACAAAAGTTATTCATGTAACTTATTCTACTATAATCTTAACATACATTAACAACAAATGTACGTTAATGCAGAACTTTGTTTCCTGTTCAGACTATATTGTGATAGCGTGAATGCAGTGCGTGTATGAACATGGTGTAACCATTACAAGTATCTATTATGCAACCATTACAAGTATCTATTATGCATAGCCCACGTACTTTACAACTCTACCATAGTCTTTCTGTTTTGATTTAGAGAAAAACCTCTTTATCATAGCAGCTAACCAGAGCTTACTGATCATACATTTCCTCGGTTGGAGGAGCTTTCCATTTCATCTAGTGGTTATACTGTTCTTATACATTATACATTAGTGATTTCTTTGTTCCTTTGTTTTTTGGTAGCTCATTTCTCTATTTCAATATTTTTGCACTTAAAATAAAGACATTTTACTGAAGAATTATGATGAATGCCTCATCTTATATATTGATTTGAAATTAACATCGTGTTAACTTTTGTGTCTCAGTTTGTGCAATAATGATGGACAAACAGCAGAAGACATTGCATGGGCTTTTGGATTTCTGGACTGTGTTAAATTCCTCAGAACTGTTAAACATACTCAAAATATGAAGTTAAGAGAACAGTCTAGCTACTCACTCAAGGACAACTGTGATTTGCTGAGAGCGGCTTCAGCTGGACAGAAACGAGCATGTGGAATTATGGGACCCACAAACAGAAAGAGGAGGAGATCAGATGGTATGTAATTTATGACAATCTACACTTAAATTAGACAGTTGCCTAGGACGTGTTTAATACATATCAGAATATTTTAAAACCAGAATCTCATATTTCAGTATTTAAGTATATTACCTGAATTTATATATGTAGTAGTGGTGGTGAGGCATGGCCCTTCAATGTATCCATATATACTACATTGTAAGGCTGCTACTCAGTCAAAATATTAATGTTGCATAAAAGAATTGGCTGCGAAGAGATATGTATTTTCCAGTAAAGGGCCAAATGACTTTTTTGTGCATTGGATCAGGGTGGACAGATTTAAATCAAAGCTATTTTAATAATCAGCAAGCAAGAAACCTTGATTTAAATAATCACTTTTAATTAGTTTTAGTTACTTTCCTTTAAGAAAGGTGGATTTTTATTGATTAGTAACCATTAAAACGTCTTGCAAGTAAATAAAGCCTTTCCACTAAATTTGGGGCTTCTTTTTGCTAACCAGGAGAGTATGCTATATTTATACATGTTAGTTTAAGCAAGAATAACCTTAAATTTTTACTAGATTAATTTTTTCCTTGTGGTTTTTGTCAATCTCTACCTTGGATGGAATTTTAAAATTCAATTAAATGCACAAACAACATTTTAACAACTTAAATGAAACTACCTTAATTGTGCTGGATACATAAACTTTTTCTCTTATCAAAATACGTTTTGCATTTAAAATTTATTTATTAAACAAAGCAAGTATTATCGGTACCTTGTGAATTGACAATGTTTCTGATTACCATGTTCAAAATTTTAGAACTAGTAGATCTCACACCTGGGTTTTATTCATAGATTGATAGAGGAAAACACACATTCCTACTCTTTTGACTCTGAGCTGGTTTCTTAATTTTGAATGATCTTTACACTGAACTAATTGAATAAACTGCATAGAAGATAATATTTTCTTTGTACCTGCAGAAGCAGCTACTGCTGTCAAAAGCTTGTTTAGTACTTAAAAACCAAAAACAAAGTCCCTCCAGTTCCAGGTGCTTAGCCCGAGACTTATTAGTTCAGTGGTTTGACTTTCTTTAAAACTTGGCAGCAAAGATTGTCTTAATTTTTTTTGGATTTAATTTAAATGATTTTAATCATTCTAAATTTAAGCCTTAACTTAAGTTATCAATTCCAAACTTTATTTTAATTAGGTTTATTTTTTAAAATTAAGCTTGTAAATTAAATTATATCCATTTAAAAAAAATACAAATGTTTATCCATTCCACAGTGGAAATGGGAATTCTCATTCAGTGGTGGGCTATTTAAGAAGTAGGTTTTAGGTAGAGAGAGATGGATCCATTAAACAGCCATCCCATACTACATCCAAGTGTTTTATTAAATTGAGATGTAGACTTCTATTTTGTAAAGTAAGCTTTTCTTTGTTTGAACAGATATCACATCTTAAACTGCAAGTGGGAAAACCTGTACTCCTGAAAAGAATCTTTAAGAAGAATCTGAAATCTGCAAAAACATTATTGGTCTGAACTAAGCAGCTCAATATTTGATGTTCTGCTGTCTCCTTCTGAGAAGGAGGAAACCTTGGTTACTTTTGCTTCTTGTAGAAGACATTTTTCTAGAATACTTACATTCACATAACTGTTTGAATACCTGTTCAGTTGTAGATTCTGTATAATTGGGCAGTCTCTTCTCAGGTATCTTTCCTCCAAGTAAACAGGAAAACAGAGTTGATACCTAGCACGTACAGCGCTTCTCTCTGGCTCCTCCCAGCCAAAGTGCTGTAGATTAACATTTTGTTAAACAGCATTCTTCACCTCTCAAGTTGTGTGGTGTTACTAGCTGCTGTCAAACAGTTACCACACTTCACTACAGAAGGGGTTGTATGGATCCCTAAGGATAGTTTGGATCCGTTTAAAGTCCCAATTCTCCCCACCTTACTAACAAGAGCACTCTTTATTCATATGAGTGAGAGCTGCTTACGTGAGTAAATGTTACAGGATCAGGCCCTAAATTTTGTAAAGCACTTCAGGATCTTTTGGAATGCAAAAAACAGATTTGGTATTATCTTAATTTGGGCAACTGAGATAAAGGTAAACTAATCTATACAAGAATGCAGTTGAATGTGATTTACTCTTTTTAAATAAAAACCTTCAAAATGGAAGACTTTTTATGCTTAAATTGCAGTGAAAAGAATTCAAGTACCATTTTTATTTCAACTGGTTTTGATGGACAAAATACCATTTAAATTGAAAATAAGTGAAAGTTTTCTAAAGTTTATGCATTTATTTTAAATAAAGCTCTGTCTATATCAAGTTTTAATTCTGGCTTAATATAATTTTTTTCAATTGGAATTTAAATAGTTTTTGGTCGCTGAGGTAGGCAGAGGTTGTAATAAGCATCCTTGCTCCAAAAGTCAGGGCCCTTCCATCCACACCAAGCCTGTACAGGAAAAAGCAAAATAAAGCCATTTTTAAGACAATTGTGCTAAGCAGACTGGTCCCTGAGCATTGTCATATGTCACAGTTTTTGTAATTTTCATTATGTGTATACTGACTTAATAGGAAGGATTCAATTTTTTGACTCATTGAACAGCTAGAAATTCCCATGCTGTTAAAATTGAAGTCTAATGGCAACATTATCTTCTGCCGTGTATTTTGAAGGTAGTAAGGTCAAATCATAGAGTATATTTTTATTAAGTTTTTATTCTGAATCAAATCACTTATTTTCAGTTATAAAAAACAGTGTGAAGTCTACTTTTAACAAAATAGTGCATATACTTAGGGTGTGTTCTTGGAACTTTACAGCTTCCCAAGTTAGGTCCCAATTCTGCAAACATTTACACGTGCTTACATTTGTCACATTAATATTATTCAAATCATTGAGATTGCTCATGTGCTTAAAGTTGAGTACACATGTAAATGGCTGCAGGATTTATATTTACAAATTAACAAGATCAGAATATGTGAAGTTTCAATTAACCGTGAAGTTCTGTCGGTCTGACTAGACCAGTCTCAGGATTTGAAAAATTACCAGAAACCTTCCATACTAATCAATGGCAGATGCAAAATGTGTGTGGAGGGGCTACTAAAGTGGTTGAAGGAGAGTGAGTATTCAACCTCAGCTGCTGGGAAGGAATTCATACCAAAGTGCTTTCCCACCATTCAAAATCAGCCCCAGTGTAGTAGATGCAAATAGAAGCTGCCTTCCTCATGCCTGGCTGCTAAAAAGGAGCTTTCTCTCTTCCCAATCTTGGAGCCTGCTGCTGTCATGGTGTGTGTGTGTTATTCTGCAACTCTGCCATTCCCAGAACCTCAATTTTTTTTTATTTTAAGATATCCCTCCTCTCTGAATAGTTCCAATTCCTACTCTTCCTGCTGGGAAGTTTTCTGGAGCAGCTACAGAATTAAACAGATACAATTCTTGTCCTTAATTTCTTATCTACTTATAGGGTAAACAGAACCTGACCAGCCTTATTAAGAACACTCTGCTACTACTTGGATTTACTAGGAGCAACAGCAGAGGAACTGGAGCTGGCTGTAGATTAGGAGGATAGTATTACATGGTTATCTTCCAAACTATAAAGACTAGAAACATAGAGCCCAATTGTATCCCCGAAGTTTGCATGCATTCCTTTTAAAGGGACCTTCATAGCTCTTGTCTGTATCAGTACAAAAGATAATTACCTAATTTAAGAGAAAATCTCTATAAAAATTTTTATATTAACCTGCATAAAACCATGTATAAATAAGAGACACTCTACTAGACGCAAGGTGGTGCCATCAGGGATGTTCAGTCCCCAGGATGAGTAAAGAGCATTCCTTCTTACTGTTTTAAAAAAAAAAAAAAATCGCCCAGAATAGATACTGCACATCTTCACTCATTAAGCTCCACAGGTCAGATGTACTTGTATGCTGTAATGGTACATTCACCTGGCCTATGGGCTGGCCAACAAAGGTAGGGATCAGCATTTTCCTTGTAGTGATACTAGTGTACTTCTCCAATCCAGGGACTGAGCAATCTCAGTAGGACTGAATTATATATAAACTGACCCTATTCATCCAATTGGCTGAAAATAGTTTGCTTACATGCAATTATATATATATGGTAGATATAAATAAATCTACATGTTTGTAAACAAGTTTAATTTTAAGGGAAATTAAAATTATGCAATTAAAAATAATTGTGATGGTGTCTCTCTAATATTGGTCATGCCATATCACCATTTATTAGTGTCGTAAGTAGAAACTAAGTGAAAAGTTAAAATCTCACCTTTTCCAAGATAACATGCAGGTCTTCTACACCAGTGTAGTGTGGGTCTAGAATCAGAAATTTTGTGTGTCCTGTAACCTCATTCCATGCCACGCCTAGTATTGTGTGAGCCAAAACGCCTCCACCTGTATTGGGAGAAAATATATGCTCCTTTATATTATATACAGTTTGACAGACTTATTTTTTGCACACATATATGTTAATACTTTTTTAGCAGACAGATTTATGAGTGAAGTTTCACTACAGTGGGGTAAGTGCACTATGTAAGATCCTTTATGGAATATAAGATAACCAAAAGGACATCATCCAGCACACTGCCAGAATGGTCCAAGACGTCTGAGGGAGGAGCACCACTTTTAGCTTGGTAGCATTCCTTAATTCTCTCAACAATCTTGCCAGAGAAAATTTGGAAGCCATGAGCTTCTTTTCTTAGTACCTCTATACAGGATAAAAATCACTAGACATGTAGTTTGGGAAAAGTGATAAGAAATAAGCTTGAGAACCTATCTACCCTCCATCACTAAATAGTCCTGAACCTGTTCTTTCACAACTGAGGGGGTGCTCAACCTCATCCCCATTCTGTGCTGCCCAGTGCGCCTGTCTGCTTCAATAGGTGCTCTGAGGACTTGGGAAGGAGCTGAATTTCTGTACCAGGGTGTCTGCTGTTTCCTATTCACTCAATCAGTGATTAGGTGCAGGAAGGATGGTATCTGGCTTTTCTTACTCCAGTCTACAACAATGGGAGGAGATGTCCTGCTGAATTAGCCCTCAAGTTTACTTCTAATCATCTCTTCAGCAACTGGTTGCCTTGAGAGGAACATGATAGTCCACATTCAAAGAGTACTGCTCTGATGGTTCAGTATGAGGGGGCCACAGAAACCACACAAAAAGGAGTATAAAGGAGCAGAAGACCCAGAAGGGTGGGGATGTTAGTATGGGGAGGGAAAATAAAACTTTCAAAAATTGTTTAATTTAGGGTCCTTGAATGCCTGCAGTTAAGGCAGAGGGGGCCTTTGGTGCTTCCTCTTAACAAGGTCAAGCACACTGCACATCCAGATGGAAATTTCTTGGGATTTCTAGAATTCACCACAGTAAAACTAACCCCAACAGGACAAACAGTAAAGATGGTGGGGGTTTTTACAAGCAGAAATGAGGTTCCCTAAGAGGGGTTTACACCAGGACTGGCAAAGCCGCACTAGAATCAAATGAAAATGTAGGCAGATGGTGTATTAGCTTTCACAGGGCAAATGAATAGAGATGAGCTGGGAGATCCAGATTACAATGGGCCACATGCATTGAACCTATCAGATTCTTGAGGCTGGGGCCCTTGTTAAAAGCTCTCATACTGATGCTTTTGGAAAAAAACACAGAGACCCAAGACTGAATATTGCAAATTTGCAGTGTAATCTCTATTTGTTGCTGATCAGTGGGCTGCACTTCATGGACAGCTCTAGAGGGAACAGGGAAAGAAAGATTAAAATATCAAAGGAACTTCTTACTGACAAAGCAGGCCCACTGCCATATTCTGTCAAGTCAGAAAGGGTAAGAAGGTGGTAAATGCCAAAAATCAAAGCGAAAAGAAATAGTTAAAAAAGCATATAAAGCAGTTTCTGCTTCCTAAGAAATAGGCAACTATATCTGTCAGTCAGAACTGACCCTTTTTTAGGGAGTTGAGGCAATACATTCTGTAATTTTCTCTATATCTTATGACAGGGTGGTCTGTATTATCCAGAGTTCAGGCAGATATGGATGACACTATTAATCCTTGTCTAAAAATGTTAGGATGGGGAATGATTAAAATGAAAAGAAGATTTTTATACTAAATCTGATTTTAAAAAAAAGTTTCCCTCTATTTTTAAAGCACCATTCCCTTCAGCAAATTAATCACTAAAAATTCAAATGTTCTTAAAACCCAAATTTCCTGACCTATGTTATCAACATTTTAAATGATTAAAATAGTTCATATGGTTTATGAAAATTTTTTGCTAAGGAATGAAGGCTTTTCAAAGCCAGTTAAATGCTGCTCTTTAACGGTCAAAGGGGTTACTGCTGATCAATACAAAACAATTCTCTATTAGAGTTGCTAGTGTAGGGAGCAGACTATTTTGTAAAATCAGAGTAGTTAGCCCACCAACCCTGAAATGCAGACTTGAAAATATTTACTAGTTTCCCAAATTTAAAGAACACCATTCAGACTGATCTCAACTCTACACTAAGCTTGGGGACCTAGACCACCATGAAAAGGTAACAGCCAAACCATCTTTTTATGGTCCTTCATTTTAGAGCAAATAAAAGACAATACTAGGGCATGTACCTGAACTTCAATTAATCAGGGAATCTCCCTCACTGCAGAGAATGTGAGGAAGATCCCCACATCTTAGCCATTCCTTTTAGGTGACAAATCTGAGGAACTGTCCCAGATTGAGATGTCGATAGAGGAAGTTTCAGAACAAATTGATAAATTAAACAGTAACAAGTCACCAGGACCAGATGGTATTCAACCAAGAGTTCTGAAGAAACTCAAATATGAAATAGCAGAACTACTAACTGTGGTACATAACCTATCATCAGCTATTAAATCAGCTTCTTTACCAAATGACTGGAGGATAGCTAACGTGATGCCAATTTTTTTAAAAGGCTCCAGAGGCAATCCTCGCAATTACAGGCTGCTAAGCTTAACTTCTGCACCAAGCAAACTGGTTGAAACTATAGTAAAGAATCAGACACATAGATGAACACAATTTTTTGTGGAAGAGTCAACATGTTTTTTGTAAAGGGAAATCATGCCTCACTAATCTATTAGTGTCTAGGTTGGACATTAGGAAAACTTTTTCACTAGGAGAGTGGTGAAGCATTGGAATGGGTTACCTAGGGAGGCGGTGGAATCTCCATCCTTAGTGGTTTTTAAGGTATGTCTTGACAAAGCCCTGGCTGGGATGATTTAGTTGGGGTTGGCCCTGCTTTCAGCAGGAGGTTGGACTAGATGACCTCCTGAGGTCCCTTCCAACTCTAATCCATGATTCTATTAATTATTTGAGGGTGTCAACAAGCATGTGGACAATGATGATCCAGTGGATATACTGTACTTGTACTTTCAGAAAGCTTTTGACAAGGTCCCTCACCAAAGGCTTTTAAGCAAAATAAGCAGTCATGGGATAAAAAGGAGTGTCTTCTTATGGATCAGTAACTGGTTAAAAAATGGAAAACCAAAAGGTTAGGAATAAATGGTCAGTTTTCAGAATGGAGAGAGGTAAATAGTGGGGTTCCCCATAGATCTGTACTGGGACCAGTACTGTTCAACATATTCATAAGTGAAAAAGGGATAAACACTGAGGTGGCAATGTCTGCAGATGACACAAAACTACTCAAGATAGTTAAGTCCAAAGCTGATGGCAAAGAATTACAAAAGGATATCACGAAACTAGATGACTTGGCAACAAAATGTCAGATCAAATTCAATGTTGATAAATGTGAAGTAATGCACATTGGAAATATAATCCTAACTATACAAGCAAAATGATGGAGTCTAAATTAGCTGTTACCACTTAAGAAAGAGATCTTGGGAGTCACTGTGGATAGTTCTCTGAAAACCTCTGCTCAATGTGCAATGGCAGTCATAAAAGCTAGCAGAATGTTAGGAACTATTAGGAAAGGGATAGATAAGATAGTAAATATCATAATTCCATCATATAAACCCAGGGTACAACCACACCTTGAATACTGCCTGCAGTTCTGGTCACCCCATCTCAGAAAAGATAAATGGAAAAGGTACAGAGAAGGGCAACAAAAAACGTTAAGCTGTTGTATGCAACAGCTTCCAGTTGAGGAGAGATTAAAAAGACTGGGACTGTTCAGCTTGGAAAAGAGATGACTAAGGGAGGATATGATAGAGGTCTATAAAATCATGAATGATGTGGAGAAAGTAAATAAGGAAGTGTTATTTACCCCTTCACATAAAACAAAAACTAGGGGTCACCCGATGAAATTAATAGGGGCAGGCAGGTTTAAAACAAACAAAAGGAAGTACTTCTTTACGCAGTGCACAGTCAACATTTGGAATTTGTTGCCAGGGGATGTTGTGAAGGCCAAAAGTATAACTGAAAAATAATTAGATAAGTTAATGGAGGATCGGTCCATCAATGTCTAGGGATGCAACCCCATGCCTCTGACTACCAGGTGCTGGGACTGGACAACAGGGTATGGGTCACACAATAACTGCCCTGTTCTGTTCATTCCCTTTGAAGCATCTGGCATTGGCCACTATTGTAAGACAGGTTACTAGGCTAGTTGGACCATTGGTCTGACTCAGTGTGGCCATTCTTATGTTTGGGTTGTTCTCGATACATAGAAGTTCTGTATACGCTCACTAAGTAGTTACGTATTTTCATAGGAAAATAAACCTTGACAGAAGTGACCAACAAACATTCATTTTCAGTACTGAAAGGCTTACCAATCATAACTGGAGTTCCTTCAGTTTTGAAATGATTAGCAAGTTCTCTTCCCTGAGAAGCTAGCTCAGAACCCTGGCTGTATAAGAAACACAACATTAGCATTACCCTCTTTATTAGGTTTAATTTCCTATTTATCTCTTTTACTCTCTGTTTAGCCACATAAATTCATATCTATGCTATATAATTAGATGCTTTAAAATATATTTTATTACATTCCCCCTTAACATTGTAGCAAGACCAGGAGTTTTATAATACAGAAAAACCACACTGGAGTAAAACTTAAGATTTGTGCTTCCAGAGGATGGTGCAACCGCCTCTATATAATTTGTAGAGAAGAGTATGATTTCTATCCAATTCTGACAGTGCCACTGAAGGATGCCTATTAGCAGCTGTGCTTCCCAGAGAAAAGAAAGATACCATGACAACAGCTTCATGGTGGTTTTAAACTGCAAGCTTAAAGAAAAAGGTTTAAGAGCCTCATCTAAGCAGCTCCAGGGTTCTCTCAACAAGAGAGAAATCTGCATTCTTATTAAATGGCAATAAACTTCATTAACACAGAGCTAAGGTTGTCTAGTGATAACTTATGCCCTTCCAATCTGATGAGTTCAGCAAAACACAACTTCTGAAAACCAGAGATGCAAAGTTAAGGTAAATGCCCAAACCTTAATTCTGCCCCTCTGGCGCTGGCAAGAGCTACTGCGAACTATTTGCACTGACTCTATTTGCATTCTCTGTGTTAGGTGTAGCAGTACTGAATGGTCTGGGGATTAGTTTGAGGAGCATCACAGACTTGTGATTGTGATATGAGAAGATTCGGGTCCCCCCATGCGTGTTATTAAAAGAAAGAGGTGAGATTCCAGTCTGCATCATTTCAATACAGAACTGTGTAGGGTGTATCAATAGTAGAATACTTGGGTCTTCTTGTAATAGGTATTGTCACTTGTGAGGTAGGATATGAGAACGGTCTGTATACTTAATGTTGGATAGGTGAAATATAAGTTTAGGTGGTATCTTGTGTGCAAAAGTAAGGGGGTTGTAAAATGGTATGAAGTGGTTGTTAGGAGAGTTGGGGGAGTAGGCTCAGTGTTTGAGTATAGAGCAGGTTCAGGTAGCACCTGTCTATTACACTGGTAAGGCAGAGTGGGAGTTTGTATGTTATGGGCGTTTTGGGGCATTGTTAAAAGAGGGCAGAGTTAAGGTTGTGTGGGCACTTACCATAACATTTTATTTCCTAGTTTTCAGAAGTTTGAGTTTTGCTGAACTTGACATTCTGGAAGGGCACAAGCTACCACTAGGCAACCTTAACTCTGCATTAATAAAGTATTTTGCCATTTAATATCCTACATTTTTTAATTAAAAGAAAAATGTTTGTTAGTAGGAGTTAATGTTCATTTAGTCAGTGGTAGTTCTCACCTAGGTTTACTGTGGCTAGGTAATAATCAATAGACCTTGTATACAGTGCTTTTCATCAGTAGATCTAAAAGAACTTTACATCATTATCCCCATTTTACAGATGGCAAACTGAGGTACAGAGAGGTGAAGTAACTTGCCCAAGGTCACACTATCCCATTGTCTATGGGGGTTCCAGATCCTGGCAAACACATGCAGGTAGACAGAAAGGTTCAGACTCTGCCAAGAGAGGCAGCCCCACATCTGGCATACACCAGGGAGGGGATGTGGGGCAGGCAGGAGCCTCTGTCCCATTCTCTGCAAGTTCCCTCATCACATGTTCCATGTCCCACTTTCCAGTCTCCCACTCCTCCCCTCATGCTGCAGCTAACCCCCATTGTTCCTCCTCATCTAACCACCCCAACCCTTCTCCTACCCACACATCCACAATCATTCCCATCCCCATAAGCGCCCCTCCTTGCTGCACCCCAAGCTCCCCCCACCATTCCCACCTACTCATCCATCCCAAACACCCTCCCTTACCAGTGAGCATTTTCATTAATTTATTTTCTTTTCAAAAATAGTTTCAATACCTTCTGAATATTTTGCTGCACTCAGATTACACAAAACACAAAAACCCGTTGCCAGGGGCAGACTGCAGCAACATGCCTCCTTTGTTATTTCAGATTTCTGTTTAGAGTTGGATTTAAACTCACAGAGCCTGGGCAGTGCTCAAGTTCAATGGCTGCAACATTCCCCCTTGAGCCACTCAGGGCCTGTGAGTCACAGCTGGCTTTCGAGTCAGAGCTGTCTTTCAACTCCCTTAACCTATTTTTCTGTGTATGTGCAGTGTAATCTATTGTTTGCATGAGCACCTATACACTGCGCACTGAACTGGTCACTAACCAATTTCCAGTCATTACAAACTGCTGACTATCATACACTAGCTATCAAACATATATATTATGCTGATGATAACCATATGCAATACATATATTTTAAACATTTAAGTATACATATTATATAGTATATATAGTATATACGTATTATATACATATTATATACATATAGTATAGCAACGAGATAGTCTAGATTGACCTGAACCTTTGTTATAATGCTCACCACTAAGTATTCCATAACACCTTGCATTATCTGACATAAATCTTGGATTGAACAGACAGGAAAACTCTAAAGTATCAGATTATTATTTCTTTATAACAGGAAAAGAGTTGCTCACACAAACCTAGGAGGTGCCTTCATCACCCTTAGTAACTGGAATGCATGTACTCAAAACAAAGATAAGGGTGCATCGTAACCTGGAACACACAGGGCATACCATGGTAACAGAACGAACAGGGCAAAAAGTTGACTTACTATATGACGTATATAATACCCTTCTCTGGTAAAGATGTAGAGTATAGAAGAATGGCTTTAAGGGCATAGCTTCGGAGAGTACACCCTCAGTATAAGGTGAATGTCACATCGCTGCATGGGACTGCTCTTTTGAGACTGGTATTATAAAGAACCTTTTGCCTGTACCATATTATTTGGTCTCTTGAATATCTCTCATAACGAACCAAAATGTGGTCAAGCAACTGACTATACAATTTATCCACAAAACTTAGACCAATCCTGCAAAGAGCTCTGCACAGACAGATGACCTGTGCCTGTACACAGATCCACTTACTTCAGTGCGGATGGCTGCAGGAGCCACCTGCAGGAAGGTCTTTGCAGGATTGGGGTGAATATCCTTGTAACACTGAGCCAGAAAGGGTTAAGCAACTAGCAAGCTAAATAACCCAAACTGAACTTTTAAAGACATAGTAGAGAAGTATATAAATGGTAATTAGGGCCATTCCTTATAAATGGCTAACAAAGCCATATTAGATAGACTAAGGCCTAGTCTACACTTACTGCAAAATTCAGCGGCAGTCGATGGGAGATATGCAAACTATTTTATGTAGCTTCCTGTAGACTTCCTAAATTCTAATAAGTGCGGTGTTCCCACTACACTGCGCCGACGGGAAATGCCCTCTCATCAACGCAGCGTTACTCTTTTTCTGGGAGTGGATTTATTAAGTCAATTTCTGGATCGACTGAGTGGGTCTCCACGTCCACTCAATTGATCCCAAAGCATCAATCTGACAGTGGCAAATTTGCTACCATCAATGAAGATATACCCTAGAGCTTTCAAATGTAGATTAGAGCTTTGAAATGTAGACTTGTATTGTTAGAGAACTGCAAGATAATGATTGTATTTGTCTGTGTTTACCTATATCTTGTTAGAGGTTAATAATATAACCAGATGATTCCTGTTTGTTACTATATCTATTGATTCCAAGCTCAAAAGGGGATATTAACATTTAGATAAAACTTGGGTGTAATAATATCATTGTCTATATTTTTCTTTGAAGTTTGTAGTAAACTGTCTATGAACTGCTTAATGGATAATTACTCTATGTTGATGAATGCAACTAATTACCTGTGTATACTTAGAAAATAAGAGGTTTTACTTCAAAGCAAAAGTGTATTACCTATTCTTCACCCAAGGAATACCTGCTGTCAAGAGGCTATTGATAGCCTGCCAGAGATCTATAAAAGAACTCTAGGGCTCTGTTCCTATCATCTCAGATCTCCTTAAACTTGATCAGGGGAAGGTTGAGTTGCAAGACAGGGGTCTCCAGCTCCAATCTGGACTACCCTGCTAATTCTTATGGAAGAATTTGAACAAACTTGGATTGCTTATTGGATTATAACCTGAGGAATTCATTCTGAAAGAACTTTTTGCAACTTAGCAGCTCACCATCTCTATAAACTGAGCTAATCTCTATAAACTGACCTAAGAACTTTATTCATGTCTGTATGTATAATGATCTTTTAACCGGTACTCTGTCTTTTCTTTTTTAAGAAATATTAGTTTAGTTAATAATTGGCAATAAGCCTGTATTGGGGTAAGATCTGAAATATTCATTGACTTGGTGGGTATTGTGTCTGATCTCTTGGGGTTGGTAGAACTTTATACATGATGAATTAGATTTTAAATAATCCTCGTCATATCTGACTTGGCTGTCTGGGTGGGAGCCCAAAGCTGAATTGCTTTAAGGGAACTGTGTTTTTGGCTTCTGGGTAACCACTAAGGTATTACAGAAATTGTTTTGTTGCTGGCTTGGTGAATATAATTATTAGAATAACCACCAATGTTGGGGATCATCTGTCTCATTGCAGTTTGCCCTGAGTGAGCAATCTCAGTGTGGTCCCCCAGCGACCATAGTCACAATCCTATTACCACTGATAGTCTCTTAAGTGATCCATTCTTCACCACAACACTTTCCACGATAAAAAAATTAATCACTGAGACACAAAACAAACAAATATTTACTCTTACCTGACAAACAGTATTTTTGAAGTTATTCCTAATAACTGGTTCAACACAAGTTGTACCTCAATAGAGCCAATCCACTGCCGTGAACCAACAAATGCTGCTGGTTTGTCTCCAACATCAACTAGCGCCTTTGTAACACACAACCCATAAAGAAAAAAAGAAAGTATGTAATAGACATTTATATAATTTCTACCTATAATATCCACTTAATTTTCATATACCATAATATTTTTGGAAGTTAACTTGTCAAAAGCAGACAAACATTTACTGCATATAGGTATGATTGAATATTTAGTGAAACAAAAGATCCAAAAATGGTAACATTTTTTTCTGTCTATTTTGGAAACATTTTCTTTTCTCAAACACCAGCTGGGGAATAAATGTCAGTAAACGTAGCTTGAATGAAAAAATGGTCAGAAGTCTTACAGATAAATGTGAATAGTAATTACGAATGGATTAGAAAAAAGCAGCATAAATTAGAATTAAAAAAAAGAGTTCATTCTGTAGAGCACATTAAAATCAATGGAACAGTACTTTTAATCAGTTCTATAGTATTAACTGACTTTTCTAGAGGAATCCAGTAAATACACATGAAATGCAGTCTGTTTCTTTGTGTAAATGTCCTGTACCTGTTGAATTTCCTTGTGTGTAGGTACAGATTTCTCTGTGTAACCCTGATGCTTGAACCATGAACAGATAGTCTGCAGAGACCGGTAGGCGCAGCCCCAGCCATTATCATCTATCCGATCCTGCATATAATGGTGATAGCTATATACACCATGTACCAAATACACCTGTACAGAAAAAGAGAAGACAAAACAATTTTGTATCTCAGGGGCTGTTGTCTCAAAAGCTGAATATTCATTATTTGATTTTGCCACTTGCAGTATGTTAGTTTTCAAATTATGACTCACAAGAAGAATAGTGGATTTGTAAATCAGCTGTGAGACTTCTTGCTTTCCCATACCCAAGACATAATTTGAAGTTTTGGGTTTATTTATTTTTTTTAAAAAACAAGGATTAAATTCTTAAAGTGCATTTTTACAATTCAATCGTCATCCTTTTAAATTGGATTAGTGATATCTTGTCATAGGACTTGTAAGCAATTTTCTGTAAATTCAGGGACACTTAAAATGTTTTACTTGGCATATTGAAGATGCATGTTAGGGGATGAATTCAAATTTAGCAAATCCTAGAGGCCAGTGAAGTGGTGGTACAGACAGTTAGGATCATGCTCTAGAATACAGATGCCAAATGCAGTGTTGATTGAATCACTCTGAATTAAATCAACAGGTCACAGTAACATCTAGTTATTAAGACAATTAAATCACTTGGTAGAATGTTTAGCCCCATGCAGAGGAATGGCTATCAGAACACTGTCACAACATAAGTAAAGATGTTTGCCCAAGCTGGTTACAAAATACATAGTCAGATTTACATATGTATTAAAACAGAGTTGACAGAAATTGGAATAGATGTAAAAGCTGCAAAGGAAAGGCAAACAATTTCCTTGTCAACAGACATTATATACAACTGAAAAAAATCAATGTTGGAGGGACACCAATATCCAATATTCTAAAACATTTATTTCCTTAGCTATGTTATCAATTATTTAAATTTCTTTTTTTAAACAGTAACCTAAATTTGGGGCAAATTTGACCTGATACAGTTATTCTGTATCAATACACTGGAAACTACTATAAATAGCATAGATTCAACTGTGTAATGTATCCTTTGGAAACATGATGCAAGAGAGCATGCCTTTTTTTTCCAGTCCCCTCCTCCTGTTAGCTACTAGTGTTGCTGCTTTTAGCCCTTTGTCCTTTCCCTAATACTACAGTACTGCTCACAGCAGTCTCTACAGCCAAAGCAGCATAATATATAGCAGCAGGAACCACAGGAGGGAGTGACAGACACGACAGCAGCCGCAAAGATAGGGAGTTTTAGAAAACTCCTATTCTAATATCAAGATTTGTACTATCAATAATAGGTATTAATCATTTTATTTATCCATATCCCAAGGCCTCTGGGGTACCTTAATGAAAAGATAAGTGCAATATAAAGTCCTTTTCCACTTTTAATGTTGTCTCTTCCCCTTCACTGCCCGAGGTCTCATGCCATTATTTTTTTGCAGTATCTGTTTAGATTGTAAAGTCTCTGAGGCCAAGACCTGGTCTTACATCTGTAAAGTGCCTTCCACATACCAAAACAAGTAGCAATCACAAAATTAACAACAGAGTATTGTGCCCTAGTATTTTGCCAGAGCAGATCTAAAAAACAATAATAAATTCCACATCACTCTCTGCTACCATACATTAAACAAAAATATACAATCAAAATTACAATGGAAATAAAAGTCATTCTTGAGTCTTTCCCTGGCAGATTTTAATGATATGTTTAAGTGTCTCTCAAGAGATAGGATGAGACAAGGAAGAGAATTAAAGAGCCAAAATCCTCAATTTCTCCCCTCCCCCCAATAAACTCCTCTCAGGATTATAATTCATGAAGATTATCAGTGCTATTCTTGAGAGTCTCATCCATCATCACAGGACATTCAGCAAATAGTCTCTCAATTAAGACTGGTGCTATAAGGGTCTTGCCAGATAGAGCAGATTGTGAAGAATGAGCATAGACCTGTAGTTCTCAATTTTTTCCATATTTTGAGACTTTTCTATACCAGGATCACCCTCGGACCTCCAACTGCGATACAACTCCCATTTAATAGAATGAGAAAGGACAAGGTGACCACAAATCCAAGACTGAGAATCCACGACATAGAGGCCAAAGGTTCTCCAGCTTTTTTATTCTGCAGACCACTTTGTCTGAGAGAGACTGTCTCACAAGCTCTCTTCAGGGCTTGGTTCTCAAAGAGTTTCATTCTGTAGACCCGTTTGAGAATATTGGAAGAGACTTTTGAAGACCAAACCTTTCACTGTTGTGGTTTAGCTGTAGCTGTCAAAATAGCTTATAAGGGTACACACATTGAAATATTTGTTTATAGCTCTGGTTTGCTCCAGTTAAACTATGGCTGGAAGGAAAGACCACAATTTCCAAACATTTTAAAAATAAAATGAATTTCTCCTTACTATGACTGAAAAAAATCCTGAGCTTCCAGGTTCAGTTTATGGTTCCAACTTGTGAAATGTTGTCAGCCTATCTAGAGATAATAGCATCTCTAAATAGGGTGGCCAAAGAATGAAATTCTGGGTTAATTTCTTGGCCTTACTCAATTTTAGTTTTCAGTAGCTGTCTCACATACAGTCAGAAATTTTAGTCAAGTAAATACACTACTGTGGTCATGGCATGAAAGGAAAACATAGCGTTGGGTCTGACACCAGATTTGTGATGTAACAGTCACTTCTTTTAACAAGATTTATGTAAAATAAGAACCATTTTCCTATAAATGCCTCAAGTGAAACTTACCATACCAGCCTCTATGCCAGGTGGATTAAGATGTATGTGTGGATTTCTAAGATATCCATCTTTATGTGGTTCATCTGGAAAGTGATAAGCATTTGCTCTTCTTAAATATGGTCTATCAGATGGCAGATGGAACAGTTCATGTAATTCCTACATGCAAGTCAGAATCAAAATGAAGGGATAACGAACAGGAGAATAATTCAAGTTTCTTTAAAAAAATTAGTCCAAATGGCAGTTAAGTTTACATAACGAATATTGTTTTTAATATAGCAGTTTAAAAATTGTTACATATTAAAACCTCTAGAATAATCAATATTGAATATGTATGTTTAACACCAACACCCCAATCCTGCAAGGAACTCCATGCAAATAGATCCATGTCTATGCAGAGACTCACTGAAGTGAACAGGGCCCATTTGCTTGGAGCTCCTTGCAGGACCTGGGCTTCAATTACAAATAGAAATGAATAGCAAAATGTGCAATCAAAAACAGATTAATTTTATAAAAATAATACATATACAATGTTAAATAGTACTAAGAATAAATAAACCATTTGTCTATCTGACAAATTGTTACAAATTAAAGAAAATGAGCTCACATTTTGAACAGATTCTATTTAAAAAAAAAATCTCAAATATAATCTGGCAACTGAGTAAAATCACAATTAATAAGAGATAACTGAACAGTTATTATACAAGTACATGTAAATGGAGACCTTCACTATATTTTAATTAATCAATTCCTATATAAACATATATAAGTTCCCCTATACAAATTACCATAAACTTCTGTTTATGAAGAAAAGTCTCCGATGAACACTTTAAAAATATGTTTCAATAAATCAGATATATATGTTCAGTATTCTGTTTCAGTCATAATTAGGAATCATGATCTGTCAATATTTGGTCTACAGCAACAAACTGATAGGGTTTACCTTTCTATAAGCCTCTAGCTGATCATCTGAAATGCCTGAAGGATACGAGACTGTTACAAGGTGCTTTTTTCCTGGTAGCATGAAGTGAAATTGTTCAGGTACCACAATAGATGTTCCCTTCATATATTTCAAAATACATCTTTCCATATCAGTTAGTTGCTGGTGAATAGCATTCACCAGGAGATTTCGTACACTATGAAGTATAAGGGAAAATATTTAGAACTAGAACACGAGCAATGCTGGTTCATTCTCATAGCTGTACATTTCCACAACCAGTTTAATGCACCTGCTGCTCTCATCCCTACTTCAACTCATACCAGAAGATATGGGCAGAGCCTTGGTTCACAGTCTGTATATACACAGATGCTACACTCCAGTGACTCAGAATGTACTGTGTAATCTGGCCTCGATTCAGTAAAGCACCCAAGCTGAATTGGAAGTACTCGTGTGCATAAAGTTAGATATGTGCCTAAACGCTTTTCTAGATGGCACCCAGCGTTCTCAGCACATTGCAGAATCAAGTCCCAAGTAAAGAATGCTGTGGCTACCACTTCTGTATTGTTTTCCACCTCAGCATGTCCAGGTGCATGTGTGATTCCCTAAGAGCAGTACTGATTATTTATTAAAGCATTTTTAGATGCTCATAAATTAGAGCATTTACTAAACATTCCTTTCTCTCTCTCTCTCACACACACATCTGTATGTATTTACTGTAATTAAAGCAATCTGGCATAATAACTTTTGAATATTTTCCTAGCAATCTGCATTTCTTTTTGTATGATGATGAAGCGTTGGCATAATTATCAGACATTATATATGTTAAATGCTGATTAGCTCCAAAAACCCTAATGTACATTAAATAACATAATGCTAGATGATAATAAAACCTATATGTGAAATAAAATGCAAGTATACCATTACCGCTTCAACACAAAAATTGGATACTATCATAAACTTTGAATTCATTATAGATAATGGGGATGTCACAAGATCATACTCATTAAACCAAGGAATATCAATTGTGAGTGCTTTCAACCACTCTGAAAAGATTTCAATTTTATTCTCTACTCTACCCAAAGTAATATACTTTATTAAAAATTGCTAAATTGTAAGCAGATGTAGCTTTAGTATACGCCATTTCATTTAGAAAGCACAAACCTCATAAAAACAAACTAAAGAAAACCCAAAAATACAACCTTAGATATATTATACTTACCTCTTCCATGTTTCTTCTGGAGAAACAGACAGAACAACATCAATTGGCAAGGTCATGTTAATGTAGTGGTGTCTCTTGTTTTCCCTTTCAATGACTGGGGCCAGAGCTGCCAAAGGAGATGTCATTTCCAACATAAGGTCTACATTTACTATCTGCTTCTGCAAAGAATAATGACAGTTTCATGCATCAATAGCACCATATCCAACAATACATGCACCATGAAGGAATGTAAGAAAAAAATGGATTTGGAAGACCCATGAACCAGAAGGGGCTCCAGGGAGAGCAAAAGTTAGGCACCCCAAAACAAAATATTGGGGCTGTCCAGGGCCTTATATGTGATGGAAGAGAGCTAAAAGGAAGATGAATTTTTTAACAGTGTCAGGGGCTAGAAACAAATAACTGAGCTAAGATAGCTAAAAGTATTAAATACTAAGGGCCCATTTCTGCATGCTCTTTTGACTTCAGTGAGGTTCTGTGTGGGTGAAAAGGTTTGCCTGTATGGATCAGCTTTTCAGAAAAGAGCATTTTGTTTGTTATAAGCTGCTAATACGGATGTAATATATACCGTATTTTGTAACTTTTTATCCTTCTTTTTTGCTAGTTTTCGTTTAGTCTCATCTTCTTGGTCAAATCTGAAATAATAACAGAGAAAAACTAATAGTATGAAGCTAATCTATTACAAAAATTATGATATTCCTATTTTTTCAAACATACTCACTGAATAAATCGTATTATCTCCTTACAAACAGAATCATCAGTCAGTTCTGATGGAACTGTGTTCATACTGCTGTTAGGCCATATGTACACAGAACTATGGCAAATTCTTAATACCAGTACATTTGAAGACAGCTTGGTTGACAGATCACTGAAAACATACTGTAATGTGTTTTTCGTTGAAGTCTCTAAAACAGAATAAGGATATAGTTAGTGTTGTTCAAATTCCCTAATGTTTATTAGTTACCAGATGTACATTTAAAGTTAAAATGTTGAATTTTGTCCTGGGGGTGGGGAAAGGAAGTGTTGAATGGTTATGTAAACATAGTGAGCAAAATCAAAACTCCCATTGACATCAGTGGGGTCAGGATTTTACCCAGATAATTTTTACTTAACAGATCTGCTCAAACTATGTACAAAAATCGTATCTGCTTGTTCTTGTGCTTGAACAAAATTCTAATATTACTTTTTACTTCTGTTAGCCCTGCTGAGCCAACACTGCTAGAGAAGACTGAGCTGGATTCTATTCTGGTTCGCACATCAAAAATGGTACTGTTAACTACTAAGCCTCCCAACATGCAAACACTTGCACACATGCTTATCTTTATTCATGTGAATACAGGGCAGATAAAAATCAATGATTTTAAAAAAATCAGATTTTTTTAATTTAAATTGGATTTTTAAAAAAATAAAATACTAAATTTCTCTCCTGTTTAAAAAAATAACAGTTACAATTAAATCGCATTAAACATGCTAAACCTACACTTACAGTCTCATAAAAATGAATTAATGGCTCTAGTCTGTCCAGCCTAACTACCAGCTCTTGCTTCTTGAAAATTCTGGCTTTCAGTTTCTGTTTCAGTTTCTCAGTAGATTAGTCACATGTGCAAAGAAAGACACAGGCTGGATAGGATTGTTGTTCTGTGCTTATGTGGTGGTGGATCTGGGCCAAGCAAGGCGGAAGAGTTAGTTAAGACACTGTCTTAAACACAGAGACAAAGGACGGAGGCAGAATAGAAAGGAACAGTGGAGTGGATTGGAAAGAAAAAGGGAAAACATTATTCAGTTCACACACAGCTTCCTATATTCCCCCCACACTTTTGCCAAAGAAAAACTGTCATGGCTTCTGGGCGTAAGATAGACCCTATCTGGGAATATTTTGAAGAAATTCCTTCTCTGGGTAAAAAAAGAAAATGTGTCAAGTGTAAGCAGTGCAAGGAGATGAAGGGCCTATTTGCAAGAATGAAACATCATAATGAAAACTGCTTATTGGGAGAAAACAATGTGGATGAAGATGTGGATATGTTTGAAGAACAATGTGGATCAACTGGTTAGTAACTTAAATAATTCACTTTGCAATGCATCATTGTTCAAGACTCTCTCTATGCCTTTCAGTACAAGTGTGATTTAACAAGTAAATTCCCAAGCTGTTTGCTATGTTGGATGTTGCTAGAAAAAAAAGTTTAGCTTATCTAATCCTTATGGCTTGTTTAATTAGTTAACTAGGTTTAGAATCTATCACCCAATTATACAGTACAGAAAGCTGCAGTAAGAGAACTCTAGAATTGCCAGCTGCCATTGGGTATCATTTCCTTATTTTATATTACATAATACATGCCCCTTATTTTGGAACATCATGGCCACAGACCATAATGGTGATGCCATAAATCTATTCCCCATTTTACTTCAGCATAACACAGCTTTCCCAAGGGAATCCCATCCTATACTTGTTTTCTCAAAAAATAGAAGTGCCAGTGAGTTCTATGGGGCTTACTCCAAAATTAAGTGCACTGTAAGTGCAGTCAGTCTTAGCTTTTTTGGTAATTTGGAATCGGAGCTGCATCCTTGCTGAAAAAAATGTAAATGATTAACTGACTAATAGAGTGAGAAGAATGACTATTCTGAAACAAAATTCAAATATTATTTTGGATTCCATTTAAGCATAAGAGACTTTGACTGTGACTGTCTATCTGCAACAACTTCAGAGTCATCCGTTGGTATTTTTAGCAGGAGTGCTGCAATTAAATGTATTTCAGACAACAAAGTATCAGTAGCAAGCAAAAGATTTCAATAATCCAGTAAAACCACCACCATGGATGGGTTTGTAGTAAGGACCAGCAAATATCAAGACACCGTAGATGAAAAGATTGCTCGGTTCATTTATGCCACAAATTCTCCTTTTGGCATTGTTAACAATAAACACTTCATTGACATGGGTGAGTCCTTACAACCAGGCTACACTTCACCTGGTAGAGCAAACACTGGTGGAAGGTTGCTAGATACAGTACATGAGAAGGAACTTGAACTGTATTGCAAGAAATACTGAGGGGAAATTTGCTAGTTTAAGCCTTGATAGGTGGAGCAATGTTCACAATGATCCAGTAATATGTGCCTGTGTGACAACAGAAGATGGAGTTGCACATCTTTCAGAAACAATAGATACATCGGGGAAAATGCTCACAACAGAATATTTAAAAGAAGTGGTAGTGAAAGCTGTAATAAACTGTGAACAAAAATTCAACTGTCACATGTGCAGTTTTGTCACAGACAGTGCTGCAAACATTAGAAGTAAAAATGGAAGGATGCTCCTTAAAAACATATGGCTGCAGTGCCCATTTAATGCATCTTTTAGCCAAAGAAAGAAGTATGTCTTTTCCAGGAATAAACGAAAATGTTATTGAAGTTGCAAAATACTTCCTAACAACCATTTTGCTTCAGCTTCACTGAAGAGAACAGGAGGATCCAAACTAATTCTCCCTCAAGATGTTCGATGGAATTCTGTGGTTGATTGTTTTGAACAATTTATTACGAACTGGCCTATTCTCATAAAGCTTTGTGAAGAAAACCATGATAAAATAGATGGAAGTATCTCATCCAAAGTATCTAACATTGGATTAAAGAGGAATGTACAGGATATGATCAGTATACTGCAGCCTATATCCATAGCCTTAAACAAACTTCAGAGAAATTGTTTCCGGCTTTGCTGATGCTGTTGAAATTTGGGAGGCATTTCAAGAGACATTGAGGAAAGAAATACCTCGCCAGAAAGTTAAACTGCAGGTAATAGAGAAGCGAATGGATCAAACATTAACTCCACCTCATTTTCTTGTGAACATTCTCGACCACGGACGTAAAGGCAGATGCCTAACTTCTGAAGAAGATGCTGCTGCCATGGCATGGGCATCTCAAAATCACTCCTCAGTTATGCCAGTCATAATACATTTCAGGGCTAGAGTGGAACTATTTAAACAGTACATGTTTACGGATGGTGTTTTGAACAAAATCACTCCCCTGAATTGGTGGAAATCATTAGCCAGGCACCTTGAAACAGAGTTCCTACAGTTGCTAAGCCAACTTTTCACAGCAGTAGCTTCCTCTGCAGGCACAGAGAGAATATTTTCATCGTTTGGTATTATTCATTCAAAGCTAAGAAATCGACTGGGAATTGGAAAAGCAGGAAAACTCGTATTTCTGTTTCAGTCTATGAATAAAAATGACAGTGGGAGTGGGGAAGATGAGAGCTAGTTGTAGAAGTTTTAAGGACAGCGTACGTTTAGTGCTGTGATGACTTATCTGTTACAGTTAATAAAATTTGAAATTTAAAAAAAGAAGTTAAAGGACAGCCGTCAGCTGGCAATTCAGGATGTGAATTGCAAATGTGAAATATTTATGTAACATTTAAGATTTAGTTTAATAAAATAAGTGCTATTGTGTTTGTGTGTGTGATTTAGTTCTTACCATTCCTAATGTACTGCTGCTGCATCTGCTACTTGACACAGATAATGAGTATTATGTACTATTTCCTAAATTAAAAATCAAGTTATCTAAAAAATTACACAAAGTATACCCTCCTAGATGTGAAATGCTGTATTGAGTTGTAAATTAATGTGTTTTAGTGATCAGATTTGCACCATTGTTTAAGAAATATGTGAAGAAGTATCATTGGGAAACTTGATTTAAATCAATTATTTTCTCTTGGTGATTTAAATCAATCCACCCTGTGTGAGTAAACCCTGCAAAAGTTCAAGCACATATAGTCCCACTGAAGTCAGTGAGTTATAAAGTTACACACGTGCTTAAATTTTTGCAGAATCATGGCCCACATTCCAACTGCTGAGTCAAATTCTAGCTTTATTTCCACCTGTGCAACCTCACTGTCTTTAGTAGAGTTGTACAGGTATAGGTGAAGGCAAAATGTGTCCTGCAGAATCTTTATTGCTGGTGATAACAAATAAACCAGAAAGAATACAGCTTGACTTTCAGATCTCCATTTTAGTTTGTAGCAAAGGCAATTACAAAAAACCCATCTTTTTACTTGTATGCTGAACAAATATAGGATCCGATATTGCAGTCATTAAATATTTGATTAGTCCTGTTAAAGTCACCCAGTATTCAGAATGGAGTGAATTATGCAAAGGCAATTATAGCTATGAATTTCCTTTTTTAAAACTTGATTAAGTTATTTGGGGCCCCCATTCATATAATGTATTTTACATTAAAAGTCTGGGACTGATATCTGTAGTAAGTACACAAAAATATACAAACTGTGTAAAAAAAAATAATGAAACCTTCAGTGAAGATCCTCACTCTCTCCACATGACCTCTTTTCTATATATAAAGAGGCTTTCTATTTGTAGAATATTAAACTGCAAAGTACATTGCATTGAGATAATTTGGGGCTTTTGTTCTGCTTCAGTGTGTGTGAAATTCACCTCTTTTTAAGCAAAGTCCAAGTAATAACTCTTTGTCTGAAGAATTAAAAAAGGGATGATGGAATCCAGAGATCGAATACTGTGCTTCATTGGAACCCTAACGGGCAACTAATTTGATTAGGGGTATGGAAAAGCTTTCACATGAGAAGATATTAGGCTGGGACTTTTCAGCTTGGAAAAGAGACGACTAAGGGGGGATATGATAGAGGTCTATAAAATCATGAGTGGTGTGGAAAAAGTAAATAAGAAAGTGCTATTTACTCCTCATAACACAAAAACTATGGGTCACCAAATTAAATTAATAGGCAGTAAGTTTAAATGAACAAAAGAAAATATTTCTTCACACAACGCACAGTTAACCTGTGGAACTCCTTGCCAGAGGATGTTGTGAAGGTCAAGACTATAATGGGTTTTAAAAGGAACTAGAGGATAGGTCCATCAATGGCTATTAGCCAGGATAAGCAGGGATTGCTGTTTCCCAGAGACTGGGAATAGCCAACAGGATGGATCAATTGATGATTACCTGTTCTATTCATTCCCTCTGAAGCACCTGGCATTGGCCACTGTCAGAAGAAAGGACACTGGGCTAGATGGACCATTGGTCTTATGTTCTTATTCACCACCTCTGTCCCAGATCACAAGTTCAAATAGGGGCTGCAGCCTCCATGCAGGCCACTATATCCATATTAGAGCTGACTCTGTGGTCCCTCACAATACTCTTTTCTTGTGTGATTATTTAGGGTTGGTGCAGAATCCTGCACCACTAAACACAGAGGTGCAGATGCCTCTGAATGGCTGCTTTGTATACACCATCTTCCTGCATGGCCTACCACAGAGCTCAAGTAGTATAGATTACCGTGACCATGGTCCTTATACTGAAATTAATTTTGCATTATTTATGGAGTTTTGCTGTACCTGAATTCATTCTAAGCAAGTTTTACTATAAAACCATTTTTGATTTTTCAGGGTTTCCATAAAGATTTTATGGGAGTGCGGGGCAAGTCAAAAATGGTCCCAATATGCATCCCATAAGTGATATCAATTTAGAAATTGAAAAAAGGCTACCTAAAGTTACTGAATTTGGTATTGCTTTAAACTAAATAAAAGGTGTATAGTGGAAAGGAAGAGGTTGTCAGGAAATGAAACGAGAGGGAGATCAAAAAATAAAATCATCTTCATGCACTGATCCTTTAGGATTTGAGGAGGAATCCTAAATATCTGGTGAGCAGATGAAGAAATAATTAGATCCAGTGTGTTTGTTAACCCTCCTCTATACAGACTTTACACTCCTATGAGGTGAATCAATGATATTCTTATAGACACACCATCAGTAGTGGCCAATTGAAATGCCAGATCCAGGCCTCCTCTTATTCTAAAAAGTATATCCAGAGTTTCCAGAATTACCTGTGGAGAAAAAAAGAAGTTGGGTTCTAAAGTTAATAGAAATGAATGGCATAAGACAGTTATTTCAGAAATAACAAGAGTTCTGTAGCACCTTAAAGACTAACAAATTTCTGCAGGCATAAGTTTTTGTGGGCTGCAACCCATTTCGTCAGATGCATGAAGTGGGAATCACAGATAGGAGGTGTACGTGCGCGTGCGCACACACCCACACACACACCCCTCCCCCCCACTCCAAGTGTAAGTAACGTAACAATGGTGAAGGCAAGTGCTAACAAAGTCGGTTCAGTTAGGGTAGATGAGGCCTATTCACAACCATTGATTAGAAGGTGAGAATGTGTGAACAGTGACAATTACTTCTTGTAATAAGATAACCACTCCAAATACCTATTCAGACCTACTCTGATTGTGTCAAGTTTGCATACAAGTTCCAGCTCCCCAATCTCCCAGAACACTTTGTAGCTGACTTGAAAGTTGCCATACTTCAACAAAAAAAACTTCAAAACAGACTTCAGTGCAAAACTGAAGAGCTTTTGTTGACTTCTTTAAATTTGAAACTGTTTGGTTTTAGATTTCATTTTGTGTTTCCCTCTACTTCCTGGCTGAAGGCAGGACGGGGCTGCTCTGCTGATTAGCATGGCAGATTAGATAGGGAGCTGAGTACTTCCCATCTGCTATGCTGGGAAACTACAGCAGGTAACAAGTGGTCCCCAAACTTTTTTTGGTCTGCACCCCGCCTTATCCAATCTGTGTCCCCCGGGAATTAGAGCTGTGGCCCAGGCCGAAGCCAGGCCACGGTCAGGAGCCAAGGCCAGGGTCATGGCTGGGGACAGAGTGGGGTGGGTGGCACTCCCTCCCCACCTCCCGTGGGGGCTGACCTGGGTCCCGCTACACTCCCCCAAACATTCCTCCATGCCCCCCTAGGGAGGGTCTCCCCCAATTTGGGGACCACAGATAACAGGAAATTTCCCCTCTATTTCCTTCTTCAAGCGTTCATTTTGGGAGGGAAGCCACAGTCTCAGCAACTACATTAGGATGAACTCATCAGGGCTCAGTGAACATACAGAAGAATTGCCAGTTAGCTGTTCCTAAAGAGTTGCAAAGAGTAGTCAAAGTAAGACCATTTGCAAATACATAATTAACATCACATCTCTCTTTGCTGACAAGGGGTGGGAGACTTCCAGCTTCAAAGCTAGCCCTGTATTCTGGTTGTTTTATTTCAATTCCATGTATAACACATCTGACTTCCATTGAAAAACATTCTAAGTGGAAACATGAGAAGGAACTTACTACTGAAAGATAATGTGCACATGGGAAATGTATCTGAAGCATTACCACCATTTGTACTTTTAGCAGTGTCAAAATGTAGCTCAGCTTTAAAGCTTCCAGTCTTTCCATGGAGCAATTGAACTGCCCAATAAAGTAAACTTCTTGATAAAGTTACAGTCAACCCACATGTTCATTACATCGGTGGCCATTTAAAAAAAAATCCTTTAAAAGAAAAAAAAAATTTGACCTTCAAGTAGCACAATTTATTTCAACAATGGAGTCAGCAACACACATTTATATGCTACCAGGTGCGCAAGGCACTTTCAAACATGTCAAATGACAAAATCTGTCTTTAGGCGTTTATACCATAAGGCCTTGATCTTGCAAAGCTCCATCCACACAGGTGTCTGAATTTAAAGGGGCTGCATGTGGAGCCAGGGGTCTGACCCTGTGGCACTCCATGCGGGACTGATGTTTAAATTCAATGGTTACAACATAAGGAGGAGGCTCAGAACAGGAGAACAGAACTGGAAAATTAGTGGCTTTTGAGAAGGGGATTACAGAGGTTGGTAGGGTACGGGTCTGGGACTCAGGAGACCTAGGTGAATTCCCTGATCAGCAACAGACACTGCCCTATCCTCACCTCCCAGTGACTTATTTTCCTCAACTCCTCCCGCCAAAACTTTTACCCCCAGGGCTGGCCAGCTGGGAGGCCAATCCCACCTAGGCTCGACCTCGGGGCCCACTCAAAGGGCCGTTAGCGCCTGCGTCAGTGCAGTGAAATGGGAGGGGCCACAAGGCACACGATCTACCCGGGCCCCACATTTCTCCCCAGGGCCCGGCTTCCCCGCTGGGGCTTGGCAAGCAGCCCACGGAGGATAGGCTCGGCAGGCAACACAGGGCGATGGACTCGAGACCCCGCCCTGCGGCAAGGCGCCCATCCAACGGCGGGCAGGCGGCAGGCCAGGACAAGAGGAGGCGGCGCGAGGCGCTGAACCAAGGCGGCAGCAGACAGGCGCGGGGCTGCGGGGCGGCACGACAGACCCGCCCACAGGGCTGGGGGCGGGGCGGTAGTGACGCAGACAGCTACCGGCCGCGACTGTCGGTCCGGTCCGCCCTGCCCTCGGGTAGGCTGCGGCCGCGGCTCGGGCGTCGTTGGCCCCGCCGAGGTAACAGGAATTCGACCACGAGCGCCACACGTGGGCGAGCAGTTCCCAGCATGCACCAGCCCCGGGCCAGCAGCGGGGCCGAGTCCGCACCGCATCCGCTGCCCCTCTCGGCCGCCGGCTCGGTTTTACCCCCCCTCCCCCCGCCGCGCGCAGGCGGACGGCGCCGACTCACCACGTCTGTCAGCGCCGCACTGAGGGGCGACCCCGCGTGCATCGTGAGCATCCGCCCCTCCCCCGCTCCGCCGGGGGGGGGGGCTTGGAAGAGGCCGATTCCTCTGCGCGCGCCGCGACGTCTTGAGTCTGACGCGTCACTCCGGCAAGGGAAAGGCGGCCGCAGGCCGGGCGGGAAGGAGGAACGCCGCTGCAGGTCATGTGAGCGAAGGCACTAGCGGGCAGGATTGTGGAGGAGGGGACTACAATTCACAAGATGCGGCGCGGTATCGCGCAAGTCCGCTACGTGGCGCTTGCAGCCTCTGGGCTGTACCAACGAGGCTCGACAGATGGGGGGAGGTGGACAACGCCGAAACGTCAGGCTGGTCTTGTTTTGGACTTTCCCGAATCCAGAGCAACTGCATCAACAAAGAGCTCTAGGGGTGTCAGAATCAGAAGCCGCCGCCTGGGGATGCGCGAGGAGGAGGCTGCCATTGACCCCCTGCAACCCAGCTGACGGCGGAGCGGGGGTGGGTGAGGCAGCAGGTGACGGTGAGTGTGAGAGCAGACCTCAGCCCGGAGAGATGTGTGCTCCTCTTTAAAGTACCTGTGCTGCTGCTGCAGCAGATTATTTCTTCTCCACGGGTTTCACCTCGACCTCGGCGATTAACCAGCCAGTCAATAGTGCTGATGAAAATTCCATGCAACGTGTTTAATCATGCAACTGCACGCAAGAATGTATGCAGTAATGCTGTTGGTGTAAACATGTGCAGTCACGATACTTGTGTGTTGATTGTTCGCTGATGTAATTATCGTTCCGCAAATATATTTACATCTATGCAAACTGATGCAATTATATTTGTGTGTTTATATATGACTGGTTACGTCATCATTTAAAAGCAACTTTTACTTTCTTAACAGTTCGTTGCACTTCTGCATGACCTTCCATCCAAAGTGCTTTACAAATATTAATAAATTAAATGGCTCAATATACCTGAGAGGCAGATAAAATATATTCTACCCACTGAACAGTTCACACCCTATATATGTATTTTTAATGTAGTGCTCAGTCTCTTTGTATGCTCGTTATGGAACTGATCCTGAGAAGAGCTGAGCACCCATAGTTACCGTTAGCATCAATCATTTACATTTTTTAAGTCAGTGGGAATTTGCACTTCTCAGCATAAGGGATCCCAAAACTCCTTTTTTTATAATTTACTCTAAGGGCTAGTCTATACTTAAAACTTCCAGCGGCACAGCTGTATCAGTCCAGCGGCACAGCTGTATCAGTCCAGCTGTGCTCCTGTAAGAGCACTTGTGTAGTCCTGGTCTACATTTACTTGGAAATTTGATGGGAGTTACGCAAGCTACGCAGCTATGTAACTCCCGTCGACTGCTGTGCTTCCCTTCTGTGCGCTGTCTTCACTGCACTGTGCCACTTGAGGGGGTGGATTTACTGTGTCAACTTCCTGATCGATTCAGCGGGTCTACACTGACTGTTCAGTCAATCCAGAAAGATCAATCTGATGGCAGCAACTTTGCCGCTGTTAGTATAGACATACCCTGAGTTCCATCAGCAGGAGAGAGCTCTCCTGCCAATGTAATAAACCACCTAAATGAGCAGTGGAAGCTGTCTTGGTGGGAGAGCATCTCCCCCCAACATAGCACTGTCCACACTAGCGCTTATGCCGACAAACTTATGTCACTCGGGTGGTTTTTTTTTTTTTCACACCCCTGAGCAACAGAAGTTTTGTCGACATAAGTGCTAGTGTAGACGAGGCCAAAGTGTGGGTCCTGTGTTTCACACCTCTTTGCACTACCCCTGCCCAGCGTTAACCAAGGATGATTGCAAAGCACAGTTGCAGGTAATCCAGAAAGCTAAACCAGATGCTATTCTGCGTATCCTTACCAATGATCTGTATTACTCAGATCCTCAATCTCAATATTTTAAGGGTACTCGTTACCAAATTCTGACTCAGAGACTTTAATAATTGTTGAATGTGGGTCTCTGTCTCATATTGGTTTTAAATTTGTTTTTCAAAGGACATGATAATGCTGGCTTTCTCCCACACAGTCCAGTTCAGTCCTCTTCTCATCATCATCACCCAGCTGTGACTTACTTTGTAGATAATGTAACATGGTGAATACAATAGAAACATACTTTTGAACCAAAGAATCTCAGTATCATAATGTTAACATTTTATTTTAAATGCTCAAACTTGTTGCAGACTTTGATTGTAACTTTATTTGTAGGTTTTTGCAGTAAAAGAAGTGATCATAAGAAACATCTACATTTTCTAGTGTAGTGAACTGTCACACAGAACCAACCATGCCTGGAGAAGGAAAAACTGACATGGAGAGGATTGGCCTCTTCAGTGAAATGGAGTATATTACCATTGGTGATAGATACATCTCACATTTTTTGCGTAAGTACATTTCATTTTAGCAATAAGGATATTTCCATATTAGCAATAAGGATAATCTGTCTAATCCAATCTAAAGGATATGTCCGTCTAATCTGTCTTTCTACTGACTCCCTATTTTCTAGTTTAATATAGTCCTTTTAGAGAAATCTGGTTTTTTAGTAAACACAATCTATTATTAATAGAGGTCTGCTTAATATGTCACAATAAATGGGGAGAGAGGGAATAAAAAACCTGGCAAAACTGAAAAATATGTATTAAGATTAATAATAATATATGCAGCATTTTGTTGTCCAAGTTACAGATCAAATATACAATTGAAATTATCTACTAGCTAGTGGGGAGTAGGTGTCATCTCCAGTGACTCATCCCCCTTCTCTACCATAATTGTGGAAATTTCTCATGGCTTCTTCTCACCATACCATGGGATATAGGTAGGGGTAGGGTTCCAGCTGCTCCATGCAGAGACATTGCAAGTAGATTTACTTTTAGGCTTTTACAATGGTACATAAATACTTATTCTTTTGGCCTTTCATATTGGGCATTCTTTCCCTTGGAAATGTCAACTCACAGATTGTGTAGCCCTCCAGGGTTTGCACATCCCAAAACTGTGCAGCGTTTTTTCAATTTATAAGGCCTTTATGATTCAGATTTAAATTAATAGCTTGAGTTTTGAGAAGTGTCAATAAATTATGTAAAATTAGATAAACAGGCTACCAATTAAAATTTATGAAACCCCTGAGACAAAACAGGTAAAGTAGATTACTTTATAGGATATGTATAACATATAATTACCGTCTTTGAAATGTACATGTTAAGAAATTAGGGCCTTTGAAACTGTTTGCCAGTTCTACTGGAAGAAAATAAGGAAATTGGAGTCCCAATTTTCTTAAGTCAGTCAAGATGCAAATAATCTTAATTATTTTGAATATTCTGCTGGGACACTCAACTGCAGAACAGCATTAATATGACAGTAAATTGCTCCACAGTTTTCCTCCTCATTTATCTTTGTTTACATATGTAATGTTAAAATTGAACTGGCATTATGAAAAGCCTTATCTTCTCTTGACATCTGACTACCTACTGCTGATGCTGAGAGCAGTAGTTTTTTCTGTGTGGCTGCTTCAACTGGCACTTCTGTTGCAAGATTGTGTTCTCAGTACTTTAAATTTAGCGATAACCTTTTATTTCTTTGCTCTTATTTGACCAGCGTACACAGAACTTTTATTTATTATTTTTTACTTAGGGATAGATTCGTTCAACCTCATTCTTGTTGTTCATTGGAACTACTCGTGGAGTAAGGTATTATTTATGATGAGTAAGGATGACAGAGTTTGACCCTCAGTAAAAGTCAGCCCTTGTGAAGTGATGTTCATAGATTCCAAGGCCAGAAGGGACAGTTGTGATCATCTTGTCTGACCTCCTGTGTACCACAGACCATACAACATTCCCAGAATAATTCCTAGAACATACCTTTTAGCAATCTTGATTTAAAAATTGTCAGTGATGGAAAATCCACCATGACCCTTGGTAATTGTTCCAATGGCTAATTAGACTCACTGTTTAAAATATCACGCCTTATTTCCAGTCTGAATTTGTCTAGGTTCAACTTCCAGCCATTGGATCAAATTATACACTGCTAGACAATGATAAATGTTAGTGCAGAATAGTTATGGCCTCCCTCCAAAAGGTGCTAATTGTAATGGTATTTTTTGTGTTATGGATGCATGCACTAGAAACTTGACTGAGTCAACCAATTTGTTTTCCAAATATTAGGTTACTGAACAGCTGCCATATAGTATCAGCAATCAGTCACTACCAACCTGCACATGTGACTTACAGGTGAAAGGCTCTGCATTGCATTACCAGCCCCTTTGAACCATCCATACTCAATGCTCCTTTCTAATTTCTAAATTTAAAGTAAGAGACTTCATAGAGTTAAATAAATATTTATAATGCTTACTTGTTTTAAAGGCCCTTTCAATGAAGCTGCAAGCAAGAACAAACAGATGTTAACAGGGGGTACCAAAATGTTGTCAGCTGTTCAGGCAGGTTACTTTGAGCCTCAATTTGTGAGGGTTTTCGAAGGTGAAGCCTACTCCAACCCTGTGCAACTAAGGCGGCGATATAGATTGGCGGAGTCAAAGAAAAATATGGGCAAAGCTTTCCTTCCAAGCAATGGAGTCAAACTCCCGTAAGTGTTGGGAAAAGGCATGGTCTGTTTTTTTACCCTGCTGTATTAAAAATAATTTGTCACAACTTTTTTATAATTAACTGTTAACAAGAGTACAGTATTGTTTTTATGAGAAGATATGTACAACACATGATAAAGAAGCAGTGTTAAAACACATTACTGACGTGCATATACCTGATAATGAACATAAACTTGGAGAGAGACATTAAATATCTGAAGCAGAATATTGTGTGAAGCTAAGAATGCTGCAAAATGGGACTAACAGAATCATACTGAATTTCTCCATTTCCATTGCCAGAGTTCCATTATCTTGGAGTTTTTAATCATACCTAATTTTATAGTATGATTAGTTCGCGATGCTGGAGACAGAGGGGTACCACCAGAATAAAAGCACCACCTATTGAAACATCATGGGATGACACCTCTATGACTGAATTGGTCACAGGATACAGAGATATAAATAGCCTGCAGTGCATTTGATGAAAATAGTTATCTGTCTGAACATAATTACAGTTAAAGCAAGAGTTCATGTATCAGTTGCTGCATTGAGCAGTTTTCCTGCCTTTGGGTTTTAAAAAAAAAATACAGGCAGGCAGGGAAAAAACTGTTTGCATTTAAAAATATAAAATATCCAATCCATTTATTAAAACACAACCAGAATTTAGCCATAGAAGTAGGGCTTTAATTTCACTTTGGTCTGTAATTTGATTTTCCTATTTTTCAAATGGAAGATTGCTCAAAAGTATCCCCCAGATGTCAGAAAGTATAGAGAGCAAGTGGGGCTTCCTCATCAAAGAATAATAGGGGCTGAGACTCTGTTAATGGCTATGGGGTCTAGTGGGAACAAGCGTCCTTTGCTTCCTTTTCCTGTACATTTCAGTATGCTTGAAAATCTGCCAATCATACACTTCGTGTGGTCATTTGTCATCAATATCTACCATGGTCTGCATCACAGTGGAATAATAAGCCCAGCCCCTGGCTTGCGTCCAAGCTGTGCAGTGCCATGGGTGTACAAAGATGGTTTTAAGCTATCTTTTTGTCCCATTCCTCCACTGAGATCTGAAGCCATCCTGTCCCCAGTGCAAAGTCGATCAGCCTCACACCATACCCTCTCCACTGGAGAGGTTGGAAATGGGGTAGTTATAGGAGCTGTACAGTTGACTATGAAAGGGGAATCATTCACTGCCAACAAAGGGAACATAGGAGGTGGTGTGTATATGCCTCTGCTGTCTTTAGTGGGCAGAGAAGGGGTAGGTTAAGTTAAGGTAGACTCACTCACTCTCAGACACTTCTGTCAACTGTGATATTTTCTATAGCAACCATCCCAGCCCAACAGGATTTAATTGCCATGCACACCTAGCCCTGGGCTAAAGTCTAATGAAGTCAATGGAAGGTTGCCTGTACTGCCTTAATTTGGCTCCCTTGCACACTATGTATTATAGTACAGTGTTTCCCTAATCACATTTTTCCACATGACCCCTGCCTCATTTAGTGCACAAGCTGGACAGTGCTCACGTAACGAACAGCAATTTGATATGTTGTTTTCTCATTGTTCAGTGTGTGCCCTAGGCCTTATTTACTGCATACTATTGAAACCCACTATTGAAGACAGAATTATTAATTTACTCATGAGCTTCTGTTGGGCGCTTATCATAATATTATCGATGTGCTTCACAAACATTAATGAATTTAACTTCACAAAACCTCTGTGAGGTGAGGGGGAGCAGAGGCACAGAGAGATTAAGATTAAAAAGTATCCACTAATTTTGTGTGCCCAATTTGAGACATTTAAGGACTCAGAAAAATGAGGTCCTAGCAATGTATAGCACTTTATATATTCAAGCACAGCTCCCACTGAATTCAGCTGCAGTTGTGAGGGCTCAGCACTTAAATCAGATGCAGGGTTTCAGGTTGGGAACCCAGAAAATGAGAAACATAATTAGTGATTGTCTCTGAAACACTTGGTTTAAGTGACTTGCTTTACATCATGCAGGAACTCTGGCAGAGACTATTATAATCCAGTTCTTGAGGGCAGCATTCAGTTGTCTTAACCATGAGATCCTCCATTTGTTTCTTGAAATTCCTTGTCTCACTCACTACACAATTTCCAACTGCTGCAACAAATGAGACAGATCCAACAGAAAATAGCATCCCTTACTACACAACTCTGGTTCATCCACAAAGCAGATTCATCTCTGTACTCCATGGGGCAGTAAGAGTCCTATGTTAAAAATAGTATGCAATCATGTAATTAAAGATTATGCACAAGGAAGGTGAATTAAAGATACACAGGGAACCTTAATTTTGAAATTTCCTAACTTTTGAGTGCTTGACTTTGCAACTTGAATGATGTTCTTTTAACATAGTATTTTTGTGTGCAAGTTCTCAGGGCTTTAAAAGAAAACTGCAAAAATAGAAATTTCATCATATGGCATCACATTGACGCCCATTTGGTTCCTTGATAGGGATGGAGCCTTTAGCTCCACCACACAGACCTCTGCCACTTGAGCTAGTGGAATAACTGTTAGCAATAGTAAGTGGTCATCCTCTGTGTGGACTACAAGGAGATGAGACACATTTTGTCAGTAGGTTGCATTAATATTTGCTGACAGCAAAGCATAGGCAGAGTTTGACTGCTTAATTTGGGGGAGCAAGGGTCCCTGCTCCCAGCTGGGAGGCGGGCAGGTGAGCTGCAGCCGCCCACCTCCCAGCCAGTCCCAGCACAAAGCCGGGACCCTGACGGCAGCAGCCGAATCCTGCCTGGTCCCGGCGCACAGCCTGCCTCCCGCCCGGTCCCTGCTCCCAGCTGGGAGGCAAGCAGATGGGCTGCAGCAGCCCCCTCCCGCCTGGTCATGTTTGCCTCCTCCAAACTCCATCCATGTAGCAGAGGAATCTTGGGTTCCATTCCAGGTTCTGGAGGGCAGTGTGCTCCAATTGGCACAAACTCTTCTCAGCCTGTTTCTCCCAAGCTCGATCCCTTTTTCCCCATCCCATTGAACCTGTCTCAGTCCTGTCTCTTCGTCTCATCCCTGCCTCCTTGTTCCAGTCCCATTCTCCTTGGCTTCCCAGTCTCAGTCTCCACACTTGAGATTTCTCATCCCAGCCTCAGTCTCTCTGCCCAGACAGTTCTGCTCTTTTCCTGTGTGTTTGCTGTCCAAATCCCAGTCTTCCTCCAGACTTCCAGTCTCTCCCACACCCATCCCAGGTTGCTTGTCCAGCCAGTCCTAATTCCAGCATTCCTGCCCCAACTCCTTGTCCCCAGTTTCCTTACCCAGTCATTTCTGGTCCCCACTGCGTCCAGCTCCTGATCTGATTAAATCTCTCCCCTTCCCCCTCTCACTAACTTCCTGTCCCAGTCTCCTTTCCTGGGCTCCTTATCTAATCTCAATCTCCCCCAACATTCCCTCCCTGGCTGCTTGTCTCAGCCTCTTTGCGCAGCCAGTCCCAGTTCCCCCAATTCCTCAACCGATTTAAGTTCTCCCCCTCCCCCAGACAGCTGGCTTCCAGTTTCTTTCCTCTCTGTTTCCCTTACTAGCTTCCAGTCACAGCCTCTATTTCCCCACTAGCTCCCATTCTCCTTTCCCAAGCATTCCCTGTGCCCCCAGTTCCTGTCTCCTTGCACAACCAGTCCCAGTCTCTTCCTCCAACTCCCAGTCACAGTTCCCCCACCCCACCTCAAGTCTCACCAGGCTAACCTATTCCACCCCATCCCTACTGGCCTGTATTTTCTCCTCTGTGCATTAGAATCAGATAGGTTCCCTCACCATGCTGTCTGGGTGCCAGCCAGCACAGGAATAATTGAGAGCTGAGGAGAGACTGCCTACTGCTCTCAGTGGCAGTGCTCAGCCCCACTGGAGCCTCGAGCAACTGGGAGTCGCCCTTAAGAGGGAAGTCTTTCTGAATTCCTATAGTCCTGGGCTGGAGCATGCTCAATCACTCTGTGTGAACGGTGCATGTGCAATCCAGTCAGCACTAGGGCTTTGAGTGGCTCAGGTATGCTCAGGGAGGATGGCATCTTTGGAGATTTTATCTGTTTATCTCTAGCTAGTTTCTAGTGATCATTTGCAGACGGCAGGTTTTCTAAAGGCTTATAATTTGACCCAATTCAAGTGTATTTTAAAGGGGATAACCAAATGTTCATTCCAGACACAAAAGCCACCCCCTGCCAAATTTCAAGTCCCTGATCTAAAGCCTGGGGGCATTAGAGCATTTCAAAGAAGAGGTAGCCAGACTTTTTTATGTGGGCAAAACAACTCTCCACTGCCCTGTAAAATCAATTTGTTTTGAAGATTTTTTAAATAAATTGTAGTTAGGAAAATGGGCTATGTATCAAAACAATTTATCTTTCTCTAGCCGCATTCTCCATAATGGCTCAACCATTTTGGCTGAAATTGTCTAGAAAAAAATCAGCATTAAGCAGACACTCAACATGGAAAATGTCATTCTGAACATCTAAAGTTTGGCAAAGTTATAAACAACTGAAAATGGTTCTTATAATTGTAGTTAGCTATTTATCACTTTTTTTTTCCCGGAAGTTCTTCCAACTGTTGTTTTCTCTAATAGCAAAATCCCAAATTTGTTTGCCATTGCCTTTAATGATGAGGAATGCTTTTCACTAGTTTGGGGGATACTGGGGGAAGTTTTTATATATTAAGATTTGTTTTCACATGTTTACATGACTGATGGGGTCTGTTATAAAACAAGTGTCAGAGCCCGAATGCCCTTTAATAAAAGGCATATTGGAGACGTGCAGTTAAAGCTAATTCCTTGCAGTGATCCTAAGCCCCACATCAGGAAATTCCTCAGACGACACTGGCTACCTGGGCCTGGTATTCTTAGTTCTTAAAAAGTGTTGGAAAAACATACAATAGGAAGTTCAAAGACACATACATTTGGTAAAATATAGATAAGGTTGTAAATATCTTCTTAAAAAAACCTTTAATATAAGGTTGACATTAAAAAAAAACTGGAAAGAAGGAACATGTTAAGAGAAAATTTAAAGCAAATAAGCCAAACGGCAAACATTGACAAGTATTGACAAGCACAATAAAGGTACCCCTAAACTTTAACCCCATCTACTCCCATTGTGTGCCTCTGTCATACTTTGTGCATAGGATCATTGTTGTACATGCCGAATGGACAGAACCTCAAGTTTTATATGTTTAATCCAAAAAAGTTAGTTGCTTGTTTTGCAATTAATATAATTTGAGAACTTTGAAGCTGTAAAGTACTGAATGGGTACTAATTATGAATCTATTATCAGTATGAATACTTATTATTATTGTATTATGTATTTATTTTATATTTCAGATGTGGAGTGGGCACTTATTATGGAACTATAGGTGGTCCATATCCATTCTTCAGTGCACAACTAAGAGGGAAAGCAGCATATGCTCCTCCTGGAAAGAACCTTTACACAAGTCCTGGAAAGGCAGGAACTGGATATGGGTAAAACATTCAGTTTAGTTTCCTGAATAGTATTTAATCAAATGCTGAACTTTGAGGTCACCATTACTAATTTTCTTTACACAGATATCCAAATCTCACTATAGGAAAACAGTATCCACACTCAAGTGAGGTGTATGACATTGAAAAAATGAATGCAAAGGTAAAATTATTCAGTAAATTTATTTAATCACTATTTGCAAACAGTTTACCTTTCCTATGGTATTTCTTTTAGCCTAAAACAACCAGTATTATTTATTTACCAACTAGACTGCAGATAAATTGCCTTTTTTTGTTAAAAATATTCTTAAGACTAGAAATGGTTTATTTTCCCTCTTAGTCACCCCAGCACACAGTCCTACTACTCAGGCTGTGTAGTGGGCTAAGGATTTGAGGAAAAGTATCAAATTCAGAGAGAGTGAAACAGACCCAAATTATTATGATTATTTATTTGTATTTCTATTGTGGTAGCTCCTAGAAACCCCAGTCATAGATTGGGACTCTATTGTATTAGGGACTGTACAAACACAGAACATATTATCTGTATTTTACTGTATAACTTAGTAAATATGAAGGCTACTATACTTACCTCTATTAGTCTCATTAATTCTATTTTCATCATATGTGGGGAAAACTGATAGCTGAAAGAGGGTTTTTTTGCCATAGGAATAAGTACTTTAGAGCTTTGTATTTCTATCACAAATTAATATATGTTTGGAGTTAAATTGAGATTTGGAGGGGAAAAATGTATGCTATCGTAGGTTTCAGCATCAGGAATGGGATTTTCTGTGCCACTGGTTTACATTTGGATTAGAAAAGGTTACTTTTTTGTTAGTTTGAATGACTCAAGCTACACATTTTTTTTGATAGTTTGGGCCCAAGTTGCAAAGTTTAGATCCAAAAGGAGCTCTGTGAAGTCTGGGGGTGTTTGGGGTTCATCTCTGGTTAGAAGCAGGTAATATAATACAAGTGTGACGACAAATAAGGGAGGAGATATCCTGAGCGATTCAGTTTCACACTGTCAGAAAACTTTAATGAATCATCAGTGGCCTCCACCCAAGTTCTCTGCTCAACTCTCAAAATAAAACACAAAAGAGAAGTATCAAGGACTGCATAGACTTAGAAAAGGAAGTATCCTTTTGGCCTTAGAGATGGCTGGTCTCTATAAGTCAACCCATAGCTGGTCATTGTGGTGAAGCTGGAGCATAAATAAAGGACCTAATTCTCCTGGGCTGTCATTCTGGCACATCTTGCAAACTCTAAATTTAAATTAAAAAAAGCTGTGTCACCGATTGTATAACTCCATAAATCCTGCCTTCTCCTCATGCAGTAGAACCACATTATTTTTGTTGCCATAGGTACCTCTGTCCTGCAGAGGAGGGCAAGATTTGTTTCTTATTAATTCAGCAGTGAAAATTTGCTCCCCATCATTAGCATGAATAAGCAAGGTTGTACTGTATCTGTAATGTTAAAGTCTATACACATACCATGTGTCCATCAATTAATCAATTAATTAATTAGCAATCTTAAAGAGTTTTTAAATTTACTTATTTTAAGAAATCTTTAAATTCTTCTTTAAGTGTGTCATAGTTTCCTAGCATTTGTTGTGCTCAATGAATTGCTCCATTATGCATTATATTGTGCCTAATGTATATGTGGAAGCCAGGATTAACATTAGCAGAGGAAATTACATTAAATACATTGCTAAAAGTAAGTTTTCCTCAAGACTGAATTTACACCTCTTTTTATTTTTTCTAATCAGAATAATTTGAGGTAAAAATGGCCAAGCTGATACCTTCAAAATTACTTATTTTACAGAAGGTGCGTGAAGACCATCAGCGTTTGGTTAAAGGAGGGCCTTTCAGATTAAATCTCTATCCTCGGGAGTATTTTGACATGAATCCTTATCATGATGACAAACCTTTGGCACCAGCTAAGAAACCAGCCCCAGAAAAGCCAGTTACAAACCCCTTTAAACCAAGTTCTCCTTCTAAAAAGGTGAGTCTGTTCTCCAGCTGCTGTAGAAAAATGTGAAAATCCAAATATTTGATGATGTTCTTGTAGAAAGTTCAAGTCATACGCAGGCAACCTGGATAGCTGCAAGGAGCGCTTCAATTACAGGCTGAGCAGGTGCCTAATGACTGTTGAATGTGCGTTTGGCAGGTTAAAGGCATGCTGGAGGTGCTTTTATGGCAGGCTGGATCTAAATGAGAATAATATTCCTGTGGTTATAGCTGCCTGCTCTGTGCTCCATAATTTATGTGAAGCTACAGGTGAAAACCTTGCCCCTGGGTGGATCGCAGAGGCGGTTTGCCTTTCAACTGCATATGCACAGCCATATGCTAGAGCTATTAGAGGGCCGCAGTGGGGGGCCATACAGATTAGGGAGGCACTGAGGGCCCATTTTAAGAATGAGAGCCTATAAGGGGTTTATTGACTAGCATTTCAGGTTCTTCCTGCTTATTCCCCATACTTCTTGCATTAGTATACAGATATCTATGATACTGATTTGATTCCCCCCATATGTTCTCTCTTGTCTCTCCGTTATCCCTGTTATAATTGCCATGGTAGCCCCAGATTCCAACCCTTTCCCCAGGTCTCCAAATCATAGACTCATAGAAGTGTAGGACTGGAAGGGACCTCAATAGGTCATCTAGTCCAGTCCCCTGCACTCAAGGCAGGACTACGTAATAACTAGACCATTGCTGACAGGTGTTTGTCTAACCTATTCTTAAAAACCCTCAAGGATAGAGATTCCACAAACTCCTTAGACAATTTGTTCCAGTGCTTAACCACCCTGACAATTAGGAATTTTTCCCCAATGTCCAACCTAAACCTCTCTTGCTGCAATTTAAGCCCATTGCTTCTTGTCCTATCCTCAGAGGCTAATGACAACAATTTTTCACCCTCCTTCTCTTAACAACCTTTTATCTACTTGAAAACTGTTATCACGTCCCCCCTCAGTCTTCTCTTCTTCAGAAGACAAACCTAATTTTTTCAATCTTTCCTCACAAGGTCATGTTTTCTAGACCTTTAATCATTTGTGTTGCTCTCCTCTGAACTTTCTCCAATTTGTCCACATCTTTCCTGAAATGTGGCACTCAGAATTGGACACAATACTCCAGCTAAATCCTCATCAGCACAGAGTAGAGCGGAAGAATTACTTCTACTTCGAGTGATTGCTCAGATCCATTCCAATATAGGTGAGTGCACGCCACCGTGCATAGGTTTCCGGAACTATTTTCCCCTTAGCAGACCCCGTAGGGTCAGCTCTAGTGTCCCCTGGAGTGCCACGCACACACCGCAGTACATGAGGCACTGCCGACCCCACAGCCCCTCTGTTCCTTCTTTCTGCCCGTGATGATTGCATGGAACTAGCCTTGCTCTCTGCAAGTGCCATTCCCCTTTGTTATTCGAAGTACTTTAGTTAGCTTTAAGTAGTTGTTAAGTAGTGCAGTTAGATAAGAAGTCCCTCAGGGACTTGGAGTGGCCGGGCTATGCCCTGGCTGCCTGGGTTTAGCCACCCCCACGATCGGTACCTTAAGTGCCTGGGGGGAGAGCAAACAAGAAGACAAGTGTAAAATATGCAGGGCTTTTAACCGTGGGCTCAGAAGAACAGAGAGATCAGGTTAAAAGCCTTGCTCTTATGGAGGAGCACTCCGCCCACTGCTCCACCTCAGCACCGAGCGTCATCTCGGTGCAGAGGGCATCGCTGGCACTGGACTCGACTCAGCACCGCTGACGAGAGCGTGTGGAGCACAGACACTCCCCTGCGCCATGGGTATGGGCAGGGTCAAGGGCGGAGATGCACCAGCCACGGCCCGTCGAGTCCTTTCCGGTGCCTGCATCTCTGATCAGGGAGCCTCCCCCGACTCCTGGGAGTGGGAGAGTGCCCCTGCCAATGCCGTTGACACCAGAGGTTCTCAGGCGGCAAAAGCTTTGTTGGCCTGCCTATGCCACCTCTGCCCCCGCCCTCCGCCGAGGGAGAAGGGGCCTGTGTCCCAGAGCAAGCCCACGTGGAGTCCCCCCAATGGGCAGTGGAGATCCCCAGTATGGGGAGGAAGATCTCCCGCCAGACGGCCACCGGGTGTAGAGCGAGGACGCTCCCCCAGCAGTCGTTCCAGGTCGGCATCAGTGAATCTCCCTCTCGGTGCCGACATTGGTCCCTGGTACCGGAGGCAGCACACGCTTAGAGGCGGCACTGGTCGAGGTCCGCCAGGCGGCGCTCGGGCTCCTGCTCCAGATCTTTGGCACCGAGGAGTTCGCCGGAGTCTCCCTCTCACCGGAGGCAGCGCACGCTAAGAGGCGGCACTGGTCGAGGTCCGCCAGGCGGCACTTGGGCTCCTGCTCCAGATCTCCGGCACCGAGGAGTTCGCCCGCACCGAGGTGGTGCAGAACCCTGCCATCGTCGGAGGCCTTGGCACCAAGGGGTTTGCCGCACCGAGGCAGTGTGGAACCCCGGTCGCCTTTCGAGGACCCCCCACCGCGCAGGCCCAGATGCGAAACCCGGTCACCGGAGTTAGGCTCGGCACCATGGATTGCGGAGCGGCACCGGTCTCCATCAATGAGGGGTAAGCGGCGCCGCTGACGTCCTTGGTACCGAGGCTCCAGTACCGAGAGCTCTCCGCAGTGCGCTTCCATCCATGGGCACCGCCTGCGGTGACGGAGGCGGTCCTTGTCATCTTCCACGTCGGAGGCGACGAGAACTTGGTCCCCAGCGCGCCACAGCACCCGGGGCCAAGGACGGCCATGGCATCGCCTGTCTAGTGGCTTGGGGTCCCACAGGGGGAACAGTCGTCGGGACAGCCGACGCCCCCATAGGGCATCAAAGCAGGTGGCACAGTCAGCCCCGGTTTGGGCCCTGAGACAATGACCTTATTGGGCCCAACGGGGCATCCAGATGGGACCAGGGCCCCAATCCACCCTGTCAGCAGGGGTGCAGTCCGTGCCCCGACACAGAAGGCCCATAGACTACGTTCCTTGGACGAGGAATCGGACCCCATGGAGGGCCCCTCTATGGTCCCTTCGGCAGGCAGGGGAACACCTGCAGGACGTCCCTAGGCAGTCCTCTTCCCCCTCCCTGGATGAGACAGTCTCACAGGACCACATGGCGCCACTGAAGGGTTTCAGGGTGCACCAGGGACTGCTCGAGAGGGTAGCTTCTAACTCAGGACTGGAGGTCAAGGAGTTAGTGAAGGCTGATACCCTCTTTAATGCGCTGGTGGCGGCTGCTCCAGCAAGGATGGCCCTACCAGTCCACGATAGCGTCCTCAAAATTGTTAAGGCCCTGTGGCAACCCCTTTCTCAGTCACCCCTACATAGAGGTGGCTGAAAGAAGTGTTATGGCTGGCCGAAGAGTTCGAGTAACTGTTCACTGACCTGGCCCTGGGAACCCTGGTGGTAGATGCAACCAACCTGCAGGACAGGCAAGGTCTGCCTGGTTCCATTCCCAAGAACAAAGACAACGAAAGGTTGGGATTTGTTTCGGAGAAAAATTTAGTGCAGGACTGCCAACCATCAGGCCTTCCTGGGGAGATGTAATTTTAAATGGTGGGACTCCCTCAGGCGGTTGCTGAGGCCCTGCCCCAGGACCAGGCTGTAGACTTCACCACAATCCTGGATGAAGGAATCATGGTGGCTAGAGCAGCGCTCCAAACGCTCCAAACGTCCAGTGACGCTCCTGTAAGGCTATAGCCTCCGCCTTTTTCCACAAGGAGGTGCTTGTGGCTGCAACCTTCAGGTCTGTCCCAGGAGATGCAGTAATCAAGCCAGGTCCTCCCACTATGGGTCGGCCTCTTCTCCAATCAGACCGATGTGAGGCGGCTCAGTCGGAGGGACTCCAGGGCCACGGTTCGCCCTGGGCCGGTACACGCCTCAGACTCCCAGGCGATGGTCACGGCCCCAGGTGCAGCAGCGACCAAGACCTTCACCTAGGCCCTTTCAACCCTACAAAGAGAGACAGAATTAGGGGGTTTAGAGGACGGAATCAGCGCCCAGTTTGTCCTCAGCCCCCCAGCAAGGGCCCCCCAGGGCATTGGGCAATCGTAGGAGACAGTTTTGATGGTGCACCCTAGGGTGGCACCCTACGGCTCTCCTGGACCTGCCCTGCCCTTATCCTGAACAAGTTAAGGCCTTCTACCCCATATGGGGAAAGATTACGTCAGACTGTTGGGTCCTCGGAATAATCTCTGGGGGCTACGCTGTACCCCCCCACCCCCAACGAGCAACTCCTCTTGCAGGAGGTGGACATCCTCCTCAACACAGAAGCAATGGTTAGGGTTCAGCAAGGCAACAGGGGGGTCTGAGACCCATACTAGACCTGCGGCATCTAAACAAACATGTCAAATGACTGGGGTTTCGCAGGGTTTCCCTAGCCTCCATAATCCCTTTTAGGGATCCAGGAGACTGGTATGCAGCCCTCGACCTCAAGGGCGCAATACATTCATGGGTCCCTCCTCCGCAGCCACAGGAGCTTCCTCTGCTTCACAGTGGCTGGCTCCCACTACCTATTTACAGCCCTGCTCTTTGGCCTGTCTTTGGCTCCAGGGGTGTTTACCATATGTATGACGGTAGTGGCGGCCCACCGGAGGCGAAAGGACGTGCAAATCTTCCCTTACTTGGACGATTGGCTGATCAAGGCAGGTCCAGGTTCCAAGTGCAGGAGGGCGTGACCTGCCTCAGCCACGTCTCGAGGCTAGGGTCTTTATCATCTCCCAGCTGCACTGATGCCTCATGACAACAGCCAGGCGCCGCCTAGAGCTGTTAGGCCACATAGTGGCCCGCACGTAATGGTTGGCCTCGGTGTATGTGCCGAGGAAACACCCACTGACTGGGTGGTCACAGTTCCCCCGCTCATCCTAGGCTCCTGAGGCTGGTGGAGATCGCCCAGGGCAATGTTGAAGGGCATCCTGTTCAGGGAACTGGTTCCGTCGGTCACCCTAATCTCGGACACCTTGGATGTGGGACGGAAGGCCCACATCAGCCAACTTGAGTCACAAAGGCTCTGGTTGGGGGAGGACAGGTGCCTGCACATCAACGTGAAGGAGCTAAGGGCTATTTGCCTAGCATGCTGGATGTTCCTCCGGTTCCTGACAGGCAGGGTGGTGCAGGTGTTGACGAACAACACTGCAGCTAGGTTAATAGAAACAGGCAGGAAGGAGCGCACTCCTTGACCTTCTGCGAGGAAGCGGCCTGTCTGTGGGTCTTGCCATGAGGCACGACTTCCACTTGACTGCCTCTCACTTCCCTAGAGTGAGGAACGACGAGGCTAATCGCCTCAGCAGGGCTTTTCGACCCCACCGCTGGGTGCCGCGACCAGTCGTGGTGGTGGCTACGACCCTCCGAAAGTGGGGTGTTCCCCAACTGGACCTATTGCACCAGCCTGGAACACGAAGTGCCCAAGGTTCTGCTCGCTCCAGGCAAGACTGGGTCGATTTCCGATGCATTCCTCACCAACTGGGCGGGGACCTTCATGTATGCGCTCCCGCCCATTCTGCTCCTGCCCAAAGTCCTACTGGAAACCAAGAGGAATAAGGCAGGCATCGCACTTATTGCTCTGGCCTGGCCGAGAGCTCTGGTTCAGCATGCTGTTGGACCTCTCGATCGCTCCGCCCATGGAGCTCCCTAGGCGGCATGACCTTCTCTCCCAGGCCCATGGTCGCCTGTTGCACCCGGACAGGGAGTCCCTGCACCTCATGGCCCAGAGGCCCTGTGGCCGACGGAGGGAGTGAGACCCTGCCCAGTGTGGGTCCAGCACCTCCTGCTGGGCAGCAGGAAACCTTTTACACATGTTGTATATCGGCCTAAGAGGTGACGGTTTACCTCTTGGGCGGAGTCCTGGGGCATTCCGCCCAGCCTCTTGCCTCAGTAGGCGATCCTGGAGTACCTGCTCCAGTTAAGGCTCCAGGGTATGGCGCTGACCTTGTTGAAGGTTCACTTGGCGGCCATTCGGACTTCCATCAGCCGCTAGAGGGGAACTCCCTGTTCTCCCATCCTATGTCGGTCAGACTCCTCAAGTGGGTGGAGAGGCTTATCCGCAGGTCCGTGACCCGGTGCCTCCCTGGGATCTCAATCTGGTTCTCTTGAGACTCATGGAGGGAGTGAGACCCTGCCCGGTGTGGGTCCAGCACCTTCTGCTGGGCAGGAGGAAACCTTTTACACAGGTTGTGTATCGGCCTAAGAGGTGACGGTTTATCTCTTGGGTGGAGTCCCGGGGCATTCCCTGGAGAGAGTGCCCCTGCAGAACATCTGCAAAGCTACCGCCTGGTTGTCGGTGCACACCTTCACGTCCCACTATGAGATGTGTTGCTCATATCCATTCCACACCCACCCTCCGTCCCTGCTGTTGGAGTTGGCAGAAAGATGGGACTGAGGGGCTGTGGGGTCAGCAGTGCCTCATGTACCGCGGCGTGTGCGCGGCACTCGAGGGGACACTAGAGCTGACCCTACGGGGTCTGCTAAGGGGAAAAAAGTTCCGGGAACCCGTGCACGGTCTCATGCACTCACCTATATTGGAATGGATCTGAGCAACACATCTTGAAGAACAACAGTTACTGGTAAGTAACCCTGTTTTTCATGTCTTGTTTATAACACTCCTGCTAATATATCCCAGAATGATGTTTGCTTTTTTTTTTTTTTTGCAACAATGTTACACAGTTGACTCATATTTAGCTTGTGATCCACTGTAACCCCCAGATCCCTTTCTACAGTACTCCTTCCTAGGCAGTCATTTCCCATTTTGTATGTGTGCAATCTTTCCTAAGTGGAGTACTTTGCATTTGTCCTTACTGAATTTCATCCTGTTTACTTCAGATCATTTCTCCATTTTGTCCAGATCATTTTGAATTTTAAAATGCAGTGCGGTGGTCTTTTGTTGCAAATGCTCTCCAATTTCAGAACTATGTATGGTATGATTGAGTTTTCTTTGTCAGCTGTGATTTAATTTACAAGGGAATGAAATCTACTTTGATCCTACACAAAACCAGAAACTATAAATGATCTGTGATAGAGTGTACAAAACCCTGCACCATGCAAAAAGGGGCTAAAAAGTAACTTTGGGCTCAGGGCTTGTCTACACTGCGGGGCTTACAGTGGCATAGCTGGGGAAGTTACTACAGCAACAAAAGGGATTCTTACATTGCTGTAGTAACTCACTGTCGATCTAGCCACACTGGGGGTTTAGGCCAGCAATGCTGTGGCACTCGGGTGTGGATTTTTCCTAAATTTTAAGTATAGATTAGCCTCAGGCAGACCAGCCGCACCAGCAAGGCATGGCAGTCTAGAAGGAAGAGCCTTAAATGGGAGAAGCCCAGTTCAGAAGGGTCTACTCCCAAGGATGTGGACAGACCTGTCCCCACTACCTCTCAGAAAGGAGCACTGCAGATGAAGCTGGCAGAGGCTTCCTGCAAACACTGAACAATAGCCCTGAAGACACTGAGCCAGGCTATGGCTTGTCAGGTATCTCCTGAAAGTAAGGAGGCCAGAGTAATATTTGGACTATTTTTGTGTTGTGCCTTTCTTTTGTTACCTTTCTTTTGAGGCCTGAAAAAGGCTGGGGAAGAAGGCCTAAAGGCAGCCAACAGTAGGAAGGAGCCCATGAAGAAACAGGAGGTCTGAAGAAGCAGAACTTAACTGCCTGCTACAGTCCTGGACTGTAACTCAGGGTAGAAGTTGAGACTGGGTTCCCCTATAGACCACCAGTGAAAGGCTTGTTGAAGGCCCTGGACAAGGGTCATAAGGCCTGGGGCCTAGAGTTGGACTGTTACTGGGACTGGACTCTGACTGATCCCTGAGTAGGATGAGGCTAAAAAGGACTGAGTCACCAAACTACAGAAGGATACAAGCAGATCTGAATGGTGGGTCAGCAAGTTTAGAGAGGAAAACCCTGACAATGCTGCATCCAGCCACTAGGTGGCACACTGGCTGGTGAGTCACTTTGTCATATAGCCATATTCCAAATTACTTGAAAGTAGCTTATTTTTAAAATCTGCACAGAGCAATTGTTAAAATACAGTTAATCAAATTTATTAGTGGTGTCGCCCTTTTTCGACCAGAGCAGCTAGTCAAAGTTTGGGGTCCTGGGGATGTTCCATTGGAAATAGAAATTGATGTAGTCTGGTATTTTCCTTGATACACTCTTATTTATTTACAAGGAATGTACAAAATCCTGTGTTTCTGAAAGCAGAAGGAACCAAGACAAAAGGGGCAATTTCTTAGCTTACCGACCCCACACCTCTTTAGCTAACACCAGACCCAAAGCTCTCTCTCTAGCTTTTTCCAGAGTCATGCTGTGCTTACAGGCTCCTACTTGGCTTTCTTGCCTCTCCATCTCTCTCTGTTGTTGTCTGTCCTCCGTTTCTGTGTGCTGTCTCTTCCCACACACCCTCTACCCAAACAAGACTCAGCCAAAAGCTCCTGGGCAGGTTCACACACACCTTTTGTCTTAGGTTGGGGTTTATGCTTACAGTTATGGTAAATGAAGGGTGAGTTCACACCTATCAATATCAATGAGATTTTAACTCGACCCATAGCAAGGTTTCACCCAGCTCATAAGAATAGGAATAAAATAAGGTAGCCCATCTGAGGCAATCCCTCCCCCAGCACTCCTTTGGACCCAGAAATGTTCAGGTTCCCCAACCCTGAGAACACTAGGACACAGGTGGCCCTTCTCACTGCTGTTCTAGTTGGAGAGCTGGTTAGACCAGCCAATGGTATTTCTACCACCATATTGTCTAGTGCTCTGGGCATGGTTAGGCAACATGCTGATAATAATGCTTCAACCCTGCCATATGGTACAGTTTTCACTATTGGTACTATTGGAGCTGTACTGATGGGAACCAGTGGTGATCTATTGGTTCCATTTTTGCCACAATAAAACCCTACATTTAAAATGGTTTTGTTTTTGTTTTTACAATACCCTTTATGTTTTTAAGATTCTTTCTTCGTAGTCCAGGATACATACAAAAGTATTTCTCAGATCAAGAATTCACCAATGTAATTATTTAAATTTTCTTAACAGTTTCCTGTTGACTTTAAACCTGTGTGGTACATGGTTTCTGATATGTACATAGTAGGATGTGATTTGCCATGCAGTGTTCTGGGTTATCTTTGTATGAAATAAATAACTAAATAAAAGCAATTATATTGTAAATTAGCATTTTATGTTCTTTTTTCCCCCCTCAAGTCAGGGGGTATGAAAGCAGGAACATTTGATCCTTATCCTTCCCATTCTGCTGATCCTTACGTGGTTAAATATTCTAAGCCTGTCACAACTAATAAAGAAGGACGGATTTTTCATCCTCCTCCTGGATCAAAAAGCAGACTATCTACAAGTATAATGGCTTTAAATGTCACAAGGTAAGCACTTTACATTTACTTTGATATTTCATGTTTATAGTTTATAAAATAGTAAGAATTTTTAAAATTAATAAATTAGAAATTAAATACAAATAAGTAGTTTTCCCTTCCCTTCTGAACAATTAGACAAAAGGATAAGAAACATATAGATGAAAGTTTGTTCCTACTCTTTCATATACTCAGATTAATTTAAAATGTACCTATTGACTTTAAGAAGCTGTACAATGTGATATCATTGATCTGCTGTATTCTAATTCTTTTGACATACTCTGCATTTAACTACAACATACAAAGAATCAGGGACATATCTTATTAAAAATAAAGCTTTTTTGTTTCTATTGTATATATGGAATAAACTGGGCTCCCTCTGGTGGCCAACATAAAACCTGTAATAAGGCTAATCAAAGCCAGTGCAGCCTGGTATAATGGGTATTTAAATTGTGAGTCTGACAATTACTAATGTATGAGTGCTTTACTTTGCAACGTTAACATTCTTTTAGCATATGTTTATATACATTCTGTTTCTTTAAGTTCTTGTGTTATGTTTATATTTAAAATATATTTGGTCTCAATTCTCATTTTGTCAAAACTTGAGAAGTCGGAGTAAATTAAAAAATTAGATTGTGTTCTTTAGATTCTCATTGCAAAACATTTTCAAGAGCAAGCACCTAACGTTTGCATACAGATCAGTTAACTACACATGCAAATATGACTTTTGCATGCACACCTGTGTAGGGTACAACATTGTAGGGGAGCTCCAGATTATCTGTACACTCTTGAAAATTTGACACATAGGAATGTGTTTCACATTTGTGATTTAGATTTTTTTTAAACATCAGATTGAAAGTATATAATATTCTTCCCCATCCTTTCCTCCCACCAAATGCTCTTCCAATTGCCCTTGTCTTACTACCTTGTCCAGATGTTGTAGCTGAACAGCCCTGTTGCATTGCAGAGCAAGTTTTAAGTTTATATTTATACTGATAAGGCCAAACCCGAAGCGGTTTGATGCTCCACATTTACCTTTATAAATTATTGAAACTGAGGCCTGTCTACACACAAAAGCTGTACTGCTTTAAAGTGATACCCACTCTCCTTCCAACTGTGGATGCAGTTTTACTAGATAAAGGTGCCTTATACCAGTATATCTTATTCCCCTTTCCATAAACTAAACTGGTATAAGGCATCTTTATACTAGTAGTATAACTGTATTCACACTAGGGGTTCTACCAATATAACTGTTTCAGTAAAAAGTCAAATCCCTAATCACAATAATAAATCAGTTACAAAGACCATGTTTAGACTATGCCTCAAACTTAAAAGATGGGTAACTGGTAGTGCCATTGATTGGGCTCCTTGGAAATACCGAAATAGACAGAAAGAACTATTAAATCTGACATAACCACCACAGAGAGAAATGAAATATAGTATTTCAAACTGTGTCCCATGTATTCCATCCTAAAGAAGTCTAAAGAACACAGTCTCATTTATTTTCTCATATTATTACTTTTCTTGAATTTTGGGAAATAATGGTGAGACCAAACTAATTCTATGAAAAATTGTAACTCATAAACATTAAGAAACGCAATGAGAAATATTTTATCACAATATCTCCTTTCATATTGCTTTACAAGTCTTTGTTTTTTCCACCTGAAAAGCTAATGCTCTGATTTTTAGATCACAATCCTACAATTGGATTTGCTAGCGTGGATTCCTGCACTTGTGCAGAGCACTACTGAAATCAGTGGGACTTTCCATAGGTGTAGCGATCCTGTTGTGGTACTGGAGCCACAGTTTTGTTTTAGCAAAAGTTATCTTTCGATTGAATATCCTTTTGATTGGCACGTCTAATGGAAGCTTCTTTTCACTTCAATTTCAGATCACTAAATGCCGTAAACTACAAGACTGCACACTTGATGTCATATTAGCTTTGAACAGTGGGATAAAGAATATACTTCTTGGACTCTGTAAACTGTAATAATTCAGTGTATAAAGGGCATTTGAAGTAAATTAAAGTTTTGTGGAAGATAGAATTCAGTCAAATAAGTGAACCCAGATTTTAATTGTATCCTGTTTGAGACTATATTTTACAAATATATAAACAAAATAAATGCATAAATTATTTACAAGTTATATATGTTTAAAGTGTGAAATTAAACTATATTGATACAAATTAATATGTCTGTACCTTATACAGACATTTTATAGTTTACTTGTATTGTTGGAGCAGTTAATACATGAAACATACACACTAAGAAGTATCTTTTGTATTTTAAGTTTTTATACAAATGGTACGGTGGTGGCATCAATAAGCAGCAATTACCTCTTCTGAGATGAACATCAACATTTATTAATCAGAGATAAAATATTGTCCCAGGTAAAGATCTGATCAGTATTTCCCTTTAGAAACTATAAAGCTCGATGTTCATCTTAACCAAGCCAATACACATTGTATTTGGATAGTCTTCTTCAAAAGTACCTGGTATCTCTTGAGTATGTCTGTTAAAATGCCCTTCTCAAAATAGATAATCTCCCATTGTTCTCAAAGAGACTGAGGCCACAACTTGTCATTAGCAAAGATGGCCCCACCTCCATTCACCTTCATTTCATGGTGCTCCTCTCTCTGCCTCCTGACAGCATAAGGTGCTGTCATCTTTCTTGAGGGCAGTTTGGCTTCACTTCCATTGAGAAGAAAAAACTGAAAAAGTCTGTCATCTTAAAAAATCAGTTTCTTATAACCTGAGGCCACAAACACAAATTTTAACCCTTCTTAACATAATTCTTCATCTGGAATTTGTATAAAGTCCAATGCAGTGTAGTTTTAGCCCTGTCAGTCCTAGGATATTAGAGACACAAGGCAGATGAGGTATATCTTTTATTGTACCAATTTTGGTTGGTGAGAGAGACAAGCTTTCTGTGCGTCTCAAAAGCTTGTCTCTTTCACCAACAGAAGTTGGTCCAATAAAAGATATTACTGTACCTCACCCATCTGTAGGCCGCGGAAGATATTTGTGACGCGTTGGACAGAGATAGGGGCTTGACGGGCCTGGTCAGAACCGGTTTGATAAGAGGCACTGCTCAGCTTGGTAAACAGGCTGTGCAAGGCCGTGTGAATTTGTCTGTGGTTCCAAAAGAGGAGGAAAGTGAGGAAGCAAGGTCAGGTGCTGTAAATTAGCCAATGCTTGCTGTTCCCTAGAGAATGCTGTATAAAAGCTTGAAATGCAAATTGCGCAATGAGACTCGGCCATGAATCCACTTGGATTGCAAGGCAAAATCCCCCAGCAGCCTGCTCCACAGCGTGCCCTAGAGTCTCCCGTGGCTGTTTGGAGCATAAGCCGTGATTAAAGATAAGTGTACCTACCTAGTGTGGGCGTGTTTTTATTTCTCACCTGGTATCCAGAACCTGCAGGCAGCTGTGATCAGCGGTGCCTGGCATAACACCATCTTGTCTCTATAAGGTCCCAGGAATTCAGAATAGTATGTTAGTATATCAAAGCTAACTTATTACAAAAATCCACAAAGTATCCATTGAACATTTAGTTATATAAATTGTTACAAAAATATGTTTGTGTGTGTGTGTGTGTGTATCTATCTATCTATCTATATATATAATAATTTAGAAGACTCATTTTAGTACTAAAAGGGATTCTCAAGATATCTTACCACTTTGTTATTCACTGAGTAATAGCTAAAAAATTAAAAACCAGACTAAACATGATGTTTTTCAACATTTAATAGTATGAAAATGAAAAGTAAAGTATTGGCCAGATCTTTCAGTCTTCACTTAAGCAAAATAACCATTGAGATCAAAGTAGCTGTGAGGTTGGATGCACCAGTATTTATATATATTAATTTGTATGGCAGTTTTGGTGTTTTCCCAGTCCAAAAATACCAATCATGGTTTATTTCTTTTTTAATTTCAAAGTTTTTATATTATTAAACCGGTACTAGAGATAGTGCTGTCCTGTGACGTTTTGCTGTCATCTTCATAAGAAATATCAGAATGATATATGGCCAGTAATTTGGGTGTATTCATCATTGCTGAACTCTCTAGATTCAGAATCGCTAGATAGCAGAGCAAATTGTACTTTATGTCTTCCTGACTCTAAAACTTGACTCGATTACAGATGTAGTGCAGCTGACTGAAATAGCACTATATTGTTTCTTTTCATCCATTAACATGTTCTCTTTTTGTAACTCTTCCTCTTCTAGCTTCTTTCGTATTTCAGCCATCTTTCCATTCTCTAACAAATGAAAACATTGAAGAGTTAATTAAACTTTTTAAAGCTTAATTTTTGAACTTTGTTAGTAGAGATTTTCACAGCTGTCAAGAATGTGGGCCACGCTCATATGCTTGTCATGGGAGCGACTGACTTCCCCTTTATGTTGTAAGTCTTCAGGGGCAGGAAATGTGTGTTCCTGTGTGTTTGTGTTGTGCCTAGAACAATGGGTTATTCCTAATTGCCTACTATATGGGGGCCCACTTCTGGTTAAGCCCTCTGTATGCTACTGCTAATTATACAAGCTCATCTTTCCCTAGTGTCATGGTACTCCCTAGTGGAATGCAGGACTTCCTCAGAAGCTGCCTTTAAATATTGCTCCATTAACTATTTAGTATGGAGAAGACATAAGGTGCTATAGTAATACAAATAAATAATATAATAATGTCATTTTCTCTGCATCCTCCCATTAAAGACAGAACCAGTCACCTACTTACTGCACCACTTGGCCCAGATTCTGATCTCAATTTCACAGCTATAAATCTGGACCAACTCCACTGAAGTCAATGGAGTTACTCTATATTTTCAACAGAATTATTTGCAATGAAAATTGTCCTTTCATTTCAGTGATCAAGGAATGAAAATCCTAAAGTCACTTCTGAATTTGGGTCCCCAGTATGGTGGCATAACACCACTGTCTATCACCGGTCAAACAATCTTTTCTTTTAAAAATATGATGTTCTAGAGATGTTAACATCAGAACAGGAAGACTTTGGGCTTGTCTATGTGCTGAGATAAAGTGCTGTAGCAGAGGGTGAGGGGGAGGGCTTATTTCTAAAACACACTAACATGTTGTGCATTAATTGGTCTGTCTAGACCATGCTGGTGTGCACTAAAGGTTCTCTAGTGTGTTTTAACATTGTACTGTTTTAAACAGCACTACATTAAAATGCACAAGCAGGGTCTACACTGACTAATTAATGCACAGCACAGTAGTACATTTTAGAAGCCACAACCCTACACAGTGCATTATCCTACTGCATAGACAAACCCTTTGATCCACCTCTTAGTCATTCCATTAATTAACTGATCTAATATTGTACACAAATAAAAAGGATGCTAAAATATATTCAGAGTACAATATTATAAATCAGGTATATAAATGTTCCTTTTTCACATTCAGCTCTAAATATTGGGTTGTAATGGTGGCGACGAACACTTACCTCTAATAGAATTCTCTGAACAAGCAATTTCCTCTATCCACCAGTGCACTTGCACAACATTTAAAGTTTTGGATCATGGGGAAAATCAGGGTAAATGGCACACTGGGTTAATGTATTAGCTTTCACCTCTGGTGGCCTAAATTCAGAGTCTTTGATTTAGATTACCATTGTTAGTAGGATCTATATTATAGTTGTGCTCAACAGTGCAAATCAGGATGGGTTAATTGTGCTGTACAAACAAATAAGATAGTCCCTACCCTGAAAATCTTACAACCTAAGTGACTGTGATATTTTTTTCCTTTAATCCGCAGTTGTCCAACACACCATTTTAAATGAGTAGCAATCTCTGCACAAGTGGCCCAGATTAGACTATCAGGTGTGTTGCTGGTCCAAATTAAGCTGTGGTAACTGGGCTGTATTATGATTTTACAGCACGTGCCTACACTGGACCTACCTCAGGACACATCTGTTAATTTCACATTTTTATGAGAAGTAAATCTATTCACACAAAAAAGGTCACTACCTGCCTTGATACATGTACTGAACATTAGATATCCTCTCTCTCATTTTTGTGTGTTGTGGTAGATGGAAACAAATGAGTGTAACTTGCGCCACATGAGGAAAAAGTATGGTGAATATGAGTCTCTAGAGGGGATTTAGGGGACTCCAGTTTCTATTTACCTTGCTTTATTTTTCTCTCATGGGTTTATTACACAGAACCCTATATACTGGTGACTAAAAATAATCCCTCAAAAAATAAGGTATAATGGGTTAAGAATTTAAACTATAGTCCATTCAGGTTGTACAGCCACTACTACACAGAGACTATGTCAACCCCATAGCTTAAATAGCCTATGTGTGGTATTTCTGTGATGCTCTTCCTTCTCACAACTCCCTAAGGTAACAAGAGTATCCATCAGTAATGGAATTCCACAGGCCCCCCTCCCTTGTCCCTACATATCTATGGCCCTCTCTTGGGATATGTCTGCAGTGGAAAAGTGAAATTTATTAGCAAATATGTTAAAACATGTTTCAACTAAAATATTTTTAAAAAATCATTTCAAATCTGGTGTAAACAAAGTCAGTGTTATTTAAAAATATTAGTTGGTCATAGTTAACCATAAAGCAAGACTAGATATCTTTCTAAACAATATGTTCAGATGCGTATGTAATTCAAATTCAAGTAATTGGGCCTGATGCAGGAATAACTGGGTGAAATGCTGTGGGCTATGTTAGGCAGTTTGTCAGACTGGAAGATTATAATGCTTTTTTTTGTCTTAAAATCGAGGAGGCAGATCCACAACTGGGGTAAATTCTGATAGCTCCATTGACTTCAATGGAGCTGTGACAATTTGCACCTACTGAGGAACTGCCCTTATGAATCTCTGAAATACAGCCAAGGGCCGAGTGTTCCAAAAAGCATATGGGAAATTTTATATTGTGAAACTTCAAACAAAAAAAGAACTTTTGTTGAAGTGATTTAACTGGAAAACTGAAATAACTGAATAGCAGAATTTGTAATTGGTTTAAAAGAAAGAATGTTTATTACAATTTCTCTGAAGCAAGAGACTGTTGCAGTTTAACTGGAATTACCTGGAAAAGAAAGACAATTTTCTTTTTAAAATAGTGGAAGTAATTCCTATTAAGAGACACTTCAGGACAATTTAAAAAAACCCAAGCACAATGCAGGGTTGAATCCAGAGCTCATTTAAAGTAAATGGAAAAACTCCTATGCCTTCAATAGGCTTTGGATCAGGCTCTCTTTGAGGTTTTGTTTTATTATAATAAAAATTGTGTCTGTACAATGTAGAATCTCTTTTTTGGAGAGAAAAAATTCAATAATTAAGCAACCAAGACTTAAACTGGCCTCAGATTTAACCTCCCCTCCCCCCAAACTCATAGACTTTAAGGCAGGGATCGGCAAACTATGGCCTGTCTGAGCTTTTCATCTGGCTCTCCAGCTCCACCCATGGTCTGTGGAAAGGTTGCGGAACAAGCTGTGTAGTGCAGCAGAACAAATTGTGTGGCGCAGCAGCGGCTGCTCTCTCTCCCACCCCCGTATCTATCCCCCACTCCTCTCCCACTATATGGGCCCAGCAGCGCCTTGGCCAGACCATCTAGTCTGAACATCTAGTCTGAACTCTTGCACAACGCAGGCCACAGAATCTCACCCACCCACTCCTGTAATAGACCCCTAACATATGACTGATTTATTGAAGTCCTCAAATCATGGTGTAAAGATTTCAAGATACAGAGAATCCATCAGAGAATCCACCATCAAATGACCCTTGCCCCATGCTGCAGAGGAAGGTGAAAAACCCCAGGGCCTCTGCCAATCTGCCTTGGGGGAAAATTCCTTCCCAACCCCAAATATGGCAGTCAGCTAAACCCTGAGTATGTGGGCAAGACTCATCAGCCAGACACACGGAAAGACCCCATCTAATATCTCATCACAGGTCATTGGGCATATTTACTGCTAGTAGTCAAAGATGGGTTAATTGCCAAATGAGGCTGTCCCATCATACCATCCCTCCATAAACTTACCACGCTCAGTCTGGAAGCCAGCTAAAGTTTTCCTAAGCAGGGAACTCAAACCAATGTACAGCCTGGCAATTGTTCTGGGACATAATTTACCTAAAAAGTTAGTTGGTGCTCAAACTGAGTAAATTAAAATTAAAACAACACTTGTTCAGTAAGATGTTGCAAAGTACAGCACATACCTTGTGAACGGCATTCTAAAGCTGTATACCTGTAATCAGAAATTTCTTCAAAAATTTCAGTGGCATATTCAGAGTGATATTTTCCCTTCTGGCTGCCTGAAATGTAACTCTGTTTATGCTGCTCATTGACCAGAACAGTAATTTGGTTCCTTAAATAAAAATAATCCTTATGGAGATGGCGAAGTTCAAACTGCAATACATCCCTTTCATTTTCTATAGTCCGCAGATGGTTTTCCATCAGTAAGTGGTCTTCATTCAATCTTCTGATGTTACTTTCATATTTGGAAGTATCTTGTTTATATTCCTGCAGTTCTTTTTTAAGAGCCTTATTCTCTTCTTTTATATTTGCTATTACTGCTGATAAATTCTCCCATTCTTTGTCCATATTCAACAAGTTAGTCTTCAAAATATCCCTTTCTGCTTTTGTATTTTGAAGTTCAGTCAAGAGTTTCTCCTCTGTATAAGCTTTATCTGACTGGGCCTTCTCAAGTTCCTTTTGCATTGTTTGTCTAGCATTAGCACATCCCTGCAATGTCATTTCAAGATCAAGCTTTTTGTCTTTAAGTGATTGCATCATGTGAAGAAGAGTCTCCTGTTCAGATTTTGTTACATTTTCTTTTTCTTTCAGTTGCTGTATTTCAATCTGATTTTTTTCAAGTTGTTTTTCAAGTGAATTCTTTTCTTTTTCAAGCTGGAATGTTTTTATCTCTAGTTTTTTATTTGCTTCTTGCAACACTGAAGATTCCTTTTGCAAAGATTCTAGTTCCACAATGAGCCTATCTTTTTCACTGCTAACAGCAATCATATTTTCTTGTGCTTTCTGGTTATTAATTTTGAAGTCACCTAATGCTTGCATCATACATTGGTTTTCTGTACATAGCTGGCTCCTCTCTCCCTCAAGTGTTTTCTTTTGGTCTTGAAGTTCTTTGCATTTCTTTAACAACTTTTTCACTTCTTTAATACATTCTTTGCTGTCTTCTTCCGATTTAACTAACCTGACTTGCATTCTTTTCTTTTCTTCAACTAAATCCTCAATTTCCTTCTCATACTGTGAATTTCTCTCTCTCAGAGACTTTATGATAACAGTAAGAGGTTTCATTTTTGACTTGAGAGTTACACTTTCATTCTCAAGTTCCATCACTTTCTTTTGCAAGAGTTTAGAATCTTTCAGGGAATTTTGTAACTCTTCCATTTTTGCAGTGTACTCATCAGCTCTGATTTCATAGAACTTCTGATTTCCAAGCTTTAGTAACCTTTGGTTTATGATGTGCAGCTGCTGTTCTTTTTCTTTCTGTAATTTCTCTATGTGATCAAGCATTAGTAATTTATCTTTTATCATTTTAGAAAATATATTTTTCTGGAACGTGTCAACACCACTGTCAGTGCTGTATATTTCTTTGTTTTTGTTCTTGCTCTCAGTTTCTGTTTGTGTATCGCATGAAGTTATATGAGCAGAATTCTGTGAGTTGTCACAATCAGAGTCTTTATTAAATTCTTGACTAAGACTCAGATTATTTTCTTTAAGGGAATCAAGACCAATATGCAAACTGTCTTCTGAAATTTCCCTTGATTTTAAGTCCACATTTAATTTCTCTCTTGATAAAAAAAGAGCAGATTTTTCTGGGTCTTGTTCTGACATATCATCAAAAACATTACTTTGAACATCAGACTGTTTCCTGTAATCAAATGCATGTGCTAGTTCCTGTTCATGAGACTTTTGAAGTTCTTGTTTCAATGGCTTGATAAAATAACCAAAATTGTCTATTAAATGAAATTCATCACCATATTTGAGAAAAGGCATGAGAGCTTTAGATTCATTCAAAATTATGTTCTCATTAGAAGGCACCATACTTTCAGCCTCCAAATTAGTACAAGGTAGAAAACATTCATATTTGGCATAATCCTTCAATTTACAATCATTTTTTGGAACAATCATAGTTTTGTTTTCAATTGGTTCTAATGAGTTTTCAATCTTTCCAGTTGCGATAGCTTTTAATAAAATCTGATGTGAAATATTTACATCACTGAACACATTTCCAAAGATCATATTAGAATTTGCTTCCACAGATTGAGTGGTACAGAGTTTATTATCAAGATGAAGCTTCTTCTTAGACGGTGATGTTTCTGGACTCCCTGTAGGCTATAAAAACCAATAACAATCATGCTATAAGAGCTGTAAATTTTCACAATACGTGGCTGCACAAGACAATACATTCGTTGTAAAGTCTATATATCATGCAAAACTGAGAGAGATTTTATCTGCCAGCACAATCTGTTTAACATAAAGCAAGCTGTATTTAGATTGTTAATCTTTCCAAGAAAATTGGAAAAGGGAGATCAGAATACTCCAACATATTTAAGAAATTGTATTATCGGCCTCATGTCACTTGTCACAGTCTTCTGTTTTCTCCCTGAAGCCTACTAATATTGCATACAATGCTTAACCATTTCCCGAGAAAGCAAAGCATCCTATCAGCTATGGAGAGGAATCGCTATTTTAGAAAAGGCCTGTTCCAAAGCACACTGGAGTCAATAAATCTTTCTACTGCCTTCTCTGGACTCTGGATCAGGCTCAAAGTGCTAACTCAGCATGTTGAGTCCGCTAGGATCATTTGCAGCTGGGGAAAGACAAGCTAATGGCCAAATCTTATGCAACTAGTCCCACTGAATTCAATAGGACTATACTCTAGTAAGGCAAGCAGGACTTGGTGCTAATTCTGTGTAAAATGTTGTTTCCTCAGCACTTCACAGGAGTGAGACAAACTCTGCCCACAGACACACACTTCCCACTGCATTCAACAAGAGTTGTCCCCTGAATGCAATCCAAAGCTTTAGCATAGTCTGGAGGCCCTGGTTAAAGTCTTACCTACAGTGAAAAAGGAACTGTGCTTTAACCATGTTGGGGGACAACCTTTGTAATCAGGTCCTCCAACATGGTTGTTTTTGTAGGCTTCAATTAGTGTACTCTTAAAACAGAATTATGGTTAACTTGTATTATAAATAAGACCATTAGACATGTTAGGAAGGAAATTACTGTGGTTACATTTTGTGCCCAGAATTTCCCTTTGCTTTGATTACAATGTTTTAGAGAAAACATATAATTCTCAGGAACAGCAGTGCAACAAAATATTTTAATATACAACTCAGCTGTAGGTAAGAGTTAAGTAACATACCATAGCCATATTAGGAGGTATGCTGGTCATCAGAAGCTTGTCTGGGCTACACTGTGGAGTTTTGATGTTGATTATATTTTTATTTAGTATCTCACTGATTTCAGATTGTACCTGAAAAAGATATATGGAGATTGTTAATCTTTTAAAGACATCTACAGAAAAAGGCATAGAATCATAGAAATATAGGACTGGAAGGGACATTGACAGGTCATCTAGTCCAGTCCCCTGTACTGAGGCAGGACTAAATATCTAGGTCTAGACCATCCCTGTTATGTGTTTGTCTAACCTGTTCATAAAAACCTCAAATGATGAAGATTCCACAACCTCCCTAGGTAATTTGTTCCAGTGCTTAACCACCTTGCAGTTAGGAAGTTTTTCCTAATATCTAATGTAAATCCCTTGCTGCAATGTAAGCCCATTACTTCTTGCCTGTCCTCAATGGTGAGAACAATTTATCACCCTCCTCTTTATAACAACCTTTTACGTACTTGAAGACTGTTATCATATCCCCTCTTACTCTTCCCTTTTCCAGACTAAACAAACCCAATTTTTTCAATCTTTCCTTGTAGATCATGTTTTCTAGACCTTTAATCATTTTTGTTGCTCTCCTCTGGACTTTATCGAATTCGTCCACATCTTTCCTGAAGTGTGGTGCCCAGAACTGGACTCAATACTCCAGCTAAGGCCTTATTACTGCTGAGAAGAGTGGAAGAATTACTTCTTTTGTCTGTCTTACAATATTCCTGCTAATACATCCCAGAATGATGCAAAAAAGCAAAAAAAAATATTTCATTGTTGACTCAAATATAGTTTGTGATCCACCATAACCCCCAAATCCTTTTCTGCAGTATTCCTTCATAGGTCGTCATTTCACATTTTGTATTCCCTCCTCCTAACTTAGTACTTTGCATTTGTTTTCATTGAATTTCATCTATTTATTTCAGACCATTCCTCTAGTCTGTCAAGATAATTATGAATTCTAATCCCATCATCCAAAGTGCTTGCAACCCCTTCCAATTTGGTATCATCCCTGAACTTTATAAACGTATTCTCTATGCTATTATCCAAATTATTTATGAAGATATTGAACAGAACCAGACCCAGGTAGATCCCACTCGATATGCTCTTCCAGCTTGATTGCATACCATTGATAGCTATTCTCTAAGTACACTTTTCCAACCAATTATGCACCCACCTCATCTAGGCAATTTTTCTCTAGTTTGTTTATGAGATGGTCATGTGAGACAGTATCAAAAGCCTTACTAAACCTGAGATCTATCTCTACTGCTTCCTCCTATCCACAAGATTTGCTATCCTGTCAAAGAATATTAGGTTGGTCTGATATGATTTGTTCTTGACAATCCATGTTGACTGTTACTTATCACCTTTCCGCATATGCAGAAATATTTCATTTCTGGAAGATACACTATTGATAAAGGATTACTCTCTCCACATGAATAAAAGAGAGTAGATGGCTAAACTCATCTTTTCCCCGGCATATACAAATGGATGGCAGAGGTAGGGATTAGTAGTTGCACTGAAGTCAACGACAGTGTGTAAAGTTAAGTACTTTCTCAAGTCTTTGCAGCATCATGACCTAACTTTTTTACATTAGAAATAAATTAAAAATGACTGAAAGGGCACAAAACTGTTCCTGAAATGGTAGCTTAGCATTTTTGGAGAAGTGGTATTTTAAAACTGTGGGTCCAATTCTGCTCTCTTAGACTGATCAGAAATAACTCCTTTGAAATCAGTGGAGCTAAACCACTCTGAGAAGAATTTGGCCCCATCTCTTTTTTTCTAATTCAGCTCCTTTCTCCCTGAAACACTGCTTGTTTTGAGGTCCTTCTTGGCACTGTGATTGGTGCAATACAAGAACCTAGATAGAATGTATAGAATAAACTATCTTATGAATTATTTTAATGTATGATGCTCAGCAGATAATACATGTATTTAACATGCACGGTAAGATAACAATAGTTAAAATAAGCTAAGTAACTCTAACGTGTTTTTTTAAATTCTGTATAATAAAAATAGGGTCCTGTTTCTTACAACAAAATATATTTCAGCTATTGGCAATACAAACTGTTCAAATGGTCATGTCTATTCATTTTATAAGAATTAGGAAATATGTTTTCAGAGAATCAGTATAACCTTTGATTTTTAACACAGGATGCACTATTAACAGAGCTATTAGTTTATTTTGCACAAAATTTGATAAAACAAGTTGTTAGGTTTTAGATTTTAGTTAAGATACCCAGATCAGTACCTAAAAAGTTGGTGTAGGAGATTGATTCTAAACCCAACAAAGGTTTTTCCTTTTATTTTAGCAATACTTACCATATTAACATTCAGCAGCATCTGTTGCCGAAGCGCCTGAAATGATTTCAGCTGTTGCTGAAGGATCTAAAATTTGAAAAATGAATAATAGAAAGTCGAGAGGGTTTGTACAGATTGAGATGAGTTGAAACAATTCTCTTTATTATACTTGTATTTTCCTTTTCAATTCTAGTTTGCCAGTTTGTACCCAGCCTCGTGTTCTAGTGAGAGAGTTTTTACTGTCCAATGGCTATTTAGTGGCTTATCTGAAATGAGTTGGGAGTTTCCAACACCTTTCCTATTCAGATTCATTTGGAAAAAGAATTCCTGGGTGAATGAATCTGAACTGGATCACAAGCATTCACAAATACACTGAATGCATGAGCTACAGGAATAAGTACCAATATTGGGCAAAATGTTCCTAATTTGTACAGTTTGCTTAGAAAGCGTGTTCCCACCTAGTGGAAGAAGGGGAAAAAGGAGGTAAGAGACATGGGCATAGTCAAATAACTGATTAAAAAAGGTATAAAATCTGCTTATCATTGAAGGAAAACTGCAGTTGAAAAGATATTTAGTGGCAAACTACATAACCTCAGACTACATCAGCAAATTGGTCTTCATGCTGGAAACTTTAGTACTATATACAGTTATGGATGTATTGAAACAATCAGATTACAGTAATTATGCTTCAAAACTTGGTGGTGTTTTGTGCTAATAATTTCAATCAAATTAGCATACTTTTAGTGCTGACTGTGGTTGGATTTGACCTTCTGTTCCTGATGTATAATTATCTGGAGAAAAAAAAAAAGCATCAAACCCTACAGTTATAGTATCTATAATTCACAGGCAGGAACCTTAAAAATATCTAGTCAGAGAGCAATGAGAAAGAGATAATTCATCTTTGCATGGGTTCTCAGACTGGGGAGGAGGAAGAATGGCTTGTTCCTTCCCTATTCTGGCCTGCTGAGAGCCATTTTAGTCTCTGGCATGAACAGGGAACACAGATCTGTGATTTAATGATGGTTTGGCTGTTTCCACAAGAAAAAAATTCCTAGCCTTTGGATGGGAAGAGGATGATTCTCCCTTCCAACCCACCCCTGTCAAATCAGGTGAAGGTGAGACACCCTCCCGAGACCACACTCTATGCTAACTGAATTTCTCTTGGAAAAATTAACAAATATGTTAGCTTACTCCCTGGGGGGGAGGGAAGGGGAGTACTTCATCCTATTGCATGTGGCCAAGTGAGACCAGTGGGCAGCAGGAGAATGTGGGGCCAAAACCATATTTTTAACCTGGGGAGTGTACCTTTAATTCCCTTGCCTGTTTCACTCTAGTCCTTGGGGAATGTCACTTCAAAACATGCTCCTCAGAACTTGGCTGCTAAGTTATCACTCACTTTTTATTTGCACCTAAACATCATGAGTTCCTCATTCCTTCAGCGCAGGACATCACACAGAGCCAGTATTCAGGGAAAGTTCTACTGGTTTTCGGGAGGAAGGAGGAGTTTAAGCTTTCATCACAAAAAATAATTCTAAGTTGCGAAGAAAACTTTTTGACTGTGCCACACATGCAGCAATGCCTTCTTGAGTGTGCAGGCAGCTTGGAAAAATAGCAGAGAAAGATGTGAACTGCTCCTCTTCATCTCAATGGTATGTTAACTCTGAAGACCAGTGATGACAGTTTAAATATCAACACTGTTAACTGTTCTCTGCTGCCCATTTTGGTCAAAATGCCTAGTGATCATGGGAATTTGGCCCGAGCTCCATCACTATAACCCCATAATATAACTCCTCCAGGAGCTGCTCCTGGTCTCTCTCCACCAGCCTGGCTTTGGTGGCACCCAGGCGGGGGCGTAGCCAGAACTGATTTTTTGGCAGGGCCTGTGGTTGACATGGGTGGGCTGACCGAAAAACAAGCACTTCGTGAACGTCAGGCTTCTGACCACATGACCAAAAGCAGGAAGTTCGGGAAACGACCCACCGAGAAACTAAGCTGCCTGACGCTCCAGGTGCCAAGATAGCTTACGCCGAGCATCGCAGAACTTCTGCAACCGCTTGGGTGGGCCTGCTTTCAAAACTGGTGGACCATGGCCTGCCCAGGCCCACCTGTAGCTATGCCACTGCAGGCAGGGCTGTTCATTGCATAGGAACCTCTGCCTTAGTACCCGGGGTGAGGCTGCCACATGTCCCCAGGTTCAGAGGTTGATCCCCATTTGCCCCCAGCTGGCTGTGGAGGTGAATATATTGGGGGGGGTCAGAGCAGGGTGACGTGATGACATCACAGCGAGGATGCAATGACATGACATCACTGCACCTCATGGTGCCCTCCAGGGGCAGTTGCCAATGGGTACCTGCGTTTTGGGTGAGGAGGAATCTTACCCGGGCCTGCCTCCTCGCAGATGGACAGGACTCTAGAGACGGAGAGCGGGACGGGCTCCACATCCTCGCCACTGCTCCCGCTACTGCTCTCCCCGCACTCCTTCCCTGCAACGCAAACAATCATTCTCTGTAACTGTGCCCGCCCGAGCAGTCCCCCGACCCAGCCTGTGAGTGTGACTCACTACATCCACCGCCGTGTCTCATCTCGTCCCGCGCCCGCCGCCCTCGCCTCTTCCTGTCAGACCGACCCGAACTGCTGCAGCAAAGCTGTTCTGCCTGCCTCCCGCCGCTGGTTCGCGTTGCCAGGTAACGATTCCCCCGGACTGGAAGCGGACGCGGCTCAAGGCTCTAGGCTACCGAAGCACGCGCGCCCCCTGGAGGCCACAAGATCCCCCGCAACGCGCACCTCTAGCTGCTAGGAGCCGCGCTTCCCTTGGTGGTGCCAACTCCCCTGGGAGGGACTCGTCGTGGTTAGCCGCAGGCCAGGGGGCAGGAGGGAGGGTCCAGGGAGTTTGGTTGGCAGTGGCGGGCGGCGTCAGGAGCGGGGGGGACAGCCGAGGGAGGACTGTGTGCAGTCAGTGTAACGGGCAACGGCCGTTTGTGGAGCGGAGGCAGGTAACTGTGTATTGCCCACTGCACGAGAGCTGGTGCAGGAGGATTGTGGGGGCGTGAGTGTGTTGTGGGGATGGGCAGTCTGGGAACAATCCCACTGTATTGCACTGAGTCTGTTTGGTGCAAACCACACCCCTGTCCTGCAACCCGTGCCCCCTCTCCAGCCCCTGGCAAACCCCCCACCTGCACCCAAACCTCACCCACTTAGCACGGCCCCCGGCCCCCCACTTCCAGCTCTCCCCACGGTGGGTGTTTTTGTTAGAGACCCAGCTACTGCAATCAGGTCACAGCTTTCCTTAAAAACCAACAAACTGCCAGCCCCCATGGTCCAGAGAAAAGCTTGACTGGGAACCCAAAAGGCTCCAGCCCCAGAAGGCAAAATGAAAAGAACCCAATAGCTAGTATGTGTAAATCTCATGATTTTTGTCACCATTCATGATTTGCTGGAACTTGACTTGGGAACATTTGCGGCTGGCATTACTGCAACACAAATGGAATAAGTGAAGATGTTTCTCTTTCTACACACATGGGGATTTTCTCTTACCCCATTGCTCCTGGTAATGGTCTCTTCCCTTCCTTTGTCCAAGCCAGGCATTTGAAAGCACACAGTCGTACTTTCCATACATAATTTTTCACACCATGTTGTTTATAGTAAGCCCTGGAAAATTTAGAATAAATGTAATGCCTTGTCCGTTTCTTTATTGCCACTGCTCCTACCTCACTGGATTGTTACTGCAGGCAGGCAGGCTTGTTTTAGCGGTGGGTAGCTACTGAGTGGTTTTTAGTAATGCATTTTTTTTAAAGAACTTAGTCATATTTTTATTTAAAGAAATAACTTAATAAATTAATCTGAACTTTGATTAACTTTGCTATCTATCTGCCTATTTAAGGTGCTTATATGGCTCCCAGTAGTAGCTATCCTTTGATCTCAAGAGACCATAGGTATGTGCCCTCAAAGGTAATAAATGTGTTCAGTGTTGACGCTCAAGTCAAAACTGGAGTACCTCTCCAGGGCACAAGCCTGGGCAGATTATATGGAGGTCCTAAATTGCCCATGCATCAGGGCCCCTCTCTCGGTATCACCAGTGAAGTCCAGAGGAGAGGAAGTACCAATACATCTGGTACCCAATCTGCTGCAGGAGTTGCTGGAAAGATACTAAAATGTTAGTACCGGACTGGCTTAGGGACTTCACTCCTGATTTTCTGTCTGAGTTTAATCTCATACCCTTACATTCTCCCGAATTCACCCACAAGCAGTGGAGCTGTTCTGTCAGGGGTTACCCCCTTAGCCTTACACCCTCCTGGGCTCCCATTATCATAATAGCTATGTGCCTCCCAATCTTCAATGTATTTATCCTTACAACACCTCTGTGAGGTAGGGAAGTGTTATTGTCCCCATTTACAGATGGAGAACTGAGGCACATAGTGCCAAAGGCCTGGGTGCTCAAAGGCATTCAGGTGCCTAACTCCTACAGATGATCAGGGCTTAAGGGTATGTCTATAGTGCAGTTAGGAGTGGGTTTCCCAGTGCAGATAGACAGACTCACACTAGCAGGGCTTGAACTAGCGTGCTAAAAATAGCAGTGTGGACGTTGTGGATTGGGGCTCTCAAGCCTACCATGGGTCTGAACTCAGGTTACTAGAGTCTCCACCAAAGGCGCAATGTTCACACTGCTGTTTTTAGTGTGTTGATTTGAGCCCCACTAGCATGAGAGTGTCTGTCTAGATTGGAAAGCTTGCTCCCTGCTGCAGTGTAGACATACCCTAAGTGACTTTTCCAATGTCACTTGGGAAATCTATGGTGGAGTAGGGACTTAAACCCAGGTCTTCAAAGCCCCAGGCTAGCACCTTAAACACTGGACCATCCTTCCTCTCCCCACAAAAAATACCCCCAAACTAAAAAATCAGTAGACCTGACAAAATGTCTACCAAACACTGTTCATTCAATTGCTTTTGTTGTTTTCCATTGACTAACCTTTATTTACATGTTGTCTACTTAAAGTCTGGTCAATAACCCTTATTCACATGAATAACCTTCATTCATATAAGTAGTAGGCCTATTGAACTATGAGACTACTCTTGATTAAATTACTCATGTGAATAAAGATTTCAGGATTAGGCTCTCTTAGACTGTAAATTCCTTGAGACAGAGATATTCTTTTTACTTGTTTATAAGACATCCACCACACTTTTGATAGTATACAGATAGGAAACTTTTGTTGAAAAAACAACAGCAAATGGTTGATCAAGTCAAAATTCTACCATGAGGCAATCCTGCTATAGTGGATGTATTCTAAATCTTACATTTTAGCCCATATATCAAATTTTAAAGTTTTATGTTTAATATCACATCTCACAGTTTACCCTAGACACTTAAGTTTTTTATGTCCACTATTATATGTAAGCCAGAAGGTCCATGTGGTAGAGTCTGTTGTCTAGAGAGAAAATTCATCTTGAGGATTATTTTTCCTGATTTCAAATTGTGTAAAGTAATTTTACTGACTTTTCCTGGGGGGAGAGGGGAGGATGGTCTTACTGCATAGGAGGTAGCCTGAGGAGGGATTTTCATTTTTGGAGATATTGGAGAGGTTTTCAGTCTTTATACTGTGGCTCAATTTTTTGTTATATAATTTTTATTTTCAAAGCTTGTATGTGTGTTCATGGCATTGGATGATTATATTTTAACAAAATGAGATTAAAAAAATCTTGGAACGTTGGAGATCTTTACTGAGGGAGGGTCTGCAACTATGCAGTCACAAAGACAAAAAGAGGTCTCTGCTCTACAGAGATAATATCTCCAGGTCACATTAGGATCATGACTCTCAATGCACAAGAACTAAATAGCTATAATCTTTAAATTTCTCAAAATTTCCAGATAGTTCTAATGTTTATGCACAAGTACGTGGTTAGTGAGCCCTTCATATACCTGTGGATTGACAACTGAAGAGTTTAGTGGCTGCAGTTAGTTCAGCAGTATTACACAACAAAAAAATGTAAATCCTTTACTTAGCTACCTGCTATCAAGCCAGAAATAAATGTCATTTTCTTGGCCTCATAATTTTTTCTAAAGTTTTGGCCTATGATTGAGATCCAGGGCATAACAGCATATTAAATGTATCACAGTAGCTTCTTGTATCATTCTTATAGGAGAACAGACAAGCTTTTCACCTACCAAGACCAGATTTCAGCAAAATAAGTGTTTTCCTTCAGCAGCTGAGGATGTCTTTAACATTAATGCAGAGGAAACAAAGTTCTTAAATCAGGTTTTGGCAGCTGAGTAGAGAAAGAATTGATTTTTCAGAATATATTTATTTTATATTTAGAGTCATGTTCTCCCCTTTGGGCCTTATTTGAATCTCACCCCAGATAAAACCAGTGTCTTCAGTGGAGATACTCCTGATTTACTCCAGTGTAAGGGAACTCAGAATCAGGCCCTTTTTACTTTAGGGAGGTTATGTTGGGTGTAACTGAAGGAAGAATTTCTCTCAGAAGAGTTAGTTGCATCATACTATAGTTTTAGGGATTTTTAAAAATAAGGCATTTCAGTTCACCCTAAGTGGCAGCAGCAAATAAAGTACTTTAATTTTGTGATAGACTTTATGTCAAGCGCAAATTATAATTAAAATACCCAGTCCTGGTATCAGTTCAAGGAGACTACAAACCTTTTTAAAAGACCATTTTATAATATGAAATAGCTGGGAAGGAATGGGGAGCCTATGCTGTCGAGCAATATGAAATAACAGGAAAAAAACCAAATTGCTTAGGCTGATGACAATGGTGTTAATTCACTATCTTAATAATGTAAGAAATAATTGACAGGCTTAGTTGCTCCATGGTTCTTGCATGAATGTGTCTGAATAATGGACGTTCCCCAGAATATTTAAGTTTTATCATCAAGGAAGATGGTGACACAAAAACCAGTGAGTTCTCCCACTGATATAAATAGAGGTTTACACACACAACTCTCCTTAATGTTAGTGGGAGTCTGCATCTAAATCCCAAGTGTATCAGTAAGTAGGAGAAATAAATCACTTGGTATACTACCAGTTTTAGATCATCCATGACAGACGTTACAAATAAAAATACTGAAGACCCCCTGTGAAACAGAACAGTACCTGAAAGAAGCCTCTTCATAAATTTAAGAAACATCTATCCAATCGAGTTTATCCAAGAGGTGTTAATGTTTCTGGTAGAATGATCTGAAAGGGGAATAGAGGGCTATTGTAAATTGCTGATGTAAACTAATGTTGTTCCATTGTCTGTTTATAACAGCAGATGATCTGGCTTAGAATGTTCTGTATCTTATGGTGCACCCAATCCATTTGTGAACATAAGGATGTAAACATAAATTGTAGCATCTTACTGGTTTCCTGGAAAGACAAAAAGACGTGTTAGATGTTCTAAACCCTTGTGTCCTGACTAAATCTGACAAGGTCAACCTTGTAATGCAAAATATAAGATTGAGAAATACAACAGCTTCCTAATCATAGAATCATAGAATATTGGAGTTGGAAGGGACCTCAGGAGGTCATCTAGTCCAACCCCCTGCTCAAAGCAGGACTAACCTCAGCTATATCATCCCAACCAGGGCTTTGTCAAGCCTCAGCTTAAAAACCTCTAAGGATGGAGATTCCACCACCTCCCTAGGTAACCCATTCCAGTGCTTCACCACCCTCCTAGTAAAAAACTTTTTCCTAATGTCCAACCTAGACCTCCCGCCCTGCAACTTGAGACCGTTGCTCCTTGTTCTGTTATCTGCCACCACCGAGAACAGCCTAGCCCCATCCTCCCTGGAACCCCCTTTCAGGTAGTTAAAGGCCGCTATCAAATCCCCCTCCCTCTTCTCTTTTGCAGACTAAACAAGCCCAGTTTTCTCAGCCTCTCCTCATAAGTCCTGTGCTCCAGCCCCCTAATCATTTTTGTTGCCCAATGATATAGTACAAATTAATCCCAAAGTTAACATAAAAGGAGAAAGCATGAACATCCTTGCAGAGATAGTATCCTCTCCTGATGTGTGAATAAGATGAAATAAAGCCAATATAGTGGAACCCCATTTATCCGATCTAATTGGGACCAGGGGCAGATCAGATAATCAGAAATTCAGATAATCAGGAGAATGGGCAAAGAATTTTCTATCCATTATTTTAAGATGCGGCAATGCCTTTAAACTAGTTGATCCCTCCTGGAAAAGCATTAAAACATACCCCTCTTCTTATCTACATATCTACGTAGCAGGATATACAAACCCTAGTACTTGCAAACAATGTTTTGTTTGTTTATTAAAAAGAAAACCAACGTGAGTTTTTAATAAGTTGTACAGGTATTGATCATTTTTGCACTCTTTAACCCTGAACATTATAGGGACCATCTACAACAGTGTTTCTCAACTTTTTTGTTGCAATTTTCCAGGGCCCCACACCACGGTGGGCCCTGTGAAGCTAAGTTACATACTTCAGCGCTGAGTGGCAGGGCTTGGACAATCAGCACTTTGTGAGAGGGCTTGGGCTGTCAGCTGTGCGGGGCTCAGAGCCAGAGGCCTGCCTTAAGGGGCTGAAGTGTCAATTTCCCATATTCCTGTGCATACACTGATGGTTTGGTTAATACGGAGAGCCTGATAATGGAGGCTCGGGTAATTAGGGTTCTATCTTCGAGTGATTGCTCATATGCATTCCAATGTAGGTGTGTGCGCGCCCAGTGCACAGATTCCCGGAACTTTTTTCCCTAGCAAGCCCCGCATGGCCAGCTCAGGCGCCCCCTGGAGTGCCGCGCTCATATCGCGGTATAAAGGGCGCTGCTGGCTCCGCGGGTCCCCAGTTCCTTCTTTCCGCCTGTGACGGTTGCTGGAACTATCACCTCTTGCTGCGTGCAAGTAGCTCATTCCCTAGTTTTTCATTACTGTTTCAAAGTTGTTGTTCATTAGTTGTTATAGTGTTAGATAAGTTAGAATTAGTTATAGTGATAAGTTTAGAACCCCGGACGGGGTTCCTTCTACAGAGGGAGTCATGCCGGGTTCCACAGGCTTTAAGAACTGTGACTTGTGCGCTAAAGCCTTTCCGATCAGTGACCCGCATGACCGCTGTCTCCGGTGCCTTGGCGAAGAAGACCGTCGAGACAAATGTAGAATTTGCAAGTCCTTTAAGCCTCGGACTCAAAAAGAACGGGACGCGAGGCTAAAGGCAATTCTAATGGAGTCGGCGCTCCGTCCAGCTTCTGAGCCGTCCCGGTCTCCGTCGGCACCGAGTGTGTCGTCGGTGCGGAGCGCCCCCCCACCGGCACCGCTTTCGGCACCGCAGCGGGCCTCGAAGGGGCCGAAGAAGTCGGCACGGCTCCTGGCCGCACCCAAGGACTCCCCCCGGCCCTCGCAGGGCGGAGGGAGTACGGAGACGCCCCAGCCAAGGCCCGTAGAGTCTACTCCGGCACTGGGGTCTCCGCGCGGGTTGCCTCCCCCGACTCCTGGGGGTGGGGGAGTGCACCCGCAAGGGCTGTCGACGCCGGAGGCGTTTACTGCGGCACGAGCCCTCATGGCCATGCCTACGCCTCCGTCCCCCCTCGGCCGAGGGATAAGGGACCTGCGTCTCGAGGCAAACCCGCGCTGGGTGGTCTCGGTGGTTGGAGACGTTCCCAATCCAAGTCTCCTTCCAGACGGTCACGGAGGGTGGAGAGCGTCGGCTCCCCTCCGAGCTCCAACTCTAGGTCGTCGAGCGACTCGGCACCGCAGCACCGTGGGCGGTCCCGAGTCCATCGCCGGAGCCGCAGGTCCAGCTCTGACCTGAGTGGGGACCGGAATTCGGGCTCGCGATCTTCGGTGCAGAGCCCGTCCCGGCACCGATCCAGGTCTCTGTCCGCCGTCTCGAGAGGCAGCGGCTCGCATCCGGTGGCACCGATGGGCCCGGCACCAATGGGCCCAGCACCGATGGCTGGGCGACCGGAGTCCCCTCAGCGTCGCCATCGTCGGCACCGCTCTCGGTCCCGGGGGGGCAAGCGGCATCGCAAGTCCTCTCGCCGCAGGGGCAGGTCCGCTACATTGTCGTCCTCCCCGACCTCCTCGTATCGCCGGCACCGCAGACGTCGGCACCGGTCCACGTCGTCCTCGTCGGACCAATCCATGTGTCAGCGAAATAAGCGACGTACGGGAGGCTCCGGCGACAAGAGGGCCATGAGACTACAACAGCCTTCCCTGCAAGTCCCCGGGTGGACCCAGGCGCCTTGGCAGTGGCCGTATTGGGGACCCTGGAATGCCCCTATGCCCCAGGGCTCCGTGTCCGTTCAATCTGTGGCGGCCCCCCCACTACCCCCTCCCCCTAAGGCTCAGGAGCAGGGCTCGGAGGATTCGGACCCAGGGGAGGGACCCTCCACTGGGCCCTTACCCCTATCTTCCTCCTCGTCACCAGATGAGGCAGCAGCCAGGGATCGCAGGGGCCCCCTGTTTGATTTCCGGGCCCACCAGGACCTTTTAAAGAGGGCTGCTGAGAACTTAGGCATGGAGTTTAGACTCATGTCTGAGGAGGAGGACCCCCTCTTCGGGCCCTCCACTTCTGTGGGGCCATCACGGGCTACCTTGCTGGTGCATGACAATGTCATGAAGATCGCGAGGAAGCTCTGGCAGACCCCTTCCTCTCTGCCCTCCACATCCAAGGGGGTGGAGAGGAAGTATTACGTCCCCAAGGAGCCTTTTGAGTTCCTTTATAACCACCCCGCGCCAAGCTCCCTGGTGGTCGATGCGGCCAACCAGAGGGACCGTCAGGGGAACCAGGGGAACACTCCCAAAGATAAGGAGGGCCGTAAGCTGGACTTATTTGGGAGGAAGGTCTACTCTACTGCGGCGCTGCAGTTTAGAGTAGCTAACCACCAGGCCCTCTTTGGGAAATATAATAAAAATCTGTGGGCCTCAATGCAGAGGTTCGCTTCCCAGCTACCCCCCGACCAGGAGGCGGACTTCTCCACGATACTCCAGGAGGGGGCCGCGGTGGCTACCGCTGCGCTGCAGTCAGCTAGCGATGCGGCGGACACCGCCAGTAGAGCTATGGCCTCGGCGGTCGTGATGCGCCGCTGCTCGTGCCTTCAGGCCTCTGGCCTCACCCAGGAGGTTCAACAGGCCATACAGGACTTGCCCTTTGATGGTCTGGGTCTGTTTTCAGAGAAGACAGATGACAAGCTGCATGCACTCAAGGACTCTCGGGCCACCCTGAAGTCCCTCGGCTTGTATACCCCCCAAGCCTCCAGACAGCAGTCCAGACCACAGGCTCAAAGGCAACCTCCGCCTCCGCCCAGACCGGCTCCTCGACCCACCCAGCAGAGGAGAGGTCGTGAGCGCTACCGCGGTCCCAGCAGAGGAGGCCGTCAAGGGTCCTCTGCGGGGGCCAGCAGGGGCCAGCAAAAGGGGGTAATACTAATAAACGGTTTTGACCCAGAGCAGGAGGGTAGTACTCTTCCTTCTCTCTGGGATCTTGACCGGCCGTTTGCGGATAGGCTTTGCCCTTTCCTTACAGAGTGGGAAGCCATTACTACGGACCGGTGGGTCCTGGAGGTGATTGCCAAGGGGTACACCCTCCAACTCACAGCCTCCCCTCCCAACACCCCTCCTGGGCTGTCCCCGACGGGGGATCCGGCCCTAGTTCAACTCCTGGTCCAGGAGATTGAGTCCCTCCTCTTGCTGGGGGCGGTGGAGGAAGTCCCGCTGGCCGAAGTGGGTCGGGGATTTTACTCCAGATATTTCCTAATCCCCAAGGCGAAGGGAGGCCTTAGACCCATTCTGGACCTACGTCGCCTAAATAAGTATATTAGGCGTATTAAGTTTCGTATGGTCTCCCTCGCCACAATCATTCCGGTCCTTGACCCAGGGGATTGGTATGCTGCCCTTGATTTAAAGGATGCTTACTTTCATATCTCGATATTGCCTGCCCATAGGTGGTTTTTGAAGTTTGTGGTAGCGCGACGCCATTATCAATTTCGGTCCCTACCCTTTGGGCTCTCCTCAGCACCCAGGGTTTTTACTAAATGTATGGCCGTGGTGGTAGCCCACCTGCGCCGTAGCGGCGTTCAAATCTTCCCTTACTTGGATGATTGGTTGATCAGGGGGAAGTCAAGTTCTCATGTGAGACATAGTCTGCTCCTCACACGCGAGTTGTGCACTAGACTGGGGTTGCTTATTAATGAGCAAAAGTCCACACTCACTCCGGTGCAATGTATAGAGTTTATTGGAGCCAAGTTGGATGCGGTACAAGCCAGAGCCTTCCTCCCTCAAACGAGATTTGAGGCAATGGCAGCCATCATATCTAATCTCCACCTGTCCCCCATGACGACAGCCAGGCATTGCCTGCAGCTGTTGGGACATATGGCAGCTTCTACATACGTAGTAAGACTGGCACGATTGAGGCTTAGACCTCTCCAGAGGTGGTTGGCTTCGGTGTACGTACCGCACAGGCATTCTCTAACTAGAATGGTCCTGGTTCCCCCACAGGTGCTGTCGTCCCTCGATTGGTGGAGGGACCCGAGGGAAGTGATGACGGGCGTTCCCTTCAGAGAGTTTATCCCATCTGTGACGCTCATCACAGACGCATCCGATCGGGGATGGGGAGCCCACATTTCTCACAACCAGGGCACCCAAGGGCTTTGGTCACCGGAGGAGAGAGCTCTGCACATCAACGTACGCGAGCTCAGAGCGGTCCGGTTGGCCTGCAAGGCCTTCCTTCAATTCCTGAAGGGCAGGGTAGTCCAAGTCCTCACAGACAATACGGCAGCCATGTTCTATGTGAACAGGCGGGGGGGGGGCACGCTCCTCGGCACTCTGCCAGGAAGCTATTCGCCTATGGGACTTTGCGGTGAGGCACGGGTTTCATTTATTTGCCTCTCACCTCCCGGGGGTACGAAACAGCGAGGTGGACCGCTTCAGCAGATCCTTTTCTCCCCGCCACGAATGGTCCTTACACCAGGACATAGTGGCTTTCATCTTCCAACGGTGGGGTACTCCCCGTCTAGACCTGTTCGCTACAGCCGGGAACAGGAAATGCCCGAGGTTTTGCTCGCTCAGGGGTCGCGAGCCGGGCTCTCTGTCCGATGCCTTCTTAGTATCCTGGACAGGGGACTTGATGTATGCATTCCCCCCCCGTCCCGCTCCTGCCCCAAGTCCTCCTCAAAATCAAGAGGGACAGGGCGAACATCATCCTGATCGCCCCAGCGTGGCCGAGACAGCACTGGTACAGCATGCTGCTCGACCTCTCCATCACCGAACCGATTCCGCTACCCAGACGATGCGACCTGATCTCCCAGGACCATGGGAGATTGTTGCACCCCGACCTGGACTCCCTCCACCTCACCGCCTGGAGACTCTGTGGCTGACGGAGGGAGAGAGAGCCTGTTCCATACAGGTTCAACAGGTCCTCCTGGGCAGCAGGAAGCCGTCCACGCAAGTAACATATAAAGCTAAGTGGCGGAGGTTTTCGGGGTGGGCAGAAGCGAGAGGGTTACACCCAAGCCTCTCACCTATACAGGCTATCTTGGAGTACTTACTGCAGCTTAAACTGCAGGGCCTGGCTTTGGCCTCCCTCAAGGTACACCTAGCGGCCATTTCGGCCTTCCACCAACCCATGGAGGGCCGCTCCCTATTCTCTCACCCCATGTCGGTGAGGTTCCTTAAAGGGGTGGAGAGGACTTTCCCTCAGGTGCGGGACCCGGTGCCACCCTGGGACCTTAACTTGGTCCTCAACGGACTGATGGGTCACCCCTTTGAGCCCCTAGCCACATGCTCCCTTCTCCTTTTATCGTGGAAGGTAGCCTTCCTGGTGGCTATCACCTCGGCCAGAAGGGTCTCCGAACTGAGGGCATTAACCTCGGAGCCCCCTACACGGTTTTTTATAAGGATAAGGTCCGGCTGAGACCTCACCCGGCTTTTATGCCTAAGGTGGTGTCTCAGTTCCACTGTAACCAGGACATTTTCCTTCCTGTGTTCTTTCCAAAACCCCACGAGTCGGAGGAGGAAAGGAGAGGACATTCGCTGGACGTCAGGCGAGCCCTGGCCTTCTATATCGAGCGGACCAAGCCTTTCCGGAAGTCGACACAGCTCTTCGTAGCTGTGGCGGATAGGATGAAGGGCTCGCCTGTCTCCACCCAGCGAATCTCCAACTGGATTATTGCCTGCATTAGAGCATGCTATGAGCAGGCAGGGGTACCCCTCCCAGGTGCGGTAAGAGCACACTCCACTAGGGCCCAGGCCTCTTCCGCAGCCTTTCTGGAGCGGGTTCCCCTGCAGGACATCTGCAGAGCAGCGACCTGGTCGTCAGTCCATACGTTCACGTCGCACTACGCCATCGTGGAACAGGCGAGGGAAGATGCGGGGTTCGGCAGAGCCGTGCTGTCAAGAGCAGGTCACCAATAACTCCTACCCTCCTCCAAGGTATGGCTACTCAAATCACCTACATTGGAATGCATATGAGCAATCACTCGAAGATAGAAAACAAGGTTACTTACCAGTAACTGTTGTTCTTCGAGATGTGTTGCTCATATCCATTCCAAACCCACCCCCCGTCCCCACTGTCGGAGTTGGCAGAAAGAAGGGACTGGGGACCCGCGGAGCCAGCAGCGCCCTTTATACCGCGATATGAGCGCGGCACTCCAGGGGGCGCCTGAGCTGACCCTGCGGGGCTTGCTAGGGAAAAAAGTTCCGGGAATCTGTGCACTGGGCGCGCACACACCTACATTGGAATGGATATGAGCAACACATCTCGAAGAACAACAGTTACTGGTAAGTAACCTTGTTTTCTACTATACTTTGTTTTGTTGAGAATAACACGTACCACGTGCAATTATAGATTCTGTCCCATGCGAAAAGTTTCCTTAGTACTTCTCCAGCAGCAATAGTAATAATTATTATTTTCAGACTTCTCAATCATTTTGCCAACATTGCCACACGTTTTGTAAATATGCTAGGTGAACTTTTGAGATGAGAAAGGAGTATCTTGTGCCTAAACATTTCTAGTCATAGAAACTGGCAGTGAGTGTGTGATCCCTATGAACACCCTCCTCAAAGGGATCAGAAAATAAGCATGTTTTAGACCTAAAATGCCAACCATCTTCTTGGCTTCCACCAGCTGCAAAAGCTGTTTAGCAGTGAGCATGTGAATCCTTTGATACGTCATAAAATGTGTATCTGTATGGGATGAAAGAGTCCTGATTTTGGGGGACAACGGAGTATTTTGAATTAACTTTTTGGCTTTGAAGAAGTCATTAACCTGTCCATATTGGATCCTTCTTTTTATATGGATGCATAAACTATTTGAGATAGCTTGGCAGCCCAGAATAAAGAAACTGAAACACCTTTGGAAATGGTTGCTAACACTCAATAACCTGATGTGATATTTGACCATATTTGAAGCAGAAATCAGTCTTTGTTTTACAGAGTAATCAGAGACATTATCTGAAAATGTGAGTTAAAGTTTGTGTGCTGGAAGACCTGTGAGAGATTCCTCATTAGCCCCCAGCTCCTCCATTTGATTGTTCCTCTAAAAAGATAGATAAAAATAGGAATGATAGGATTAGGAGATTAGAAATATGGCCTTTTATATGACAGAGAGTGAGCATATTGCATGTTCTTGTTTTATTTATTCTTAAATCTGCCTTGAAAATTCTGAAAGGATCTGAAAATGTTATCATTTGTGAGCATCTCCATTTGTCTGAGTCACAACATGATCACAAAAGATGGGTAAAGGCAAAAATTCAACTTTCAACGTCTGGCAAAAAACTTAGGGCTTGTCATCTCTGCTAAAGAAGCTGCATTTTTTACCTCAAGTTAAAAATACACTGAAGAGCTGGCACTTTGGTTTTACTGCAAGGTATACTCATTGAGGTCATCCCTAAAAGTTTTTTCTCATACTAAAACTTATAGCTTAGAAGCTGAACAGAAACAAATTCTATATATAACTAAAGAGTACACCGCATATTCAAAAGAACTGTATTGAATATTGTCCAGAGATGTTTGGCAGTAGCTAGTCTTTTCTTATAAAAAGTGTGGACATATGAAAGGTCAGCCCCAGAAGTCACTAATTACTTAATTTGATAAATGATAACAAATAGTATGATCCTCAAAGCTTGCAATATCAGGTGCCAAACTATCTTGACATTAGGGATGTAAACATTTGTTTAATTAACTATCTGTTTAAACTTCTAAAAATAGAACATTTAAACAGCTAAATGTTAACTTACTCTGCAGTTGCAGAAGTAGGTGGTGGGGGCCATCAGGCGTTTAGGAGCATCTCCTCTGGCTGGCTCAGCCCTGCTGAACTGCTGGAGTTACTGGCTCTGCTGGCTGAGTGCTGGCAGCGTCAGCATTCTAGCTCTGGCAGAGGCTGTTGGAGTGGGGAGGAGGCATAGGTGGCCTGTCCATGAGGGCCTGGGTGTGGAACTAACAGCTGTTGCCGGCTGGGTGCTAGGAGAGCCTGGGGAAGCAGTCCCAAGGCCTTCTTAGCATCAACCATCTAGCTCTGCCTGAGGCTGCTGGAGGGGGGAGGAGGCGGACTGTCCTGTTTTTTCAACAAAATAAAACCACCTCAACGAGAGGTATAGAACTTTTGTTGGCATAGTTAGGACAACGCAGTATCAATGTAAACATTGAAAAGTTCCAGAGGGGTAGCCGTGTTAGTCTGTATACAGCAAAAACAACGAGAGTCCTGTAGCACTTTAAAGACTAACAAATTTAATTTCTGCAGGCATAAGCTTTCATGGGCTGCAACCCACTTCGTCAGATGCAAGAAATAGAAATCAGATAGGGGGTATGTATATATACATCCAAGGGTAAGGAACAGCAACGGGGAGGATAGGTGTTAGCAAAGTCCATTTGGTTACAGTAGATGAGGCCTATTCACAACCATTGATTAGAAGGTGAGAATGTGTGAACAGTGACAATTACTTCTTGTAATGAGAGAACCATTCCAAGTCCCTATTCAGACCCAGTTTGATTGTGTCAGGTTTCCATATGAGTTCCAGCTCTGCAGTTTTTTGAAGTTTTTTTTAAGTTTTTTTTGTAGAAGTATGGCAACTTTCAAGTCAGCTACTGAGTGTCCTGGGAGATTGAAGTGTTCTCCGACTGGTTTATGGATGTTACCATTTTTTATGTCTGATTTGTTTTATTCTTTTGCGTAGTGACCATTTATTCTTTTGCGTAGTGACAGTCCGGTTTGGCCAAAGATTAGACTTTTACATAGGGCATTTCCGCTGACGTGCACAAGCTGAGATTGTAGACAAGCAACTTCGTTTGCCTCATAACCTCAGCCATGCAGAACGCAACGCCATCCACAGCCTCAATAACAACTCTGACATTATAATCAGAGGCAGACAAAGGAGGTGCCATAGACATCATGAATAAGTCGGATTATGAGCAGGAGGCTGCCAGACCACTCTCCAACACCACATTCTATAAGCCACTACTGTCCGATCCCACTGAGGAATACCAAAAGAAACTACAACATCTACTCCAGAAACTCCCTAAAGAAACACAGGAACAAATCTACACAGACACACCCCCTGAGTCCCAACCAAGGTTATTTTATCTGCTACCCAAGATCCACAAATCTGGGAATCCTGGATGCCACATCATCTCAGGCATTGACACTCTCACAGCAGCACTGTCAGGCTACGTGGACTCTCTCCTCAGGCCCTATGCCACCAGCACTCCTAGCTATCTTCGTGATGCCACTGACTTCCTGAGAAAACTACAAGCCATCGGTGATCTCCCAGAAAACACCATCCTAGCCACTATGGATGTAGAAGTTCTCTACACCAACATTCCACACAAAGATGGACTACAAACCATCAGGAACGTTTTCCCTGATGATGATATGGAACACCTGGTAGCTGAACTTTGTCCCGACCCACAACTACTTCAGATTTGGAGGCAATCTATACCTTCAAGTCAGTGGCACAGCTATGGGCACCCGCATGGCCCCACAGTATGCCAACATTTTTATGGCTGACCTAGAATACCGCTTCCTCAAAACTCGTCCCCAAGCACTTCTTCTTTACCTCCGCTACACTGATGACATTTTCATCATCTGGACCCACAGGAAAGAGTCCCTCGAATAATTCTACTGGGATTTCAGTAATTTCCACCCCACCATCAACCTCAGCCTGGACCAGTCCACACAAGAAATCCACTTCCTGGACATTACAATACAAATAAAGGGTGGTCACATTAATACCACCCTATACTGAAAACCAACTGACTGCAATACATATCTTCATGCCTCCAGCTTCCACCCTGGACACATTACACATCCATTGTTTCTACAGCCAAACCCTAAGATACAACTGGATTTGCTCCGATCCCTCAGACAGAGACAAACACCTACAGGATCTCCATAAAACATGCTTAAAACTACAATACCCACCTGTACAGGTAAAGAAACAAATTGACAGAGCCAAACAGGTACCCAGAAGTCACCTACTACAGGACAGACCCAGCAAAGAAAACAACAGAACACCACTGACCATCACCTACAGCCCCCAGCTAAAATCTCTCCAACACATCATTAAGGATCTACAACCTATCCTAGCAGATGATCCCTCACTCGCTCAAGCCGTGGGAGGCAGAGCTATCCTTGCTTACAGACAGCCCCCCAACCTGAAGCAAATACTCACCAGCAACCATACAACAAGAACACTAACCCAGGAACCTATCCCTGCAACAAACCTTGTTGCCAACTCTTCCTGCACATCGATTCTAGTGACACCATCACAGGTCCTAACCACATCAGCCACACCATCAGGAGCTCATTCACCTGCACATCTACTAATGTAATATATGCCATCAGGTGCCAGCAATGCCTCTCTGCCATGTACATTGGCCAAACCGGACTGTCACTATGCAAAAGAATAAATGGTCACTATGCAAAAGAATAAATGGACACAAATCAGACATAAAAAATGGTAACATCCATAAACCAGTCGGAGAGCACTTCAATCTCCCAGGACACTCTGTAAAGTTGCCATATTTCTACAAAAAAACAGACTTCAGCGAGAAACTGCAGAGCTGGAACTCATATGGAAACTTGACACAATCAAACTGGGTCCGAATAGGGACTTGGAATGGTTCTCTCATTACAAGAAGTAATTGTCACTGTTCACACATTCTCACCTTCTAATCAATGGTTGTGAATAGGCCTCATCTACTGTAACCGAATGGACTTTGCTAACACCTATCCTCCCCGTTGCTGTTCCTTACCCTTGGATGTATATATACACACCCCCTATCTGATTTCTATTTCTTGCATCTGACGAAGTGGGTTGCAGCCCATGAAAGCTTATGCCTGCAGAAATTAAATTTGTTAGTCTTTAAAGTGCTATAGGACTCTCATTTTTTTTAATGTAGACACTGTGTCCCCTTATATCAATTGTGAGGCTGTCATTCTTGTCAATTTCACTGAGTTCCAGAAAAGCCCAAGAAAGCCCCAGGCTCCTACAAGCCAGCCCTGGCTGGTTTCTGCTCCCAGCTGGAACTGGCAGCAATGTGGATTTCTTGGCTCAGCCTTGTAATTGGCAAGGCTTGCCCCGGCAGGGAGAAGGTGGAGAAGCACCCGGACTTCTCGCCCCAGCAGAGACCAGAGACTAGCAGTGTGAGCTTCTCACTCTGCTCCCAACTTTTGGGAGCCAAGGGAAGCCACACTGGGCTTTTCCATTCCCCACTCTCCTCCAGAAAGGGCAGCCATGTAAATTTCATGGTTCAGATGTGTAATTGACAAGGCTGCCCCAGCTGGGAGCAGGGGGAGAAGCCCAGGCTGCTGGTCTCTGCTGGGAGCCAGGACCAGAAGTCCAGGTGCTTCTCCACCTTTTTCCTGCCAAGGCAGCCTTGTCAATTACATAACTGAGCCATGACATTGACATGGCTGCCAGTTGTGGAGGAAGGGAGAAGCCCCACGCAGCTGAAGCCCCAGGTGGCTGCCTCCAGCTCCCAGCAGGAAAAGGGGAGAGGAGAAGTCCCCAGCGGCTTCCCCAAGCTCCCAGCTGGGACCGGGGAGTGGAGGGGTAGCCCACAGGAGCTAAGAGATGGGGTTTTCAGCTCCCCACACTGCCCTATAGGTCAGCGGAAGTGCTCCTGGTGAGGATGCACTCCACCGACCCAAGGAAGGCAGTGTGGACATCAGCCAACGCTATAATTACAGTGGTGGTTATAAGTTGACCTATATTAGGTTGATTTATTTTTTAAGTGTAGACAAGGCCTAAGAGCTAAATACAAGGTGAAACAGATTGTTTAGCATAAGTTGTTAACACATTTCAAGGGACCATTCCAGGTGAAGTGGCCTGTTAACACCTCCAAGATTCTTCCCCCTCTACCTGACCCTCTGTTTCTTTCCTCCCTATCACTGGAGAGGGGTTTATGGTCCTTGAATGGTCCCTTGAAATATGTGTTATCTACTTACGTTAAACAATCTGTTTCACCTTGTATTTAGCTGTGACATTCTGAAGTTTTATCCAGACCTGAAGAAGAGCTCTATGTAAGATTGAAAGCTTGTCTCTCTCACCAACAGAAGGTGATCCAATAAAAGATGTTAACTCACCCATCTTGTCTCTCAAACTGTCTGGAGACTTTTTGTGTGTATAACCCTGTGAACTTTACAAGGGGGAAGCTGGATTAAGCACAAACAGCTCATTAAATTTGCCTGTGTCCTTTAACACCACAGACATAATATTAGAATCAGCTACATGGACAGCTGTCACATCTAATTATTTTAAGAGGATGAGTATGAATGTTCTTGAATCTTTGAACAGGTGCAACCTACCCAGATTTATTAAAACATCAAAACAGTAAGGATATAAATATGTCAGGCATAGGGGACCCATATGTAGTCCTAGAACCAGAGTATATAAGAGGTTTAGAAATGTCAGTTTGTTACTCTGGCTTGCCTGGCAAATTAATGGCTAAGTAAGTCAGGATTCTATGAGTAAACAACTGAAAAGATGATAAATGAGGGCCAGTCTCAGCTTACTTAAGTTGATCTGCTTTAAATAGGTCAGTCGTATGGAGGTCAGAGCCATTTGATGAATAAAATAAGGAGAGAGTTACTTTTGTTGCTTTTGTACCCTATCCACCAGGCTGCAGATGTCTAAGATCAATCATAAATCTTGTCGGGTTGGCCTCAGGTGAAGAAAGAGAGACTGTCCTAGTCTCAAATTCCAAGAAAAGCAATCTCTCCCTGTGATACATTGAACACCTTGGTTTATGTTTGTATCCATATCTGAAGAGTAGTAACCAGAAGAGATGGCATGGTTTAAGCACCCTTTGAGCCCTTTCAGCATTTAGGCTAAGAATGGATTTTCCTGGGAAACTCCGTTGTAGGGAAAGACTTTTTATCAGATTGTAGAGGAAGCCCAGCCAGCACCAAGGCATGGGCCTGAAACTGGCTGCTTCAGAGGCTGTTTTTTCTATTCTTCACACATCACAGTGGAATGATGATGGTAGGCTGTTATGAGAGCTTGTTGTTAGCCTTGTTACCAGCATCTTGATGCGGATACTAACTTAGTACTTGCTTTTGTTAACAGTAGGACAATGGCCAATACCTATATTATTCCAAAAGACAGAATCTGCATTAGATGTGACACCAGTAGAACATGGATGTTGCTTTCCAGAACTGAACTACTGTCCTGACAACAAATGCATTCTAAGGTACTGGTTCTAGAATCTCACCACCTCAGTGCCTTAGTACCATGTGCATACTAAAACTTACATACTTGATGGCTGGGTTTTGGCACCTCATTAGCTTCTGCTATGGGGCACCGGGAAGAACAATGATATGATATGGTTTTTTGTATTTGGACACTGAAAGAAGTGCAAAGATTCAGAATAATTAATGTAACGGTCATGACTAGCTGAAAATGACAGTAGTTTCCTTACAAACAAAACATTCTTAAATCCGTTATAATCAAAGCTTTCTGCTCAAGAAATGACTCAGGGACTCATGAAATTTATAAGGGTCAAGTCAAAGGGCACTTACAAGAGTGGGAAGCCAGCTAGAATTTTTACATTTCTTGACTACAGTTTGTTATAAAGGAGAAGGAAAGGAAGGAAAAACACACAACACGTGAAATTCTATACTTCTATGTACAGAAGAAGGGAATTAAAGAAAAGTAAGCCATATTCTGCTCTGTGGTGTTGTTTTAAATTATCATGAAGTTAATGCTGGATTTACACTGGCATTACAGCAGAATTTGGCTTAGTGATTAGCCACTTAAAATAATCACACACTTACATTTTAGTTTGACAGTGATTAAATACGAACAAAAACTATTCAATAAAATGAATTATGGCATGGGAGCTACAGGTGTTCAGCACCTCTGCAAGCCACGCCATTAATGAAAAAATGAAAATTTGTGATTCAGGGAATTAGTAAATAGGAAGCGCCAGGGTGATAGGTAATCCTTGGAAATTAAAGGGTCTCAGTCAATGCTACTTATTACATGAGCAAGAATGAAAGGATCTGTGTTGTTAGAAAACTGATCTGTGTAATGAATGAGGAAATGGCTAAGAGACATTAAAGGAACATCATCAACTTGATGCTACTCTTAATTTATATTTTTTTACACTGATTAGATTTCAGGTATTATAATTAATCATGGTTCCCCTTGCCAATTTTTTTTAGGGGTGTGGAATCAAAGAATTAATCATAAAATTGATTAATAGAATGCCTGGTCTGAAACTGGTCATAGAAGGCCTGGCCTGAAGTTGTAACCTGAAACTGAAATAGAAGGCCCAGGCTAAGCCATTAACAGAATGCCTCAACTGAAATTAGGATAAAGATGGTAAAACCCCACAAGAGGTCTCTGAACCACACCCAAGAGGCAAGTCTCTGTTATGAGCCTTAAGCCTTATTGAAGTCTGAACAGACTTCACCTGTTTTGATAAGTACCAGTACCTGCCCCCTTTGTCTTACTGGCCCCAAAGAAACTTACTCCATAGAAATTAGCATTTGAACAGGTATTGTGTAACCACCCATCTTCAGGTGTTAGCCAGGGTCCCTGAAAACCTGATTGTATAATCAAGTGACTCATTGGGCGTTCCTGTGAGGGCGTCTGGTGTGCCCCACTGTGCATTGTGATTGTCTTTCCTGTTAAGTATAAACTGTTAATCAAATTCCACTATATGATCTATGTGTAAATTAACCTAAGCAACCCCTATATAAGTCTTTTGTATCTGGTAGCCAGATGAAGTACATTTGCCCAGCATCCAGACATGCTGCTTGACTTCCCTATAGCCACCTGGGTTTTCCCTATGGCTATAGTATTCCCCATAGCTATGGTTATGTGATTGTGTGTGTCACAATTAAAGCTGCACCCGATCCAACTTTAAAATGTAGCAGTGTGATTCTTTTCCACGACAGGGGGGAGGTTCTTTTTTGCTTTCATTTTCCTAGTTTTTAAAATGATTTGTTTTTTCTCCCTTGTTGCTGGGTATAAATACCCTCACAAACAACTGTCACAAAATATTGTTAAATGCACAAACTGGAAACAGAGAGATTTCTTATCTTCAGTCTTTTTGAAGTATAGTAATTATTGGGGTTATTCTGTTACAATAGTAGGTACACATTTGCAACTGCTAGTATGATTTTTGTTTTATAATTCATGGTGTTTGTTTATGATGAGGAGCTCAAATGAATGACTAGAACTATGTCTTTCTGCTATCAAGGATTTCCCCACACATAGGAAGCTTGTGTGGTGAAAGAATATTCCCTGCACAGGTTTGAATGGCTGTAAATCAGTATGAGTTAGTACCTCCCTGGGGCTCTTCTTGGCTCCTCTTTAGGATAATCCATGCAGGAGGTTGTTGTGATGTCAAATAGCTCAAGCTAGGCTCAGTTTCTTTATTGAGCTCTCAACTAATAAGACCTGACCCCACAAGTATCAAGTGCTAGTACAAACTTCTGGCACATACAGACATGTTTCACATATCCTTCTCCGACCTTGTACCTCTTTGGAGAAAGGAAGATGTAGTTTCACTGTCTTATGACCTCCTTTTCAGGATCTGCTTTCTTTCATTGAAAGTAGTAGTAAGTAGCTTCTATGCTGCAGAGGTTATCTGCATGGGTACCTCTCCTGAAGTGTGGTCTAGGTTGCTCTTGGGCTCTGTCTATAATATTATTACTTAAGAGAAAAATAAAGAAGACTAAGCCTACATTAGCAGAATATACATCCTTTAGTAATCTCCTGTGTGGTTCTGCATTATAAAGATTTCAAGGTTATTTAGACTAACTAAATCCTCCTCTCACCTTACCACACATATATACATGAACAAATCATTCTTTATGGAAACTCACATATTCTCTGTTCCTACCCCATCTTTGCATGTCTGGTCTCCAGTATTTCATTTAAGTATCTTGTAGGGGACCCACATCCACAGAAACAATAATTTGATCTTTGCTGCACGTCATTTTTTTAATGAAGTATAGTTGTGTATATTTTCCTTCTGACTGTATGCAGGACTAAATTCCTATGGCTTACTTGTGTATTAGTTTACTTTGAAAACAGATTATGAGCTACCAGAAAAAGGAAAAAGAAAAGCAGACTTTTATGTTCATATTAAAAATATATCATGATCTGAAAACCAGACACCGATCTGAAAAAGATGTAGTTAATTCTTTTAAATGTCCCTAAAATCAAAAGGACTTGAAATATATCTACAGTACAATTTGGGTTAAATTATAGCTTTGCCGTGGGCTTCAAGCAAAGAGGAGTATGTTGCTGCACTGCCCTGGGAGCAGGCTGGAAGGCAGGTTGTGACTCTAACTCCTGAGTTTCCTCTTGCTCCAAACAGGAAGTGCACTGTGCCAGCTCTTCATGCATCATGCACCCCACAGAGTGTTTTTGCAACTCCACTGGCCAGCAAGTTGATGCAATGAAGCCAAGGCTCCCCCTATTTCTTCCCTCATGCACTGGTGAGGGAATAATGGCTCTTCCCCATGGCTGCTACCCACTGGGTGTGTGTAAGATGTTGCTTTATGTTGCATTACTCTGTTGCATGGTCACGCATACCAAGTGATGATTTGGCGCTCTGTTGTAATATAGAAACTTATTTTTGGCTTGACTGTGCTGGCACACAAAAGTTGACAAATTATACATTTTTTCATTATTTTTTGCTGTTGAATCTATTGTCTCAGCCCACTTCTTCATAGCCTACTGTGCTTTATTTAATATCAGCTTTTTGTTGGCAGCTGGGTTGCTTACAAGATTCTTAAGAAAGATTAATTCAGGCCACTGAATAAATGTTTTTTAACAGAAAAAGAATTTTGAAAGCAGACCAGACCCCTGTAAAAAAAATTTTTTTAAAAAGGGTGAAAATTGCTGTAGGAAGGAAGAGCCTAGACTGTGGGAGAGCAGTTTATCTCCCAGTTGGCAGGTCTTTGCCTCCCATCCTAAATGGTTTTCCCATTGCCTTTAGCTTCTCAAAGAAAAGTGTCAACACCATCGAGTTCCTGCTGTTGACAGCATCCATTGGCAGCACAGATGCTGTGAGGGAGCAGGTAGCAGTTTTACCTTTTAAATTTCTCTGACAGTGGGTAACCTCGTAAGGACCTGTCCAAACTCTACAGCCATGATTTTATAACTGCATAGAGGCATAAATAATCTGCTTAACTGGTTACAATTTATATGGTTCTGTTTGTGTTCGCAGTAGCATTTTTCCTGTCACAACATTTAGCATTCTACCTAACTTTGTTTTTTTAAAGGTGCATTCTGGGACATTCAGGGCAGCTGTCCTTGCCCATGCCAAGGAACAGGATTTATTTTTTCAGAATGCTGTAGTGTACTATGGGAGGATTTTGTACTGACTTCAGCATACATTGGATCATACCCTAAAAGCACAGTTTTGAGAGAAGGGAGGACTAGATTTACTGATTTAAAGTGGCACAGATAGAGGTGCCTATCCAATACAGTAAAATAACCCAACTGTCATGCTGTCTGGAGTGGCTCATGAGTGAGAATAAAAATCGCAGTGCAGACAGAAACGCCAAACTGGTTATGAGTTCTATACTTAGATTTCACCAACCAAGTAACAAATGTAAACCCCTCAGATACTTACAGCCTGAACATGGAGTCACAGACTGTCTCCCTGTACGTTCCGATCTATCTTGCCACCCAGGCAAGCTTGACTATGTGATAGATGGTCACTTAACACCAAAGATCACAAAATATTCAGGTTACTCACAGTTCCAAAGGACCATTTACTTACCCCAAGTCAATTTGCACCTTAGATATTAAACCAAAGACAGTGCTTGTAGCTAATGCTGTAACAAACTAACTAAACCTTTAAGTAGGAAAAAGAAATGAGAGTTGTTTACAAGATTAAAGCAAATAACATACACACGCAAATGAGATATAGTCCTACATTCCAAATGATAATAGAAACTTCTATAATGTGCAAACTTTATATGTCTTTTAGGACTACCCCAGGCTAAACATTTGGGGACTCCTTGGTCATATTTAGATATCGTTGCCTTTCAGAGTCCAAGCAGTACAGGGATAATAAATCAATTTACCAGGCATTTTTATTCCCTTCTCAAAATGTAGTGGGATGAGGGATTGGGCATGTGCCCTCTTCAGGGCTGTGAGGGAAGCAATCAACAAAGTCTTTGTTCCACAGTGGCCCATTTGGATTCAGTAGTCCTTCCTGATTGGCAGGAGATAACACCTGCTTTAGGAATCCAGCGTTTTGCATTAGGTGAAGTTATTTTCCTATTTGCTGAATTACATATTTTCAGAACAAACACTTTACCATTATAGAACAAACCCGTAAGTATTACTTGGTAGCAGGGGATATAGAGGTTATAAATGAGATTAATGTATGCAGCAGTTTACAAGCATTTCATAAAGTCTAAACTCTGTACACATGGATATAAGTCCAATACCTATTTTAACAATACACACACACAGGTGAGACAAACTGGTTTCCAGTTATGCATTTATCAGTGTTCAGTGAGGCCTAAGGGCCTTGGCATGAGCTGGCATCCGGTTCTGCCAGTGTCAGACCTCCCACTTATAAGAAACAAATCATGTGTCCCATTAGGCTGTTAGCAGGGGCATTATGTGAGTAAGATTAATCAGTTGTTAACTGATTACTAGTAGCTGAAAAGCCTGAGCTGTTGTATGAGAGTCATTTGTAAAGTCGTGTGTTTAAAAAAAAAAAAACTACAACCCCTGAAATGGTGTCTTGTTTCCATGCACTGTGTTGTAGAGAGATGCATTTCTATTTGCACATGTTCCCAATGTTTGTGCACAGAGCCGTCCCCTGACCAGAGGCACACCTCTTTGTTACCCCACATAGCTGTTACTCCCACCTTCTCAGATCAACTGTCACATTCCAACTGCCACAGAACCTTTGGACTCCAACATTCCATCTGGTTCTCACAGGGCCCAGTGATGATTGAACCTGGTGATATTCTAATCTAAAGAAAAAGAGCTCTCAGCCATACATGTGGCAGTTTCCATAACTTCACACTGACTCAACAGACATTCTAGCTTTCGGAGTGATATACCGAGACAGTGACAATCCTGGAATCTCATTATATAGATTAACCAGGTTCAAAGCTCCTAATTAGTGTTTTTCAAATAGAAACTATCAGTTAAAGACACACAATTCATCTGGAAAACCTGTTTGAGACAGAAGGAGGAGAAAAGGGGAAACTCAGATGGGAAAATCTACAGCATTTGACTGCATTTGAAGATAAAACTTGCAATATGTGGCTTAAGATGCCAACAGTTGGACGATGGGAATCTTGATCACGTGAAAAAATTTAAGATGGGCATTAACTAGAGACGAGTTCAAATCAAAACCTTGGATTAAACACCCCAGAATTTCCAGGGTGAAGAAGAGGTTGAAATCTGAATTCACATCTAAATACAAATTTTAAAGTTGTCTCCTGTTTTATATAGGAGGCTGAACCAAAGACCTGATCCAAACATCTGATATGCTCTGAGCTTTGGAATATCTGAAATGGATCCAAATTTTGTAGTTTGAGCCAGGGGTATCATTTGCTTTGTGCAAAAGGGGCAGTTGCCCCTCCCCCCTGACCTTGGTTTGCGCCTTCTTGACTTTTCATAGGTCTATATGCTCCATTATATACTCCACTTTTTGTCCTATAATTCTGCTATTTTGCAGGCTATAATATAATGATGTATGCTGTTCTATCTGTAGATACAGCTCTACCCCCTTTTCCAGAATTTTTCTGAACTGATGCCCTTGGTTTGAGCCTATTTCTAATGTGAAACAAATACTATCTATTAATAACTTCACTTCTGTCTGAAAATATTTTACATCACACTTAATATTACTGTAATTCAGAAAAACTAGTTTGTTTATTTTGTGCATTTGACAGTATTTATTACAGTAGTGCCTAGAGGGTCAACCATGAATGGGGCCCCATTGTGCTAAGCACTATACAAACACGGTAGTAGACAGTCCCTGCTTCTGAAGAATTTACAGTCTACGTAGGCAGAACAGACATAGGATGGAGGAGGGAGTATAGCACAAAGGATATGACAGTACTTTGTGTATAGTCGTTTTCACTTTTCACATCACCCCCTTTTCATCATTGTGTGTTTTTCAGAGATTAACAAGGGGAAGAAAAATATATTTTTAAAGTAGAAAATTGTGAATGTAAAGCTAAACACTTAACAGGAAACTGGAAAGAAGGTGTAGCATCTTTAAACAGAGTATTTTGAAATGTTTTAGATTTCAAATAATCAGTTCCAGAGAGGTAGCTGTGTTAGTCTGTATACAGCAAAAACAACGGGAGTCCTGTAGCACTTTAAAGACTAACAAGTTTAATTTCTGCAGGCATAAGCTTTCGTGGGCTGTAACCCACTTCGTCAGATGTAAGGAATAGCATAATAATCAGTGTCCCTTTAACATTGGAAAGAGACCTAAATAACTGACTGGGACATGTTTTTGGACAATCAGTGTCAGTCATGTTATATCTTTTATTTCAGATACTATTTGCAGTTTGTACATTGTGAGAGGTGCAACTATATTTTAAGTGTGTCATATGCCCCAAAATAGCTTTGCTGTTTATGCAAAAGTAACATAGCTGTGGAATACTTTTTACACCTGTTGATCAACATCTGAAGGGTCCAGATAACAAACATGTGAAGTCTATACTTAGCATCTTACTCTTCATCCAAAAATAAATGCCTCTACAGGGCACTTAGCTTTAAAAAAAAGTATTTGTGAATAGTTGACACCATTGGCATGGTAGCATAAAGCTTTCATGATGGCTGGTTACACCATTCTTAAGATAGTGGATAAAGGTCTTCTCTTTTGAGTTAGACATTTTGTAAGGGAAATGTTCCAGGAACCATTGATACCATAGAGAAATATATTTAGTTCCCTCAGATTGGAGTTCTGCAGAGATTGCAGGACAGAATTCCATTCCCCCCCCATCTCCCCCTCCTGCCATGTTCTAATCTAGAGTCTAAAATTCAGTCTGGAATGGAAAATTTTGTTTCAAACCTTTCCCATACCAGTTTTCTCTAGTTTACATTGCTTTTAAGTTTTTGACATTGAGCGGCTGCCAGATTTGTTAAAGTCACTTGCAGATTCAGAGCTTCTCTCGAAATAGCATCATGTCATGATGCAATGCCACTGAACTTTCCCAAAATGTTTTGGCATGAGGTCATGTACGTCAACTGTCATTCAGTTTGACAGCCTATTGGTTGGTTCTTCGAACTTTAGACTCTGATATGTCAAGGCAGTTAAGGAGAAGGAGTTGGTGACCACCTGCTTTGAAATGCACCCTCACGTTCCCACTCTTCTTTCTCTGAGAAAAGATGGAGGCTTTTTGGCTGTAATGGAAAGTTTAATTTTTGTTTTCTTTTCTCAGAGGACAAACCTGCAGATTTAGAAAGCTAATCTTGCCCTAGATTACATAGAAAAGTAGAATCAATTATAGAAATGTAGGACAGGAAGGGACTTCAGAAGGTCATCTAGTCCATCCCCTGACACCAAGGCCAGGATTTAGTATACCTAGACCATTTCTGATAGGTGTTTGTATGTCGTGTTCATAAAAACCTCCATTGACAGGGTTTCCCCAACTTCATTAAGTAACCTCTTCCAGTGCTTAACTATCCTTATCATTAAAAATAATTTATTAATATTCAGGTGCCCCAAATAAAATCCCAGGGACGCTTAATCTCTACCAGTGCCTCAACAAATTATAAGTGTACCCTTCTGTGCTACTGCAAATGCCATGCTTCTGATATTGTCAAGTTATTAGAACTGCAAGCTTTATCTCATTTCATATCAGAAAGGCAAAATATAACATTTTGATTATATAGATTTATTTCTACCTTTCAATTTTTATTAAAGAAAGAAAGAAAACATTACAAACATTACAAACAATGATTTAAAAACACAGATTATATTTAGAGTGTCTCAGAATTTCATCTAATAACAATGATAATAAGTAATAATACATATAGTCTTCCTGATGCTTGGGAAGCACTGTTACATTTGGTGTCTGAAAATTAATTAAGGAGCCATCTTTAAAAAGGCATATTGTGTATTGTTGGTATATATACTGACTCTTTTGTTATAGTTAATATGTGGTGACCTGCACAAATTTTATAAATGTATTTAAATTTTGAAATAGTACATTAAGACACCTTGGGAATTGTTGAAATACACAGACATTATGTTTCAGACTTCTAGATGCAACTTTAATTGGTTTTTTAGTATATGTTTAAAACATATGCACTATTTTATTTTGATTCTGTGTTCTGCATGTTTTAACCATTTATGATAGAATGGGAAAAATATTTAGGGGATTTTTGTACTCAGTTTTTCATGTCTGCTAGGTTTGTATGCTTGATAGGAAAATTTAATTTTTTATAGTGTAAGTTGTATTTAAACACAGCCATAAGCAATTTACTATGGTTTTGATACTGTAAATACTAAGGCTCAATTTTTCATATAGGTACACACCTAAGTGTGCAAGGACTTGTACACATACCTGTTGGAAGCACATAGTTCTTCAGATGCACGTGTGCAGAGTTGTGCACCTACACATACATAGGAATGCAAAATCCAGACTTACCATGCACATTGGAAGATAGACATGACTAAGTCTGGAATGAGCAAAAGGGCATACATATTTAGACATTTACCTATTTGAAAATTTGGTCCTTAATGGATTTCAGAAAATGCTGAACTGTGAGCATATTCTTTGGCATTCACCAGGTGCTTAGTGCAGGATCTTTCCTTGGTATATTTTAATTCTCAGTAATTATAAATGCTGACAAAGTTTAAATTTATCGAAGATAACTTCATTATGATCATACCTGCCCATTTTTGCTAATTGTGAGTGTGTGTGTGTTTGCATGTCTCCATCAGAATTCATAGTAAGCTAAGTGTCACTCTCGTAGTTTTTACTCTGCAGTTCACTGAAATAATACAGAACTTTCATTCTACTCATTCTATAAGCAAGCTTCACTGTACTTGTTGTTTTAGTCTATAAAATTAATATCAGTGTTTTATTACATTTGTTGTACCAGGAGGTGTAAATAAATAAACTCAAATATCAAAGTGAAGAAAGCAAGACCTGTTTTTGTGGCATACAGTAATAATAGTTGAATGTTTATATGGCTGAAACAGACATGAATAACTGCAGTTTAGTAGTATAGGTGTAAAATTCCTGCTTTTTTAAAGACTGACCCTTTGAGGGATGGAGTTATGGGAATTGCTGGTGCTCAGGCCATCTCAGAATCAGACTCATAGTTACTATAATATTTGTGCAAAAATTTAATTTATGCTGAAACAAATTCTAAACAAAAATATCTGTTTTCACAATTCTATGTAGTGTATTTGCTATACAAGCACTCAACTGTTTCAAAGTTATTTTATCCAGTACAATATGTCATACAAAATTGTATTGCCTTATACTCCATTAAATTACATTGGCAGCTTCAAAGATAATTACTTTGCAAAATGTTATTGGTATATATGCTATTGCTGGCTAATGAGACTTCTGCATCACTCGCACCCCCAAAAGAAAATGCTTAAAAGCTGCTACTTTGGATTAAGGCAGTAAGTTCAGTCAGCTATATTGCTGCTCTAAACTGTTAATGTCTTTTTGTGTGCATGCATGTATGGGTGTCTGTTAGCATTGGACTAGCACTTTGGATAAACAGTAACTGCTTCATATCCCTCTGGTGGCCTCATGCGGGCTCGTGCATGAGTTTCACAGTATAATTGTCCCTCCACAAAGAAGTAGCCCTTTTGTTTTAGGTTGGTATTACAGTCAGAGCATACAAAGCATTCCGGGTGCCTGTACTTATCACGTGCCTTCACCACTGCACCACTGTTTATGAAAATAAAGAAGAGAAAAATAAATTAACAGAAGAGAATTAATTTAAAGTAGAACAGAAATGCATTGCAACATGACACAAAATAAATACTGTTTCTCTCTCTTAGGGTTTTTTTTGTAGTGCCCACGGAGTTATGTGCATATTCTGCCAAGCACTGGGAAAATATTTTAAAGCTGAAAGTTGATTCTGAACAGATCTTTTCCTGAGTAAATACAAAATGCCATATGGAAGTCTCAGTACTCCACTGGAAAATCAGTGTTTCAAAGAACAATGCCTATTTCAACTATCACATAGAGGGTATAATGTAAGCTAGTAGCAAGGGACTGAAAAGAGTTTAGAAAACAATTCCTCTGACTTAGCCTCCAATACCTGAGTTCAGGATTCTCTGTATCCCTGTCTAGAGTTACTGACACCATTGAGATTTATGTCTGGGAATTTCAAAGGAGCCAGAAGGAGTGAGAACTCCCATTGAATTGGGAGTTTGATACCTTACACCATTAGGCAGCTTTGAAATTCCAGCCTAAACAGTACAGGCCCTGCAGCTGCTCTTTTCAGTATATACATGTTAATGATTGAATGTGGCAAGAGGTACTAAGAAGCTTGAATTCAGGCCTCTGTAATTGAAAAATAAGTTATATTTGAAAAGTGAGCTGAATGTACAGAAAATATTTAAGACATTATGTAATGATTTGGGATTTTGAACAGTATATATATTTTTAAGCGTTTCTATTCACCTGTAATATTTTTTGGATGTTTCTAAAAGTACAAACAGAAAATCTCTTAGACTATTCTCCTGTATTTAAGATTTATGCTATAGCTATAACTTTATTAAAACTAAAAAGAAACAACTTACACAATGCCATTTCCACATTTGTCACACAATGGCACTTTTTGTACACTTCCTGCACCAGAAGGAGTCTTCGTTACTGGTGCTCTCACACTCTTTGTACCAACAGGACGTCCATCTGAGAAACAGAACATTCCCATTTATTTACAGTATAATACATACCGTATTTTCCCATGTATAAGATGCTCCCATGTATAAGACGCACCTTAATTTTGGGGCCCAAAATTTGAAAAAACATGTATTACGGTAAAAAAAATCTAAAACCACTGTATAAGACGCACCCAGTTTTTAGACCCCAAATTTTTCGAAAAAAGGTGCATCTTATACATGGGGAAATACGGTAAGCATCTGGCTATAACTAAATGCTTTGCTTGAGGGTATCAACTCTATTTAATTTATAAGTAAGGCCTTACTTGAATTGCAGGATGATTGTCAAAAAAATGAGGCTGAGTTGCGGACAACCCATAGAAAATTGCGGAAAAGTAATAATGGACATTATTATTTGCGGTAATAAAGTCCATTATTATTTTTCTGCGATTTTCTACTGTTGGCTGCCCAGGGCTGAGATCAGGGCCCCCCTGCTATCAAAATTGCAGTGGAAGCCTAATAGTACAGAATCTTCAATTTCTGCAGTATCACAAGTTAAGTAGGGCCTTATTTATAACCTTTTGTTTTCATTAAGTAATGTTAGAGTTTCTCTGTATAAGGAACTTAAATTTCCTTTGCAATAACCTTTTTTAAATTTTGAGGGGCCAAATCCTGCATCATGAAACAAACTAGTGGGAATGTTGCCATTAACTTCAGTGGGAGTAGGATTGGCCCCTGAGTGTTGTTAAGGTCAGCTAATGAAAAGATTATTTCTCATCTATAGAGTTAACCTTCAAATGCATTCTGAAAGATTGATAACACAAGATTGATAACACAATATGAATTAAAAGTCATATCAAAATGTAAGCAAAAATCTATTATGACAATATACATGCCTTTTCTTGTAACTGTTAATTTTAGCATTTTAGATTAATTTTGTTTAAATTCTGCTCTTTATAGAATCATAGAATTGTATGACTGGAAGGGACCTCGAGAGGTCTTCTAGTCCTGTCTCCTGCATTCAAGGCAGGACCAAACATTATCTAGACCATCCCTGACAGGTATCTGTCCAACCCACTCTTAAAAATCTCCAGTGATGGAGATTCCACAACTTTCCTAGGCAATTTATTTACTACAGGTATAATAAAACTGGCGGAATTTCATAATGCTTCTTTCCCACTTGCTTTATTCTTAGAAACTCATCAATTATAGTATTTTTGATAGAGTATAATTACGGGAAAATGCAAGTACAAACTGTATTGTCCTCTTCAACCACTTTTCTAGCATCATTTTGTTTTTTATTTAGAAGTGTGTGTGAGAGAAGAAACTTAACTGAGGAAAGAGTTTAAAATTCTTCCCCCTTCTTTTCCTGATTTAGAAAGAGATGGCCATTTTCTTTTCCTGTTTCAGTGATATTTTTATCCCACCCCAAATCTTTTCTCATGTTAAGTTTTTATCATTCAGTCAAAACATTTTTGTACTTTAACAGTCTTAAAAACCTGACAAGAGATTCTGAAAACGTGATTGACAAATGGAAATCTTAAAATTAGTTAGTTGTCATAGCATATGCTAAATATTTAATCAAAGGGATAAAGCAGCAAAATGTGAAGTTGAATTTTATAGCTCTAATCCTTATATATCTTCTTTTCAGGTTTTCCCCTTTCCACACATACAAAAAATAAAAAGTGCTGTGAACAGATATATACAGTAAATTTCTGCTAACCAGAATCCTCGGAGACTAAATCCTGGAGCACCTTAAATGAGCCAGACTGACGTGGTTGACTGGGCCCTTCCTGATTGTCATGCAGCATCCTATACACATCAGATGGAGGTACTGAGATTGGTACTGGTTCACTGCAACATGAACAGGGGATGAACACGTAAAGAGAGTTAACCAGTATAACTTTAAAGCAGTAAAGCATATCAGACATAAGAGTATGAGTCAATAAACAAAGTTATGATAAATATCAGTTTACAGAATCATTGAATAGACCTTTTTCCCCCTTAGATTGGTATGCTTTATACAGTGGTGAAGTTCTGTTATGATATCTTTCTTAATTTAAATAAATGTTCCTGTTGTTGCTGCACAGTATTCTCATAAGCAAAGTTCTCATTTTACAAATAAACATCCAAGTTTATTTAAGCTCAGAAAAGTGACAGTTAAAATGGCACCTTCTGATTAATCAACATATCCAATGACTGTGTCTTAGAGTCTGATTTCCTCATTTTACTGAAAAATCCAGTTTTAGTCCTATTAGCCCAGCAGAGCAAATACAATCAGGGAGGAGTAATCTGGATTTCATATAAGTGTTAAGTATGATTATTATTCATAATATTTATTATTTACTATTCTATTCTGCCACATGCATCAGCTATATTTAGAATACAAAATCTTTATTACTGCTGATGTGGAAAAGACAAAAACCTAGCTTGATTTTCAGATCCTAGGTTGAGATTATGGGACTGGCAGCTAGAAGAGCCATCTATTGATTTATAAATTGAAAAAAAATAGATGTAGAAGTCTAGCTAGAGAATAAATATGGCACCCTGGAATGTTGTTATTACAATTACTTTTCTGGCTATTGCTGCTTTGGAAATGGGCCATTACTTGATTTTACCCTCAAAACAGCTGCAGCCCTATAAGTCTGCAGCCAAGTCAACAGCTGCTCTTTGACCTAATTTCCTGAATACCATTTTCAGGTCAGATAGCTTCAAGGATAGCATTAAAACATGGTATCATTCACACTATTAAGAAAGGTTAGCAGAAATCTGAACAACCCAGTTTTTCTGGAGGGCATCATCAACCAGTCACTAGTTACTATATTCATTGTTATGATAAGATAATAGTCATTATGATTTACTTACATTCATAGGAAAGGACAATGAAACAAATGTTGCACAGTGGCAAGAATTTAAAAGCCAAGTTTTATTGAATGGAAAATCTGTTTTTTTTTAAATTAAATAAAATTGGCCTTTGGCTCACTTTTTGAAGTAGCTGCCTTAACAAAATAAACACACAGGTGAAAATCAGGCCTCATTAAAATCAATGGCAAAATTCCATAATAATATTTCATATTAGCTATCTTATATTAAGCATTATTACTAAGAAGATGTGCAGGTATGGTGAAGGACAGACACCCTGATGTATTGTGAAGACTTAGGCTGAAGACAAAGGGTTTTCAACTTTTTGGGTGTTAGGGGAACTAAGTAGACGTGCTATCATACACTTTAATGAAGCATATTACTGCATTTTTATAGAGATAAATGTTAATTTTAAGTCTCTCATTATGAGCTTGCTTCTATTTCCATTCACGCTTATGGTAAAACTCCCATTGATTGCAAGTGGGATTGGATTGGGCTTTGTGTGTGTTCATCTATGTTGGGTTTTTTGAGAGTAATGGTTAGAATATGTAATGGAACAAAAATAGATTTAGTGACTGGTCAAAAATCTTTTGTCCTATGTTTGCATATTGGATGCCCTGAATGTCTGTAATCCTAATTTGTGGTCAAATTGGGAGGTCATATTCAGTGGGGTTCTGGGGAAGTCTGTCCCAGGTCCAGTAGAAGTGAATGTTGCGTAATGGAGTAGAGAGTATGCTTATAAAATTTGCTGATGACACCAAGCCTGGAGGGGTTGCAAGCACTTTGAATACCAGAATTAGAATTCAAAATGACCTTGAGAAGTTGGAGAGTTTGTTTGAAATCAACAAGATGAAATTCAATAAAGGCAAAGGCAAAATCATATGCAAAAATACAAAATGAGGAATAACTGGCTAGGCAGTAGTACTGCAGAAAAGAATCTGGGGACTATAATGGGTCACAAATTGAATATGAATCAACAATGGGATGCAGTTGCAAAAAAGTCAAATATCATTCAAATGTATTAATATAAGTGTCATATGTAAGACACAGGAGGTAATTTTTCTACTCTGCTTGGCACTGTTGAGGCCTCAACTGGAGTATTGTGTCTAGTTGTGGGTACCACACTTTAAGAAGGACGTGGACAAATTGGATAGAGTCCAGAGGAAAGCAGCACAAATTATAAAAGGTTTAGAAAACCTGACCTGAGAAAAAGTTTTAAAAAATGGGAATGTTTAGTCTTGAAAAAAGAAGACTGGGGGGGGACCTGATAACAGTCTTCTAATATGTTAAGGGCTGTTATAAAGAGGACTGTGATCAATTGATCTCCATTTCCACTGATGAGCATACTACTTTTTACTCTTGGTGAAAGTACTGTAGGTAAGACATATGAATTCTTCTTAAATTTTATTTGGAGAACAAAGACTGCAGCAAGTAACAGGAAAAGCTTTTCATTTAAGAAAATCCACATACTCTTTTTATTCCTACTAACGGCTAATTTTTAACTCCTCACCCAGATTTACTTATTTTTATTGTGTTCCCAAGAAAAATCATAAGTAATGGCTGTAGAATTACTTGCCACACATAAAAATTACTTACCAGACATAAGACTTTAAACTAACTTTTCCAATTTCATGCACAGGGAAAAGGAACCCCCAACAATTGAGCTATTTCAGGGCTCTGTGCAGGGTCAGTTCCCAAACTGGGGATGCCTTAGCCAACTGTGAAATCTGAACCTTTAGACTTAATCCAGGATTCCAAAGTGGAGGGGAAAGAAAGTTTGCTTTTAAAAAAAACGTTATTGAGGATGTATACACAGACAGTCAGGCAACACTGTCACTCCACAAAGCTCTTATATAGTGGAATTTTGTTTCCATCAGATCACCATGAACTTGGCCAATATACTTTTGAATCTGTATGATTTTTGTAGTTAAGAAAGGCCCAATCCTGCAATGGGCTGAGTGACCTGAACTCCCATTCAAGTCTGTGATTGAGCCCCTTGAATGAAAATATTGTAATAGTTTAAATGTTTACACACACATCGTAAATGATTTAACAGAAAATACTGTTAGTAAAACACAATAAAAAGAAGCTAAGGTGTTAAGAGTGTGAAATGAAGGATAAAACAATGTAAATGACAAATTATTAATGATAAAGCTGCTGCACCTTGGAAAAAAGACACAATTAATTGTTTTTCATATGAAATATTACATATTGGTTGGAAGTTAGTTTTGAAGTCTGCTTTTACCACTCTGGAGTCATCATTTCTTGGTTATCCAAGATAGTCTCTGGTTTTTTACTACTACTCTGTATAAAATTCTTAACTAAGTGTTCCCCAGATATAAAAGAATATTGTAGAAGTACTGTACTCAACCTCAAATAGGAGGAGGAGTGCTTATGACTATTACAGAAATTTGCTAATGAGCTTAGGAAAGAGTCTATTCTGGTCCTTCTTGGCCAGAGGTTAGTGGCCTGGAATGAGTCTTCTTGGGTTGGGGTTAAAAGTGGAAAAAAATTGAAGATCTGCAAGACTTTCTATGCATAAAGGACTGCAACACAGTATAAAATGCCTTATACTGATTGCTTTAATTTTTCTTTGTTCAGATGATAGCGGTAGGTGTCATAAGACCCAGTACTGCAAGGAATTATACAAATGCTTAACTTTAAGCACTTGAATAGTCCAACTGAACTCAGTGTGACTTCATTTGTGCTTAAAGTTACCTATGGGTGTAAGTCTTTTCAGGATTGGGCCCCTGGTCTAGAGTGGATAAAGAGTCCATTTTAAAGAGTAGGTAGCGTTATTAGCTTGTATTTATCAGCTACAGATATAGAAAGATTTTTTTTGTCAGTGAGTCTGACCTGTAACCCTTGTCTTTTGTAAGTTCTGAAAGACACCTTTAACAATTTGGGTTAGAAAAAGATTTTAATACATTAATAGTATTTTAATATAAGCTTCAAAATCTTTAGTTGCTGTTTAGATACCTTTTAAAATTTAATGTAGTAGAAACAGTATGGAAATTGATAGTGTTAATGCTTTAGTAAATATATTCAGTGCACATGCTGGCTCTGATTACCTCATTGAGGGATTTTCCCCCAGAGCTGTAGAAACTTGGCCCTGCAGTGTTTCCATTATATTGTCATCTGAGTACATCTGCAGAGGTGTATTAAACTGAGCATGTACAATCTTGACACCAGGAAGTTCCATTTCCAAGGGAATGTTAGGGGCCATCTTAGCTGCAGCTTTCAACTCAGTAGGGCAGATAGTACTAACAGTACTAACAGAAGAGGGGGTACTACGTCCACTGCCACCATCAATACCGGAAGGAGTACTGCCTCCACTGTGTTAATAGCCAGTTTACAGAAAGGTGTACAGCGCATACACAAAATAAAGACAAAATAAACGAGTGTAGAGATGTTAACATGACTGTAAAGATAGAGATGAAATCTATCAAATATAGAAAAGCAAAAGTATGTTTAATCCAGTGAAATTTACTTCCTAAATCCCCTCTCCCAAAACAACTAAAACCAAAACTCAAGAACAATCAACTAAAAAATCAAAATCTGTGAAAAGCCCGGTGCATAAATGTATTTTTCCCTATCACTGACAGTAAATATAATTTGAAAGTTCAAAGAACTTGGAAAATAACATTACTTTGCACTTTTAACATTATGCCTTTTTCAAAGGATTAATGAAGCCGCACCATATCCCTCTGAACGAGAGTGAGAGGTTAAGTGACTTGCCCAAGATCACACCGTCAGTGACAGAGTCAGGAATTAGAACCCAAACGCTTCATTCCAATCTGTGCCCTAAAAATTACATTTCCTCACCTGAAAGGGTTTTCTATAAAGGAAATGTAAAATAATGTCTGTGACCTTTTTAGATTTTCTTTAATATTACACTAAAATATTTGTTACACGTTTAAAGTTATTTCAGCAATACATTTATTTAATACATATTTATTCCATTTATTTTGCTGAAAATTTCAAAAAAAGTTTAAAATGTTAAAAAAATAATAATAAAATAACTGGACATACTTTTGTCATTCTAAATTATAACAATTTCAAGCAGAATGTAAAACCTCCCTTCACAAAAGTAGAATAGATTGTCAAAGAATATGAAATAAATGTTGGTCACTGTTACTTTTGAATCTGACCTTATTTTTGATTTAGAATGAAAATAGGATGTTAGCTACAACTCCAGTTTTAGAGAAGCTATAAAGCTGCTGGGCATTAACATGGGCAAAACCCCTGGAAAATCATTAGCAGAGTAACATAGTGAGTATTATATCAAATGTTTCTTTTCAGTGTCACTGGTTTTACTACTCTTCCTATAGCACTTAGGCCAATGTTCAGCTCTAATTTGCCTCAAAGGGTTTCTTTTTCCAGGGGACAATTTTTTCAGGAACAATGCATAATTCAGGACTTCCACAGTCATCTGAGACCACTTCCTTCTCAGGGCCACAGTCACATATATATGGTAATCAAGCTTTAGAGAAGGATTGTGACTCAGTCTGCTTCCTTCAGCCCGCATGCCTGTGTACTAGTAGGTTCTTTCCTGGCTGACTCCTGAATAAATCAGGGAGAATTTTACATTGCCCTCAGTTTGGAGATACAGTACAGAGCCTGCCTGACAGCTACATTTCAGAACTCTGCCATGAAAAGTTCAAAATTATTCTCCCTCTAGTTCTCAAGTGGAATTTGTGCAGGCCCACATTCTGAAAAATTTAAAGAGAGAAACATTCCTTACTATCAAAGGCAGGTCAAAGGAAAATTAATTCCAAAAAATACAGGCAAGTTCCCAAGTAAGTGCGCAGTGCCAGCCTGCCCCAGCCGAAAACCCAAAGAAGGGACCAGTCACAGATATGCATGCCAGTGCTCAGAAAAATCAGGGCCATACTTTAAAAGATTTGGAACCTGCGACAGAGCAAGACTTATTAATGATGAGTTCCAAAAACATGGAATGTATTGAGAGAAGGTCAAAAGAAGCACAGCTATTGCTACCAGCAACAAAAAGAGGCAATGCTAAGTTAGTGTAAAGATTTCATACATCTGCCAATTAGTTTTGTCAGCATGAAGTTTATAATTATGCCTAAAGTTGAATCTGTTGGCCAGATCCTACAGTCCATACTTGGCCCTTATTTTGGCAGAACTCCTATTGAGAGAGGACTACAGGCGTTGCTTATATCCTAAAGAGAGATTTACAACTGAGATGGTGTTTTTACAGTGTTTAACAACGGATAATATGAATGTAACCTGTTTTGGGATGCAATCCCCAGCAGTTGCTTTGAGAATTTCCAACATCATAAATTCAATTTTCTCTTTTGGCAAACATGACTTTTAAGTACCAAATAAGCGGAAATTGTTTAGCATACATGTTCAGTCCAGAGGAAAAAAACTAACTTGCAAACAGTACCATTGCTGCTTCTTTGCAATTGCATAGCACTATTCATCTGAGATTATAAATAATTCTTGCAATTAGAAGTATACAGAACTTTCCATTATCAAAGCACTTTACAAACATTAACTAATTAAGCCCACAAAGCTTGATCACCTTTCTTATCAGATTAATTTTTGCAGCTAATTTCCCATCCATGATCCAGGAAAATGATCATTTGTTTAAATATGTTCACTGAAAATGACAAGTGTCATTTACAAAGCATTGTTTGATTTTAAAAATGAATGATCAAACATACATTATGAAATAATCCTAAATTTTCAAGATTATATAGCACGAGAGTGCTTACTGTAAGAAGAAGAAATACAAAAATAGACAGTCGCAACATTCAACTAAATAAGAAAAGGGTGATATTCATATAGTTGAAACTTGTAAATTCTCACTGTGATGGTCTGCAAGCCTAAACATTGTCACAAAAAACAGTTTCACCCCACTTCTCTGCAAAGATTTAATAATAGAGTGCTGTAGTGGGTTCACATTTATATTTACTAAGGGCTAGGTTGTGACCTGTCCTGTGTGCTAACATAAGCGTGTAAGGGGGCATAAGGTACACTCTGACTCCTCCGTGCCAGTCTCTGTACTTGCATTTCTTGTGCATGGGATGAGTAGGCTCCATAGAGTAGACCTGCTGCCTCCCCACCTCCTTCAGGTGGATGGGAAAGGGTGGAGTGGGCAGGGAGTGGGTGGACTGCACACTGCAATTATTCTGGCACATTGGGAGCATACACTACAACAGATCTAGACCTAGTATGGTTTACTTCTTCTCCACAGCTGTGGGGAGACTGAGGGAGAGAGATTGACTCCCTGTGTCCAAATCTCCCTTCTAGAGTACACCAGGGGCAGTGCAACAATGTGCTGCTTCTTGCTATGCACCATAATCTGATGACCTACCCCTAAGATTGTAAACTTTTCAGGGTCTGGATATTGTCATTTGCATGGGTCTGTGAGATGCGTAACAGATGTAGAAATAATAATAAACTAAGATTATACATAATTAAAACTAAACTTTGTCAAAAGAAATGAACAACACTGTCAATCTTTTTTATTGTACTGGTTTACTAACTGGCCAGTTCACAAAATTTGTTATGTGTATGTGTCTGCCCATCAAAAATAGGGTGTCAATGAGGTTCATGCCAACTGCTTTGACTTCTCAGAGTGCTTTATCAGACTTAAGTTGCTGGAATTATGACACAAACATTTTTTACTTCGAAAATAAGATATAGACACTGAAGTCACTGGTAGTAACAAGACCCCTATATCGGAAGGCAGTGTCCATAGAAATTGGCCTACTCAAACCTGTGAGTAGCCTCCTAGCCTACGTAGCCTACATAGACAGAGAGGCTACCTCTGATTCTAGAAGGATACTTTTTCTTCTATTGTGATCAAGTAATATTGGTTCAGGCATTATAACACCCAACTGTGTGTGTGTGAGAGAGAGGTTAAATTTTAAAAAATGGAGCTCATGTATGTAAGCTCTTCTCTCTCTGATAGTTTTGCAACTCCGTGGCACTCAGATGTTTCTTTTATTTAAGTCCTCTACAGCAGATTGCATTGTGAATAGATCTGCCTGCTGTAGAATGATTAAATGTGGCCTCTGCAACCTACATGGATCAGAGAATCACTGATTTATGATTGGTTGGATCATATCTTTAATTAGCAAGTTTACAAGTCATATGTATGCATAGTGGGATTAGAGAATTTCACAGCTCCATAAACTTGTCAAGGTCAGATCCTGATCTCAGTTGTACTGATGTAAATGTGGATTAGGTCCATTGAGTTGCAATACCTTCACTATAGTTATTCCAGACTCTCACCAGTGTAACTGAGATCACCTTTTAGAAATAGAAGCCTGAGCTCTGCAAAGCATGCATTTTATTTTTTAAAAGCTTTAAAATAAGCTTAGATTGCATTAAATAATTTCAAATGCATTAATATCACTTTTTCATGTGAATTGTGAGTATCTCTTAAAAAACCCATGCATCCAACACATCATACAGTTAGAGCTTATAACCTGCTTCGGCCTGAGACTATGAAAGGTTTAGGACGAATATTATGCTTGTGTTCAAAGTAGTTCGTATCCTGTAAAAAAAGAAAGGATTAAAATAACTTCCTTCAGTTGATGAATGTTAGATAAAATTAGTGAACACGAAGGTTACAAATTGTTACGAATCAACTATTTTTATGTTGCACACTACTTTTTTATATTGCACTATTTTTATGTTGCAGACACACTTTCTGTTATAGTCAGAAACACAGAAGAGTAGAGGGTAGTGTACGAGAGAAGGATGGTGTGTAGTATTGCATCCAAACCCAGAGAAGGGGAGTTTTAACTATGTGAATTATTGCTACCACCATAGCTGAATGTTCACTCCTAGATGTTAAAAGGAAATTGCTTCATTTATCACCATTTATGAAAAATATGACAGAACTTTAGAGTGTCAGAAAAGAAAAAGAAAACAGCAAGAGCTGGACTTTTGAATGGACAACAAAACAGATAGTGATATTGCCACAAAAGACCATGTAATGTAAGTAAGCACCAATACTTACTTTTGAGGTGAACTAGGAATTAGACCCCGCAGTTGTCCCTGAAGAGCGTCTTGAATATTGCCAGATGAATACAGCCCAATTGGAGAATTATAGGAGGAACTCACTACCTGTCTTTTGTCATCAATATTTGCTGCTGCAACAAAAGGCTGGGCCCTTCTGTTATGAGCTGTACCAATAGGCTTGAATTCCTGTACATAATAGGCAGACAAAAATACACAAAGCTACGGTGCACACTGAAGCTAATAACAAGCAAAACTGACAACACTGCATTGTTAATTTCATCTTTCTCCATTGGAACTTTAAATACTAGGTTCAGTAAACCCATAGGTTACACAGACATTCTGTGTTTATCCATGAAACTTTTATGTGCTGTATAAGCCATGCAAATTCAAATGTTATTTGTCTGCCTCATGAAGACAAATAGAATGAGTGTATGCAAATATATGTAAAAACTTTAATAATTTATTAAGTGGCATAAGGGTTGCATATAATCACATACACTTTAAAAGTATTTTTCTCTTTTTTCACTTTGTTTACTTAATGCATTTGAAAGCATTTTGTGGATATTCAGCTTAATTGTTTACCTTAATTGTTAGCTAGTCCCTGTCCTCTGTTGTTTGTGTGGGTTTGTCACACAGCAATAAGGGAGAGAAACACATTTTAAAAATAGGGAAATGTGATTGTAAAACCAAAACATTTGGCAAAGGAACACTGGGGAAGGCATAGCTCCTGAAATTACTTTTAAGTGAAATAGACTAGATTTCATTTCTAGGGGAGAGGTCAGTGTCAGAGCTGCTATAAGCCCTTAAAAAAAAAGAAAAGAAAAATCATGGATACATTGGATGCCTACCAGAAAATGCAAACAGGAAAAAGCAATTCTTTTAAAAGGGAAAGCACATAGGTAAATCAACACAGAGAAGTTCACTTATAGTTTTGTGTTGCTGTACATTGTGAAGGGGATGCAATGTAACAGAATATCAGTGATTAGATATTATCTTTAACTGTCATTGAGGATCATTTCTAATTTATGTAATGTATTTGATTCAGAATATTGGAAATTGATTCAATTCCATCATATAAATTTAGGTCAAAATAAATAAGTATTTAAAAAAACAAACTAAAAAATGTCATTTCATCCAGTTTTTAATTTTTGTTGCCAGATAACAGAACAAAGGACATGTGGCATCATAATAGCATCTTCACAATGTTAAAATGTCAAAAGTGTGTTTGCATTGTTGCAATTAGTTAGACTTAAATTCCCTTTTCTTCGAAAATCATGATATACACAAAATGTCAATGACAAAACATACAGCAGTCAAAACAGTCCAGCTCTTGTGTTTATCATACTCAAAACTAGGAAAGTTATTCCGTTATGCCAGAAATTTAGTAAGACTCCAAGACCATTGGAATTCAAAACAGGAATAAGAAAGAATTAGAATATTTAATTCTATTTTTTTATAGCTAACAAATGACCTTCTCATCAGTACAAGGCTAAGTCATTTTCATGACTATGTTGATGTCAGAAACAGAGAGAAGGTGCCTCAAGCAGTTTACATGTATTGCAGAGCTCTAAGAATGAGTTCAGGCCTGGGGCTATGAATTAATAATGATATATTATTATTCATATTGTATATTTTAATAAAAATACATTATATTTATGTTTTGGAGGTGTCCTAACACTGAAAGATCTTTTGTTTAAGTCATAACACAATGCTGGGAGATGTAAATTCGTGTTAAGTGAAGGGGTGAGACTCATGTTTTAGCATAATTATCATGCTTTAAAACTTGATTGCAATTACTAATACATTCTGATCACATATATTACAGTGATTATTGGTTTCTTTTTCTGGTTTTGTTTAGATTTCTAACCTTAGCTATACAATAATATAATTAACCCTGTAAGGAAAGTATAGCAACTTTCCTATCCAAAAACCAAGTCACACTGAACACCTTATTTAAAATGCCAGGAAATCCATAAGGTTAAGGCAGAAATAAAATATAGTTTTAAAAAAGCTGTGGTGAGGAAAAATAAATACAGTAATTTTACCTGAGGTTAAAAAAAGGAAAAGGAGAAAGAAAAATATGTGATTCACAGCACTCTTTCACACTGCTATTAGAACATAAAAGAACAACCCAAAAGAGGTACTTATTATTAAAGCAACATGCATTATACATTTTAGGCAGACTTATTTTCTCCTACTGTTTAAACTAGTTGAGATCCCTATGTTCTAAATTGCTTTATTACATAACACTGTGTTTGGCTGTGTTGTTAATACTATGTGTGGTCTATTATTTCACAATATTTATCCATCATATTATATATATATATATAATAGAAATTAAAAAACTAGCTATTTTCTACCAGAATCAACCAAGTTGGCAATCAGGAATGGCTGCCAAGCAGCATTTCTTCCTGGGATAGGAGGAGAGAGTGTGCTCACCACAACTTTATGCAGGAAGTCTTTGTTCAGCTGGCTAAAAGAAATGGGGTTGTTACTCTTTTAAGGGCTCCCTTTGCAGCTGATAGCAGAGGTGGATGAAAGGGGAATGTCACCTGCACAAAGTGGGAAGAAGCAGGAAACAGGTGGACCATGTTGGGGTGATGTATTGCCCTTCTAGCTGATCAAAAGAGGGTTCGTGTTTATACCTCGTGCAGTCCCAGTGAAGCTCTTTTTCACCTTGATTGGGCTGGCAACACCCACACTCCCACTCAAAGAATCTGAAAAAGGACCAGTGGGCATCACACTAGTCATCGTTTTTCCTTGGGGGCTGGGGAAGAATTTTTCCCTCACCACCAGATTAGCACAGCAAGTTTGATACCTGAGAGGGTGAGGCAGTGGGGTTAGGTTATAAAGTTATAACTTAGTTAAAAGTAGAACTCATGGCAGATGTCCAGTGTAGGTACTCATTATGGAAGGGATATGGTTATGAGATAAAATGGATTGGAATAGGATGCATAGGAAAGTATTCTTTAGGGAGCTGAGGGTGGGGGTCAGGGCTCCTACGTGTTGTACAGCAGAGAGCCAAACTTTTCTCCTTTTGTAGCCCCCTCAACTCTCCTATGAGGGGAGGGTGGTGGGGTCCAGGTTAGCAATTATGTGAAAATGATTAAAGGAAAGATGGTGACCTGCACTGTACAGTATATTGCCAGGAATTCCAAGATATTTAGGTGAATAAAGTTGGGGGCCTAATTAAACCACATCCATTGTCTCTTTTGTTTCTTTCTGGCATGGCGGAACAGAGAGAGAGAGTGTGTGTGTATGTGTGTGAGAGAGTGAGAGTGAGTGGTATTCAGTGCTGTGTATAAGAGCCTATGAATCCTCCAAACTCTGTGGTAATGCTTAGCCTATTGTGTTTTTTTTATGCTAAAGGTTCCCTATTCAAATTCCACAATTGGAACTAGGCAGATTATTTTTTTAATTTTCATATGGCCTCCTGTGAGCTTCTGGGGAATGGCTGTGCACTTGCTGAAATTTAAATTAAGCTGCAATCTCTGCTAGCATGTTGGCGCAGGGAATCACTTAAAATGTTGTTTATCTTTTGTTATTTGTAATTGTCATTTTATAACTCTCAAACAGATGTAATACCTTTCACAGAGTCATTGACTGAGATTTTTGCTAGAGAATGCATGAATCTTCATCTATATTATTATTTATGAACTGTTTAATGTTCAGTTTTTTTAAAAGAGCAATATTCTTTATGTTTATTTCTTCTAACATTTATGATGCTTTTACTTACTGTAGGAAACATTAACTTTAAGTTAACAAAGTTTTCTGTCTGGCATAGAATCAAAAACTGTGGCTGGATTTTGAAAAAGGCCCTGTGTTTACCACAACTATGACCTTTGGAATAAGTTCAAGAAAGACTTAAGAACAGGAAATGCTTTGAATAGAACTTGATGGTTTCCCGCTTTTGCAGACCAACTAATGGATGGACAAGCTTCTAATGTAGTGGAGTTTGAGTTTAAAGGAAAATACAGTGCTTTGGGATTTTTCCATTAATTTTGGCTTTAAGGCCTTTATTTAATTTGGACATTGTATTTATCTTTCTCTCTGTGAACTTAAACCAGCATTTGTTATAGATGCACTATAATTCACCAGCTCAGACTAAGGTATGAGGAACAGTAAGGAATTTTGCCACTGTATTGCTTTAAGTAGCAGAACATATATGGTGGGCTTCAGGTGTTGTGTCTAAATATGCAGTGAAATAAATCTCCTTTAATTTAAAGTTTCAGCTATTTCAGAAACAGAATTAATAAGGTCATTTTGGTGCAGAGTAGTTCAGTATGATGGATATTCTAGGATGATAGTACTTGATTTCAAATGTAAATATTCACGTAAATGGTTCATCATATTTGCTTACAAGCTCAACTACTTTACTGAAGACGTGTCTGTTGCTGACTATATATGAACTTTTATTAATTCCCTTTTAAGTGAAGAGGTGGACATGCATATTAATGTTGACTGTTTAGTGGACCCCTAAAAACTTTTGAACGGAAATACAAACCCTTTGGGAAATTTTAGACATAGTCTGTGGAGCCCAGGTTGAAAATCACCTTTCACGGACCCCTTAGACATAGTCCATGGACCCCCACGGGTCCATGCACCACAGGTTGAAGACCATTGGTATAGCAGAAACAGTTTTTCTGATTACAGTAATGGAGATAGCTTTTCAGTAACTTGTTGCCAAATAGTACTTAAATGTTCAACTACATTATGTGTTTTTATTAAAAAGTGTCTCTTTTAGGCATAGAATTATAATGATATAATTTTTTTTTTCCTACAGCTTTTTCCATTTGAAGGAAATCCTGACATTAAAAAATGTGTGTCCTAGGTAATCCCATAAAACTATGCATTTAAAATAGTTGTATAATTTCTTGATACCTGCTGAAATTACTATACTATTTTTGCTGAAATACACTGTACCAGTGAATACAAATATTGTATAATGGGATATCTGGAAAGAATAGAAAGAACTGGAACACTGAGATTATATTCATGTTTAAAAGCCTGTAAGTACAGGGTTGACTGAATCACTTATTCCATGGAATTAATTGGAATGGAGTCTGTTCCTAAATTTATTGTAGAATAGAAAGTCATGATAATCCTTCATGGAATAATATATTGAAATATTTGTTTTGATGCTGTCCTGCCAGCACAATAATAATATTTTTTTCAGCTAAAATTGAAATTATTATGTGTATGTATCAAGGTTAGAGAATATATGGCAAATGGAACAAAGCACTATGAATCACATGCTGAAATCTATCCCCTGCAGCCTGTAGAGCTGCAGTTAAAATGGCTAGTTGTAGATTGATCAGTGTGAACCAGGACACTTCTCACACGTGCAGATCTGCACAAGGACTTTATATAAAAGTTCTAGGCATGGGAGAATTCAAACCCATTTCATTTGCCTTGCTCCTGTGCAGGGATTAGGACTTTACCTTTCTTTGCCACAGACAGAATGCTCCAGTTCATGACTGATTCATCTGCTGGTTGTCTAGATAGTTCAGTCTTCACAAGTTCAGAATTTACAATTTTCTGCAGCTCTATGGCTTTGTGTGGTGCCACAATTGTTTATTGAGGTAGAGACTCAACATTACTGGACCATCCTGTTCAGCTGACTGTCACCCCACAAAGATTGCTATGGTTTTATAACTGAATAATTTTGATATTCAACATTTATTTCCATTTGAAGAAATAAAAAATATGATGGATGAAATATCAAAATAACATTAGTATCAAAGGAGATATTTTCTTTCCATAATAAAACTACAGTGAAATGTAAAGTTTCTAGAGAAAATTTGAGGCATTGTGCAGTTTTTCCACAAGAGAATTTTAGCTTTCATTTAGATATAAATATAAAATGTCAATCATTTAAAATTATGTCTCTCTATATAATATATTTTATGATTATATTAAGTTAAGTAGACAATTAGTTGAGGAAATGTGCTATAAATGAATATAAACAATGAATGAGACAATTTAGAATGTGAAAAGCATGTGGTTGATGAGTGTTGGAGACATATAAAAAAAAACTTCATACCTGTGGTTCAGCTTCCAAATTTATTTTGAAGGGATGTGCTTTGCCATCTTCTGAAACTTGTGGAGACCATAATCTAGTTTCTGCCCTATTAATAAGAGAAAAATGCCTCCCATAAACATGGCACATATACATTAAATATATATATTGCAACCTTAAAATCTGAAATTTCTTCAAAAATCCCTTTGAATGTGTTAACATATACAATTCTTTAATGACACGGACAGAATCTTATGTGTTGTTTTTGTGTATTTGCTAGTCAGAAAACTTATGTAGTAAGTTATACGTGAAGATACACTGTACTAAAGATTATGGCTGGCTCTATAAGTCTCTTCTTGACTTCAGTGATACCAGGATCAAGCGTCTTGCACCTTTCACCTGAGATTCTCAAAGCATTTTACAAACATAAAATAAGCAAGCCTGAAAAACAACCATGTGAAGTTATTACTATTTCAATCTTTCCAATTGGAAAAATTCAGAGACTTATGGTCTGTTTTTCAAAATTAGGTAAGTCCAATTGACATGTAAAAAAGCATAATTTGAGCATGCAATTGCTGCAGTTGTGTATGCAGATTGGGTAGCTGTGGAAATGATCCTTTACATCCCATTTTGCATGCATAATAATGGTAATTATGTGTGCAAATTTAGGATTTTTACATACTTAATAACACCTCTCTTACTCTGAAAATCAGGCCCTAACACTGACATACATCAAGTCAGTGAGAGAGCCTTGAATAAAATCCAGATTCTCTGACTCCCAAACCTGTGCTCTAGCCACAGACAATGCTGTCTCAAATAAACATGTTTCTTGACATGAAAAGGAGAACTACAGCAATATGGTCTGCATATTTTAAAAGTTATCTGCGTGGCAATTTAAATGACTGAGTTAAATTTTCATTTGTGGCTCATACATTTAAAACACAGAATCTTAGAAGCTGGATCTGTTTAATTAAGAAATGAATATTATCAATTAGATCATTCCTTATTCTTCTGAAAGGTTCCATGGAATACATAATGTCCACTTGCAGAGTCATCAGAAAAGAGGAAAAAAGACCTCAATTTATTAATGTAAAATAAAGTAAATATGATGTTATAGTCCATACATCTAATGAAATACCTCTCAATTTTGAGACAAAGTTGATGTGATGCTGCTTTAATTCTCTCCTGTGCATCATTATGAGTCATGTTTGCTGTACCATAGCCATCAATAGCTAGAATGACATCACCAGGACTTAAATTGGCCGCAGAAGCCTTGCTTCCTGGAGTAATCTGAAAGAAATAAGAAAAGAATAATCTATTTTTACTAATTTTTTAAATTAAAGCATATCTGTGTATCTCTATAAATAACAATAATTGTAGTTTTCACTTTTCAAATATGATGTGTATTTTCTAATATTTTACCAGGTTTTGAGGTTAAAATATAATCTAATACCAATTTTAAAAACAAAAAATTACACTTTCTCGAAAACATGCAAAAAAAAAAAATTGAGAGTGCACACTTTGTCTCTAATTTTTCACTTCTCCTATTAATTCTACCTGTTGTCTTTACAACTAAGTTGTTACCTCTTGATTTGGAAAAGAAAATAATTTTGTTATGATTTTAAATGCTTCAGACAAATCTTTTCCTATTTTTCCCACTTCCAGACTAAATTATTTCAGTCTTTGTAATTTTATTATCATGTTTAAATCCCACTATACCCATAATTAAGTATTTTTATCATTCATCTCTGGAACTTTTCAATCCCTGCTGTCATTTTCTCAAGTAAAGTAATCAGACTGAAATATGTACTTCCAGAATGAGATAAAATCGTCATCTGAGGTGATAATATAATGATATAGTTCTGTAAAATAATAATTCTGGAATCTGGTTTTTTAACCACTGATGTGCATTGAGCAAACATCTTCACTGAGCTATCTAGAAAGGCACCCATGCTCTTTTCTGTTTCCTCCACTCAAAAAGGGCATTTTAAAATCTTTTATTTAAGTTAAAATTAATTTTCCATGATTTAACCCAGCCCCTGAATTATCTTAGAACTGCTTGGAGTTTTCCAAAATCTTTTTTTCCACTAATATAGGCTCTGATCCTGCAAGCTGCTGTGTGCAGACAGATCCTCATGGCTTCACAGTGCCCCACATGGACAGTGGCATCCACCCGTGAAGAGTATCTTTGCAGAATCAGGTCCTTAAACAGTTCTCTGCCATCTGCATATTGCGTCAATTAGCTGTCTTTTTCTTCATCTAAATCATTAATAAATCTGAGGGCTAATTGGTACAATTCATACTGAGGCCAAACTTGATGACTTTGTTCATATGAATATTGACTATAGAACAAGGCCCATATTGAGCAATACTATCCCAATATTTATTCCTAAAATATATTTCATTCTTAATTCATTGACCCACTCTTTAATTATAATAATTAAGAGAACATTTGCCTTTTTTTTCCCTCCAGGGAAAAAATCCAGCATTATGTAGAAACACTTTCAGGTTTTATCTGTTTCTTTCTGCATTCCTTTACTTTTTGAAGGTGGCAGTTACATTTTTCATTGCTTTCTCCAATGCTTTGTCCATGTAAAATAGTTTAAATATTTGTTAAGATAATAAAAATATGTATCCTGACAAAATATTTGCATATATGCAAACAGGAAAGGCTGGCAGCCATAATTATGACCTTAAAAAAGGCCCTACCTCATAAATTCTGGACGTTATCCTTGCCTGTGAACATAAGATTTCTACACACATCTAAATTGATGCTACATTTCTATACAGGCCCTCTAATTGACAAGAAAAATATTATGGTGACATTTTAAATCCAGCTAGATAAGCTATTTTAAGACATCCGTTTTACACCACGTCAGCATTTCATCCCAACAGATATATTAATTCACAGCCATTGAAGGACCAGATTGTACCTTTTTAGACACTGACCATCATTGTGGTTAAAGCAAAGCCACTTCTCTATCCCTCCCAAAAAGTCATCCTCAACTGCTGGGTAAAAGAAAAAATAGCTTTTAATGGGAGAAGAGACTTAGGAATTTGTTTCTCCTGTTGCCCCTTTTCAATTTGAGCAGCTAGTCAAAGTTTGGGCCCTCAGAATGTTCCAGCTGGCCATAGAAATTGATGGAGTCTGTTTTCTTTGATGCAATCTTGTTTATGTACAAGGAATATACAAAATCCTGTGTCTCTTAATGCAGAAGGAACCAAGAACAAAGGAAGCAATTCTTAGCTTATGGCTCCCAAGCCTCTTTAGCCAAAAACAGACCCAAAAGTTCTCTCTCTAGTTTTTTCTAGGATCACACTGGGTATGTCTACCCTGAACAAAACCTACCAAAAAACAACCATGGCAGCAAGTCTCAGAGTGTGGGTCAACTGACTCAGGCTTCTGCTGCGGGGCTAAAAATAGCTGGGTAGATGTTCCTGCTCAGAGTGGAGCCTAGGCTCCAAGACCTTCCACCCTCACTGGATTTCAGAGCCTGCACTCTAGCCCGAATGGGAAGGTCTCACTGCTATTTTTAGCTCTGTAGTGTGAACCCAAGTCAGTTGACCCATGCTCTGAGACTTGCTGCTGTAGGGTTGGTTTTTTGCATTATAGACGTACTGATTGTGCTTACAGGCTTCTGCTTGGCTTTCTTGCCTCTCCCCCCTCTCCGTTGTCTGTTCTCAGTTTCTTTGTTTTTTCTCACTCTCACACACACCTGGTCACAATACTCAGTTGAACACTTCGCCCACGTAGTGCTAGTTTCTGGGCCGACTCTCTTAGGCTTTGTTTTAGTTCTGGCCCCTTAATTGTTTTTTACACTATCTTAAATGAAGGACTCATTCCTACATCAGTTTGAATGAGTTTTTAACTCAACCCATAATGTTTCACCTATAATAACACCCCCCACCTCAGCTTTGCCTGTCATCCCAATGAGGCCTAAAATGCTAACATCTAATAAACCACCCTAAATAGAAATAAATAAATTAATAAATTACAAATGATACAAGCTTAACTATTTACATTTCTACAGTATCTTTCTGTCAGGATAGTTTCACATCACCATCATAAAATAATTTTATTCCCACCCAACTCTCTTTGAGGCTTTTCTCTTCCTGGATTTCATTTTAACTACCAGTCAGGGGCCCCTTTTAATCAGCCCCTGAGGAATGCCTATTGTTTCTGTTGAACTTGCTGGCTGAAGAAGATCCTGCCAGTTCTATCTGAATGGGGGATTCACCTCTGTAACAACTTTTCCAGTCTTAGCTTCCGCAGCTACATTCTCAGATTTGGGCGGGGGGAAGAAGGCAGGCAGGCAGGCAGGCAAACTGAAATTCTGTCTGCCAAACTGTAAGAACTAGCCTCTGTGTCCAGTATGAAAGGGGATTTGAAACATGGATAGGCCAGGACAGAAAGAGTCACAAGAGCCTTTTTCAACCTGCTGATCACTGAAATGGTTTCCCTTTTTTACTATTTGCTGCTTGTCAGAAACATTCAGCAAATAAACAGGGATCAGTTTTTGTTTCAGGTTCACAAGCGCCTTAGCAGCTAAGATTGCCCTGAGACCATGGATCTCATACCTACAGAGTACTACCTGTGTAGCAAACAGTGCTGATTTTCATTGTATGTAAACACAAATATTGATTGGAAGGCATCATTGTATGCTGTCTACTGATCTGCATTTCTACTAGAACCAATAGTTCTAAGTATCAGAGATAACAGCTCTAATAGTAAGAGAAAGTTGTGTAATATTTGTGCCATAAACCTCCTAAACACCAAAAGGGAGTTGGACAGTCTTCATCCTCCCCTGTGTCTAAGAAATAGGGTAAGAAATATTTCAGGAACACTGTTTTTCCCCCAGCTTTAAGTTTATAGAGGGTTTTCTTTGGAGCATCTTGATCAAATTTTCTTATCATGCAGATGAAAACAACATTTCTGTCAGGTAACACTTCACTCTACCTAACATCTGTTAGAAAGGTAATTTCTCAGGGGCATATTTCAATTTGAGACAGCATTTAAACTTGCCCACATTAAGAGCATTCATTTATTATGTGTTTGTACAGCACCTAGAACAAAGGATCCAACTTGTTTGTGGCCTTTGGGTGCTACCACAGCATAAATAATAATAATAAATTAAGAAATGCCAACATGATTCTACTTTCTCACTCTAATAAGAGCTTTAATCATAATTTATATGAAAGAAAGTGTTCCTAACTTCAGCACATTTGAAAAAGACTCCTTACAAAATGCACCATCAGTTGCTTTCAGGTGTGACATTATTTACAGCCAGCACTGTAAATGAGTTAAACTGATAGATCTGTAAATGGTGTTAAATACATTTGTCTTGGGGTGAGGCATGCTTGTGTTAGAGTGACCACTTATTCTTACGTCTGAGGAAAGGAGAAAAGAAAAGGTCCAGATCGTCAAATATTTTCAGATCAATAGGAGTTAGGCACCTAAATACCTTTGAGAATCTGGGCTGAACTTCTTGCAAATATAAGAGGAGCAAAATATCTGACTAAACATCATCACAAACTTTGTATTCTTTACTAGCCCAGGGTTTTACATTTAGTGCACAATAGCACACTTTTAAACAGATTGCCGTGTTTTCTTTCCCCTTGATATGGGAGACTCCTGCCTGGCTGAACCAGCCAGTGCTCTGCAGGACTTCTTGCTTTCTGCAGATCAGCTCATTAGCTCACCTATAGAAGTCTTGGGGAAAGGAGCAGCTTCAGATCCATCTCCTTTCCCTGGCACTCAGAAGTAGCTGCTGATGCAGCTCCATTTGTGTGCTGGTGAGGCGGGTGTCATTCAGGTTGCTGATTAGGAGTCTTTAGCCCTGCCCCTTCAGCTGTTCAGAAGTGGCCTGGCCATGTCTCTCAACTCCACATTGTCCCAGTTGTTGGATCTTGCTAGGGTAGCACCATCCCTACTGAGCATAGCTTCTGGGAGAAATATGGAAAGGTACACTTTGGTCCCTGCTTGGAGGGGTTCTGACTGCAAGGTCCAAGAACTCAGAATTGTGTCCCCTGTTCCCCAGCCAGAGGGGAAAAGGAAAAAAATTAAGTGAGGTGAAAGATAAATGTGAAGAGGGGAGAGGCTGGTTGAGAGAATAATAGCTAAGGACAAATGAGGAAGAAATGCAATATTATTTGTTGTTTGTATTGTGGTAGAACCTAGGAGCCCCAGTCTTGGCCCCATTGTTCTAGGTGCTGTACAAACACAGAACAAAAAGACCCCACCCTGAAGAACTTAAAACAAGAGACAACAGATGCATATAACAAACAAGTGAGGGGAGCACAAGGGATCAATGAGACAATATTGGTTAGGATGAGAAGCAGCAGTCAGGGGTAACCAGCTGTATAACCATTGTCAAATTTCTTTTGTAGGCAACTTAACAGGAGATTTAAGGAGGGATTTGAAGGAAGACAATAAGGTGGCTTTGTTGATATTAACAGGGAGTTCCTCCCATACTAAGGAGCAACATGGGAGAAATCACAAAGGTGATTCCTCAAAAATTTAACAAATAGTCAATGAAGACTGGCAGAGCAGAAGCAGGAGCTGTCACATTCAAATCATATATGCGTTGCTAGATAGGGCAGTGAAGGCCTTTAAAAGTGTGTGTGGGTGATGCAATGCAAAAAGGGGAGACAGTATAGGGATGCAAAAAAAGGGAGTGATGCAGTCAAAGTGATGCACCAAGAAATTGGTCTTTGCAGCAGCATTTTGAATAGATGTATGTGGGGCGAGATTGCCTTTGTCAAGGCTGGGAAGGAGGATGTTGCAGTAGTTGAGATGTGAGATGATGAAGGTCTGGATGAAAGTTTTAGCTGTGTGGTCAGATCTTGGAGATGTTATGCAGGAAGAAGCAGTAAGATTTAGACGTCCTAAATTGATGGAATGGTGGGATGTAAAGCAAAGGGACAGTGTAGATCCTGGGATGAAGTATTGGGGTTGCCAGTATGGGAGTATGTGGAAAACAAATACATAAATTAAAAAAAATTGAATTCCCTCGCTCAGTTTGTTAATCTCCTAGTCTGTAAGAGTATTGGGGAAGGAAGACCCTTTCCTCAATCAATGGTGAATTTAAAACCCTTCAGCCTTGTTTTCTATGTCAGTATGTATCTCTTGTGCATGGCTTTCGGCTTCTGAGAATGTTCTGCATTTTTTTTCCAGTAATATTCCCAGGCATCTTTAGTGGTCTTCCCTTTGCCTCTTTAGGACACTTGTTTTTACATTACATTACATCCTTCCCGTGGCAGTGTTGGTGCACAAGGCAGACACTAATCCATTCCATACCTCCTGGTCATTTACTACTGATTTTATATGGTGTTGAGAACAACTGTTCTGCCCTGTGTATGAAGGGTTCTCCTTAAGATTTCTCTTGGGTGCCCTCGTTTTCTCACACCAATTGGTATCTACTTGACAACTTTACGTAGGAGTCTGCATGTTGACATGTGGAGTATGTCCCCCAAATATGTCTAGAGCTTTCATCTTATTCTGGTGGAGAGGAGCTGCTGGTTGGTAATTTATCAGATGTGTTTGGTGGTGGTGAAGTCTTTCCATCCAATGTCAGGAATTTTTCATAGAGACTTATTTTTGATGTTGCCTTGTGTTCTGTCTCACTTTTTTGGTAGATATCCAGCTTTTGCAGCTATATGTTTATACTAAGATTATTTGAGTTGAAAATTTTCAGTTTTGGTCTAGTACTGTATATTTTTGATTTCCATACCTTATTGAATTTAGTGAATGCTGTGTATGTCTTCCCTATTTTTGATGTTACTTCCTTCTGGACGTCTCCATTGGCTAATATGGTGCTGCCCAGGTAGATGAAGTGTTCTACTTGATGTTTTTGCCTTCTGTGATGTTATTGCTTGATGTCTGAACTTTGAGGATATTTGTTTTAGATTAAGGGAAGAGACTTAACATTAAAGCATGAAGATGACTTAGAGAACTGCTACTCTAAACAAGTCTAAAAATTCATATTTTGAATTTTTATCCTAAAGAGAATTTCATACCACTGATTTGGAGAATATGGAAAGTCCTGCAAGATAGATGGGTAATTTGTCTGTCCATCTACAGTATTTCCTGTCCTATGGCAATGTGCATATTACACACACCTTCATGAAAAGGATTAACTTTTGCCTTTCCCATTAGAATTCCAGTCTATAAAACAACTGTCTTCTACAAATCATTTAATTTGAATCAAACCTTTCATACAGGAGTACTTTTTACTTGTATGGTAAAACAATATTACATAAAGTAAATAGCAAAAATAATGTATTTACTGGAAAAATTCATCCTCATGGAATTTAGTCCTTTTGAAGCTGCCTCTAGAACATGATAGGAGATAGAACCTTTTATCTGTCAAATTTGGAATTCCACAATTTCTCTCTCTTTTGTTCTCCCAAGTGTGCTTGTAAACATGTGATGTGTGTACACATATGCACACACACAATAGAGATTAAAAAATCTCAGAGGCAGATGTTTTATTTAGAAATGTCTTTCTTCCCCCATCAAATTATTCCTTTTGCTGTTTTAACATCTCCCCCGCCCCCAACATTTTTCTACTGCCTAAAGTTCAAGATTCTTGTCCTCACCTTCAAGGCCCTTCAAAACTCAGCCTTTCCTACACCTGGCCTTGTCTCTTATAATGTCACCAGCTTGGGCTGCTCATTTGTCGTCTTCTCTCATAGCCTCCTTTGAAATTTTCCCCCCCTTATCACACCTTTAATGGAACGTCCTCTTGAACTGATCCTTAAGACCACTGCTTTCTCCTCTGACAAATCCCTCCTCCTTAGCACATTGCAGGCACTACTGGAATAATAATGATAAATTAATTATTAAATGAAGAATCATTGGCTTCTGAATTCCATTTTCCTGTCATTGCAGCCAGCACTGATGACTCATAAGGCAGGTGGAATCAGATGCAGAATTATTACCTCAGTCAGATACAAAAGTCTCTCCAGTGTGCTTTGAACAGACCGTTATATGTAATTTTTGCCTATCCATTTCCAGATATCACTAGCTTCCACTGCCAGGCAGTGTATTTATGGGAGATTACTGCACGTTCAAGTACTTAAGACATTTATGCCACTATGGTATTTGGAGGTATTCTGTAACTGCCCAGAAAAACAATGCACTCTCTCTCTCTCTTAGTTCTTAACTATTACATCACATATTAAATTGCTCATTGAGATTATAGTTTTTAAAATTTTCCAGGAAATGAGAGATTCACAAAATCTTGTATTCTTTTAGAAAGAAAGATTCCATTAAAAGCATAGAATGTACCGTCACCACTGTGTCAATGCAAATGAAACTTTCTCTTGTACTGTCTCTATGGGTATTAGACTACTACATTTCCATGCATGGCAAGAAAATTTTATACATACTTTATAATTAAGCTGTGGAACTCTAAACGGCAGGATATTATTGAGATCAATAGCTAAACAAGATTCAGACTGATTAGGCTCATAAATAAGGATAAAATTTGCAGTTAAACTAATTAGGATAAAAAATGTAAAGGCTATTATCGTGCTTCAGAATCTAAGCAAAAAAGCTAACTTCCAGTTGTGATCTAGAAAGAATCCCCTCTAATTACGTTATAGTAATGAACAACTAGTGCATTTGGGAAATTTTTATCTTACTCTACAGCGTCAGGTAAAGGATAGCAGATTAAATGGACCATTTCTCCATTCTGATATAACAAATCCAAGGCATTAAATCTATTCTCTATCACATAGCAATCCCTGTTAGAGGAAACTGTCAAGTACACAGCATGAGGAATTAATGTTCCTAGCAGCACAGGTGCAGTTCTTCACAGTGGCATTTTTCTGCTCAGTCATTTGAAAAATGCATGAGGATTGGGGAAGGAAAGGAAAGGAAACACAGGGTTTCTAAGTTTCTGGACCAACTTTAAATCCCTAAGTAAGCATATCTTAGGTGTGATCCTCTGGGTTAGAAAAATAGGTTTTTAATAGTCAGATGCCCTATTTCCCCCTTCAACATAAACCTCTCTCTCCCCAAAAGCAGGAAAAAGAGCAGAGTGAAGCCACCAACAAAAGGAAGAAATTATTTTGTAATAAAATATAAACACAGGAAATCTGTACTTGAAATTTGAAATGTAAAAGAGGTATGATAATAGTAAAATAAAAATTTCCTAGAGCAGAAATTCTGGTGATATCACTGGCAGAAAACACCACTAAATTAGTGTAACGTAAGGGTTCTCCCTTGGAGCATATGTACAAGCAACAAACCAAAAAAGATAAAAAGAAACCATCAGCTAATTAATGTGTACTAATATATGTACTGCTGCTGTTTCTAATGTCCCTATTACCAAAGTATATAGGGCCCAGATGATTTTGAAAGGTATTTAAACATTGCTCCACTCAGTATTGCAAGGCCTAAGAAGGCCAGGTTTTATAAATTGATTGAAATCAGTAGGAGTTAAGTGCCTAAATACCTTAGTCTGGCGTAGATGACTGATACAATACCTTGGATAGATCAATAGACTAGATTTGTAGTAACAGAAACCTAAAACCAATGTATGTCACTCTTTTCATGTTTTTATTCAGTGAGATCAAAGTCCATAAGACTGTGTGCCAAATTTTTCAAAACCAGCCATCATATTTAACCAATGTCTGAGCATGCAAATGGACATTTAGGTTATAAATCCCCATTTTGCATGAGTAAATGAGGGATTTGTGAGGCATAACTTGTGCATCCAATTGTAAACATCTTGGCCAGGATTTTCAAAGGAGCTCAGAGTAGATAGGCACTCAACTCCCACTTAATTTCAGTTGGAATTGGGTGTCTAGCTCTCTTAGTCCCCTTGGTCCACAGTACAGGACAGTACTGTGTGTTTATTGCTCTTGTATGCTGTGAATCTAAATCCTTTCTCAGATTAAAATTTTTAAAAAAGGAGGAAAATAGGGATGTAAATCAGATATGCAAACATTTTTGTGATTAGGTAACAATTTGATTTACTCACATGGGGTAATTTTCTTCAGTTATATGATTTTGAGAAACAAATATTTTCTTTCTGCAGTCCATTTATTCTATCTATTAATTTGTAAATTGCTTTGGGACACTGAATTATGGATACATCAGAATCCATGTCTTTTGAAGAGAATAGAAAAGACAGTCTGTGCATATATGTTACAAGAAAATGTGTATAGGTGAAACAGAACTAATGTGTATACATAATGTGAAGCCATACAGCTCTATATCAGACTATTAAGACTGTGAAACTCTGAAATGATGGTATCCCCTGCCCCCTCAAACATTATTTATACACTTATCCATATTTTTTTGTTTAACATGATTTAAATTCTTAGAATGCATTATTCTTTTTACCTCAGCTGTTCCCTCAAAACACACACACACACACACACACATTCTCTCTCTCTCTCTTCCCTTCTCCCAGGCACACTCTGGGCCTACTCTCAAGCAAACTGAAATAATTTCATTGACTTCAGTCATTGGGCTTTGGATGGGTTCCATAGACATAACTTATCTACATTTATGTTAAGTTCCAAGAATTTCAGCAGTTTTCATTTTTCTTATTAACTTTTTGCTTCTTGCTTTTTATGTCTTTATGTCCTGCTATTAAACACATTCATTTAACTTCCATACTTAGTTTTTCCTGTATATAATATTCTGTGGTTTTACGTTTGCTTGAAACACTCAAGAGGTTCATCTTACTCTATTTGGTTAGGAAAATCACAGATGGGTTTTTCAGATGACATCTGTTCTCTAGACAGGTGTACGATGATCCCTGATAGTCTTACACATCATTCTGTTACACCACTACTGAAGGTTTTCTCTGATTGAATAAGAATTATAGCCAGCTGCAGTTACATCTGCATAAAGATTTTACTCAAAATGATAATTGGAAAGATATAATTAACTATTAATTTCTGCTGCTATTTTAATGCTTAAAAAGTATTTCTGAGGAATAATTTTTTCTTGTCATTATGCTAATTGGAATGTGAATAAATTATGTAAATTAAGCAAATATCCTATGCTTTTCAACCTAGTCCTGCAAGAATCTGAGCACCTTCTGAGTGCTCACTAATTTACTGCAAACGCTCAGCTCCTTGCAGCATTTGACTCTAACAAATATATGAAAAATATCTAATTGGATTAGCAGGAAAGACTCATTAATATCAAACAAATCTGCCATTAAAATTCCTGAACTCTAGCCTTGTAACGCTAATATTTTACAATATCAACAATTCTTCCAGCTTGAAACACATGATTAATGAGCATTGACATCTTGCTACAAACCAGCAGCTTCTTGTCTCAACCCACTCTGTAGGTATGATGATGAGTCAATGACAAAATTATTTATTCCTCCAGAAAGTTACAATAAATATAATTTATCTTTTGTTAGTATTATTTTAAACCTCACTGCACTTAATCTAAACAAAGGAAAAATATAAACCAGGCACTTCTAAAATATTTTTCATTAGAGATAATGGAAACTTTTTCCCTTGTAAGTCCATAAAAGGCAATGAAAGTCCTAAAACATCTAGACATTTTTTCTCTTTTATCTCAACGTGTTTTTTTTCTTTCTCCAAAGTTTTCATGTCACATATCACAAACATTTATCATATAAGTTTATATAAAATCAAGCAAATTAAGAGCATTATATTTTAAGGGCAAAATGGCATTTCAGTTATGCTGGTATAAATGTGGAGTAAATTTATCGATTTACGTGGAGTTACCTCAGACTTACACTAGGGTAATTTACTGTAGAATTTTGGTGCTTAGCCTTTCTATGAACTCGTGTTTGAAGTTCTTTTACTGCATGGCATCATCGGAGGTATTTATTCTTCAGGTTTCTGACACTTACGTAATACTGCACTAAGATATTGACTATGTTCTGAGTCTTAGTGCAGTACTTCCAAAAATATGTTAGTGAGGTGGTAGAGAGAAATGAAACATGCTTTCAGAATGTGCAAGTACTGTAAACCAATAAAAAATAAAGAATGGTGATTCTGGTATTTGATGTAGGTCACATAAAGCCCTATTCGGCAATAACTTATTAAGCATAAAGACTTAAACTTAGTTTACCTAATGGACAGGAAATATGTGTTGCTGTTGCTTTAAGATTGGAAAATAGAGTTTTGTGTATTGCGGTCATTAAGTGACAGCTTCTGAAATCAATTCCAGTTGTCAGGATAATATCTTAGAATACATAGAAAGAGGAGGGTTTGCGTTCTTAATCCTCTTTAAATGTGAAGTACTATAAGCGTCACTTGTTTGTGGTAGAATAACTTTGTAATAAATCACTGGTGTAACATAAATGAAAACTCAAAACTGTACTTTTGTATGAACATGGCCCCACTGCCTTTGCTGACAACACACAGATCCTGAATTAGTTAAAGATTTGTATTATAAACTTTTTAACTCAAGCTGACGTGAAGATTAGTGTTCAAAGGTCCAGCAACAAGGAACAGCTGCCAAGTCCTCCTCTCTCCCAAGGATCACATGGGCCAGTTACTGGAACTGATGAGAGCTGCAATATGGTCAGTATCTTAGGCTGGTTTCTGGCTCCCGGAGGGTCCCAAACTGGAGAATGAAAAACTGAGTGCTTTGGGGAATCACACTGTCCTCTTACCTTGCCAGTGTCCCCCTGACCCTGGAATTTCATTCCGGAGGTGTGAGCAGGAGTTGAATGAAGCCCTATTTTGCCTTATAAAGCAATCTTTTAAAAATTCATAAACATACAAATATTTCAAAATTTGTCAACTTTCAGCTAGCTCTCTAAATTTTGAACCAAGACTAATAAATGCAACCTGCAGCTAGTTCATTCGTTCGTTGCTTCATCCAAGAAAAATCAAAGAGCAAAAACTAAAACAAAGTTAAAAATTATAAATAAAAAGAGAATGGAAAAGGAAAAGGATACATACCCTGGTTATGATTAAAGGCTGGTTAAAATCTATCCCTCCTGTCAGCCTGAATCCCCAAGGAGCAGGTCCTGGGAGAACAACATTCTGTGGCATTGTGCAGCAGTTCTCTTGAGAGCTACTATTATTGGCTTATTTTTCTTTTTCCCCTACCTCGGTAAGGGAAGCTGAAGGCTGAGCTGTAAGAATAAAGTTCCTGTCAGCAGTGTCTTTGCTGGACAGGGCAGCAGATCGTTTATACGCCTAAGGAGTTTTTTTTCATCTCACAGCTGCAGAAACAGCACTATATCCCTGCTCCTGTGTGACGTCACCCATCTCTTGTCTCCTCCACCCACAGGGGGAGTACCAACTTTGGTAAAATAAAATCTGGACGCTCTGTGGAGTTTACAGCAAATAGATCTCCTTTATTTGCTACTTTGTGGTGTATCTCCCAGCCCAGCATTCAGTAAGCTTCAGGTTACAACATCCTGTTTCTCTCTTAAAGCAACCCAGTCTCACTTTTGATGTTGTGATTGTATCACTGCACTGTCTTTGCTTTAGCTATATGGTACACCTCATCCTTCAGCAAGTGCACAGCACATCAACATTTCATTTAACAAGAACATTTAATATTGAGATTTCTCACTCATGAATGCTCATTTTGCATTTGACAGCTTGTGATACAGTCATTTACTTGAGCACAAAGTCTTTCAAGTCCTTCATTTGAAGTTTTCAGCTGTATGTTTTGTACAGTGTTCACATAGAAAATGTTTCTGCCTGCTTGAAAAATTTTACTAGAGTCATAGATATTTTCTATGCAGAAACTTGTAAACAAAAATGCAACTAGTGTAATAGACAGCCACTTCTCTTTCTTTCGGTGTTGTCTTTGACTCTGTAGTTCCTATGCAGGTATGTTCAGTTTGTGCTGCACATTCTGGCTCCAGAAGTGGTTCTGTTGCATCAGCTGGTATTTTCTTTCCATCTTTCTGCTCTATCCTGACTCACATTTCTTTTGTATCTGACTTGTAAAAGAGAGACAGGATTTTCCAATGGTGCTGTTCTTAGGTGTTTCCTTTCCTTTTGTGCTGGTATAGTTTCCCATGTGTATCTTATATTAACAAAGTTAGTCTGCAAGTGTTCCTATCATTCCCCGGTCTCCACTGATCACCTTGACGCCACATCACTTTTCTGTTATTTCTGCTAAGGGTTTAGCTCTTGTATAGAGAGAGAATTTTCACTTTTCCATTGTATTTAATTAGTCAAAACATCAGCTAAAGTCAGTGGGAATATTGCTAGAATAAAGACTGAGTGAAAACTGGGTAAAGATTTAAGGATTTGGCCTAATGACAGTAATGGCCAAGATTATGTTCCGTAGCTCAGTGCCAAGATCTCCCATTCCCCATGGCAGGGGATTTCTCTGCCTCCACTTCACTATGCTTCCCTCCTCCAAACTTTCTGTGGTCCACTCAGGGGAAGGAGCTTGAGACTAGGTGGACCCAGAGAAGCTGTAAGGTGAACTGGGGGATGGAACAGTGATGTGCATTGTCATCCCTCTGGTTTTGTGGAAAATTTCATTGGATTTCTTTATCTTTTCTACCCAGAGAGCTTGAGAGGAAAAGGGGGAGGTGATGCCAGCTGCCTGGGGATCTGTCAACTTTCTAGGTGGCCCAGCAGCCTTTTCAACAAGGAAGCATACCATACGATGCGACTCTTCATAGGATGCCAAGTGTGAATGTAGGAAGGTAGGGGGATGATTCCACCAAGATGATAGATGTGGCATAGAACCTGAATAGAGTCTGAATCCCCTCTCAGATTTTCCACGCAGCATGAACATGTATTTTACCATACATGTTTACTCTGTTTGTAGTCCATCAAAAGTTTTCAATGCACAGGACAGGGCTCATATCCAAACCAGTTCTAATCTACTTCATAAGAGTTCTTTGTTAATAGTATGTATCGGATATTTTACTAAAATGCCAATATACTACATCTATTGCATGTCCTTGATGTCCTAATTTTGTATTTCTTAAAAATAAAATTCAGTTTGTCTTACAAGATGTATTATTTACATCTGCTTATTGCTCATGGTGCCATTATACTTTTGATGTTTACCCATTTTTCTTTTATTATTTGTTATGTTGTTATGCTAGGCACTGAAGCTGGACTTTGGTCCTTGTCAGGATCACTCTTCTTTACTTTTTTTACATATTTTTTGCAGTCTTCTTGTAATTCTCCAGATCTGCATGACTTGCTAAAGAATCTGCTCAATAGACAACTCTTTGATGAATTATTTGCTTAGCTTATTAGTTGATTTGCTTAACACTTTAACACTATGCAAATAGTCATTCTGAGTCACTGATTTCTGTCTTTAGTTTTCCAAATATTTCCTTATTTGGTTTAATCTATTGCTGTTTTTATAAGTTTTAATTTCTTCCTAATTGTCCAAAATTATTTTCTTTATTTTTCTCATTAAAGATAGATTTTAAAAAAGAGCTCATTATCTCAGCCACGTTAGAACCATAATTGATTCCATCTCTATCCTTATTTAGTAATAGGGCTAGTTTGACTTTTTCCGAATGTGTTAGTAAAAGCTCTCTCCCGCTCAGCACCCCAGTATTCTGAACTTCAAAAACTATCTTCTGCCTCCGGTCCTTCCTATACAGCAATAACCACCAGAGGTGCCTGTACTGCCTCGAAGAAGAGCATATCTCTGCTAAGTACAATATCTGCTGCTGCTTTTCCAGCTGAACATGGCAAGCACAGGAGTTCAGACTTAAGAAACATCTCATGGAGTGTGCAGTGATCTGGGCTGGGCAGACCCTTCGTGTACATCAGGCAGAGGTGTCAAGAAGTACACTGCCTAGCACTACCACTTCTGATTCAGGGGCAAGCAAAGACAGAGCCAAAGACTAACTCTACCCATGCTCACCACGAGAGTAGGAAGCCTCTCAAAAGACTAGAGAGAAATCCCTCTCCAGATCCACTTCTGAGAAGAGGACTTCTTCCCTGATACCTTCCAAGTTGGGTGACTGTTTGTGTCTGGTTCTGGGAGGCCTCAGATCCCATAAATGTCCAAGGTATTGATCTGCAGGCTCCAAAGAACTTGATATCAACACTGTTGACAGGAGTGGGACGTTCATTATCAAGTAAGGAGAGACACGAGCCAACACCAGGACAACCACTGTTACCAGCAAAGGAGAAGCACTGAGAACCCCATGTACCATCAGTACCATAGTGCTCACATAAGGACACATCAGCTTCTAATACATGGGCTCCAAAAATGCAGTGTCTTCACTTTGTGATGACTGGGGATAGATACACTGCTTCAGAGGATATAATCATCCTTCTGGATATAGAGTTTCCCTCCTAATGCACCCAGTCCTTAGAACAGAGATTCTGACACCATCATTCCACAAACATTACAAAAGAAGTCAATCCCCTATTCCTTCTGCCAGTCAGGGGATTTCTGCATGAACAGTACTGATGGCACCACCATTAGAACTGGAGCCTATATTTGTCTCTTCTGGGGAATCTGACTTTGCGGAAGAACTGATATCTTCTCCAAGAGATGTGAGGTCAGATAGAGAATCCAGAATCTCCTGGACCCCACCATAACCTCACAAGATGAGGTATCCCCACTGGGACTCCTCAGGAGTCACATGCCTGCCCCCTCCCTCCCGCCCCCAGTGATCAGCCAGGACTCTTCCAGGAGCCCAGGGAGGAGGATGAGGAAGAACCAGATTCAACACTACCACCAATGCCAATAGAAGTATCATCATTATTTGCTGGTGAACTGGTTGTCCCAGTCTCACCATCTCCATTTTATAGTGCAGAACCTAATAGAGTGGCACTCCCCATTAAAAAGGACATCCTAGATTCTGCCAAAGTTGTGTGGCATACTCCAGCTACATGTGCACCTACTCCTAAGAGGGCAGAAAAGAAATACTTTGTCCCAGCCAAAGAAGCAAAGTTTTCATTCACTCATCCTGCCCCAAACTCTTTGGTCATTCAAGCTGTCACTGAAAGTAATAGATCCTTGGTCCACTCCTTCAGATAAAGAGTACAAACATTTGGACCTCCTTGGAAGGACGGTATGTTCATCAGTCTGCAATTCCACAGAGTCTATTACCGGGCCTTGCTGTCCAAGTATGATTTCGTCAAATACGTTAAATTTTTGGAGTTAAGATAGAGACTCCCTGAGGAGGATAGAGCAGAGTTTCAAACCCTTTTGAGGAGGGTAGACTGGTGGCTAGAACATTCCTACAGGTTACAGTTAATGCAGCTGACACAACCTCAAGGTCAGTAGTGACTGCTATCATTATGAATCCTGGAATCACTCCTCAGGATTTCCCAGGAACTTCAATCTATTGTGAAGGATTTGGCCTTTGATAAAAATAACTTATTTAACAAACAGACTGATGAATCGCTACACACATTGAAAGACTCAAGAGCAACCCTCCACTCCCCAATTACATGTACAACAGCACTAAAGAGGAAGTATCATTAGCAGCCCTACAAGCCTAGACCAGTACCACAACCCTTCTACCGCCAAAGGGGAGATGTGAACTGCCACAGAAGCGGGACAAGAGGCAGAGAACCAAACAGTGTTCCTCCTTCCAACCACAGCCACAAGAAATACAGTAAACCCTTGCTGTAATGAACCCCTGGGGATCCAAGCCATTTGTTCAGTATAGGCAGGGGTTTGTTATAGCGGGCGTGGGGGGACAGACTCTGGCCCCGGGGTCACAGCGGGAGCTGACAATGCTCCTCCAGCCCTGGTGTCATGGATGGGACAGAAAGCTCCTCCAACCCCAGGGCCATGGTGAGGAGACAGCGCTCCTTCAGCCCCAAGGCTGTGACGAAGAGACAGTGCTCCTCCGGCCCCAGGGCCATGGTGGACAGCAGAGAACTCCTCTGACACCAGGGTTGTTGTTGGGGACAGAGAGCTCCCTCTCCCTGCTGCAGGTCTGAGGCTGGAGGAGCACTCTGTCCCCTCAGCGTGGCACATGGGCTAGAAGAGCTTTGTCTCCCTGCCGCAGCCCTGGGGTCGGAGGAGCACTGTGCCCCCTTGCCACGGCCCCAGGGCTGGAGGAGCTCCTTCTCCCCAATGAAGACCTGGGGCCAGAGAAGCGCTGTCAGCTCCTCCCATGGCCTTGGGCCAGAGGAGCACTGTGCCTCAGCTGAGACTCTGTCCTGGAGGATCTCTCAGTCCCCCACCACAATGGGCAGGGCTGGAGGTGGAATCCAGGGATCATGTTCGCTATAGCCCAAAGTTCGCTATTGTGAAGGGTGTTATAGTGAAGGTCTACTGTAGTTTTGATGGGACCACTGAGAGCTGCTAACCAACTCAGATACCGTCTCCTACTACCCCTGACATCCAATTTGGTGGCCGCCTAGTCCAATTTTCTCATACCTGGTGGATGATAACAACAGACAAATGGTTTCTCAACATCTTCCATTTCTTTTACACCATGGAGTTCCTCCCTCCTTCCCATTTATTTTAGGGACCACTCTCAGGAGTCTATCATCCAGGAGGTAGACTTTCTACTTCAATGGAGAGCCACAGTGCTGGTATCACCTTAGCGTTGAGGAAAGGGATTTTATTCCAAATATTTCCTCATCCCCCAAGAAAAAGGGATGATGGAGACCCATTGTAGACCATTGGCAACTCGGTATCTTTATCTGAAGTTTGAAATTCAGTCTGGCCACCCTGGCATTGATATATCTGTCCTCAGACAGAGATGACTAGTTCCCAGCTCTCAACATGAGGGATGCCTGTTTTCATATAGACATCCACCTCTCTCACAGGAGATTCTTGAGGTTCACTATAGGTCCAAACCATTATTAATACAGGGTTGCCCCCCTTTGGACTAGCAGCAGTGTGTAAACCGGAGTGTTTACAAAAGTTTTTTCAATAGTGGGAGCATACTTCCGATACTATGGCTCAACAGTCTTTCCTTACCTAGATGATTGGCTGTTGACAGGGAAATCTCATCAGGAGGTACTGACATCAACCTCACCTCTGCTCAGTCTTTTAGCATCACTGGGGATCTGTGTGAACACAGAAAAGTCCATTTTAGTTTTAATCCAGTCCATAGAATTTATCAGAGCAACTCTGCACTCTGTCTTACCTCTCTGTGGACTGATTCCAATTGATGAACAATTCAATCAATCAGCTCAGACAGAGCCCACAGATGTTTGTTTGTGACTTATCCTCCTGGGTCACATGGCGTCCTTTATCTGTGTGACATCTCTTGCAAGTTTTCAGCTTCACTGTCTACAAGCCTGGTTTTGGATGGTATATGTGCCACATTGACACCATATGGACATGCTCCCTCTCTGTCCCCCAAGAAAACGGGACTCTCTAGCTTGGTGGGAGAGCAGAGAACATTTGTGTGTGGTTGTTCCCTTCACTTTGTCCCCACCCCAGAAGACATTGATTATAGATGTTTCCCTTTTAGGATAGGCTGCCCATCTGCCCACAAACACATAGCACAAGGAATATGAACTCCCCATAAGTTCCAGATGCTTATAAACATTCTGGAGCTGAGAGCTGCACAAGAGGCTTGCAAATGATTCTTCTTCGAGTGATGTCACTAACTATCATGTGCATGGCCCAGCCCCCTCAGTTCCTTCTCAACTATCCCTGGCCGGAGACGGAGCTCTGCAGCACTCCTTTCGTTCAAAGATAAAAGTTGAAAAATAATTAGTTTAGTCATAGACTTTAGTCATAAGTTAGTTAAATTAGTTAAGCCATGTAGTTGACATTTTTTTTTCTTTTTCTTCTGTTACTATAGCTAGTTTAATTAGATATATGGAGTATCATTTCTCTACAAAAAACTGAGAAATGCTGGGATCACCAGGATTTAAGAGATGTGACTCCTGAACGGAGGCTATCCTGATATCGAACAGACTCACTGTCTGCCTCAGGTGCCTGGGAGAGGGCCACATCCCTGTTAATTGCATGCTTTGTGCCAAACTTAAAGCAAGAACCACGTGGGACAGAGATCTCTGCCTTAAGCTTATCCTTATGGAAAAGTCGTTACAGCCTACCTCTGAGTCTGACACAGGAGAGAAAGGCAAAACTATGGCTCAATCCTCCAGCATAAAAAGGAAGAGAGCCACGACCTCTCCCATTAGAGACACACCTAAACAAAAACATTCTCTGGCCAGGTCTTTACCTCCCGTACCATCCACCTCAAGGGAGAGTTTAGCTACAGTGCCTATCACTTCCGACCCCGGCACCAAAAAATGCATTGGCACCGATCTGAAAAAACAATGCTGGCTATCGCACCATTGATACCAGCCAAGTCAGTACCAAAGACCGCACCAGCATCTATGCCATCGCCTTTGGCACCACCATCGGTACTGTCGCCGCCATCGGCACCGATGAGGGAAAAGATAAAACCTACAGTACCAGCTACCGCACTGAAGAAACAACCGACCTTGGTGTCAACGTTACCAACAAAGCATTCGCGGCACCATGTACAGGAGGACACACGTCCATCTTATGCCCCTCTTTACGGCACGGACAGATTGCCCTATATGCAGGCATCAGAGTCATCCATCTCACCTATTCCCACTCCATTATCTAGTGATGATGATGAAGGCTCACAGAGAGGAATTTTTTCCCTATACCAGTGTTCCCAGCCAGAGGAGACGCTATATCATCACTAAGATCACTGGCTCAAATTGAAAGGAAAATGAGGGAGTGGATTGAACAGATGAAACTTCTCTCCCAAAGATCTTCCCATTCACATAACATCTCAGAGGAACTGTGTACATCCCGTAGTCTGCAACAGGGCATGCCTTCAACATCAGCCAAAACCCTAGAAAAGTCTGCTCTGCCATTCCCTGGATAGGATGCAGACTTGGAGGAGTCAGATGATGGGATGCAAGGGGAAAACTCACCAACTCACAATTCTTCATCATCTCCAGACGAGGCAGTAATGCCCCTCCCAGTGACTATGGCTGATGATTTCAAGCAATTCCAAGAATTGCTTAAACAAGTAGCAATAAACCAGGACATACCTCTACAGGAGGCTGAAGAAAACCGACATAAGTGACTTCAAATACTACACACACCAGCCAATACGAAAATAGCCCTACCAATTAATGATGCCATAATGCAACCTTCTGACACCATCTGGCAAACACCAGCATCAATTCCACCAACCTGTAAAAGGGCTGATAGGAAGTATTATGTTCCATCAAAGGGAAGTGAGTTCCTATTCACTCACCCTCCTCCCAACTCCCTTATGATAAACGCAGTATATCACAGATCTAAACAATCACAGTCTAAATCCACCCCAGCGATAAAGACAGCAAATGCGTAGACCTGTTCGGGCACAAAATATATTCCTCGGCAACCTTACAATTTAGAGTAGCTAATTATAATGCCTTATTAGCCAAATAAGACCACAATAACTATGGGAAAATTAATGAACTGAAACAATACTTACCTGAAGACAAGCAGACACAGTTGAAGTCTCTGGTGGATGAGGGCCAGTTGATTGCACGAACAGCTCTGCAGGTAGCCCTCGATGTAGCAGACATGGCAGCTTGCATGACAGCGACAGCTATTGCTATGTGCTGTGCCTCCTGGCTCCTGTCTTCTAGCATTCCGAGAATCCTTCAAACGAAGGTGGAAGACTTACCATTTGATGAAGACAAACTATTCTCTACCAAGACCGATGACACCTTACACTCCATGAAAGACTCCAGGACGACCCTCAGAATCTTGGGTATGTATACCCATCATTCAAACGTAAAAGATATCAACCATATCAGAGGAGGGACTTCTCTTCCAAATGGCAACAAAGGTGGTATGATAGCTACAGGCAGAAGCAGAGATCGCAGAGAAGACAACCATCCAACAATTCCAACTCCTTTCAACCGACTTAGCCCACGCAGTCATTTTAAGGGCTTGGTTGAGGGTTTGAAACACACCCCACAAGCAGGAATATCAACAATTTTTGGACACTGATTATGCTGCTTTTTCATCAAGTGGGCAGAAATTACCACCAACAGATGGACCCTAGAATCATTGACAAGGGCTACGCCATCCCCTTCACATCCATACCACCCACCAACCCTCCCCTCCCTCTTCAGGGACCCCTCCCATGAGCAACTGCTGCAGCAGGAGGTGCTCCATTTACTACAATTGGGAGCGATAGAGAAGGTCCCACTTCAATACAAGGGCAGAGGATTCTACTTCCAGTATTTCCTTACGCAGAAGACGAATGGAGGGTAGAAACCAATTCTAGATCTCAGAGCATTCAACAAGTTCATTCAGGTTCAAAAATTCAAAATGGTTACTCTAGCAACAATAATTCCTGTATAAGAATGGGGAGATTGGTTCTCAGCCCTTGACCTAAAGGACGCTTACTTTCATATTACCATACACCCTTCTCATCAATGGTTCCTTCAGTTTTTAGCCGGTACAGAGCACTACCAATATGCGGTGCTACCTTTTGGCCTGTCCCCTGCACCACATGTCTTTTCCAAAGTGCTTTTGGTGGTCGAGGCACACCTACGATGCTTAGGTGTGATAATTTTTCTGTACTTAGACTGCTGCCTTCTCCAAAGCCTAACCTACACGGAGGCAGAATACACTACTCAGAGAACCATATATACTTTCCAGGAGCTAGGTCTACAAATAAACTACCAAAAAATCTGTCATGTTACCAACCCAGGCCCTAGAATTTATAGGGGCACAACTAGATTCAGTCATGGCCACAACTAGACTACCTACTCAATTATTCCAAATAATATCGAACCTCATACTGGAAATCAAAACCAGCCCTTATGTCATAGTCCGCACTTGCCACCAACTGCTGGGCCATATGGCAACCACCACCTTCATGGTACAATATGCCAGACTGCACATAAGAGGCCTCCGAGGATGGTTACGTTCAGTTTTCATTCCAAACACACAGACTGAATAAACAACTAACAATACCTCCAACAATCAAGGGCTCCTTAGACTGATGGATGAGCCCAGAGAACTTGTGAAGGGGCATATTATTCCAAAAACGCCTGCCATCAATTATAATTAGAACCCATGCATCATTGATAGGCTGGGGTGCACACATACAGGATCTCACTGTACAAGGCCAATGGACTCTGTCGGAGACCAAGTTACACATCAACTTACTAGAACTGAGTGCAGTATACAAGGCATGTACTCACTTCCTTCCGTAGATAAGACACAAATCAATCCAAATCATGACGGACAAGGTAGCCTTCATGTTTTACATGAACAGGCAAGGGCACTCAATCCCACTCACTATGCACTGAGATGGTAAAACTCTGGAATTGGTGCATAAGCCACAATATAGACATCCGCATCATACCCATACTTAACGATAATGTCCACCTGTACCCTGATAAGACTCCCGACACAGAGAGATCTCTTATCATAGAACGGGGGTACAATGACTCACCCCAACCTGACCATGATCCATCTGACAGCCTGGAGGCTCCTTGGTTCCAACCAATAGAAAGATCGTGTTCAGCATGAGTAAGAAATATATTACTTAATAGCAGGAAGCCGTCCACGCATAAGACATATCTGCAGAAATGGAAAAGATTTAGTATATGGTGCCACACCAAGACCATATCTGCTCTTTTGGCACCCCTGCCACAAGTACTTGAATACCTACTGGAATTAAAAACCTCAGGATTATCCCTTATCTCTATTAAGGTACATCTAGCGGCCATTAGCACATTCCACCAAGGTGGATCATCATCATTACCACCCATTTTCTCTCACCCTGTTATGAAATGCTTTTTGAGCAAACTTCAAAACGTATACCCAGAAATATATGAACCCACGTCAACCTGCGACCTAAACTTGGTGTTAAGGGTTCTCACACACTCCCTTTCGAGCCTCTAGCCAATTGTTCTCCTCTTCATCTGTTCTTCATCTGCTGATGAAGGTATCATTTCTTGTCGCCATAACCTCAGCGAGAAGAGTGGGTGAGATGGGGCCCTCATCGCAAACCCCCCCATGCCATCTTTTACAAAGATCATGTCATTGTGAGTCCACATCCAACATTTTTATCAAAAGTATTGTCTTTTTTTCACATGAAACAGACCATATATCTACCAACATTTTATCCTAAACCCTAGAAGAATCAATCAGATACTAGATGACACACGTTAGACATACGAAGGGCACTATTATTCTGCCTTAACAGAACTAAACCATTTCGCAAATCATTGAACCATTTGTCTCTATGACAGAACGCTCAAAGGGCAACACAATATCGACCCAAAGACTATCAAAATGGATATCAGGATGTATACAACTATGTTATGAACTGTCAGGTACAAAACCTCCAATACGTATTAAAACTCACTCCACTAGAGCGATAGCTACCTCCGTTGCTTTCCTCAGCAATGTTCCTATATCTGAAATATGTAGAACAGCCACTTGGGCCTCCAAACACATGTTTATAAATCACTATGTGATGACAACTAACGCGAATCTAGACACTCAACTAGGGTCCACTGAATTGACATCAGCTATTGTGAATGTTCCGAAGTTCCCCCCACCTGTAGTAGGATACTGCTGTCCAGTCACCTAAAGTGGAGCACCCACAGGTACATCATTCGAAGAAGAGAAAGTTACCTACCTTGTGCAGTAACCAAGGTTCTTTGAGATGTGTGTCCCTGTGGATGCTCCACTACCCACCCTCCTCCCCTCTACTTCAAAGTATCTATAAGTCTCCACGGTAGAGAAAGAACCGAGGGGGTCAGGCCGCATGCGCAACGGTTAGCGCACCAATAATGCCATGAGATACCCTCCGTGCATGCACGGCCCATACAGGCTGTGCTGCACAAATCTCCAATTAACGGCCTTGGGACTCACCGACACCAGAAGTGGAGCACCCACAGGAACACATATCTCAAAGAATCTCGGTTACTGCACAATGTGAGTAACTTTCTCTTACCACTCATACATTCCCCGCATTTTCAGGTGATGTCAGACAACATGACAACACTCTTCTACTTCAAAAAGCAAGGGGGAGTGAGATCTAACCCCCATTACATAGAGGCATTCAACCTGTAGAATTAGTGTGATAGGAGTACCCCTCCTGGGAATACATAATACATTAGCAGACAGCCTCAGCAGACATTTCTCAACCCCGAATGTGAGATACACGATTCCATGGTGAAGGGCATATTCAGACAATGGTTTTGAGAACTGTTTGCATCACAAGAAGACAGGAATACTATATCATAGTATGCAAGATGTACTGCTCCAAAGGGGTACAAAGTCAGGACTCCAGGGGAGATGCCCTTCTAATCCTGTAGAGGATAGGAGACTGTCTTCCTTGGATGCATGCCAGGTGTTGACATTTTACCTACAGAAAACAAAATCATTTGGGAGGTTGCTGAGACTATTTGTTTCATTGGCAGAATGGATGAATGGACAAGCTATCTCTTCTCAGACTTTCTAAGTGGATTTCAAGCTGTATTCTGCTCTGTTATGAATCAGCAGATATACCTGATCCTCAAGCTGTGAGGGTCCACTCTACTAGAGCCACAGCAGTTTTGGTAGCCTCACTTCATGAAGTGCCAGTCATTGACATCTCTAAAGCGGCAATATGGAGCTCTAGCTGTACTTTTACAATACATTATACCCTAGTGCAGACCTCTGCAGCTGATGCATCCCTTTGGTTTGGCAGTCCTTCAGTCATCAATACTGCAGTGGTCCTCACACACTCCTCCTCAATGAGTACTGCTTGTCACTCATGCACAGTGGAATATGCATAGGGACCAGCACTCGGAAAAAAATATACTGTATATATTATCTGTATAATAACTAAATATATTATCTGTATAATAACTAAAGTTTTTTGAGAAGTGTAGTCCCTACCTGTATTTCACTACCTGCCCTCCTCCTCCTCTGATTCAGATCCTTTGCTCATGATTCTCATTAGAGAAAGAACTGGAGCGGCAGTTGGTCCACACCTCCCCTCAGTTTGGGTCACAGGGAGAGGAAGAGTGCAGGTGTGGACCAATGGACAGTAGCAAAAAAATTTTGGTTTCAGAATACTCCACAGTGGAATACAGATAGGGACCACACATCTCAAAGAACTCAAGTTACTATACAGGTAAGTAACTCTCTTTTTATTGTAGTAGCTTTTCTTGTTTTCTTCACATCGTTAGTATTCAGTTTTTGAACATAGCCTCCCGATACATAAATGTTCAATCTTTTATTGATTGTCATAACTGTGTCGTGTGTTCACCTATAAGCGCTTACTTTGAAAAAGTATGTTTTCTTGTATTGCAGTTTGCTTCAAACATTCCAGTTAGTTTACCTGATTTTCTGTTTGCTGGGTAGTCTTTAGTTTGATGTCTGTGCCAAATTGATGTCTTTTCTATACACTCAATGCAAATTTGAAGGTGTGATGTAGACCATATTTCTTTTTTTGAGCCAGTAAAATCCAGTTTTACCAGTTTTCTTGATTTCACACAATTTTCAGAGTTTTCTGTATCAAAATCCAAGTGATACAGCCTTCTCATTCAACACCATGCTATCTTACTAACTTTGGAGAAGGAAGTCTCAGTCTGTAGAGTTTACAGCAAACATATCTGCTTTTTTCCCCTGCTTTATTTAGGGAACACTTCGCTTAGCAAGTATTTAGAATACTTCACATTACTGCTTCCTTGTCTCTGTCAAAGCAACCCTATTTCAATGTTGATCTTATGCTGATATTTTTAAGGAAATTAGGGTTTTCTTTACAAATTGATAGACTGAACCCTGAAATACTATATTTATAAACCAGAATGAAGAAATAGCAAATATTTACCAGAGTATATTATATGTTTATGTCAGACTTTAATGAAGGCCTGCATTAAATATTTACCAGAATATTTTATATTTTTATGTCAGACCTTTAATGCAGGTCTGATAAAAATTAACAAAAAGCATTAAATAAAAAAAAATTTTTGTCGACATGTCATTTTTTGTAAATTAGTGAAATATATTATTTCTAAATGTTTTTTTCCCCAAACAACTGAGAAGCTGGAAACGGAACTTTTTAAAAAAACAAACAAACCTAATATTGCCTCTCTGTCATAGTAATACAGGGCTTTCATGTTGTCTGAGATTTGGGCAGTGATTTTTAAATATCTTTTTTAAAAGAACATTGACGTGTGTGGTGGAGCAAGGAAAGAGACACAAAATATGGCTGGGATTTTTAAAGGTCCCTAAGGGAATTAGATGCCACACTCACATTGAAGTTCATTAGGATTTAAACACCTAATATCCTTATACTTCTTTGAAAACCCCAGCCTACCTTGTGTTTGCAAACAGATATAAAAAACATCAAATATCCATCCATAATTCTGACTGCCTGAAATGTTGAGACTACCAACCTTGACAATATCTCTGCTGTGCCTTTATCACTCTAGCATGAATTAAGGATGTAATTATAACAATATATGGGAATTTCCTTACCATTGTTTGTGTTTCAAATCTGACATCATTTAAATGTGTGTTTTGTATTTAATAACTAAGTCACAAACCATTTCTACATTTTCAGTTTAAAAGAGAGATGTGTTTCTACGATGTGTACATTTTCTGAATGGATATTACATTCTTTATCAAATTAGGGTATGGAAATGTACCAGAGATTTTGTTTTTATGTTATGACAGACAATAGCAAATTTGATAGAAATTGTAAAGATTAGGACTGAAACACTTGCTGGAAGTAAGGAACCATTTGTCCGTTCAGTCATAAACTCACTCATCAGTGGCTCAGCTCCAGGTTAATAGCTAGAATCAAACGTCACCTCCAAGTTTGGCAAACAGCTGCCTTATTTGGTTTAAAGTTAAAGCCCATTCTGGCACTGGAGACTGAGCAGGCTCATTCCAGAAACGTTAATTTGGAATAAAACTAGCAAGGGCTTGTGCCTGGGCAGCAGATCAGAATAATACGTTGTATGCTCAGAGAATTAACTCTGTCAGACACACACTTTTAAAAAGTATGTAAAGAAGCTATTAAACAATTCTCTAATAAAATGGTACTATGAGAATTAGAATGTTAATTTCTGTACATTTTTCTTTTAGTTAGGTTAATATTTTACATAATTCACTATAGAAGTAGATCAAAATACTCTTGAAAAGCATTTACAAATAATTCACTAGACTCCCCTTATATTGCCAGTTGTTTTCAATAAACATATAACATTTATAAACAACTCACTATTTTTGGTAAATTGTAGTTTTTTACTTGTACAAAAATTAAATATAAACCAAGTGATGGGAATAATTGTTTACTCTGATATATGATTGTTTAGTCATTTGCATATAATATAATATAATATAATTATAATACAGTGATTGTCCTAGCTGGATTTTGCTTAGCATGTTTACAAAAGGGAGGCAAAGGGAGGCTGGTGGGCTCAGGGGATTGATTGATAAATAACCTTACACTTTTATGTCACCTGTTCAAATCCAGCCCAATGAGTAATGAGTGAAAGTTACTATCTGATGATTGTGTGTTGATGAGTATTATTGTGGTTGCTATTATTTGGTTGAGCTCTTCTTCGTGATGGATGAAGACCCCGAGCAAGATTTTTTAAGATAGTTAGATATTTAATTCCCATTGATTTCAATGAGAGTTAGGTGTCTAAATACCTTTAAAATCTGGACCCAGGTGGTATTATTACTGTCTCAGTTGCCTTGATCATGAGGTGTGAACAGGGCTGCTGTATGGTGGTTTTGTTTTTTTCTCTCAGAGAGAGTTGTGGGCTACTGCTCTTCTTCCTAAAGAGTTCTCAAGGGTGGGATGCTGCCGTGTGCTATTGTCACCCCTCCTGTTCAGTGTGAATATAGGGCTCTTAGGAGGGCTAGTATGGGGGAATGGGGCTTGGTGTTTTCAGTATGCGAATGGATGAGAGCAAGCTGACTGACATTCAACCCAGTGAAGGCTGAGCTGATAATGGTGGATTGACGGAAGTAGGTAGAGAAGTTGGCAAAGGTAACATCAGCAGCTTTGGTTGAGAGAGTACTTCTACCGTTATTTAATAGTGTTCACAATTCAGGGGCGATTATAGATCTGCAGATGCTGTTTGATAATCATATTACTGCAGTGACCCGTCAGCTCTTTACTATCTGCGTCTGGCTAGAAGGTTGTATCCTTTTCTTTCCATAGCATACCTTGCCACTGGTATCCATGCTCTTGTTGCCTCAAGATTAAACTATTACAATGTCTCTGCAGGGGACTACACCTTAAAATGACTCAGAGACTGAAGCTTGTGCAGAATGTATATATACTCTCGCTGAAGAGGGCATCTAACTGGGAGCACATGACCTCATTGCTCTGGGACCTGCACTGGCTGCCTATTAGTCTCCAAGTGGAGTTTCAGGTGTTGGTCATGACCCATAAAGCCCTAAATGTCCTGGGATCAGCCTAAACAGAAGGATCACCTCTACCTTTGCCATACTGCCATAGCTGTGGCCAGCAGAGCTGTTCAAGCTGTTCCCCCTCATTGTAAAAGAGAATGGGAGGCTGGTAGGGCATTCTCTCCGAGAGCTCCAGGTCTCTGGAACTTGCTCCCTCCCTTGTTCTGAAATAACCCAAATTTGGTGACTTTCCAGGCACATTGCAAAAGACATCTGATTGATAGGGTCTGCGGAGAGGGCTGATCATGTGCTTCCTAGACGATGAAGGGGACAGGTGGCTGGATTGATTTCAGTGCTGCTGAGGTTTAATTTAATTGTTTGTGTTGTATGATTAATTCTGTTAGGGCACTTAGGGATAGGCATCTTTATTATTTGAAATTTAAATAGATTAATAAATAAATTTTAAAAAATGTTTCGAATGCTATCAAGTGTGGCCTCATGTACATCTGTAACATAGCTCCTATAAACACACTTAGGTAACTTTATGCATATGTGCAGTCCCAGTGACTTCAGTGGGACTATTACCCATGGGACTGTTTGCATGCAGAAAGACAATCACATGCATAAGAGAGTGAAGGATCAGGATCTTAGTCTCTACCCCAACATGTATAATCCAGTTTCAAACATGTGAAATAAGGTCAGTTGACTGACAGTAGTGACCATCTGAGAACTGTATTTTGGCCTGTTTGAAATAAATTAGTGGTTAAATGCAGATCCCAGTAGACTAGTGTCTACATCACAAAATCATGATCACCATGGGCATTAACTGGTACTCTTGTTGGAAGTCTCAGCAAAGGGTTGGCTGAGCATAGAGACTGAGGGCATGGCTACACCAGAGAGTTTACAGCGGCGAAGATGCACCTGTGCAGCTGCACCTCTGTAAGTTCTCTAACGTAGCCACTCTAAGTCGATGGGAGAGACAGTTGCTGTTGGTGTAACTGCTCCAGCCCCTGTGAGTGGCAGAAGCTATGTTGGGTGAGAAGCTTCCCCAGCAACATAGTTCTGTCCATACCGGTGCTTATGTTGGTGTAATTTATGTCACTTGGCGGGGGAGGAGGGTCATTTATTCACACCCCTGAGTGACATAAGTTATGGTCACTTCAGGTGAGAGCTGAGTGAAATTGGTGGGGCTACATGGGGAATTTACTGTGTCAGCATACATGCTCTACCTCCTTATGGTTGGAGAAAGGGCTTGACAGGTTCTTGTCTGACCTGCTCTTAAAAATCTCCAGTGACAGAAATTCCACAACTTCCCTTAATTATCCTTATAGATAAAAAGATTTTCCTAATATCTAATCTAAATCTCCTTGCTGCAGATTAAGCCCATTACTACTTGTCCTGCCTTCAGTGGACATGGAGAACAACTGATCACTGTCATCTTTCTAACAGTCCTTAACATATCTGAAGATTGTTCTCAGGTCCCCCTTCTCCCAGTCTTCTTTTATCAAGAATAAATGTGCATTTTTTTAATCTTTCCTCATAGGTTAGGTTTTCTAAACGTTTTATCATTTATATTGCTCTCCTCTGGACTCTCGCCAGTTTGTCCATATCTTTCTTAAAGTGTGGTGCCTAAAACTGGACACAGTACTCCAGCTGAGTCCTTATCAGGGCCGAGCAGAGCAGGACAATTATCTCCTATGTCCTACATATAATATTCCTGCTAATACATCTGTGAAGGAGATCAATCTCCATAGTGCCACCCAGTGGTTGGGCAGGGCGTGGCAGATTTTCTTCTTTCCTGGCACTCCATATTGACAGCCATACTGGTCCTGTGGTGGTCAGCTCCTTCTGTAACTCAGCCCTCCAGCCAGGGCATGTGTTTATGTCTGCCATCTGGGTTAGGAGAGGGGAACCCTGCATCTCCCCATGGATTGAGGTCTTGGGATCTTGACCCTTCTGTCCTCAGGGTCTTTTCTCCTTTAGACTTCTCATATCAGAGGTAGGCTTTTGCATTCAGCACCCTCTGGGAATGGTAGGGAAACCTGGGCCCACCATCTTCACCAGGTTCTGATCCAGGGCCCAGTGTAAGCAGTGAAGTCCTGCATCACAAAAGTGCTATACTGCTGCCTCCCTGAATCACTTCCTGCCAGTCCCCTCTTTTCTGACAGATAAAGTAAAGACATTAAATAACTGGAATAAAAAATAAAATTTCAGGCCTCCTAAGAATCACAAGCCTCTTCCTTTTGGTTTTGGCAACAACACTACAGCCAGGCCTCAGGCTATAGGAACTCTTCTATTGCTCCTTCCCAGTAACTTAGAATGTCCAGTTCACCTCCACTATTTGCTGTCCCACTGGGCTGGCCTGTTCTCCTTTTGATCTCCTTGTCCAAGCCATGAATGCTTGGAAGGTGTGGTGTGGTGGGCTGCCTGGGCCCAGTGTAGCTGCTTAACTCTTTCCAACTGGTGCAAGATTTGTATACCCTGTTATAGCATCCCAGAATGATATTAACTTTTTTTGCTACTGTGTCACTTTGTTGGCTCATATTGAATTTATGATCCACTGTAACCTCCCAGATCCTTTTCTACAGTGCTGCTATTATTCCCCATTTTGTGTTTGTGCATTTGATTTTGCCTTCCTAAGTGAAGTACTTTGTACTTGTCTTTGTTGAATTTCGTCTTGTTGATTTCAGACCAATTCTTCAATTTATAAAGGTCATGTTGAATTCCAGTCCTGTCCCCCAAAGTGCTTGCAACCCCTCCCAGCTTGGTGCCATCTGTAGATTTTACAAGGGTACTCTCCACTCCATGATCCAAGTCATTAATGAAAGTATTTAATGGCACTGTATCCAGCACAGACCTCCATGGGAATCCCCTAGATATGTCCTCCCGGATTGACAGTGAACTGTTGATAACTGCTCTTTGAGTATGATTTTTCAACCAGTTGTGCACCCACATTATAATCATTTCTCCTAGACCATATTTCCATAATTTGTCATCTGGGAATATGTCAAAAGCCTTACTAAAATCAAGATATATCACGTCTACTGCTTCTCTCCTATCCCCTAAGCCAGTAACCCTGTCAAAGAAGGAAATTAAATTGGTTTATCATGATTGTTCTTGACAAATACATGTTGGCTATTACTTATCACTTTATTATCCTCTAGATGCTTACAAATTGATTATTCAGTAATTTGTTCCAGTATCTTTCTGGGTATCGAAGCTAGACTAACTGATCTATAATTCCCCATGTCCTTTTTGTTCCCCTTTTTAAAGCTAGGTACTATGTTTGCCCTTGTCCAGTCCTGTAGGACCTCACCTGTCCTCCATGAGTTCTTAAATGTAATAGCTAATGGTTCTAAGGTTTCTTCAACTAGCTCCTTAAGGTACCCTTCGATGAATTTCATCAACCCCTACTGACTTCAATACATCTAACTTATTTAAATATTCTTTAACTGGTTCTTTCCCTATTCTGGTTTATGTTTCTCCCCCCTTATTGTTAATATTAAGTGTATTAAGCATCTGGTCACAATTAACCTTTTTAGTGAAGACTGAAGCAAAATAGGCATTAAACGCCTTAGGCTTTTTGGGGTTGTCTCTTATTAGCTCTCCTGCCCTGCTGAGCAGTGGACCTTCACTTTCTTTCATCTTTCTCTTGCTCCTAATGTATTTATAGAACCCTTTTTTACTGTATTTTATGTTCCTTGCTAGGTGCCACTCATTTTGTGTCTTAACCTTTCTGATTTTGTCCCTACATAGAATCATAGGGTTAGAAGGTTCTGCAAGGGTCATCTAGTCTAACCTCCTGCCAAGATGCAGGATTTGTTGTGTCTAAACAATCCAAGACAGATGGCTATCAAGCCTCTTTTTGAAAATCTCCTATGAAGGAGATTCCATTACTTCCCTAAGCAGTTTGTGTTTCATTGTCCTACTGTTCTTACAGTTAGGAAGTTTTTCCTGAGATTTAATCTAAAATGGCTATGCTGCAGTTTGAACCCATTGCCTCTTGTCCTGCCCTCTGTGCCAAGAGAGAATAATTTTTCTCCATCTTCCTTATGGCAACCTTTCAAGTATTTGAAGACTGCTATCATGTCCCCCCTTAATCTCCTCTTTTCCAAACTAAACATACTCAATTCCTTCAGTCTTTGCTTATGTAGCTTACATTCCATCTCTTTGATCATTTTTGTCACTCACCTGTGGATCCTTTCCAGTTTCTCTACATCCTTTTTATATAGAAGTGACCAAAATTAGGTACGATAATCCAGCTGAGGCCTAACCAGCACCAAGTAGAGCAGTTCTATCACCTGCCATGACTTGCATGCTGTATCTCTGTTAATGCAACCCAAAATTGCATTTGCTTTTTTTGCAGCAGGATTGCATTGTTTGCTTATGTTGAGGTTGTGATCCACCACAATTCCCAGATCCTTCTCAGCAGTGCTGCTGCCAAGCCAATTATCCTTCGTTCTGTATTTGTGCATTTGGTTTTTCTTCCGTAGTGTAGTACCTTACATTTGTCTTTGTTGAATTTCATTTTGTTGTCTATAGCCCAGTTCTCCAATTTATCAAGATCCCTTTGAATTTTAGTTCTGTCTTTCATAGTGTTTGCAACCTTCCCAGCTTTGTGACATCTGCAAACTCGATAAGTATGCTCTCTTTACCTACATCCCAGGTCATTAATAAAGATGTTAAATAACAGTGGATTCAGAATAGATCCCTGTGGAACCCCACTTGAGATCTCCTTCCAATCTGACATCATTCCATTAATAGTTACTCTTTGTGGTTGTTTAGCCAAATATGTATCCACTTATTTGTAGTTCCACTGAGCCTGCATTTCTCCAGCTTAATTATGAGAATGTCATGTGGGACTATGTCAAAAGCCTTGCTAAAGTCCAGGTACATTATGTCTACTGTATTTCCTCTAAACTAGTCCAGTAAACCAGTTAACTTGTCAAAGAAAGAAATCAAGCTAGTTAGACATGATTTGTTCTTGGTCAATCCATTCTGGCTGCTAATGATCACCCCTTCATCCTCCGGGTATTTGCAAACGGCCTCCTGCTGGGGCAGTGTGGAGAGTTAGCTCCTCCTGAATCTGCTGTGGTGGTGGTGGGGAGAAAAGCGAGCTCCTGGGATCAGGGACGAGGGGGGCACAGAAGTGCCCCTCCAAAAGGGGTCAAAGTTAAATTTTGGAGGATGCCCCTGTTTGCAAATGGAATGTTTTATGCTATGTGTTTGTGCTGTTCTTTTTTTGTACTCCTCCTTAGCAGTTTGTCCATGTTTTCACTTTTTTTAAGATTCCTTTTTAATCTTCAGATTAAAGAGCTTCCTTTCAACTAAAGAGCTCCTGATGCAGCCATATTGGCCTCTTACTATTCTTCCTATCTTTCCTTCAAATAAGGATAGTTTGCTGTTGTGTCTTTAATATTGTCTCTTTGAGAAACTGCTGCTGAACTTCTTTTTCTCTTACATTTTCTTCCCGTTGGACCTTACTTACCAGTTCTCTGAGTTGTTAAAGTATGCTTTTTGGAAGTCCATTTTCCTTATTCTGCTTAACTAATGATACTTAATTAAAGTTTGTAAAGTACTTAGAGATTCTTAGATGAAGGATTCTTAATGAGCAAACTATTGTATTATCATATACACTTATTGATGCTATGACGTTTCCAGTAGATTTACTGTGGAAAAAGGAAAAGCTGTTAACACTTACATAGTTATTGTATAAAAACTACTTAAAAACGTATTCCTTAATTTCTTAATCTTAGAAATACTGTCATTTAAATATTCAGACTTTGGACTAGCTACTGAAAGGTTGGAAGTGCTAACTAAACTGTTCAGTCTGTCCCAGCCTGTTGTATTTAAACGGAGTCCTGCAAAAAGAGTTTTGTTTACTGAGGTTACCAGGACAATAATCATGCTTGCCAAGCTGATCGTTTTATGCTGTCAGCACTGACTTGTTCTAGTTCTATAAATGAGTGGAATTAATTTTATAAATATTTAAAATATCATTTAAATGTAAATTTCTCTAAATTTACATAGGGCTTTCTTGGTAGCTTTCAGTATTCTTTTTGCAAGGTGAAAAGAATATATCTTCATTATAAACAATATAATTTAGTCTTGGCATCCCTGAAATGTAACATTAATTAACAATCATGCCACATCTGTCAATAAAATAATACTTCTCTGTTTTATTTGATAAGAAGAGCACTCCTCCTTTCCTAGTTTGTTGTCATAAGAATTTACACCTACAGTACCTGATATGCTGTAAGTGGCAATCTGAATTTTCTTTGTAAGAAAATCCCTTAGTTATTTTTTACTGGTGGGCTGTAACAAATTTTTTTTTTAACATGCACTGAAACCCAGGACTTTGTCCAGAACATACAGTAAACTCCTGGATTCATATTTTCATATATATCTTGTAGTCTGTCATGGGATCATTTGTATGATTGTCTTCATTTACTGACAGCAATGCATGAGGTTTTTTTATTTTTTTTCCCCAAGAGGCAGGCATCAGGAATTTTGAAACTTGCAATTGTCATTTCTTCAATGAATAAATGGCTAATTAAAGCCGTAGTTTTTCTTTCACCTTGTGGTTTTGGTCTAACATTTTAGCAGTGGTTACTATGGAAGAGTTAGCCATGTTTATTGGTTCCTAACAAACAGCAACAGCTGAAAGACAAATACGGCCTTCTGTTTTCAGTACAAGGATGGGATGCAAGCCAGTTAGCCGCAGCCACAGAACGTAGCTAGTCACACTGAGACCTTTGAGAGTGCTGCTCTGCATTGTAGTTATTCAGATTGAATTCCTGAGTTTAGCCATTATTTTAACTAGTAAATGTTTATAATTTTAATTTTATCCTCTTTATTAAAGGGATATTAAGGGGACTTAAGTATATAACTGCCACGTTAGGCACTGAAGTCCAAAATTTAGAGTCTCAAAACCACGACTGAGCCACCACCTAACACTGCAGGTGCCTAAACTCCCTAGGTGCCTAAATTTCCACTGGTAAAGTCCTCTAAATTTCTGCCAATGTGCATGCTCAAAGTTGCCCCAGTTGTGATGTCAGTGAGGAGCTCGGCGCCCAGCTCATATCTAAGCCTCAGTGGTAGTCCCTCATGTATGGGGCCCAATCAAGTAGAGGTACTCAGAGGGTGCCTTAAAGCATGTCTACTGCATTGGACTCTGCACAAAGCACTGCTGAAGGAGGTGGTGGGGGCCCCTTTATAAGCTTTAGTCCAGTGGTTAGTTCACTCACCAGGGCTTTGGAGACTTGAGTTCAAATTAGTCCTCCACCTGATACAAAGCAGTGATTTGAACCCAGCTCTCCCACCTCCTAGATGAGTGTCATACTCCCACTGGGCTATGTGGTATTCTAGAGTGGGTATCTCCGTCTCATCTGTTAAAGCTGTTCCACTTTGTATAAATACTTAAATAGTTATTGGAGCAGGGACTTGAACGTGGGTCTCTCATCTATAAAGTGAGTGCCCTAACCACTGAGCTAGCAAATTAATCTCTGCTCTCTGTATTTTATGCAAAGTGGAACAGCTTCATCAGAAGAGAGGTTTATCCCCAGAATACTCCAGAGTCCAGTGGTTAGAGTGCTCACCCAGGAGGTGGGAGACCCGAGTACCGGTCTCTGCTCTGCATCATGCATGAGGGAATTTAAATCTGGGTGTCTGGGTGAGTGCTCAAACCATTGCTAAAGGTTATCAGGGAGGCATCACATCCTTTGCTCCTTGAAAAACAACTGACCTTGCTTAGGTGCATAACTTCTGGAGTAGGTTCCAGGTGAGGCTACAAATCCTGAGTGAAGGGAGATCTTCCCTCCGGCTCAGGGTTAGGTGCCTAATCCCTTTGAAGGGCAGGTTTTAGGTCATGCCCCTCTCCTCAGCATTTCCAAAAAGCTAACTTAGGCAGCACCCTGCATAGCATGCAGTGTTTTGTGAATACATTTTTAGGCACTTAACTTTCCCCAGGCATTTTGTGGGGAGCCTGTGCACCTAACACAGGGTTGTGAATTGCACTTTGTCGCAGAGCACCTAAAAGTGCCGCAACACTCAGCATGTCCCCCTGGTGAATCCTGCCTATTGCCAACCTGTTCAGACCCAAAAATATACTTTTCTTAAGGCAAGAAAAATACAAAACCTTTACCCATTTTGTACACAAACACGTAATTGTGCATCTCACAACTCCATCTGAAATGTAGGTTTTGTGTGACTGCAGCAGGGTATGTATATTTATTTCTAAGGGAACATTTGTTGCTTCACATTTGAAAATGTGTCCCCCGGACTTTGAGAAATAAACATTAGTATGTTTAAAAAAAACCAACCCAGCATAACTGTCAAAGGCATTTTTAACAGGCTGTCAGTGTCTGCTCAATTCCTGCATCCTAAATTCTTCATATACAACTATTGTGTGATAGATATACATATACACTTGAAAATGTGTTGTCAGATTATAACCAGTGTATGTTTATATACATCTGCACACACACACACAAACTATTAAGACCAAAAATTAATGCATTATTGCAAGGTGCCTTTGAGGATCTGGGCCTACATCCTTAGACATAACTTTCCAAAGCCATGGGATATAACTGTGTAATACCATTTTGAGAGTGTTGTGAATATCACTCAACACAACAATCTGAAGTTTTAGCTCCTGAATTTTCTAATATTGTAGAATTCTAGATATGATAATTTTGGACTCATATAGGGCATTTCGGATTGAAATTCCATTCTTTGGAATGGGGAAATTTGAAGCCCTGTTGATTCATGTCACCATTGCAACTTGTAATGCTGCAAAATTCATGTGATCTGGCCAGGTTAAAGATTTACCACACTGTTTTATTATCTTGTTACATGTCCTGCCATCCAAGAAACAAAGGGTTATCTCCATTCCTGGCCCAGATGCCTTTTACCACATCACCTCAGTAAGCAGTGATAATATTTCAGTTATATGGGCTCTTGCCCTGTTTGCCTGGTTGGCCATAAAATTAAGAAAACAGTATGTGAAAGAGAGGTTACCTTTGACCTTGATGGAGCAATGTACTAATTTTTTATCATATTTTCATATATCGTGTTAGAAGTGGTGATTTTAAAGGTGTATCTGATTTTAGGGAAGGTTAATCTTGTGTTTTTAATTTGTTTTAAAACTTTGTGTCTGTTTTTGGAGTTGTGATTTAAAATTTGCATTTGTTTGTGTTATGCTCCCTGGCCTATGGCTAAGATGCTATATTAATAAACTTCTAACTTCGTGACTTCAGAGGGAGGTGTGGGTGCTTGGTACCTCTGAAAATCAGGCCACTTGCTTAACTGCTTAAATAAGGATTGTGTCTGACATTTCATTTGAAAATATTAGCCTACTAATAAATATCCCCCCTGCTGTTTCAGTGGGATATGATATTCTTCACTTTCTCTTTCAAACTGTGTGTAGTGTTGTTTTGTACTGTTAAATGGCTGCTGCCTTCCATCTCAGAGATGGCTTCATTGTAGCAGCGGAGGGAAGGATCCCTGTGGATAGTTTGTAGATCTCTTTGGATGAAAGGCAGGGCCCAAGCATCATTTTTTCAGGCCCAGTACAAACTTGTTACACGGGCCCCCTCCCACACACATACCCATGGGGGTTGCAGCCTGGGCTGGGCCTCCCAGGGCCTCCAGACCCCAGCAGAGTGTACCCTCCTCCCCTCCCCCCATGTGGGGGCCCTGATGAAAGGTGCCATATAAATGTCACTCACTTTTTTTATTACTTTTTATTGCTACCTCAGACATATGTTTTGGACACATTTATCTTCTTTTATGGTCTTTAAGGAAGGGAGGGGCTGATGCTCATTTATTCAAATATCTCCAACATTTCAAGTAAAAAATACCTAACTATAACACATGAATCAGTGGCAGTGTAAGAAAATACCTTTAGCAGGTCTTGAGCCAGCCAGTATCGTTACATGTTTCGTATTACAGTCCAGTGTGCTAACCCCAGACCATTACCCCACACTGAAGGAAGCCTGACTCAGGGTCATTATTCTCTGGTTTTCTCAGTGAATCACATACTTGTGTTAAATAATACTGTGGTGATCTAGCTAGAACAACATGTTCAGTCACCCCCAGTGTTTCTCATTTCTTATCTGTGGTGCTGTTCTCTAGTTGTTCATTTAGTACCAATCTAACATGTGGAGGCATCCTGATTAAATATATGATCTTTTTTTATTGGCTAGATCTCTTTCTTTTACTGATTATCAGTGTATATTTCTGGGCCTCTGCACAGATGTTGGGTCATTTTTAAAGGGGTCAAAATAGGATTTACATTGACTAGGAACATTGTTAAAGAATAGTTAATGGATGGGATTTTCAAATGTGCTTAATGATTTAGGGGTACAAGTTTCATTTGACTGTCAGTGAGACTTGTGTTCTTAAATCACTTAGGCATTTCTGAAAATCCCACCTGATATCTTGTTTACTTGCTCATGCTTTTTTTTTTCTTGCCCCATATATTTAACATGTGAGTATACTGGCCTAGATTTTTCCCTGCCCTTTCTCCTGGGTGACCCACGACAATGGACTAAAGGGAAAGAAAAACACTATCCTCTGCAGTAGGGTTGGTGGATTTTTGATGCTACACTTCCTCCCCAATCTGTGGATCTATAAGACCCAGGGGGAAGGGATTCCTTTACTATGTGGAGCTTAGAGCTATCCCACAGACACAGCAGCTACTTGGTCGCCTCCCAGGCCCTGGCAGTGAAGTTCCTGGTAGACCCATGTGGCTGTCACTTTGGTCCACTTGCAGCCACAGAATGGGCCAATCAGAATGTAATACATCTCTGACTTGTATTCCTTCACTTGTTTTATTTTGTGCAGAGATTTGAGTACAGAGCAAGGTACAATACTGTGAAAGGCAGCAACTCCCCTCCTCTACTTCTCCCATGTACCCCATCTTCCAAGCTTGCAGATTTCCAGCAGATAGACATCTGTGGGAGTTCACTTGTCCCCTTCCACAGGAAAGAGAGTAGATCTGTGCTCATTGTGCAGATCTGCGTAGATTGATCTGAACCTAGCGCTGAGAAGTGGTCTCAGCTACCTGATCTGTCATCAGTAGTTATTTAAATACTTAGAGGCATCCAAACATTCCCTGGTACCTAAAGTTTGCCAAAATGCAAGGATTTTGTCACTTTAGTTTTTGAGCATGTATAATGTTGCTTCTTGGGTTGTTTTTTTCAGGTTACTTTCTCTGTTGCTGTATTGAGTGATATTTTGTTAATCTTTTCCCACTGGAGTACTACCAAAAATCCACTAATTACTATTTATTGTATGCATTCCAATAGCACCTAGAGACCCCAACTGAGATCAGTGTCTGTCTCAAGAAACTACTTGGTTCTATCTTACACAATCTATGTTTACACAGTCTATCATACACAAATAAAGATGAAATACTAGATATACAATGCCTGCTGGTATTATAGGACACCATTAATGTTAGTAGGTCAAAAATGTAACCTCGCTTGCCTTTTTTCCTTTGTTTTAGTTTCTACAATCCATATAATTTTTCATGTTTGTGTTTCTTTTTGTAACAAATGTTATTTCTAAAATATAAAAATAGTATTAATGCCAGCAGACCAGATGTTAAAAATTGAGTTTCAAACACAATACAAGATAAAACCCAGTAAAGAAAGTTTTCTTCTTCGTAATAGTTCTTTGTAGGCTGTATTGTGCGGTAGCTTATTCTGTGGAGATTTGCCTCCACGTAGGTTGCATGTACACCACCTACAGGCCATTGACATGTCAGAATAGTTTGTGAAAGTTCTGATATCTGGGGGGCATACAAGCATTAGTCATTCCATCTATGCATGCATATTCTGCTGATAATCCATTATATTCATGCAGTAGAGCTGGTAGGAAAATGATTATTTTTCCCGCAGAAAATGTTGACTTTTCAGTGAAAGATCAGTACCCCAAATATTTGATGGAATCATGGAAAATTAGGGTTGGAAGGGATCTCAGGAGCTCATCTAGTCCAACCGCCTGATCCTTTCTGTAGTGGAGGGCCCAAAACTGGACACAATATTCCAAATCTGGCCTCACCAGTGCCGAATAGAGGGGAATAATCACTTCCCTTGATCTGCTGGCAATGTTCCTACAAATGCAGCCCAGTATGCCATTAACCTACCTGGCAATGAGGGCACACTGTTGACTCACATCCAACTTCTTGTCCAATGTAACCCCCAGGTGCTTTTCTGCAGAACTGTTGCCTAGCCAGTTGGTCCCAGTCTGTAGGATTGCATGGGATTCTTCCATCCTAAATGCAGGTCTATGCACTTGTCCTTGTTGTATCTCATCAGATTTTTTTTGGCCCAATCTTCCAGTTTGTCTAGGTCACTCTGTCTTCTATCCCAACACTCCAGGGTACCTACCACTCCACTCAGTTTAGTCATCTGCAAACTTACTGAGGGTGCATCTACCCCATCCTCTAGATCATTAATGAAGATGTTGAACAAAACTGGCCCCACCACTGACCCTTGGGGCACTCCGCTTGTTACCGGCTGCCAACCAGATATCGAGTCGTTGATCATTACCGATTGAGCCCGATGATCTAGCCAGCTTTCTATCTATCTTATATTCTATTCATCCAACCCATGCTTCTTTAACTTGCTGACAAGAATACTGTGGGAGACCATATCAAAAGCTTTGCCAAAGTTAAGGTACATCACGTCCACCGCTTTCCCCACATCCACAGCGCCAGTCATCTCATTATAGAAGACAATAGGGTTGGTCAGGCATGACTTGCCTTTGGTGAATCCATGCTGACTCTTTCTGATCACCTTCCTCCCTTCCAATTGCCTCAAAATGGATTCCTAGAGGACCTGCTCCATGATTTTTCCAGGGGCTGAAGTGAGGCTGACTGGTCTGTAGTTCCCTGGATCCTCCTCCTTCCCCTTTTTGAAGATGGGCACTATATTTGCCTTTTTCCAATCATCAGGGATCTCCGCAAATCACCACGCGTTTTCAAAGAGCATGGCCAATGGCTCTGCAATCACATCAGCCAACTCCCTCAGCACCCTTGGATGCATTGCATCCATCCCTGTAGACTTGTGCATGTTCAGTCTTTCTAAATAGTCATGAACCTGTTCTTTCAGCACTGTGGGCTGTTCACCTCCTCCCCATTCTGTGCTGCCCAGTGCAATAGTCTGGGAGCTGACCTTGTCTGTGAAGACAGAGGCAAAAAAAGCCTTGAGTACTTCAGCTTTTTCCACATCATCAGTCACTTGGTTGCCTCCCCATTCTGTAAGGTGTCCACACTTTCTCTGACCTTCTTCTTGCACCATTCTTGTTACCCTTCATGTCTCTTACTAGCTGCAACTTCAGTTGTGCTTTGGCGTTCCTGATTTCACGCCTGCTCAAGCAGTATTTTTATACTCCTCCCTAGTCATCTGTCCAAGCTTCCACTTCTTGTAAGCTTCCTTTTTGAAGCTCACCAAAGACTTCATTGTTAAGCCAAGCTGGTCGCCTTCCATATTTGCTATTCTTTCTGAACATTGGGATGGTTTGTTCCTGCGCCCTAAATAAGGTTTCTTTAAAATACAGTCAGATCTCTTTTTTTTCATCCAAAACTGAAAACCAAAAATTTTGATTTGGAAATGCCATCACAGCACCTCATTGAAATTTTAGTTTGGGTACCTTGTGACTCTTCTATGGGGTGGGCCCCTGGCCAGACTATATCTCCCGTAATGCATGGTCTTCCCTCTTGCTGAGCTGTTGCAGTGCATCATGGATATTCCTGGCTGTGGTGCATCATCAGTTTACAGGTATTTGGTTTTTCATCAGAAATTGGAATTTTCCATAGAAAGCAGACATTTTTCACAAAAAAATTGATTTTGTCAAAAATATAATTTTCTGACAAAAAATAGTTCTGACAGAAAATTTTTGACTAGCTTTATCATATTGGGCTTTTATAGTATCCCCAGTCTGATTGCTCCTACCATTTAATTCACTGAAGATTTAAAATGCTCCCAGGTGAGTGTGTGAACCTTCCTTGTAAAGAAAAACAATTACTTAAAATAGTAAACTTCACATTTGCTTTATCATTGCCAGGTACTCAGTGCAATTATATATAGCTGTCTGGTAATTCATCATTGATGGTATGAGAAATTTGATATGTATTTTCATTAAATTGTTCTTCAGGCATCTGTTAAAATAATGTGTTACCATCTTCTCTGCTGGAGAGAAGACAGGGAAGGGTTAGCTCTGTGAGTTTGTGTTTGTGGGTGTGAACAACTTGTCTGTGTCCTGGAAAATTGTGCACTCAAAGTTCTCAAGTTATTTTCATTGGCAGGAAGAGAGACACATTGCGGAGGTCTGGCTATAGATATCCTGGGACAAATAGTCCCATTGTTCATCTGAGTGTCTGTACTGAAGATAAACCTAACAACACATTCCTGGTTGTCAATCAACAGTTTTTTCTGCAGTACCATTTGTGATGTAATGATAATCTGCTCAAGGGGAAACCTCCATGTATCAAAACCCTAAATAAATATGATGTATTTGTGTAATGGCTGTTTTTAATGAGCCCCACTTCAGTTTTTCTCTGCATTAAGGCCATTCATTTAATATAACCAATGACTTCTTTCTGGTGCCATCTCTACATTTTTCTGCTTTTTGATTTTATTTCCTTCATATTTGCTACCACATGCAAACTATGTCTTTATAGGACTCTTAGAGGTTCAGGTGTTATATATAATGCCAGAACACACAGTTCGTAAGTTGCTTCACATATGGAGTGTACAGGGCTGCTAAAGAATTGGGGCCTGAACCCTGAATGCAAGCAACAACCAGGATTAGACCAACAATTACAGCTCCATGATGTTCTTGCTTTTCACTGGTTTCATGCTTTTCCCTACTGCTCACTAAACCTGGAAAGGTGCTGCATGAATGTTTATAGCGTTCTTTCAGAGTTTTGGGGATGACATATAGTTTATGCATAGAAAAACAATGCACTTCATATGCTAGTTCAGTACAGGTTCTTTGGTCCAAACAGCATTTGACATGCATAGTAATACATCTTTAGAGACACTCATTGCCTAAACTGAGAGAACAACTTTCCCCTTGAATGGACTTTCACTTTATTCTCAGTGGCTCTGTGAAGAAAGATATTGACTGGTTAGTAGATGTGATTCAGAAGCTGAACCACAGTAAAAGTAGTTGTTCCAGGGTATTTAAAACCAGGATGTAGAAAAGTATTTTTTCTGGCGGACACTCAACAAACCCAACCACTCTCTTTGTATCCCAGCAACTAACCTGCATGAAATTGTTTTGGAGGAAATCTACATCTTCTAAATGTCCACCTACAAGGTGAGCTGCCCCCTGCCTGCTGGTGAGACTTCCTGCTCAGCTACTGTTCAGCTCACATTTCTAGATCTTAGTATTGCAGTTTTAACCTCTGTAAAATGACCTTTCTTGATGGCGTCAGCTCTTGATCTAATTTATATTCACTATATTATTATGTATTCAGGGATATTTTTATGCACATCTTTTCACTTCCTTGTCTAAAGCACTTTTTCAGATTTGTAAAAGTTATTTCTCAAGCTGAGGTCTTGACCTATTGATACTCTGCAATGACTGAAGGGGTAGTTATGATAACGTGGCTTTTATTTGTAATATTTAAAACTGATGTCAGTTGACTGAAGGAGATGATACTGTATTGTGCAGCAGGAGCAGCTAAACAAGAAACCTCTATAATGAACGCCTTGTTTAGCTAATTCTATATTGTGTTTCTATTTTTCAGGTAACATTGATTACAAATTCAACTCTATGTGTAAAGCCCTGACTTCATTGAAGTCAATGGGAGTTTAACGTTTGCCTTCAACGGAGCCAGGATTTCACCTTAGGTATCTGTAACTGCTGTTAGGGAATATATTTAGCAGTGATCTAAGGTCCTGTTAGAGCTACTTACCTAATAGCTGATAGTTCTCATCTGTATCACATTAGGTAGTGCAGTGCTTTTTCAAATGTACAGGATGCACCTCATGTTCCTGTCACACTTTGTACATTGGCTTTTAAAGGCAAGTAATAAATGCCAAACATTACAAAATGGCATGACAGCATGCCTTGCTTCAGTTGCTGGCAACAGTGTCTTAATAAATTGCTGAGCAAATGTTCATGCGCCATCCCTGTGGCTCAGTTCAAAATATATCATTACTTGAAATTTCAGCTCACATCGTTGTTTTTACGTAACCTGTGCTTTCCATACGCATGATCACAACAAACTCAGATAACGATTATAGGTCCACCATATGCTGAGATCTGTTGGGTACTTTGTGTATTTATATCAGAAAGCGGAGGATGGGGAGTTTTGTTTTGGACTCAAAGTGCGAAATCTACTCTTGGGTAGAAGGTCAGCATGCTTAAGTCCCACTTAAGCCCCAAACTGATTCATATTCCTGGTGCAGATGTTCTGCAGTTGGGTTAATTTCACCCTTTAAGCAAAGTGATATGTTGTCCAGCACATTGCAACAGGGACAATCAGACTAAGGACTTGAGAACTGAAAGGGTCTGCAAACTGGAGGTTTATCATTTCAATGGAGTCTTTTCCTGGGGCAAGTTTTGAAAACTATTCCGAAGAGTGTCAGAACACATAATTGGCAATATTGGCAGAGAGATCACATCTCCTTCCTCAAGCTGGCTTCTTTATCTTGGGTTTGAGGTATGATGTTCAGGCCATACCTGCTCTGTGGACAGAAGATAATGTCAGATTGCCATGCCTAAGTCGTGTTGTGGATTTAGCCTAGGTGCTTTGGAAATCCTACTATTAATAATACCCAGCTCTTATATAGCGCTTTTCATCAGCAGATCTTAGGGCATTTACAAAGGTCATTATCCCCATTCTACGAATGGGGGAAGGGAACTGAGGCATAAAGAGGGAGCCTAAATCTCATTGAAAGTCAATGGGACTTAAGCTCCTAAGTCCCAGATCCTTAAAAGTACTTTGATATTGCTCCCATTCAGTGTTGCAATGTCTAGCTCCTAGACACTGCCACCCGGTGAGAAATCCTCAGCCCCACAGTAGGTGCCCAGGCTCCCCATACAATGCATTGGTACAGTTGGGGTCCAGATTGTCAAAGAAATAAGTGCCTAATTCCCATTGAATAGGAGTTAGGTGCCTAAATGCCTTTGACGATCTGAAACATGATGTCTAAGAGAGGGCTTCTCAGAAACCAAGAAGCTGAGGGGGGGGAGCCACCTAAGATGGCCAGGCGTGAAATGCCAAAGGAGAGGGACGTAAATGTTTACTCACAGCATCTCAGCTGTTTGAACCAGAGATAGGTGCTTACTGTCTCTTGGGATCTTCAGCTGAGCACCTCACCTGGAATTAGGTATCTGAGCCAGGTTATCTACGTAAGTAGCCCATGCTCACCTGAAACCATCTGTGTCTCCTGCTCATGCTCGACTCTGTTTCCCTCTGACCCCAACAGTCTTTTGCGTGGATGTGATGCCATGCCTTCCTACCTATCTGTGGCCTATATCTGGCCCCCCCACAGTGGAGTCTGGCAGGTATGGAGTGTTAGGCCTTGTCTACACTAGAAAAATAAATCCACCTAACATAGTGTGGGTGGATGTCCACACTACTCTCCTTGGGTCGCCAAAACGAAGACTGAGGTGCATGTTGGGGAGGGGCGGGGGGGGGCAGCAGAAGGAAAAAACTAGGTGTCACTACTACTATGTACATTGTGTTGAGGTGGGAGCAATTCATGCCTCTTCAGTTCAAGGTGATTGCTCTTCCCAGAGGAAGAGGTCAGGCCAGCACTATACCACAAATTCCTGGAGGCGTAGCAATGTTATTCAGTGGCATATCTCTGATTGACATTGCTGTGCCTGCATAAGTCTGTATGCAGTTATACTGGCAAAACTGTGCTTTTTTTAGCTGTATAGCTTGATTTGCTGGTAGAGGGTGGTTTTATTAACTGATACAAAGCCCAGCTTTGCCAGTATAGCTGTGTCTACAGTAGGAGTGCTTTGCTGGTGTTGTATAGTATACCGATATTCCTATACTGGTAAAGTGCTTCTAACGTAGACTGAGAGTTGGTCTATACTTAACACTTATTCCTGCATGCCTATGCTGACAAAACCCCCAGTGCAGTCACAGCTAACATCAGTGATGTGGTGTTCCTGCATTGCCAGACACAGTATACACCAACAAAAAGTTTTTCCATGCTTGGGGACTATGCTAGCATAGCTGTTCTGACATAGGTGCTATAGTGTAGATAAAGCCCTTGTCTTTGTGTGTGTGTAATGCATCTGGTGGAAGAAGTTTAGTTTTTGCAGTGAAGTGTGAAACCAACATATATAATTTTGTCTTCTTTCTTTAAGTAAAATTACTATTGTGTTTTGATTTATAGGATTCGCATGGTATTGGTTTATTTAAGTTAATGAAAGGAATTAGATGTGGGAAATTTGGCCAATGTTAAAGATTTGGACTGTTGTGGTTATATCCCCTTACACCAACATGCTCCACAGAGGGAAAGGTAGTTCTGGAAATGGCAGTCCCAGAAGATTAGCTCTTTTGGTGCAGAAATGTAATTCCTGAAAATTCCTTTTGGAAGCAAATATTTTAGGGGCTATTATTATGAGTAAGAGACATTAAAGCTGGCAAATACCTTAATGTAAATTATCTAAAGTACAAGTGTGGAGCAAGACAGAATTTAGAACTATACATAACTAACATCAAAGAAAGCTATCTGAGTGAAATAGCGCTGTTTTTGTCTTTTTTACAATTTAATATGTATGGTTCTGAAAGCATAGGATGACTTAAATTGACAGCACATACTGTATGTCTTGTGGCAGACAAGTCTCTGTGATTGTGTTCCCAAATAAATTTGGGTTAACAGGTACATTTCAATACAAATACGAAGAAAGCAAGGGTAAAAATATGTGGTGGTGTAAGTCAAGAAACAACAGGAAGAAAAGCTGAAGTGTACTCCAAGCAGAATTTATTAGAAGTCTATTCAAGAAAAAACACAGAGACCCTTTGCTTATAAGTATTTAAAGTCAATTTACCTGAAAGCCAGGTATGAAAAACTTGTATTTTTAAAAATCAGCTACAGAGTAGAAACAGTACTTTTTTAAAATATCACAGGCAACAGATATTTAAATCTTCCATCATAAATGGCATCAAAGATAGGTATGAATCTCACAGCAAAGCTGCATGCAGATCTAAATTAAAATTGAAAGCCTTTGAAATATAAAGCTTTGCCATGAAATTTGCAGTAATAAAGGTATGCTGCACAAAGATGTTTCTTTACCTCGGTCTTAATGGCATTTTTCTGTAATAAAGGAATATGTACATTTAGATTTGGCTGGTAAAATCATTAATAGAATTTTGCATAAAATGCTATTTTACAGAATTGCACTATCTAGATGTGCTTATGGTAAGAGGGGCAAGTAAAGAAAAATGCACTGAAGATGTTCTGTATATGAAGAGGGCAAACATCAAATGAGGAACTTGAATTTTTTTTAAACAACAAAATAGTTCTGTACAAAAAAAATGTACAAAATGCTACAGAGACTACATACATAGTGATAAGATCAACCCTTTACCACAAAAAAAATGCAGTAGAAGCTTTTGCCATCTTATAAGGTGCTGAAGAAACCAAATTTGAATTGTTTTGTATAAAGCCATAGTCATTATCATCCTGTCTCTTAATTTCATATACTAGTTATGCTTACCTTTGCATCAGGAAAAACAATGATGTGTTCAGATATTTGTTTCATTCAGAAAAAAAATAGTAAAATGTATCAGTTTTAATACTTTGTTTTTTTTTTTTTTTGTAGTACTATATTCCTAAATAAGAATGTATAACTCAGATTTTGTTAACGTATAATATATATGTAGTGAAATAAAATCAGTACATCTGTGCATATTTTTTCAGGTGGCTATATTAGAATACAACCTTGCACTAACACTGTTCATTTTTGTTAAGTAAACTCCATCTGATAAATAAAAACACTAACCTCTCAAATTTTATGTTGCTAATTATAACATATTTAGATATAGTTATGTAATGTTAGACTATTATTGTTATCTGTCTTCGTATCTCACGGTCTCATCATTATTCACAAACTCTCAATATTTCATGCCTCTTGCACTTCTTTAGTTTTTAAAAGAAAAACACTATAGCTTATTTGGAAAAAATGAGATTTTTAACCAATACAATTGCACCCATCCAACACACTTGCAGTTCCCCCATTTTAACTACTCTTGCTTGAAATTTTACAATCACTGTGCATATGTCACAACATATAAGTGCAAGCAAAAAAATCCAGATTATAATTGTCATATATCGTAAACCAGTAGAATAGGCAAACTTGTCATACGGCAAAGTGAAAGCAACATATGCTGCCAAGCTAAAAAGAATGTGGATACTCAAAAAAAACCTTTTATTTTTTTTAAAGTAAATAGCAACTTTTACTTTATACCAGGTGGAAGCTGAGAATCAAATTTTTCCATAGCATTTAATGCTAGTACCACAAATACCCACAACAGTGCAGGTTTTTCCATGGAGATTCACCTGTGTACCTTCCATCCAGGTTTTCCTATTCTTTTGTTTCAAATGGGTGAAGGGGAAATTAAAGCAGGAAAACAGGAGAAAGTACTTAAATGTTGAAACGATTCCTCTTGTTTCATAAAAGCTTAGTTATTCACACTGTAGTCGTTGCTGTAATACTGCTGGAACAGTTTGGCAGATGAGGATGGAAATGATGATGAACTAGATGACCTCTATTTGAGACTGCAAAGCAAGAAAATAGAAGGCCTGTTGTAGCATGTTTTCTAGCAGCTTTATGCAGATGTGTTGCAGAGATGCAGCATAAATAAGTAGGGAAAAAAATTCACAGCCTCTTGACATAGTTTCCAGGGAAAGTACCAAAGAATTTGGTTCTCCTTGAGGTTCCTGAAAGTAGAAGTAATAAATGAAAGATGGTAATAACAGTAAGTAATCACTATGCATGTGTGGCCTTTAAATTTTGTTTTCAGTTTATGGGATTTCATTAGCACTACACTATTATGACAGGAGAGACTTTTTATGTTTGTAAAAAGCCAAACTGGCCCCCCTATGCATTGCATAGCTTGATGAATTACATTTCCCAGTCGTATTGTTACCGAGTTAAAATATGAGGCAGGGAAAAGCACTTACAAGAGGCATAATGACTTTATTTTATTTCAGTTATGTGTAGCCAGATTATAATTCGTGCTAATTTTAACATATTAAAATATTGACCTAATACCTTTGAGGGTTATTTAACAATATTAATTGTAAAGAATTATTCTTTCATAATAGTGGATGTCATCAGCTGTTCTGTAAGATTTCCAAAATAATTTAGGACTAGTAGGACAGTTAAAGTATTTTTCTCGTTTATGTAAGATGTTTTGAATGATCAAATAATCCTTTCATCTCGTTTCTGAAACCCTTACTCACACAGAGTAATACTTGCTTATATGAGTAGTCCCATTGAAATCTTTGGGATAATTATGTGAGTAAATTCCATTCAGTCTGGGTGAGGGTTGCATTATGGAAATCCCTATTAAGTCAGTGGGAGGCTACCTATTCACTTCTGAGGGCTCTGGATTGGGCCAGTCCCCAAAGACTTCAGCATAATCAGGGTTATTATGAGTGCCAAATTACAACCAATTTGCCACATAAAACACATCAAACTATATAATTAGCTAAACATAAGCAAACTATGAGGCCAGCAAATATTTCTGAAATTAAAATTAAAAAAAAAAAACTAACCAAAATAAAACATACCCACAAACCATCCATCATCACACTTTTCCATCACATCAATATCATCTCCCTCTCTGAGCTCCAGTTCATCTTCGTTCCTAGGAGTATAGTTATATAGAGCCTGAAACCTTAAACAGGACAAATGGTATGTTTTAAAAAAATAAGTTCTTTTCATCTTTACTAAACTAGAGGAGCTTGTTAAACATTTAATTAACTTTTAAAGTAACATACTCGCTAAAAGCAACAACACTGCATATTGAAAACAGCTGACCTTTTGCCTGCATAAGTACTTTGGGAGTAGGTCCAGAATAGAATAAATAGCATAGTTTATGTAAAAGACAACTCCTATGAGATTACTCAACTGTGTATAGAGGGACTCAGACAGTATGCCATCTAACTGAAGATGTCCGTGCACAACACCTGTCAACTCTATTCTGTGATTCTACCAAGGGTACTGAGAAGGGGAGAGGCTTTTGAGAAATAGTTAGGTTAAAGCTGGAAGGAGAAAAATAGAGGTGGGGCAGCCATGGGCCTAAAGGGGAAGGGAAAAAATGTTGTGTGGGGGAGAAGAAAGTAAGCTGCTGGTCCCAATTCTGTGTTATACCTCTTCGAAGATAAACTAACTTCTCCCACTTCCTCCTGTGGTGTATGTCCCCTTTGCACCTCCTGGATTCTGGGCCTGGCCAGGCATGAGCTTGGCCCTCAATGTAAATTAAAGCAGCCTCAGAGGCTGAACAGATAAAATAAAAATAGATGGAAATGGAGAAAGTGAGAGAGACAAGAAAGGGGGAAAAATTAAAAAAGTTGTACTGTGTATCCCTGACAGAAAAGGGAAGCTAAAAGGAAGGCAAAGGGCTAGTTGCAGTTACATACCAGGAGGGGATAAAACATTAGACATTGAAACTGGTTAATTTCTTGTTTTACATTTATGAGTGAATTTATGAGTGGTCATGAATGTGATGACTTGAATCAGGCATAATGTAGGATAGACTGTGTTAGCTTTCACAAACAGGTCTTTCACTGCCACATTTTCTACCTCAGAATGCTCTCTACTTTTTCAATCCTAGCCTGTCAGTTTTGCGCTGATGTGTGCGATGGATAAATGGCAAGAGAAATGAGACCACCAAACTCATTTTCTTTTGGTGCCTGTGTTAGAGGTGAAAGAATAGTGAATTAAGTTGTTATTAATATTAGGGCTAGATGGTGCTTATACAACAGTCTTGTATAAGGCGTCATATGTAACTACAACAGTTGAGGAGCATCCAAGGGATGGAATTCCTTCCTTCCTTCCTCCTCTCCACTTCTCTTGCTCCAGGAAGGGGAATAGTCTCCTACTGGCCCATGGTAGTAGCAGATTACTGCAACCTTTACTGTGCCAATTCAGCTGTTTTGGCTGGCATATTGTGGGGGTGGACTCGAGGTTCCCCCCATTCCTCTATGCTTCTTTGCCCACTCCCTACCCATCGATGCAAGGCTGAGCATACAGTTTACCCCCTTTGGCGTGCAATAGAAATGCAGGGAGACTGAATAGCAGCATGTGTATAGGTTTTTATTCTACTTCGAGTGATTGCTCATATCCATTCCAGTATAGGTGAGTGCACGCCACCGTGCACTGGTTCCCGGAACTTTTTTTTCCCCTTAGCAGACCCCTGGAGTACCGTGCTCATGCCGCAGTATATGGGGCACCACCGACCCTGCGGGCCCTCAATTCCTTCTTTCCGCCCGTGACGGTTGCTGGAATGTCTTGCCTCTTGCCACAGCAAGTAGCAATCCCCTTATTGACTGTGTTCTTTGTTGTTAAGTAGTTAATAGTTAGAGTTAAGTAATATAGTTAGCATTAGAATAAGAAGAAGCCCTTAGGGGCTTAGGGTGAGTCATGCCTGACTCACCCGGTTTCAAGTCCTGCGCCGCTTGCGGCAAACCCGTTCCTGTGAGTGACCCTCATGAGCGCTGTCTCAGATGTTTGGGAGAACAGCACAGGAAGGATCAATGCAGGATTTGCAAAGCTTTCAAACCGAGGACTCAGAAGGAGCGGGACGCTCGGCTGAAGGCCATTCTGATGGAGGCAGCGCTCCGGCTGGTCTCTGAACCGATGTGTTCCCCTGTGGCACTGAGCGTCTCCTCGGTGCGGAGTGCTCCACCGGCACTGGAGTCGTCGTGCCGCTGCCAGGCACCGGTGCCTAAAAAGAAGCACCAAGGCACTGAGCGCCGAGGCTCCCCCGCACTGCCCGCGCGGCCGGGGTCGAGCCAGGAGATGCCCCAGCCGCGGCCCGTTGCAGAGAGCCTCCCCTGACTCCTGAGGGTAGGGGAGCATCTCTGCAGGGACCATCGACGCTGGAGGCTTACCATGCGGCACGGGCCCTCCTGGCCATGCCAACGCCTCCGTCCCCCCCCTCGGCCGAGGGTGCAGGAACCAGTGTCCCGGGGTAAATCCGCACTGGGTGCCTCCTGTGGGTGGCAGGGACCCCCGTCAAGGGTGAAGTCCCCCCCAGACGGCCAGAGAGGGTAGATTGGTAGGGTATATTGGAATGGATATGAGCAACACAACTCGAAGAACAACAGTTACTGGTAAGTAACCCTGGTTTTTTCCCTTATGCTGAACTATAATCTGGCTCCTAGGTTGTAGTACATTTTAGGTACTCACATCACCCAGACAAAATTCCCCTCAGCTTCAAGGAATTCCAAACTAGGTGATTAATTCTGCTGCTGCTGTGGTCTGATTTACAGCTCCTGTTTATAAATCATTGCTGGAAATAGCCAACTAATGGAATAATGATCTGCCTGAACAGATTTAAATGGGAATTAGGTGCGCAGGCACTTATAAAAACCCACTAGGTGTCTGTGCGTGTTTTTAGGCACCTAAATACCTGTACAAACATGGCCCTTTGGCACTTCAGAGCATAAGGCTCATTGAAAGTCAGTGAGACTTAGGCTACTTGGGCCTGCTCCAAAGCTCATTGACGTTAACAGAAAAACTCCTATCGACTCCAATGGGCTTTGGATCAGAAGCAAAGAGCCTAAGTCACTTTTGAAAACTGAACTTAAGAGCCTAAGTCACTGAGATGCTTTTGAAAATGTTACCCTTTATCTAGTTTTATCACTTGCTCATGCAAAGTTCCCCTATAAGATGTGATATTACATTCTTGTTTTCAACCTCATCCACTTGCTAACCCTGAAATATCCCTTGACAAATAATAATTTACAGGAGCTAATTCAGGGCTAGTGTAGAAGACAAACTGAACGACTATTAAATCTTTATCATTAGCATTCTGCTCAAGAAGTCTAAAAGTGATGGAATCACAAAATGGCCATGAATTGGTTTTTAAATTAATTTCTCTCTTAAGTGCAACACATGGAGGAATGTAGGAGTTTTGTACTTGGCAATTTTACAGTACATTTATCCTCATTTGTGAGATGATGTATCTTCATAGCTCATTTGTGGTTTTGCCATCAGGGATTTCCTGGACGATGTCTTCCAACATTTGGATAGCTGTGCTATCCCATGACTCTATTAGGTAGTTTACTGATTCCTTTGAATATATGGCTGGCTGTTGTTCCCCTTCCTTATGTGCCAGTGTTATATCTCTGGTTTAGTAGATAAGAAATATACTTACGGTTCCCCCCCACTGTGTATGTTTTCATGAGCAAACACAGGGCGCTGTGGCTGTAATGAAATGATTTGAAATGTAATAAAGATTTAAAATTGTTACTAATTTAAGTATAATTTGGATACTGGCATGATACAAAATTTCTTGACATTTCATATTTCATTTTAAAAGATAAAGAGCAAGCACTAGAACTTTTACAGGTTTAAAGACTAGACTATTTTGAAGGACACAGTGAAAATTTTAAAAAAGAAAAGCTTTTAATTTATCCAGTCTAATCTTTTTATGCTGTAGGAAAAGGTCAGAGTTGAGTCCCATTGCTTTTTCAATATCACTAAGAGTTGCAGGAATGGAGATACTGTGAAACTCAAATGCGAATAATGCATGTTGTTATTCATTCTTTGCCTGAAATGAATTCTCAGACAAAAAAGGAACAAAAAATTATTCTTGACAGCAAAGCATGAACATCCATTCATTATGATTTCTCTAGACAAACAATATTCCTATGTACGGTACACACACGCTTTTAAAAAAATGAAACTAATTATGTCGACGTAACATTTTTACGTTAGAAAGGCAAAGTTGGTAGATATTTTCAGTGCAATGACCTTTTAAAAGAGTTACCTTCCCTTTTAATTAAGCATCAAAACCGAAAGCACATCATGTTATGAACAAACAGAAAGCCATTTGTTTATATCTATTTATATCTATAATCACATTAGACTCAATCCAGAAAAGGTGGAGTAGCTGCTGGTTGTAAGAGGAAAGTAATTACTAGGATTGTGATTACATTATTAGTGGAGGCTGCCCTCCCCCAGCCAAAGAGATTTGGAGTCTGGGAGTACTTTGGGAACCATAACTGGTATTGGATACCTAGATAATAAAGATAGCTCACACCACATCTTCTCCTATGAATTATTAATTAAGAGTTTGTGGCCTTTTCTTGATGTCATGGACCTTATCATATTTGTCCACGCCTTTGTCTTCTCCAGATTTGACTATTCCAATTCACTTTACGTCAGGCTACTCTTGACGGTCACTATGACGTTTCAACTAGGGGAAAATATAGTGTCTTGTTTACTTGCAGTAATAAGAAACACAGCATTGCTTCTGTGCTCTGAACTGCACCGGTTTCTCAACTGCTCCAGATGAAATTCAAGAGGTTGGCTCCTTTCTATAAATCGTTATATAGTTGAGGTCCTACCTGCCTTAAGGACTGCCTCTCCCCCTATGCACCAGCATGACAGTGGAAATCATTCACAAAATCATCTGGCACCTTTGCTAACCATTTATAGATATTTATGATTTTGTATCAAAGGCAGAGAATTTTCAGTCGGGGTCCCTGGCTTTCAAAATTGCTGCTTCCTGTGGTCCACTACAGCTCTGTAGTCTACTGCTGTTTGGGTAAACTCTAATCCTATTGAATCTGTCACACACACACATATGTAACGGGCACATAACAGATCCTTGCATAAATAAATAAGTTCCATATTAACTCATTTAATGTAGACAGACAAATAGCCCTGTAATAACACTGCAATATAACACCCTTGCAAACCATTTTAAACATAGTTTTATAAAATACTATTCAGTCTGACTTAAGTGACTACTCAAGGGGCCAACACAAATTGGTGCTTGCCAGACAACGTCTTCTAATAAAGGTGGGAGAGACTGGTACGCTGTAGTATTAAGGATACCTTCGGATGGTCTCTAATAACAGGCGATTGCCAAATAAGAGTGAATTCTTATCCAGATTTCAGTGTACCTCAAAAAACTGATAACTTTTTTATGCTTATCTCAATAGGATTGCTGCCTCTCAACAGCTACATAACAGCATCTGGGGCACTTAGGAATAAAGCCATGGGAGACAGTGAGGTGGTATCCTCCCTAGCAGAGTAGGCAAACTACATCGCACAAGTCCAAGAGAGTTCACTGCTGTCAGCTTCCATATGGGACTATTGCCAATTATAGAATGGACACAGAACCCCTCTAAGTCTTCTTCCACCCCAGGGCCAAAGGGATCGGTTAGCCTGGAGCGTAGCTGGAGGTTGGGCAATCAAAAGGTAGGATCCAGTTCTAGTAAGTATAACTTCCACTAATGTTACTAATGATTACGTATGTGCATTCTGTGGGAAAATTTGGGTCAAAAGTTTAAAACAATTCTGTCAGTGTTGGGATCTGATATTTCCCAGTGCACCCCTCACTGCAATGGCAACAGAAATCTGTATTAGCAGGTAGCACTGGGAAATCCTAATTCTTGACGTAAAATGAAGGTGTCTCTGAGAAGTTCTCATCCATTGCACTTTGTTCCTTGCATACAAGAACAACATGCAGCAGACAGCGTGTTCAATTTTCTTAAGTTGCTGAACCACAAAATTCAAGAGTGCCCCTCTAATGAACAGTGCCCGGAAGTTTAAAAGACAATAATCACAATTTATGCTGTTCAAAGTTTACCTCAATAACTTAAAAAACACCATGATCATTGTTTTTTACAGGCTACTTATATGGTTTTTACACTGGCAACCACCCCATCGTAATTCCTTACCAATAGTGCTGCCAAAGCTAAGCACATCAAACTAAAGGATTCAGAGAGACAGCCACACACCTTTTAAAAAACATAGATAAGGACAAAACTACTTAGGTGTTCTCCTCTCACAAAGTTTCCTCACAGCCATGTCTAATTTTTCCATCTGATGTTTATAAAATAATTTTAATGCAAACTTTTAGGTTAGGTAAAATGATGGTCTATCACTCTTGGGAGAGTCTCCTTAGCCAGTTTGAACAGTCCTGTGATTTGACAATTACATGCATAATAGCAACGGATCCACCACACGGATACACAAATCTAAAAAAACCCCAAAAAACTTATTTAAAGGGTTTTTTTTGTCCTTTTCTTGAGGAGCCCTTTGTACATTAGATGGATAAATACAAATTTTTCCCTCTACAAATACTTTGACCCATTTCAAAGCCTCCACTCCATGGCCACCGTCCTTATAGCTGAAGAAGGCTGGACAAAACTCCCTTTGCAGCCCAGTTTGGCCCTAGGAATCATGTGATTCTAGACAACTTTCCCCCTTGTTGCTAGGTTCATGGCCGCCCGAGTATTTTGCAGCACTCCGAGTGCAAAAATCATACATTAAAAAACAAACCAACAGCTAGCAACACGCTCTATTAGAATGGAACACATACAGATTTATACTGAAGCTAACAAGTTAAGCCACATTTTGATTAAGGGTTACTAATCACACATTATCACAGTTTACTAATTACACATTATCACAGTTTTTCATGTGGCTAAAATTACACAATGTTAACGTTGCACACAAGGTTATTTTTAAATAAATGCGCACAATTTACCACAGACAGCATTATAAACATTCTTGATTTAATGTTTATAGAGGTTATGGGCATTTTTGAAAATGCCGCTAGGCATTTAGTTGCATATTTAGTTCCTTAAATACCTGTGAAAATTTGGCCGTACATGTCTATGTTCTTTGCCTTTTATGCTTTCTGATATAAATCCTGTCTATGTATGTGATGTGCATAAAACATTCTTAAATTATTTTTGTTTTTATGCTATCTAATAGTGAGAAATGCAAACGATAAAACAAAACATATTATCTGACTTTAGTAAACTCTCATCAAAATCTGATTTATCCAGCAGAAATGGGAACAGGTATTATGATTGGATTCAGCACTGAGCTCCTGAACTATGCTCTGTCTGCCCTTCCTCAAATCCTTGACTGTGATTTGAATACTAATGGTAGGCTCTGTGCAGTTCTCTTTTAAACTCCTATTGATGGGTGGTGGTTGTTGGTTTTTATTTATTTATTTATTGCAAACAATAAAGGGTAACCTCCTTAACCATGGTATAAATGACTGAGTACCTTGAACATATGCCAAAAGAGGAAGAAATGCGTCAAGCAATTCAGCACTACTGTCTTCTTCTACATGTAGTTCGAACACTTCTCTGTTAAATTCAGTAGCTCTACTTAAGTCAGCTAATGTTGACGTGACAGAGAGTAAAATGACAGAGTGCAAACTTAATTAGAAATAATAATACCTAGCAAATACATAATATTTTACATAGTCACAGAACTATAGAAACAATGAATAAAACATCACAATGCCCTTGCAAGGCAGATAGGGATTTTGATCTCCATTGTACAGATGCAGAAACACACAGAAAGGTTAGGCAGAAATTAGTCTGTGTCTGGTCATAAGCAGAACTGGGATGAGAACCCAGGAAAGCTAGATACTCAGGGTATATCTACACTGCAGTTAAAAACCCACGGCTGGCCTTTGCCAGCTGACTCAGGCTCATGGGACTTGGGCTTAGGCTAAGGGGCTGTTTCATTGCAGTGTAGACTTCCGGGCCTGGGCTGGAGCTTGGGGCTCTATCACCGTGTAGGTTGGGAGGGTCCTAGAGCTCGGGAAGTCTACACTGCAATGCAACAGCCCTGCAGCCCAAGCTCTGCAAGCCTCAGTCAGCTGGCATGGGCCAGCTGCAGGTTTTTACCTGCAGTGCAGATGTATCCTCAGGCAATAGAGTGATTGGGGTCTAGAGTTCCTAGCTTCCAAGCCCTGGCTAAGTTTACTAGACTAAGTTGCCTCCTGTGTAGGAGTAAAGATTTAGGGCTTTAGTTTCAACAGTGCACAATTACAACTGCATGCATGAACATATACACAACTGCATATCTCATTTGTGTGTACGGTTACTGCAACAGTCTGCATGTAAGGCATATTTGCATATCGATGGTTAATTAGGGAAAACTCATGGTAACTGAGCATGCAAATTAGGTGTGCAATTGTGGCTGCCTAATTTATGTGGAATTAAGCCCATAAAGAATACACAAGACACACTGCTCAGTATAGCACCTTTTTACCGTTTTTTGCATCCCTTCATGCGGAGTAACATAGGGCCTGAACCTTCTCTTCTGGCAAAACTAGAGAAACACGAATATCTTCTTGTGGGGGAGGAGGATACACCCCCCCATACACGTAATAACCAGAGAGAGGGAGACTGATGCAAAATCAAAGGGCAGTTGCACAGAAAGAGTTCTCTGCGCTTCCTTGCAAATCCATTCTGCTATCAACTGGAAGAGGCAAAAGCGGTCTCAGAAGCTTTCGAGACAAAGCATACTGAATGTTAAAATACACATGTGTAAAATATTTTGGTCCTAACCAAAAAAAAGCAGCATAACCCAGAGACTACATTTTCATTTAGAATCTTCTCGAATTTTAGAGCACATAATATAAGACAAATACATATACTCTGTAAATAATTTGATCATTAGGTTAAATAAAATACATGCAGTTAGTGACTGTTACGGAGCGAAAGGCTGAGGAGAATGACAATTGCAAATAGCAGTGCGAGCGAAAACATGGTATCAAGTGAGTACAGCACACATTTCTATGGCAACAAAATATTTTCAAAATAAGAATATGCATGCAAAAAAATCGAGGAACACCAAACACATTACAAAAGCCACAATACATGCAATAAAGTCTAGATTTTTAGCTATCAAAAAGTTCTTTTTAATAACTGGAAACGCTTTGAAACAAGAGGAGCCATTTAGAAAACAATTGAAAAAACAGACTAAATAGTGTAAAGAATTCCATCATTTTTGATGTTTTGTGAACACTGGAAATACTACACAATACAGTGGAGATACAATACACAACAGAACTGTAATGTAAGGTGCTGTCCACAAAGAATTTAATTATACTTTTATGCAAATCATTCTTGTAGTTTGACAGCAGCATTGTAGCACAACAGTAATGAGACACGGCATACAGATAGTATTCAAACATACGTTATCAAAGCAAAGAACTGAGAGACTAGATACTTAAACTCCTTATGCTAGGGGGGGATGATGACATCACACACTGGGCATTCAGTACCATACCCTGTGTGAATAGCTGTGACCTCTGACAGGTGAGTTGCAGGATCTCTTAATCATCACAGGGCTACGAGGAGGTTTACCCATAACAAATATCTCTCTTTTTAAATCAGCCTGGAAAAACCATAAAAATTGTGTCAGTTCATAGCTTAAGTACAAAGCCTTACAGGGGATTTTTGCTGCTTCATTTGCACATACAAATTGGACATGCTCATTCTTTAATTAAAAAGGCCCATGTGTTAAAATGCAAAGAACAAGCTGATCTGTTAGTCCAGCACACCTGTGCTGTTGCTATTGTATCACTTGTAGCGTTGCTCTGGCAGATTCACTGACATCTAGAGTTACAACTTGCATTACTTACCCATGACCCTTTTTGGGATATGATCTATCCCTGCAAATTTAAATACTGAAGTGACTCAATTAATAATATAGAACACTCAAAAATATATAGCAGAAAGTTCAAAGCGACCAGGGAAATACTAGCAACTGATATTATATCCCTTTGAATGAATATTAAAGTGAAAGCTCTGCTCAGCTCTGACCTGCTTTCTGAGTGCATGTTTAAGTCGGGGGAGGATGCTAAATGAAAGGATCTCAGTTAGGCCGGTGCCTATGTAAATTAGCTCTCAGAGCTGATTGTTTGATGGAAATCAAAATTTACCAGACAAAGGAGATGTGAAAAAAGAGAATTACTTGCAGGAAAATGGTGAAGTGCAGTATTCTCTTTGGAAGGCTTGTCCTTTGGATTTTGTGAAGAGTTGTACTTGAAATGTTTGTACCTGTACTTAGAGTGAAGAATGGGTTTCTTTTAAAAACTGGAAGAGTGAATAACAAACAAACAAATGCAACAATAATGCCAAGGAGGCCAAGAATTCAGGGGGCCAAGAATGGAGGAAAACTCCTTAAGATTCCCTTTGTGGAGTTTTTTAATTCTTCCTTCAGAAAATGAGGGTTTCTCCATCATGGAAGAATCTGGTAATTTAAACTTTCAAGTCCTATAGATATCAAGAGATCTGCTGGAAATCTTGCACCAGGCATGGCTTCCTTAAGTTCCACAGTGTGATAGAGTCACTGCTACATACTATGGATGTGGAGGATATGTTGCATAATGTTCTCCTTGCCGGCCATGTCCTCCCTCCCTCATAATCAGAACTAGGAAGCGCAGTGCTGCTTAGCAAACTGACCTGCCTTCGACTGCATGGGCAGGAGGAGATCTGTTTGACAAAGGACTTTTCCATATGTGGATCAACAGGGCACAGGCTGGCTTTAAATACTTAAAGTCCCTCTGTGAGATAGAAGGCTCTAAAGGAATGATGACATTAAAGAGACTTTAAATCAAAGTGCTAAAATAAATGTTCTAGTTTTGTATATTTTTAATGAGACTGGCTTACACTTGATTTAACTTTCCACTATCATCTCCCCAACCCTTTTGTGGTCACAGGGGGAGATTTTTAAAGGAACAAAGGGCAGATAGGCACTCAACTCCCACTAAAAGTCAATAGGAGTTGGGCACCTAAGACACGGAGGCCTCTTCTTCACTATGAAAAAAGGTGTATTATTGGGTCTGCTAACACATGCTAATTAATTCCAGGTAAAATCCTAGTGTCTACAAGACAATTTGTAGTTTTCACATAAATTAAGACCTATCAGGGAGCCACGTCTTTGAGTCAACTGCTAACTCATGTGAAAACTACAAATTGCCTGTTCTTCACTAGGGCTTTATTTCAATTTAATTAACATGTCAGCTAACTTGAGCTAAAAACACACCTTTTTTCCATAGTGATGGCGAGGCCTACTTCCCCTTTAGAAATCCTACCCAGAATTTCTTGTATTCCACTGTCCTTAGTTTCATCTAAGAGTGTTGAAAAAGTTCTGCATACATCTGTGAACCAACATTTTGTCTGACATGAGCAAAGTTACCATTTTAATCATCTAGTATTCCTTTACCTTGTAGGGCTTGCTAATCTTGAACAACTTTCCCTCATCTGCTATATTTTAGTTTTGTACTCTTTAGTGTAATCAGTTAAGAGATTTAATGCCCTAACTTCTTAATACAGTAGCTGTGTAGTATTCAGTGTGTTACTCACTGATATACACAAGTGGAAGGGGAATAGGAGCTGGCCCTTCTTCTTCCAGTTCACAGCCTAGAAATAGGATGTTTGTGAGATCCAAATGGATCAGCATAATGTTAAGTATTATACTTTTGTCTCACTACAAGTTGCTGGGATGGTAGTTCACCTGCCCATTGCTGTGCTCAATCTTTGCTGCTAGACAAAGCATTGCCTGCTTAACAGAGACAGGAATTGTTGTTTCTAGAACAGGTATGGAGGGCTGATCAAAACTTATCAGTCAATCAGAGTTTTCCCATTGACTTCAGTGGGGTTTGGATCAGGCCTATGCTAATTATGTTTATGGGGGAATTGCTCATTGGCCTTCAAAAATAATCTAGAGTAGGGAACAGACAGAAAACTCGGGATGATCAAGAAAAATAGATTTAAGAGTTGTGGATAGACCTCTGTAAAAAACCAAAAAAACCCAAAACTGCTCTCTAGTTCTTATCACTGCTTAATCTGCATTGTCTTAAATGAGACAATCAAATATCCCTCTACTGATAATTTGCACTTCTGACCCTTAACCACTTCCAATGAAAAAACCCAATATAAAATCCAAAGTCAGAATTCATGCGCTGACATGTATGAACTTTCAGCTTGTATCTTTTCAAAGAGTTGTTTGTATTTCCTTTCATCTTGGATTAATTTGCCTTGTTAGGATTTATTGATAAATGCTCAAATAATAATGAAAAATCTCTAGATCTCCTGGGGAGAATTTCAAAGATTTGTGGTTTCCTTAATTTGATTTGTTTGTTTTGATTTAGAATAAGTAAAAGCACCCATCCATAGACTAACTGCCCTGCCAATTATTCAAAATGATAAAACCAAAATGCAAGACAATTAGTTCACCCCTACTAGCAAGGTGCATTCACATGCTCAGTTATTACCAATCACATACATAGGCCACCACCACAATTTATCACAAGTTATTTATCTTCAAAGCCAGCAAAATGGCCCTTTTGGCATGCCCTCTAAGTAACCAAATCATGGCAACTTTTACACCAGGGACAGGAGGTTATTTCAGAGCCCCAGGATCCCAACAGAGAACATCTGACCTGCAGCTTCCTCTTTATTATAGGATCTAGCATTAGCATTTCTACTTGCTGCAGATACCCTAGGTAGTATATCACAGGGGGAGAGGTGGTGTCTCAGGTGAGAGATCTGAAGATGTCAACAACATATCTTTCTCAATGGGGAAAAACTGAACACCTTAATTCTTGTTTAAAGTCAATCAATTATTTGTCCCATATTAATATACATTATTAGTGTGATTATTCAATAAGTATTGCCACAAATATACATATATATATGTGTGTGTGTGTGTGTGTGTGCTGCCATTTAAATTGCAATTTTTTTTTCAGTAGTCTATCTGGCCAATCCCTATAGTGTTTTTCTGGTGCGTTTTCTCTTTTCTTTTTAAACCAAATTGAATGCTCATGAAATTAACAGCTCTGAAGACTGACCCTCTCTATGTAACCAATAAACACCTAAAAAGCAAGTGGCATCTTCTCTGCACAGCCCTGCCACAGTGCTGCAACCCTGACCTGGAAGTATGTCTAGGGAAGAGAAATTTACCCACACTCCATATCCGTTCCATCTTTGGCTAATGGGACTGACAACAAGAGTGCTACTAATGGGCGACAAGTGTGATTGGGGTTATTATGAAGTACACATCTGCCCCTTAGAAATTGGACTGAAACTACAAACTCATTTAACATAACATCTGGTAAATTTGCAGTGGCTTAATGACCTAGAGCCTGATCCATCTCCCATTGCAGTGATGAGAGATCACCCATTGAATTCAGTGAGTGTTAGATCAACCCTCTAGTGTGGATTCAGACACATGATCTAGAGATTAAAAGCTTCCACATCCTGTCCCTGAGCTATCTAGTCCCTTCATGATAGCTTTTTCTAACTTGTCATTGTTATTTAATCTGAAAAGACACTACCTTGCTTATAACATTTGAGCTAACTACATGCTTATGCTATGAAATAATGGTAACTGAGAAATCATATTTAAAATTGTTTTTAAAAAGCTCAATCTCAGCATTGAGCTTTCTATTTGTCAAACATACAAGGAAACATGCAGCAATTCATGCTGAACAAATGCAGTTACCTTTAACTTTGGTGAGTTTATCTCCTGTCGGTATGAGAGTTTGGAAAGGAGAGGAGGTGAGTGGGGAACAGCAGACTGGGAAGATGTGGAGACAGACTGAGAGGGAGGTGCCTTGGCAGAGTGAAATGGAGGACTAGAAGGAAGATGAGAAGGAGAAGCAGAAGGCCCTTCTGTCCCAGAGGAAAGTGGGGTTGGCTTAAACATTTAAGAAAGACAACAAGTAATCATGCTGTACAACTATCAGTGCAGGACATACAGTGCAGAGAGAGGAGTAATAACACCACTAACAAGAAAAGGAAGAGAGAGAGAGAGAGACCCGCTAACTGCTGTACTCAGGTTGATATTACATTCATCACAAGTCATTAAATCTAACGTTCTGGGGTGAAATCACCCATAGTCTTATCATCATATTCTACTTACTTCCCACTACTATCCTGTCTGTAGGCTCACTCATTTGAAAAATACTAACATGGGATGAGAGTTAGTGTATCACTTGTCATTTCATAACGATATTCTTGGAGGCCCCCTAATATGTGTGGGGCTTGATCTTGCAAGTGCTCAGCAATGAAGGCAATGGGAGTCAAGGGTGCTTAGCACCTCTCCCTAGAGCTCAGTATCTTGAAGGATGAGCCCTATGTGAAGGTCTGTTAAACCTTTAAAAGGAAACCCACCTTCAAATACAATATTTATAAGGGACACTCTTGAGTTAAATTACGTCCAAATGTTAAATATTATCAAAATAAGCTTTTACAAAACCCTTTGTGCTTTTCAGAAATTAGTATTAAAGCAGTTGTTCTTAATTAAACATTCCTTCAAATCTCCCTTTTGTTGAAACAGAAAGAAATATCATCCTTTTACATGGTACCCTTATTTTCTCCAGTTTTCCCCTCTCTGCTAATTAGCTGCCATCATAATAAGTCTGACCTGTAAGGCAGAATACGTGACTTTCTGCATTGGCCCATTAGTGCTACCCTTTGAATTATATGACAGAGTGGAAGCTCTCAAACACTGATGCAATAAGACCCTGAACAAGAAACTGCTTATAAACAGAGCTCAGACTGAATCAACTGATTTTCATTTTGCAAGTCAAGAGAAATGCAAGGAAGTGAGAAAAAAGGATACACCTACAAAATGGATTTTTAAAACAATCTTTCACTTTTAATAATGTAAGTGTTATTAATATCTTAAGTAAAGGAATGTGTTTGTTAACAGCTATAGTTTTTATACTGGCAGTGTTCCTTTAAATAACCACAGCATGGTTTGTTTTCAGGGTTATGCTATAGTTTTTAAGCTATGAGAACAAGTTACAAGAGCTGCAAAGTTTTCCTAATAAAACAGTCTTACATTCTATATGGGATCACCTGTTACCCCAGATATCTGATTTATAGATTGGTTTGAACCAGATTAACTGCTTGAACTGTCTGACTGTTTAAACAGACTTTATGTAGGAAAAATGAGTTACTAAAACTTTGCCTAGAAACAGTACAATAAATTTTATATAAATACTATGTTGTGTTAATTAATTCAAGGCCATCTTGTGGCATTTAGCCATTGGCATGCATTAGGAGCAATACAGAGTTGTGCTGGTCCAGGTGGAACTGTGGGAGGGATCATGCCTTGGAAAGGATGTGTTTCATGGCCAACCTTGGTCTGCCCCCTAGTTATTAGTCACATTCTTGTGACATGAGCAAACTAAAATTAGCTAGCTGGCCAAATGACACATTTGAGAGGTGAATTGCTGAGTCTCGGCAGATGATTCCTCCTCACTCTTTGAGGAGAAGGTGGATAGCCCTGCTTTTGGGAGCTCCCACGCTGTCAGATAATTCAAAGGGTAGCACTAGTGGGCCCTTGCAAAAAGCTGTGCATCCTGCCTTTAAGGTCAGAACTATTGTGATGGCAGCAGAGAAAGGAAGACTGGAGAACAAGGGCAACTAGAATGATATTTCTTTCTGTTGAGCAAGAGGAAGATTTGAGATCGGAGTGCTATTTTCTCTATCATGAAGAATATAATATAATTTATTTAATAGAATACAAGCCTAATTATAACACTCCATGCGTATGTATAGATACACAAAAATATATTAGAAAAGACCAGACTAATTATACTTGGTGTGAACTGTATGAATGTAGCTAAAGCTTAAGAAATTAAAATACCTCTTTACTGATACTTGGTGAACTGTATCCTTCATAAGGTATCATAGGCTCACTTTTAATTGTTATTGGGGATTTTATTCGGTTATAACTCAGTGTCTCCTCTATATACAGTCTTGGTGTTTGTTCTGTTACATCAGCTGCATGTCTGTAGAAACGTGAATCTTGAAATTTTGGCTGACCCCCTGGGATTATTGACAGGAGCTCCTCACATATTTCCTCTTCCTGTTCATCGATTGCCACTAGCATTCTGGACGGGGAATCACATTTAGACGGCTCAGACACAGCAAAAGCAGTGCTCATGGTTCCACATGCTTTTGTAGTATCTGATAAGCTTCTGGTTTCTTTGACAGCTGGAGATCCAATCATCTGTTTCAGATCTTTGTATTTTCTTTCATTCGTTTTGATACCATTTGTTACAGGCTTATGAGCGGTGTCCTGAAACTGGATTGCTGGAGGAAGTGATACAAAAGTACATGCAGGAAAGAGCTGAAGAAGAGATTCAGGAGACCTGAGAGAGGTCTTCGGTGACGTAATTGGAACAAAATGACCATCCTTAACTTGGCAAGTGTTATTAGAAGGGGGCATTGGTACAGACTGGGATGCTGTTAATGCCAAAGAGTTGAGTTCCTCTAGATCACAAAGAAAGCTGTCAGGAAAAGGTGGAGGAGTTGGGGCAGGTCTGCTTGAAGGTGGAAAACCAACAGTCAGTGACAGCCATTCAGTGGTGATAGCCTGGAAATTCCCTTTATTAGAATCTGACCAAGGAAAGGAATGATATCTGGGAGGTGGGGATGATGCTTGGGAAGCCAACTTTAGACATAAGGAAAAACATATGAATTAAAAATAAATGAATAAATAAAAATGACATTGCACTAAGATATGAGGAGATTAAGCAAATAAAGTTATGTGCCATTTTCTGAATTATAGGATATTTCAGTGAGCACAAATATCTGAAATCATTAGTACATGAATCAGAACAGCTGAAAAGATATTTGAAAAGTGAAACTGTATCAGGTTCTGGCCGAAGGCTTAAATGTCAAACATCCAGACAGATCTGAATCACGGAGTTCATGAAGGGAGCCTAAATTTGATCTGCTAGAATTATGTTACTTACTGCTCTATGCTACTGAGCCCATCACAAGTTGATAAATAGTACACTCAAGGCTGCTGTAATATCCCCAAACCATCATTATTATTTTGTGAATACTTGTGCTGTTAAAAGGACTTTGCTCACTGTGAGTGCCATTAAACACTAATACAAATAAAACAAGCTGGATGATCTAATTGTCCTAACATTAATGTTTGCTGCACCTTTTTCTGGTGATCTTAAAGAAACATCTTAAATACATTGCATACTTTTATTAAGACATCAGTAGCTACATAATGCATTTTTTATTTAAAAATTGATGTCATTTTGAATAAATACAATTACATTTTTAGTTAAGGTACATAACGTTTAAATTTAATTGAATGTAGACAGTAAACAATCCTTTTTAAGATGATGACAGTGTAGTACATAGCAATATATTTTGAGAAGCATTACATAATATTGATTGAAGTATCCTCTGGTAAAAGAAAAGTCCTTTTGTAAGAATGACAGACTGGTGAGTCATACGTACACTGCGTCTGTAGATATCCATTGCTTCAATAAATACTGAAAATGTATTTTTTGTTACTAGTAATCCTCAAAATTAAACTGGCATGAAAAAAAATGATTTTAATCTCCTTCTTAGAATAATCTAAACAATTCTAGACTGCACATCTCTTTAGTTATCTGGCTTATTTAGATTTTAAATATTACTGTAGAAAAGAAAATAAGGCTTTATTACTTATACAGAGGTTGACCTCGAGAGTCATAGATTTGGGAGAAGAGGGCAAATTACTTATCTCCTTCTGAAATTTTGTCAAGGTAGACAGCTTTATTTTGGAGAAGTTCGACAATTGGTATAGGATTTCCTGATACCAAAGCCTCTTGCAAAATTCAATAGTTTTGAATATCTTTGTTTTTGACAATGAACAGATCCCACATAATGCAAACAATATTCAATTACCCCCCAACACTGGAAGAGCCACCAGAGGCAGAAAGTGATATAATGGGTTACATGATATATTCCCCACTGAAAAGGAGGAGAAAGAATAAGTAGAACCCTGAGGTGAAGCCACTGATCATGCTATACCCAAGTATTCTGTTGGGAATGCTTACGTTTACTAAAGCCTCTCCAGCTACTGTAAGAAAAGAAGAATTAAGACACTTTTTCTACACACATTGCCTCTTCTGAATATATAGAGGAATTAAGAGATGAGAAGTTGGTTTGAGAGATTTTAGTACAGTATTGCTTTTTTCCCACTTCTGTTGGTGCAGCAGCTGCTGCAGAAATACTTTCTGTCACATAAAAGACCCTTGAGTTTTTTCTTAAAAAATAGATTCCCACTGCCATGCATGTGTGTAGACATCTGTTCTAGACTCTGTGGGCCTGATTCTCCACTTCGTTATAGTTTTATGCAGAGGTAACTGTGCTAATGTATCTGTGTCCACACTCTACACACTATTGTAATACTCTTTGTACAAAGTATGTCTTGTAAGGTACCATTTGAAAACTCACAGCATCAATATTGTCCTAATAAAATGTGTGTGGTAACATTAGATATAAAGTTATAAGATTCCACTGTATGGTGTTAACAACACATGTTCCACACAGATTGACAAATACGTCTGTTTCAAACAAAGGAATATGAGCTCTGCTTCAATTGCATTGAAGCAATAAAGAGAGTCATCAAGCAGGAAGTGGGGACAAAGGAAACTCAAACAGGTGAGAAAACAGCAGCAGGGAACATCCTTCCACATAGACTTTTTGTCTCCTGGTACCCAGCTGGAAATGTTTTTCAAAAGGGGGACTGAAACTATCAAAAAGAATGGCAAACAATGCAAGGGACCCCACCTCTCTCTCCTTGCCCATCGAATCTGAACATCTAAAGCACCAAAGAAAGCCTTCATTGGATTCTGGGAGAAGGGGTCCTGACCCAGAGTGTTTGATCAGTAAGACTGCTGAAAACACATGGTAAGAAACTTTGCTTGAATCTGATATAATTTAAGTTATGCACCAGTAGCATTTTAACTTTATTTTCTTGTAACCATTTCCTTTGTGTCATTACTTTTACTCACTGAAAATCTCTCTCGTTGTAGTTAATAAACTTGATATGTTTTATCTAATCCAGTGCATTTAAATTGAAGTTTCTGAGAAACTCCATTTGGAGAGGCAACTTGTGTGCATATTATTTCTATTAAAGAAATAATGGACTTTGTATAAACTTGTATTGCTCAGTTGATGGGTGGGCAGTACAGAACATAGATTGCTAGGGGAAAATCTAACACTGGAAGTGTGTTGGCATCACCCTGCAGCATAACCAAGGCTGGTAAGAGCCAAGATGTGGCTGTCTGGATGCAGCACACACAGACATAGCTGGGAGTGACTTGCATGCTGGAGGCTGTTTGTGAGTAGTCCAGGCTGGAGGCTACAGTAGCAAAGCATTGTAAAAGGAACCCCAGGTTAGAAGGCAGGGGTGACACAGCTACTCATTAGTCTGTATTATACTCTGTTATGTCACAGTAAGTACATTGACATCACCATAAAAGCTAGTCTAACAGAGTGGAGAATAAGGCCCAGTGCCCTTATTGTTCTATCAGAAACAAAAAGTGCCTGTCTCCTGAAATTCATCCATCTTTAATTCTCCATATTCTCAGAGATTCTGCCAAAACTGATCATTGCTACCTCTCTATGAAGTGACTAGGAAAAAGAACATGTATTTTTTCCCACCCAATAAGAGTTTTGGATCAGAGATAGCAACAATTTAAGTTTTATCATAGTTAGCCCCACAATCCCTCTAGTTCTAACTCTTTATCACAGAACTCATTGCTAAGGTTCTCATCATTCCATTGAGAGCTCGGCTGTTGTTTCAAAGCAGTTAGGTTCACATGAGACTCATATTTAATTTAAAATCACCCAGTAATTCTTTGATATTTAAATATTTTACATCTTCCCTCACTTCAAAGTTGAACTGACCAAACTTTGGGGAAGAGATTGGAATCAGCAGGAGTTTGGATCGAAGGGTCTCTATTTCTTGGAGCTTGAAGAAGAAAATAGAATGTCTGTCCCTGGTCTATATTTCTCTTTATTAATTGCTGGATAGTTCAAACTAACTTTGTTGTGATAAAAAACTGTAAACACACCAGAAAGCAGATTCTCAGCTGCTGTACATGTCATAGCTCCATAAACGCCAGTGAGCTATGATAATTTACACCAGCTGAGACTGCTCTGATAAAGCATCCTTCCTTGACCAGGAAAGAATAGGGCACATTTGAAGATCAAGAACCATATCCTGTTCAAGCAAATCTCACATTTGATGCTATTCATGTTTATCCATAGGCACAAAATTCAAAGATCCGGCTTGTCTGTCATTTTGGTAATTGCTGGAAATCTTTAAGGAAAGTTGGAAAGCTTCTCCTTATTCTAATGTTGTAACTTAGCATTAATATATGAATAATTATAAAAATATATGTTAAAAGAAATGAGGTTAACTATTACTGATAATGAAACAAAAATGCACCAATAACTGAAGAAAGAGCGCTTACAAACTACACACACAAACAGAACATACTCTAAGGAGATAAACAAATAAGGAAAAATGAACATTTGGAGGGTTTTTTCTGTCCTTGATGTTAAAAAATTTTAGACTGATAACTCATTAACAATAATTGAAGCCACATACAAAAATCTTCATGCTTTTATTGACTCTAAAGAGACACTGTGCAAATCTTTGTTAGAAGGTAGTAATATCTAAGCAACTGAATAATTTATCAAAGTCTATTCATCATCAAAACAGAACAAAACTTTCAGTGGAAACTGACTTTTCTCCCATCAGCCAACTTAATTTGTGATGGTTGCACAGATTGCGGTGGAGAGAGGTTCAAACACTTCTGAAAGGTTTGAGAGTGCTTATGACTAGGTGTGAGAAGCTGTAAAGAAGCTTGATTTCAGATTATAGCTACAAAAATCTGAATCTGAAGTGTACTGCAACGTGATGACATTTGCATCGCTATAGCTTAACACAAGTGTTATTATACTTTAAAACACCCCAAGGAGCCTGCACTATGACAAGAGTCCATTTCTGGAGTGTGGGTGGAAGAAAGAAGGCAAGTCACACAAAGAAGTCATTGGCTGATTCCTCCTTGCACCCAAGGATGGACTAGGAGAGCACAGGGCTATTTTTGACCAGCTGTGTCCTCATGCAAACAGCCCTCTCATGCCACTCTGATGGCTCTCTTTTAGGGATTGCAAGATCTTCTGGGCTGTGTCATGAGAAAAGATGTTCATATTGCAATGTAACGGTCTGCTGAACATAACCCACAAAGCTCAAATCCTGTTCCAGGTTGCCAAACAAGTTTAGTTCTGGTGGGCTTGATTTCCTGCCCAAATTTGTTGTCTGACCATACTCTAGATAATGTAATAGTTAATTACTAGACTTATGGAATTTGTGATCCATGAAGGATATTTAATATATATTTGAAAATTATGCCCTTTATGTCCTAAGTTTTACACTTTTAATTTTATAAACTTAGGCCTTGTCTACACTACAAAAATAAGTCAACCTATGTTAGGTTGACTTACAGCCACCACATTAATTACTACTGTGGCTGATGTCCACACCACCCTCCCTTGGTTGGTGATGTGCGTCCTCACCAGGAGCACTTCTACCGACCTAAGAGGAGCAGTGTAGGGAGCTGAGAGCTCCGTCTCTCAGCTTCGCTGGCAGCTCCTTCCAGCCACCTGGGCCAGCCACCCAGGGCTTCTCCCCACCCCATTCTCTGCCAGGAATCAGGGGAAGCCACCTGAGGCTTTTCACCCTTCTCTCCACCGGGAGTGGGGGTCCAGCTGCTCAGCTCTCCAGAAGAGTGGGAGGCAGCTGCTCGGCTTTCTTGTCAATTTCCCAGCTCTGCTGAAATTGACAAGAATGACAGACAACAGTCCATAGAAGGAATGCAGTGTCTACCCTGACACTGTGTCACCCTAACTACACCGACATAAGCCTGACACCTCTCATTGAGGTGGTTTTAATATATTGGCATACCAGGGAGGTTACATAGGTGGGAGGAGCAGTTCAGTGTGTACACCTCCACCGTTTTGTTGACAAATGTCAGCTGACTTTTGTTGACTAAATTCTGTGGAGTAGACCAGCTCTTAGCAAAAAGCAGCAAGAGTCTTAAACGCATAGTGTATAATAAAACTGTAAAAAGTAAAGTCATACAATGAATATTTAGCAATACAACTCCATCTTCAGAAAAAGACTGAGAATTAAATATGATTTCTGTGGGTAGAAAGCTTGAATTCTTTAAAAAAAATGTGTATTAAACTGTATTAGTTATTTTACCAAAGATTTACGAGTTTGTATAAACACTCTCTAGATATGATGGAAAAACAAATCTTCCTTACCTTAGTTGAACTTAAATGGTGTATTCTATCACTAGAATAGCTTTGGGGTATTGGAGGATCCGGATAGTCGCCAGCACCTTTTGATGCATTCTTTTTGATGACTTCTACATAGGAAACAGGGAAGATGCCTTGTCTGTTGGTTCCTGGTATTTTACCTTCATACCAGTTTTGATCAACTCGTTTAAGAAGAATTACTCTGTCTCCCTGTAATGCATTATCAAAATTAATTATCAGTGGACAAGTGAATACTTTTTTCTGAATACAGTAGTTTATATTTTTATCGCAACATATCACTGTATTTTTCCCTGGGAGTCCTTTGTGGCCCTGTCAGAGACTTCAGAATCTCCCCCACTAACTTCACATAGTGCTAACTATCATTCCAGCAAGAGACGGTCCGTGTGGGTCTATGAATGCCATTCCTACACCAGATACTAAACCATAATGTGAGGTGCACTTTATCCTGCTCAGTGGGTGTCTGAGTTCTGAATTCAGCCTCTGAACTCAGATGCCTACATGAGAGCACACTGTTCTTCCACTGGACCACTGACCTGGCCCCTTCCTGTAATCAGTAATAATGACTTGTATTAATTTAAACGTTGTTTGGGTTTGTATTTTTCTTGAAAAGCCAATACAAATTAAGAAAAAGCTCATACTAAAGTGCTTTGCTACCAGAAGAATTTGGAACTGGTGAAAGCAGAGCATGCCACAAAGGTAAAAAGGAATTCCTAGAGGAGAAAAGATTCAGCAGTGGTACTCCACCTGATAGAGCATGCCCAATGTCTGAATCCGCTCTCAAAAACAAAGATGAGCGCATGGTTACCTTTCATTATTTTCAGCCAGCCAAAGAACTGGATTTTAAAAAGTCAATACTCCTCTCAACTTTTCTCCTTAATAAAATTTCATGAACTCCGGTTTGTTTTATACAACATACATTTTATCATGTGTCCTGCAGGACAACTTTTTTCAATCCCTACGTTCACATCCTCCAATCTCAAAGTTCTCTTAGATTTATGTATATTTTGTTTCTGTTGCTGATTTGTGAGTATCATACAAGCCTCTCTAGTTGAAGAAACAAAAACAAATAAGTGCCAGCCACTCTTTCATTAAAACCAGGCTGTCAAGATAGCAACTCTTGTTGCAATAAAATCCAGCAGCAATAAATATGAATGTTAACAATGTTTATAAATAGAAGTTCACATTACAGTGTTCACATTTAATATTCATATTACAAAACTAATCCTTCTCTTCCCTCTTCCTGATTTTAGGGCATATTAAACATACTATGGGCCTGACACAGCAAGACTGAAGTCAATGGAAAGACTCCCTGCGCCTTCAAAGGGTGCTGGATCAGTCCCTGAATCACCATCAATAAGGTCATGTTCTGGGCTCAGTCATGTAAGATGAAAAATACATCAGTTATTCCTTTCTACCAGACCATCGTCATCTTCCTCAATGCTTAACTGAACAGTAGGCTGTAGTGATCACTTGCCATTTGTTTCATTGCTGTGTAGCTACAAGGGCTTGACGTGCCAAGAGTCCAACATTGGAACAGACTTGATGAACCCAGGTAATAGGGGGTCTGCCTCTGGGCCCCTTCTTTGCCTCGGTTGGTGGAATTTTATCCCAGATGTTATAAGCCACCTGGAGAACAGCATTCACCAGAATGTCTTGTGGCATTTTCGCATCATGTCTGAAAAGTGTAAGACACCATCTGTGGACAATAGCCTCAGTAGGCTGTAGACCGGAGCGACCATAAACATCTGCATTACAAATGAAATCATTCCACTTTATGCCCAATATACAATGTTGGCATTTTGTGTCCAAAGCCTCCAGCTTTGCCCAGTTTGAGCAGCACAGTGTTCATGTTTTGCAACTGTACAACAGTACGGAGAGAATACAGCTCAAATAGATCCTGAAATTAGTTGTCATGATGAGATTATGTTGATTCCATATTTGTTGTAAATGACCCATGCAAATATTGCGATGCCAATCTAGTGGAGATCCTCCATGTGAGAGTTGGAGGAATTGGTGAATATAAAACCCAAATAGCAAAAGCTGGAGACTGCTTTGACAGTTTCATTATTCAAAGAGATTGGAGTTGCAAATGGACCTGGTCCTAGATTTTGCAGTTTGGTCTTTGACCATGAAACATGGAGGTCAACCATAATTGACTCCTCCTCCATTTACTGGAGTGCCTCGTGAAACCTGTCAGGACTCCATAATAGAAGAGCTGTGTCATCAATATAGTCAAGGTCTGAGAGCAAGAGATCACCGATCTTAATGCCTATAGACCTGACGGAATGCTGCATTACGAAATCCATTGCCTGACAAAAGAGTGCAGGGGCCAAGACACAGCCCTGCCTGACACCAGATACTGATTTAAAAGATGCCGACATCCATTCCCCGAGACATACACAGATAATGGTTCCATTATGCAGCTTGCTAATCAAATCCAGCAAGTCCTTTTAAGGCCTTCCATAGCGCGACTCAGTCAACTGAATAAAACATAACCTTAAGATCAACATACTCTATGTTCAGAGGCTTCTTGAACTCACTGTGTATCTCCAACAACAAACAGAGGGCCAAAATGGTGTCTAATGTGCATCTGTTCCTCATAAAGCCTGACTGTTGGGGGCAACACTTCCAATGTAGCAGGGGCTCCAAACACATCAACAGAACATGCACAAACACCTTCCCTGGCATGAATAACAAGGTGATCGGCCTGTAGCTCCTACATTCACTGCACAGTCCCTTGCCCTTATTAAGTGAGATCACAATACCGTCCTTCCAGGTGGTTGGCAAGGTTCCAGTTCTCCACACCAGATAAAAAACGTCCAGAAGTGATTCTGCAACAGTGTCCATAGAACATTTTAGCAGCTCTAGGGGGATGCCATCAGTGCTGGCTTAGCACCCGTTTTTCAGTTTGCAGATGGTGCGCTTCATTTCCTCCAATGTTGGTGCATCAGTACAAGTGTCTGGGTCCGAAACTGCAATGGCTGCCAAATCGTCCAGCTCTGAAGAAGCAGCAGCTGGAGGGTGGTTCAGGCCACTGGATAATGAGAGGATGTCACCATCTGATTTACATGGACAGCCTTGGCTGTGGTTCAGGATGCCGTTCATAGAGACTCCCTCTTAACTGCTGAAGTTGCAAATCGCACGGAATGCCAGCTTTAAGTCTCCCCGGCTAAGCCAAATTCAACATCACTTGGTTATAATATGCCTCACAATCGCGGAGTGCTAGGATATTGAACTTTCACTTCAGCTGATTATGAGTGTACTTATCGCAGTGCTGGAAGGCTGTGGCCTTTAATGTAATTGTCTGGAAGGCCTCCTTTGATAGCTGTGGTTGGCTGCTCTACTCTCAGTGGTAGATGCCCTGCTGGTGCCGTCTTCCCCTAACACAAATGTTATGGACTCATGTCCTGCGGACACGCTTCCTCTGATGTCGGCAGGCACATCTGCAGTATACTGTGACAATTTATTCAGTCATAGCTGGGACCTCTGCCAATCCATCCAAATTGCAACCTGGAAAGTTGCAACTCTTCACATGCATGGTCATCAGGCACTGTCTCACGCAAAATGGACCATCTTGGCATATCACTCCCAGGACTAAGTGAAGCAAGGCTGATACATCACGGATGCCACAATGTGGAAGATTCATTACTTGTGTATTCCGGTGGCCCCAACCACTTACATTGGCTAGCATTACTACTACAAGATGAAGCCAAGTACTCCTTGACAATCTGGACACCCATGTTTTCTCGACTACTTATTGCACGTCTTAAACATCAGCATGGTCACTTCGCTGTCACAGTAGTGTATGCGCCAACAGAGAAATCTGTTGATTTAGTCAAAGATCATTTCTACAATCAATTGGAATTCCTAGTAAACACCTCCCTCCATATGATAATCTTGTGATCTTTGTAGACCTAAATGCAGTTACTGGCTCCCAGCAAACTGGGCTTGAACAGGTCATTGGCCATCACGATTCAGGTATACCCAAGCAATAAAACTCTTGCCATTTGCTCACATTCTGTGCCTCTCAGAATCTTTCCATTCTCCATTTGTGGTTCAAGCGGCGATATATACACTGGATGTCATGGATCTCTCACGATGGTGTCACTCAGAAGGAATTGGACAACATCATCACACGTGACAGGTGCCTCTTCACCTCCTGCAGAATATATCATGATGCAGAATGTGCCACAAACCTAGTGGTTGACTGCATGATGAGCAAGTAAGCCCTTGGCGATGATGAAGAAGTTTGACATAAGTGCAATTCTCCACATGTCAGCGTTAGCCAACAGGTTTTGTATTGATGTCAGCAATAGATTCTCGGCTCTCGCTGACCAGCCAGATGGCGTCGAGGTTACCTGGTCTCTGTTCACCTCCATCCTCCACCAATCAGCCGAGCAGATGATCGACTACAGGCAACCAGACCATCTGGCACCAGCCTTTTTTCACCAGGAAAGTGTGAATGAGGCAGAATTTCCTTATGGGTACACATTCTTCTGCATGTTACCATTACAAAATGTAGTTTTGTTTTAATGGTCCTAATGGCAAATGTTTTCAAGCGTGTGTAACTAATGTTAAGCATCTGGATAAACAACTTTCATTTTCATAGATAATGAGCACCCTTCAGCTCCCGCTAATCATGGGTTTTGATACCTAAATTTAGGATCCAAAGTTTGAAATTTTACATTTGCATTACTAGTCAGTGTAGCAGATTTTCAGTGGAAGGTATTTTCATATCCATAATTTTGTAACCTGTTATGTATATGAATGATGCCCTTTCATCACCAGATCATCTGAGGATTAAACATCTTATGATAAAGATGTATCACTTCATAAAATATATAAATATTTAATATCTTGCTATGCCTAATGTGGAATTATTCAATAAAAATGGTTAAAAGGAATACTTATTTTAAATTACAATATGTTGTTGAAACAACACGAATTAGTACTACAATTAGAAAGGAAATATTGGTGTTAAATCCGAGAAAAAATATTTCTTTAATTAGAAACTTGCACCAATTATTTTACAGCCATGATAGTAGATTCCAAACAACAACACAAGTCTGTATTATAATAAAACCTCTTAAAATAATATCCAACTGTGTGACAATAATATGAAACACAAACTTGGGTTCTCTTTTTATGGAATAGTATTAATTTAGTATATTGCTGGGACATTCAGGATCCAGACATCCCAAGTGAAGACCAAGAGTTCTGAACCACATAGAATAAGCAACTGAATCAACTGGTTGCATACAATGTTATTGTGTATAATTATATGTCAAGTAAGATCTTTTATGAAAGCAGGTAATGTTCTGAACTTAATGGTCATTAGCAGATATGTATGCAAGTTATGGTTATGAATGTATGCATGTATATATGTGTAGAAAATTGTAATTGTAGCTAGGATGCAACTATAGCATCATCTCACAACAGGAGGTGAAGCAATCAGGCAGGGAGGGGCACCTCCCAGGCTAGTTATTTACATGAAACTAGCTCCAAGCACCTAGTATTGTACAACCCAGGGAAAGACAATGGTTAACTATTTAAATTAATGGAAAGACATTGCAACTGAAAAGTTTTCCAGTCTTGGAAAACTAAGGAAGAAGGGAGTTTCCCTCCTTCTTGTAACCATGAATTACCATCATTTGAGAGACAGAAGAAGAAGAAAAAATCCCTGCAAACCCTGTTAATCAGGAAGGGGTTTTTTGAAGTGAAAGCTATCCAGAAATGGAGGGCCAAGATCTAAGTGTGGTGCTGTCTGTGAAAAACTGGATCCCCTGACAGACAGGGCATGCCGGAAAATTGTACAGAGGCTATAGGTAACTTGTATTAGAAAAGAGAATTTAGGTAACATAGAAGTGTTACATAGGTTTAAAGCCTGAGATTGTGTCCTCATGTTTATTTTCTGTGTAACTTCTATGCGTTTGCTTTTCCTCATTGTTTCATCTTTGAATCTGTGATTTTTCTATTAAACAAACATTTATTTATTTTTACCCCGTGGAGGTGTCTGGTGTGCAAACTGTGTGAAGTGTGTGCACCAAAGTGAACTGATAATTGGAGGCAGGTTTTACCCCTTGGGGGGTGACAAACCAGAGAGGAAAAGTCTGAGTATCTCATAGGTAAGTACTCAGGGAGACAGATCTGGGGGGACTCAGGATCGGAAGGGTTTGCGGAGGTCATCCTGCAAGGAGTAACAAAGCTGGTGGAAACCAGAGTTGAGATCTGTTTGTAGGATGGCTACTGGTATCAGGGCTCTAAGCCATAGCAACATAGCATTAAGGAATCCAAAGTTATAAGACAGGTAGTAACAGAACCCCATACTAGTCTGGGTAATCTCCAAAATGTCACGGTTGCTTCCAAAAATGTCCAGAGACAAGCCATCACAGGTTTAAAACCTCTTATTATATACCCAAAATAGTTGGTGCATGTACAAAATTGCAGACCCCACAGTTGTAGTTAAGGAAAGAGGCATTTGAAAAATGTGTAGTTGGGTAATTTTCATGTAACTTGGGCAATTACATACCCAATAACCCAATTTATACATGCAACCAGATGTTTGCATGTGCAAATTAGGCAAGTACAACCTAGTTATCTGTTTGGCATGCCTAGCACATTTATAGCATTCACAAATATATAGATAGATACGTGGAGATACGAAACAAAGAAAGTTAATTAGTACCCTGCAAATATCCCTTGGCTAGTATTTTGCTGTGTGTGTACCACTACTGTGACTGCAGAGTAGGTGAAACAATAGCATTTATGTACAAGTTTTCAAGTTGTTTTAGTTATGAACTGTTATTCAGTGTTGATTTTTTTCATTGACGATAAATCTAGATGTTACCTTTCTCAACGACAGTTCCACATTTGTGTCTGCACTGAAATTATATTTGGCAATAGCTTCTCCAATCTCTCCAACTTGTGCTGGGGGAGGTGGCCTGGCAGGCTGTGCTTTTTCTGGGGTAGAAAGTTTCTGAAAGGAAAACATGGATTTTTTTTCCCATTATTTCCATGTAATTTGTGCATCTATTTAAAAAATTAATCCCAGAAATTCAAACAACAGACAAACCTCAACATAAGAAATAGGAAAAATTCCAACTCTTCCATGGTGCTCTCCCTCATACCAGTTTTGATCTATTTTCCTGAGGATATAGACAGTATCTCCTTTCTTAAAGGACAGTTCCCTGTAACAGATTTATTTTAGTCAGACATTTTAAAATTTGTGGTTGAGCTGCTTTAACTACTTCAGAAGTTTCCATGTTGTTTACATGTAATTCAGATCTGATTGTAATTTAACAACATAAATATCTGAGGAAGAAGCATCGTAGCTATAGATAATATATAATACAATAATGGTAAATTACAGATTTGGCATAATCATTAAAGTTTGCATCCAGAATCAGATATGAAACTTGGGGTATATGGGTTTGAGTTCTGATTTTGGTCCATTAAAGAGATAGGCCTGATCTACATCACAGCCCCAAAGCCATGCAGATCTGCATGCAAGCTTGGTATCTTCTGTTCTTTCTGTGTAGGTGCCACCTTAGCTGCTGGTCTACGGGTGGGTAGGTGCTCCCTTTTATAAAAGCAGAAAGATGCACTACACAGCATATTCCTCCCATGTCTTCATGAACTACTCTACCCTGCTTCAGCAAGGGGGCTCAGGCACCCTCTGCCATGCCCCACTCAGCCCACTCTGCATGGTTCACTGGCGTAAAAGACAGGATCATGTTCTTTATAAAGAAGTATTCAGTTTACTGAGCATGAAGATTCAGCCAATAACGATCTTTGTGTGAATTACTAATACAGATGCACATAACAGTCCTTTAAATTTAGGTAAAAAAGGGCATCAAAAGGCATGTTGAGTAATCTAGGTCATTGTTTAAAAGTAAAGGGTTATTGTCAGGGTAGTTTTTCAATAGCTTTTGATCTCAATTGTTTGTAATACTCTAAGAAATATGAAAATATTTTTCCTTTCCCTACCAAATTCGTCTTGTCTTCTTGAAATACAAGTCCAAATTCTGTTTTCATTGAAACCCACTTAACTCCAGGAGCTTCAGTGGGGTTGTGTGAATATTAACAAGAACAGAGTTTGGCCCCTTGTATTTTTTTTCTTTTGTCCTGATTCTGATAGAATATGCTCCTTTGAAACAGGTGTATGTTAAAAGTCTTGGTCAAGATTTTCAAAGCTGGCTAGTGATTTTGGTTGGCTCCGTTTTTGGTGCCCACACATTTGAACAAATATTATGAAGTATTTTCATCATTCAAACATTTTAAAAAACAGTTTACTTATTCATGAGCTACTGCTCAAGCAGAGCAAAGTTCTGGGTAGCCTTTTTGAGGCTGGTGTCCCCCAACAGAAATGTACAGCTTTCATTACCACAATCTTTGATCATTGGCTAGAACAGGTAAGATGGGCAAAGACAGATGTCTGAGACACGTATTTAAAAGATTGCCCTGGTTTAATTTACTCTTAAATAAACAACAAAACATTAATACTTACTTAGAGGTCTGAGCCTTAAAGTCATATACAGCTCGAGCTTGCAGCCTCTGAAAAGCAGGCAAAGTGATTAATACTTACATGTAATATTATCATATTAGAAAAATACTGTTTAGGCTGAAATTTTTTTTTCTCAAAAATGGGTGCCTAAAGGTACTACTTTTAAATCCATATTCAAGCACCTACATAAGTGGGTTCATTTTCAAAAGCACCCAGCACCTTCTAAAGAGCTGCTGAGTGCTCAGGGCTTTTGAAAATAAGACTTTTAGGTGCCTAAAAATAGATGAGAGAACCTAACTTTCAGTAAACAGTTTTAAAATTTTTACCTTTATATTTAATGTTAACAAATTCAGCATACTTCTGCAACATACCAAATTATACTTGCTATAATAAAAGTGCACTACTTTATTTAAAGGAACAATGTCAACTTGAATTTTTTTTTTGTTGAAATTGACTAATTTGAATTCAATTTTCTGATGAAGCCCATAGCATATCTTGAATTTTAAAATAAATCCTTTTAAAATATTTTAAGAATTTTTATGCTTCCAGCTGATGTTTAAATTGATTTTTTGGGCAGGCATAAGAGCCACACCATCAGTCATGCTTGGGCCCATCCCTCTTCTCCTTCCTTTTCTCTCTGTGAACACTCTTGCCCGTTGCCTTTTCAGGTTCAGCTTTGTTGCTGCTCCAGCTATCAGTAAATACGGTCTTGCAGAGACTGGAGAAGAGCATACAACATCAACAAAACAGTGAAACTGACTGTACACGAAATGCCGTGAAATGTATAAAATAGAGAAAAATACTGAAAAAATAGAGAAAAATGTTTCTTCTCTAATCTTTTTCAGTCAGTCATCTTAAGGGTTGCTTGTGACACTAGTGATTTATGTGTTATGCTTGTAACACTGTGATTTTCAGTTTGGTTAGGAAGGAAGAGCAGAATATTGTGCTTGCACTTAGAATATACCAGTTTCCCCATTAATTAGTTCATGCTGTGGCAGCTTCTTTGACTCAAGGACAAGAACTAGACTCCTCTCTGCTTCACCCAATACATATTAGTAGTGTTCTGAATCCTAGGAGCCAGAACTCAAATCTCCTAGGTAGTATGCTACCACTAAACCAACAGATTGGCCCAAATCAAAAGCTCCTTAATCTGTGGTCCCAGGACTGCTGGTTGCCTGAGGAGAGCTGATTGGTCACATGGTATCAACTCACCTTGTTCTTGGCTGCTAAATTACAATAAAAGGCATCTTAATAAATTAAGTTGGAGGGAACTGTCTGATTGTGAAGGAGAGGGTAGTCAGTTTGTAACCTCTTGAGTGAGAGGGAAGTTGATACACCAGATAAATCTCTCTACAGATGAGGTTCTATGAAAAAGTTAAACCACCTTTGGTCTAAAGACATTGTTTGGTTTATGAGAGTATATTGTTTGACATCAGTATGTCAAAATCATAATAATTCATGTGAGATATGCCATGTCAGGTACTGTTAGAAAGGCTATAATGTGCTAAGTAAGATGATGATGTTTATGTTTGTGTGTTATATGTGAGATGGAAGTTATGGATATGTTTGATATGTCAGCATTTCAAATTGTGCTGTCTGGGTAACGACTCAGACAGGATGGCTGCAGAACAATAGCCTGCTTAATGGCCTATTAGGACATTCCCAGGTGCAAGAGGCCCAGGGGGAGAAGCCAGGGATATACCTGATGAGTCATCAGGACTTGCCCATGTGACCCTGGACTATTTGCCTATGTGACTCTGGACTCCATTTTGGTTCCTGTGAAATTCCACAGGCAGCATACCTGATGAGGCACCAGGACTGGCCCATGTGACTGTGGACTCCATTTTAGTCCCCGTAAAATTCCACAAGACAGCATGGCCAGGGCCAGGGGGTATATAAGGCAGTGGCCTGGGAAACCATTTTGTCTTTTGTTCCTGTTCAGCTACAGACACATACCTACCTCTGGATCAATTCACTTGCAACTGAACCGAAGGACTAAGAGCCATCCAGATACTGGATGTATGCCAGAGGAACTGTACAAGCCTGCAAACTCCACAATTCTTCTAGAAACCTGATGTATATGGACTTTCAAATCATTTGTATGTATCTGATTGCTCTAATCTTTTAACACTTCTCTTATAGTTTGTTTCTTTCTTTTTATAATAAACCTTTAGTTTTAGTTACTAAAGGATTGGCTGGCAGCGTGGTATTTTGGGTAAGATCCAAACTTATATTGATCTGGTACTGTGGCTGACCCTTTGGGGTCAGAGGGAACCTTTTTAGTAAAGAGCATAGAGTTTAAATAACTGGTCACTTTACTGGACCTAGTGGCTGATTGGGAGCCGGAGACTGGACTGCAATAAAGGAGGCTGTGTGTATTTGTATTTTGGGCTTCTTGATAACCAGTGAGGGAAGTCAGAAGCACTGTTTGTGGCCGGTTGGGAAGCTTTGCTTCAGTGCCACCCACCAGCGCTGGGAGAATCTGCTTTCCTTTTTACAGCCTGCCCTGACCTTGGCATTTTCAGGTGGCTGCCCTAGACACGAGACGGGTCACACCTTCATATTTAGAATTGCTATTTTCCTCTAGATTATTGTCCAATCTGCCATATGTCAGTCCTTTCTGACATAACATATCAGCAGACTCCCAGCAGGAATGTCCTTGTTCATTTAAACATTAGTAGAAAATACAATTTCATCTTAATTTTTTACATGGTTTTAATCTCTGTAAATATTAATCATTAAAGAAAGAGAAATATGTTGTTCTTCATGCAACATTAAAAGCAATTTCTAGTACCCTCTCAACAACTGGTTGTCTAACTAAGTTCTCCTATAGTCATCATCATTACAGTTACTTAGCATCAAACAAAACTTTATCTTGCAAATGTTATTGAATTGCCTCATAAATGCTCTTTTGGCTTTGGATGCTGCTCAGTTATTTATTCCTGTTTAACTACCTCTCTGTCTGGAACTCCTCTTCTCTCCCGTGGAGTACATCGACCCACATCAGTCAAAGCAGAAGAATAGCTCCCAGGAGATTCCTGGTCTACTGCAAATAAAATGTCATAGCATGAATCTCAAGTCAGAAGCAAGTTAATTCTGCAATGCTGCTGCATTTTATTTAAGGGGTAATTTCATCTAAAAATGTATAAAAATGGGGAGCTTGACTCTATTCATCCCCTTTAACAGCAAGTTACAAAACATTAATGATTATTAAACTACCCTTTTTAAAGAAAAAAACAGAGACAATAAATCTCTACCAAAAATGTTCATCTGACCCACAGTAAAGAGATGATGTATAGTTTCTGCACTACCAACATAAACACATCTTGGGTTCAAATGAAGGACCCGATATGTATAACCTGTAAAATCAACAGTAGGTACTAAACACCTTAACTACACATCATACTAGGCTATAAAGCTAGTGGAGCAACTGCAGGAATGGAACTATGATCAGTCTACTGAGAATTCAGAAGGGTTCACAAGAAACATGTCTGAGTGATAACAACATAAACACATGGAAGGTGTTTAAAGCATGCCACAATGAAAGAATGATGAACAAGATTTTTTTCTGCAATATGGATTTCACTTTTACTTGAGGCATTCATTACGTTGCATATGAAAAATTAAAAGTCTATTATTGTCATACAATAACTCTATTTTAATGGATGGAGTATAAATGATTACTCACCAGGCTGAGTGGCATATTTGCTGTAAAGCACAATTTGCCATTGTCAATATGTGTATTTTTATGCTAATAAATTTTGAAAAAATAAAATAAAACAAAACAAAATAAAATAAAGAGTTCTTAAATAAAAGTTTTGCACTTGATGTGGTCCTGCAGACTTCTTGTGTGAAATGAAAACAAGGAATTATTTCAAGCCTATGGAAATTTTGAATAAATTTGTCTGAATAAACTATCTCCTCTTACTCGTGAGATTTCCTCTACTGTATTTTCCTAGTGCCACACTGACATCTGCTAGTGAGGAGAGCAATAATAATGCTTGCTTCTCTTTTATTCAGTTCACATGTTCTATTCTCATGCTATCCCTCTGTCAAAAAGTGCTACTGGGAACACAGAACTGAAAGCATGTAATCCATCTCTTTGGGGTCAAACTTCTTGACTCTTACAGGAAAAACAGAGATCTAAATGCTCTCTTGTGTACTGCACTCTAAGCAGCATCGATCTGAGGTGACTGATATATAATGGAGGTAAAAATTAGGTTTGTAGAGCAATGATGGGGAGTGGAAAGGTACATTAATTGCTGATCAGAAGCTTGCTAACACCAGCAAATACACTGTGGCCACAATTCTGGAAAGCAATTAACCATGTATAAGTGCTTTCCTGGACTAGTGGTTCTTTCCTGAATGAGGGCCTGTGTTCCCTGCACAGGCATAAAGGCAAATTGTCTCCAGATGTTGGGATATATGCACTGTCTCTTTATAACTGTAGTAGAAAGCCAGGTAGGAAGGGTGCTGGGAAGGTTCTGGGCAGAAACTCTGCAGTGAAGCAGAGCGAATACTGTAGCTTAAGGAATAACATAGTTTACTTTGTTTCTGTAAAGCTCCTTGTTCAAAGTTATAAGAAGGCTTTCTATGGTTCTTTATGACATGACAGCAGGGACCCTTGCACAGGTGTTCTCTTCCCTTCCTTTCAGTGAAGCTGTGCCTCACAGAAACACAACTGGTCCCACAATATATAGTATGGAACGATGAATGTATTAGCTTAGTGCCTCTGATATGAGACCAATGGAACATTTTGCTAATATATATTGTATACTATGTATTAAGGAATTGAGTATCACTGCAGTTCTTCCTTCAATCATATCAGGTCCAGCATTATCACCAAAGCCATTATGATGCAAAGGTTATTTTTAATTGTTAATTTCCAATCTGTTAAGGTTTGGATTGGTGGTCATTTTATTTACGCAACCCTAACAGTTACACAAAGTAGCTTTTTTGTGTTGGAATTATACAAATTTCTATCAGTATTAGTGGGAATTTCTGTACAATCCATACTGTGGGGGCACTATACTGTCCTTGCTCTTCTAAGTCACCTTTGTGCATGGGTGTTTGAAGGGGAAGCAAAGCAGTTTGTAGCTAATGGGAGGATTACTGAGCTATTCTACCTGTGCAGGGAAAATAGCTGGAGGGGTTAGGGCAGCATACTCAGTAGTTCTCTCTTCGAGTGATTGCTCATATGCATTCCAATTTAGGTGTGCGCGTGCCCCGTGCACAGATTCCCGGAACTTTTTCCCTTAGCACACCCGCAGGGCTGGACGGTGCCCCCTGGAGTGCTGCGCTCGTGTTACGGTATATAGGGCGCTCCGGCCCCGCGGGTCCCCAGTTCCTTCTTTCCGCCTCTGATGGTTGCTGGAACTTCTGCCCCTTGCTATTGCAAGCAGCAGTCCTTAGCCTCTTCACTGTCGTTAGAGCTCTAGATTTGTTAGTTAGTTAGTTTTGTTATTCAAAAACAGTTAATTAGTAGTAGTTGTATTGTCAGGTGCCCTTAGGGGCTTCTGCAGGAGCCATGCCGGGCTCCACTGGCTTCAAGAGCTGTTCCCTATGCTCTAAGCAGTTCGCAGTGAGTGATCCTCATGACCGCTGCCTCCGTTGTCTTGGAGAGCAGCACCAGAAAGAAAAATGCAGGATCTGCAAATCCTTCAAGCCCTGTACCCAAAAAGAAAGGGACGCAAGGCTGAAGGTGTTACTCATGGAGTCTGCGCTCCGGCCGGCGCTCTGCCGCCTCCATGGACTCCTCTCTGCAACCAGCGAAGCAGGAAGGACAGGAGACACCTCAGCCACGTGCCGTGGAGGTTCCTCCGGCACCGGTGTCTCCTCGTAAGGTGCCTCCCCCGACTCCTGGGGGTGGGGGAGTGCCCCTACAAGGACCATCGACGCAGGAGGCATTCGCTGCGGCAAGGGCCCTCATGGCCTTGCCTACGCCTCCGTCCCCCCGCAGCCGAGGGGTGTGGGACTTGCGTCTCAGGGCAAACCTGTGCTGGGTAGCCCCAGTGGGTGGAGAAGGCAACGCTCTCAATCCTCACCCAGATGGTCACGGAGGGTGGAGAGTGCATCCCCTCCGAGCCACGGGGCACGCACACACCTAAATTGGAATGGATATGAGCAACACATCTCGAAGAACAACAGTTACTGGTAAGTAACCTTGTTTTACTTCTTATTGATGCTCCAAAATGGAGTGGTGTGCGCTCTGTAAGGGCCAAGCTGCTGGCGGACTGACTGTGCCTCCAGGGGCCTGGAGACATCCTTACAGTGGGTTAGTCAGTTGTCAGCCAATATCTTGTTCTGTTCCTGCTCTGATATTCTAGGGTGTTTCCTGTCCCCTCTTCATCTATATCTCATGTATGAAAGATAAGATAGAATTTAAATCTATAAATATGATGAGGGAGGGGACAGAGAGACAATAGCTGGTAGGTCATGTTTTATATGAAATTGTGTTGACTAGGACAAGATTCTTAAGGGAAGGCAGAAACACCATGGAAGGCAGGATTTTGCTGATACTCTGAAGTGTAGAATTTCAATATCAGTACATTACGAAAAGTGCATTTCATATAAAACGTACAGCTCAGCTAAAAATAATGTGGGCTGCAAAATTTTATTTTAAGAAATGCACAAATACAGGACACACATTGGTAGCATTCGTATTATTTCTAGTAGAAAACATATTTTGGACTAAATTTGAAAAATAGGGGCAGATTCTGCTCTTACTTCACTGTAATTCTGGGCTAAACCCAGTGACTTCAATGGAGTTGCTTCCAATGTGTGCCAAATGAGAACTGCATCTAAATCCTTTTGTACACATTTCTGGTTCTGTTTATAATGACTCATTATGCTTCAATGCCCGTAAATAATTAAAGACATTTAAAAAACATGACTAATGAAACTAATGATGTTTCACAAGAGAGGTTTTACTGAATCCATTGTCGGGTATTTAATTTAACTAGTTAAGATAGCATAGCAGCAGTCTTGCATAATTCACTTTTTTTTTTTTTTTTTGGTATATGTGACACTAGCAAAAATTTCAACACAGGATGAGAAAGTAAGAAAAAATAAGAGGAGTATACTCCACCATTTATAAAATAAAACCATTAATTTTCCCACCTTCAATTACATGATTTCAGGAATAGACTTAATAAAGCTGTCATGATGATAATTGAAGAGACACTGTTAGGGAGGGTATGTCTGAAAACAGAATTCTCTGTCAGTCCATTTTGACATTCTTACCTTGAGTAGCCTTATAGCGTTTTAAAAATAAATAACTCAGGCTTGAAATGTGTATACAAAAGACATTCAACTCTCTGAGTCTGTCAGTAGATACATCTGTGCACACTTGCTGTTACAGTTGTTTGCTTACTGTGAATTTCACGGTCAGTCAAACTTTTAAAAATATTTTGAACTCAAGTAATGATTTTTTTTTTAATGGAATAAATTCCTCATGGTACAAACTGTAAAATAGGATCACTGTCAAGAGAAATCAGTTTCTACTCATATTCACCTTGACAATGTCTTTCAAATTTTGATGATTTTCATTTTCAGTTTGCCATTTCAAAGGGGAATGTGGAGACATTTTAAATGCAATAAAAAGATCTAATTTTGCTGCCACGGAAATTGCAAATTGTATCATTTGAGCAGTGGAAATGGATCCTTCACTATAAATAGCCTAGAGTCTATTCAGCCTAGAGTCTATATAGCCTAGAGTCTATTCAGAAAAAACGTTACATTGCTGAAAGGTTGAATATTTTTGTGACAGACCTGAATACAGTTTTATAAAATGGACAGAATTAATTATAAAACACTCAGATTTTCATCTATTGTACATAAAAGTACTGTTAGTATGACATTATTTATTGATATTATGTGTGGTGCACATTTGTTATTATTAACAAAATGGAAGAGCTATTGCATTTTTTTCCAATAGTCATCACATTATGATGTATGTATTTATTATACCGTAAAGGCCTTTTAAGTATCAGAAATCTTTTGTCCTCTTAAGATTCCAATTATTGAAAACAGGGATCCACCCTTAATTATTTTATATTACTGCATTATATTACTTTGTTGTATTGATCACCTAATTGTAAAATAATGCTGTCACCATTTGATAACTAGATTATTACATTATTGTCGATAAACAACTACTTTATCCATCTTATATTATCACACAGCTATGTAAAAATAATACCCTTTTTTCATTATGCATTTTGTATGGTGAACACTATTCTAAAATGTAAAAATAAATACTCAAAAATGAAATGACAAAGGGTTGGAAATGAAAGGAACAAGGGTGGATGACTCAATCACAAGAATAAAGGAAAGGAAGGTAATCCACCTTGGAAGCACAGTGCACTATCATTGTCTTGGTGGTTGTTGTTGGTTGTATCTATGTCTTGAAAAGAGGCACTAAGAGGTAGTCTTCCACAATCATTCTGGTACAATGGTTGGTGAATGGTACCATCTTGAGGCAGTGGATGAAAAGGCTGGTGCATGGGACTTCTTCTAACAGCTTTAAGAGACGAATTCCTTTCAGGTATGTCTGGAAGCAATTCAGTAATAAGTCTGTGTAATATACTGTTGTCGGGCAAGCTTCCCCTTCTCTTTTCTGCTTTAATTTGGTCACAGATATCTTTGAGAGCAGAGTCTATTGCTTCGAACACAGATGATTTGCATTTAGTCTTCTCAGTCTGTTTTTTAGGGGCTGAACTTTTTTTCCTCCGAAAAGGCACTGGACTCACTAGGAATGCTATCTTAGAGAGGCCAGATTCTGCTTCTTGTCTCCTTGGATCTTCCGTGCTTTCTTGTTTAGCCCTTTCATGCTTCAGCATGGTGGTGAAGCGGGTGTAGGATGCTGGGCATCGCCCCTTGCAGGAGCTGATGAGATGCTTGTGGTGATGGTGGTGGTGGTGGTGGTGATGGTGGTGGTGGCCTGATCCATAAAAACTCTCGGAGGATGTAAAGGAAAAGTGGTCAAAGTCACTTTCACTACAAAAGGATGAGCCTTCTATCTGGATAAAGTCACTGAGATCAGAGACCACTCCATCCTGATCACTGTCAGAAAACTCCAGATGAGATCTTCGTGGTTCATCACTGGTCACTTCAATATGAATTGGCACCAGAGTTTTAGACTTGCAGTTGCGTTGTACTTGAGTGTCACGTCTACCTTGGTTTTCCTCCTCCAGCAGGGACTCAATAGAAAATCGCCGCTTTGGACATAAGCCATTTTTAGGAGGCTCTAGTGTTACTATTGATAATGTTTCATCACCTAGATTCGGCATTGATTTTGACTTTTGAATTAATTTTTCAAATTCAGATATCCTGGTAGGCACCATGTCTCTGGGCACCTCTTCAGTAGAAGACTCTCTCCAGCCCTGAAGCATGCCTTTGTGCTGTTCTTTTTCATACTGTAATATTCTGGACTTTACAGAACAAATCACCTCAGAATTCATCAAGTCCTTGCGATTGATACGGTGCATCTTCTTGTACATTTTTAGGAATCCTGGAGCATCATGTGCAGATCTATGACGAACTCTTGATCTACTAGTACCACGGCTTTCAGGAACATATGGGGAGGCCCATGTCAATGAGCAACTACCTTTGGAATCCTCCTCGCAAAAGAGAGATCCCATACTTTCAGACTTTGCCTGAGCATCAGGAAAGTTATCATGATCATCCGTTAACAGATCATCACAGCTACGAGATTTCCGCTTGGGAGAGGTGGTTTCTTCTGTGCTGCTCCAGACTTCTGCATTTTGACGAGTCATTTGCCAGCCATTCTTGTAGTGGATTGCCCTTCTTGAATCACTTGGAACAGCTAAGTGCTGTCTGTAAGTACTACAGTAATCTAATTCATTTGAGGTGTTGTGGTTGTGCACTGAATAACTGAAAAGCGATGGATACACTTTGCTAATATCTCCACCTTTATAATCCATTGAGCAGCATGGTAAAAAAGAGATATTGCCAGAAATTAACAGGTTCAGAAAGTTGGAAATTATGTCAGTAAATATCAGAAAGAATAGAAAAGAGAAAGCAGTTAATGTGTGTAATATAGCAATCAAATGCAGTATACACATTGCTAAAGATTAGAAGAGAAAAGCAAATGATCCATGTTAAACAATTATTTAATTTTCCAATTGTAAAAATTGGCTCAACATAATTTCAACATCAGAAAAGATTCAGTGCCATATGTTTCTATTCATAATAAAATATATTTAAATACTCGAGTGTTAAGACAGTGCACATCTTTCATCACAAATGCCACTTATAAAAAGGCACCATTGGTTCTGAAGCTGGTAGAAACACAGTACAACTACAGAAGATGTAGAAATGGGGCCAAACCAAAAGTCTGAATCTGAACTATTATGTTTGTACAGCATCTATCACTATGGGGTTCAGTCTAGTCTGGCCTTTAGGTACTACCAAAATATAGATGTTAAAGAATATGGTAACACCAAAAACAAATGCCAAAAATGAGCAAATGTAAATTTATGTTTGATAAAATTTCTGGTCAGATACTCAGATTTTGACTTTTGCACACAGCTGTGTTTGGGTCAGGGATAAAAGGGAAAATAAATAGTTTTGTGTGTGCAAACAGTTTAACAAAGACGACTAAGAAAAGTCTCTATATACAAATGAATGGGGGATTTCTGGTCTCTCAGGTAGCATATATGTGGTAAAACTACATGTTGAATGGGTCTTGAAGGGACTAGGAAGGAACATGACAACAACATGATATGTGAACAATGCAGCAACCTCATTAGACACATTTCTCTGTGTACTTGGGGGGGGGGGAGGGAAGCCTCCCAAAGTCCCAACCATTTTCCCTTTTATTTCCCCCTACTTAGCTGACTGTCCTTCTGAGTGAAGCTGGATATAGCTGTCTCTGACCCTTAGATGTTGCTCCCCAACTGGCTGAAGGGCTCTCACCCCACAAGTAAAGAACTGAGCTTGAATCCCAGATTTGAACCATCCACATAGCACTTTGTGATGACTACCTTGAGATTGCTAGATTGCAGGTAATCTTTCTGATATGCATTAAGGTACTTGTCCTGAAAAAAGGTTGACTCTATTAACAACTTAAATGTAAAACTACACCATGCAACTTCATAACTCATGCCTTTTAAAAAAACCTACGCCTTTGCCATTAAGAGCAGCCTCCCAGGGAGGGTGTACTGCATGTTTGAAAAGATTCTGCTCTGTAGCAATGGCTCCTACTTACTCAACAGATCTATTCCCTGGGTATATTTACAAAACTATCTGTTGTAGATAAAAAATATGTTTTTACTTTTTTCTCTTCTTAGACTCCTAAGACCAACTGAAGAAGAGAGCTGGATTCTACTTCAATTGCATTATTAGCAGAAATGATAGCTACATTCCAAATTGGATATTTTCAAAAATGCTGAAGGATTTATAAAAAAAAGTCAATGGGACTTGTGCACCAAGATGGCATAGGTACTTTTGAAAATCTTTCCCCAAGCTGAAAGGCCAGTCATTTACATCATGAAACCACAATGAAGGCAATGGGTGTGCACAGGTGTCACTTGGAGCCTACTCTAAAGACAATAAGGTGCATTGCACAGGTGTAACTGAAGATATAAATTAGCCTGAAGAATCGTGATGATGTGCAAGAACCAAAGAACCCAACTTGTCTTTGAGATCAACGGTTGAGTTTTCAGAGCTGAAAGTTAGAAAGTTAGAAAGTTATTTCTAACCTGAGCATATTTGATCTGGAAGTCACAAGTCAGAGTCACTTTTCACAACAGAAATGCTCTGAGTAAAAATGGGCTGAAGCTACAAAGTTCAGTTCAGAGTACAGATTTCAATGAGTGCATACTCTGGGTTGGTCAAATTTGAACAGAAGAGAAATCACCTGCAAAATTAGAATCTGGATCTGGATTTCAAACATTTGCAGAGTTCAGGATGTTTGGATATAGGGTTTTGGTTCAGACCTCTCTCTACTCTTAAGATTAATTATTTTAACCTAAAGTAAATTAACTTCATATGCCTTTTAAAGATACAATCTGAAATGATATGTTGATCTGACAACACACTTTTCACTTGAAAGAATACACGACTTCAAGAAATGTAATATTCTAGTAGGGTTTCATTTCTTTATGAGAGAATGGAATACAGTGTTGCTCCAGGTTGGACACCCATTTAAAAAATACTCAATTCTATGGCAAATGCTCTACAGGGATCTATCTCCTCAATACAGAGAATATTCATGTCTTAATTAATGCTCGTTGTGCTTGCTTTACTATTACTCATCCTCCAACATCTTCCCTAACCTTTGTTTGCTTTGTCCACCTGCTATGTTCTGTTATAACCTAGACTGTAAGCTCTTATGGGTAGAGACTGCCTTTTAAATAAGTTTATACAGTGCCTAGCAAAATTGGGATTGGAAATGTTAGCCATTACTGTAATGCAAGTAAATGATTAATAATAAGAGGATGACGATGGAGGGGCAGTATTGTCTATACACTTCCAATGTAAACAATTACTATAATTCTTTGAAAACTTCTGTCTTACTTCAAAAAACAAAACCTGATTACAAGTAAGACATATTAGGCAGATAGGGAGGAAAGGTTTGAGTGACTGGTAATTGAAAAAGAACCATCTTGCATAACAGTCAGAAACCATATGGGTTGCATCTATTCCACTAAATATAGAATTTTTGACAAAATCCATCATCTCAATTTCAGATGAGGGGTGCTTTCTTTTTTTAATTAGCTTCACAGAATTTATCAGTTGCCAAGAATCAGATGTAGATTTGAAGAAGGGAAGAAAAGTTTTAAGGATTTATTTGCGTGTCAGAGTGATCTTGAATGCAATTTCTCTTAATACACTTTCTGTGCATACTAGAAGAATTTTTTAAATTACAATAATCTCATAAATGCTGGCAAGAAAGCAATGTATGAAAAGTAGTTTTATGAAATTATGTAAATTTTACAAATCACATTCTTTTTTGACTGATTTTCTTTGAATAAATATACAGTAGATACTACACATGGAAAACAAATCCAGGTTTGAATTAGCCTGAAATAATACATTCAAGAATAAACAGGTTAGCTTTTCATTAGAAACTAAAGGCTGTTGTTTTAGAAGATACTTTCCTCAGTGAATTGTATCCGAGAAACAGCATACAGTAACTGGCAGTTATTACTAACATTTAATATCATATGCAATAAGAATTCAGAATTAAGCAAGGTTGTTGTCTGTTTGCTAATTTGCTTGTCTCTTACCTTTTGCTCTCGATGGAGAAGAAGGAGAAGAGCTAGTAAAAGGCTTTCTAAGGGTAGTGTATGTGCCCTGCATATCTGCATGGCCCAGGCTAGTCCTGTTTGCATTTTGATCACTGTGCACCCTCTGATGACTTACAGCAGGCTCCGACTTCCTCCTTTTTCTGTAGTCACTTGCAGAACTAAAGAAATAATCACTATTAGTGCCAGTTTAAACTCTGTGAGCAGGGCTCATTTAAATACCTTCTCTTCAGGGATCAATAAGCAGGCCCCTTATCCGTGGTCCACTTAACAGTTCCAACACAGTCTGAACAAATAGACGAAAAGTATAACAGGAAAAAGCACCGTTCGCAGCTCCTCCTCCTTGCAAGTGAAGCCCCATTTGTGCTAAAGCTGACTGAAAAATGAACATCTATTTTCAGGAATAAATTCAAAATTTTGAAGCCATTTCCTCTTTAACAGGTTTGCAAAGGCATGGCTCCTTTTGTTTTTCCAAAATTTTTCACAATTTTCTTCTCTGATATTTTCATCTAAAACATTATCAACCACTTGATCAAAACATTTATAGAAACATTTCCATAACCGTTTCAACAAAGTTTTCAACATTTTTGATGAAAATGTTGAATTTTTTTAAGAGACACTACATTTTCCACAGAAAATGAAGAATTTCCACATTGTTGACAAGTTTTTGCATAAAAGGCCATGTTTTGACTGAAGGACTTTTCGTTCCGAAAACATCAATCTCTAATTTTTGCAGTTTGCTTCTCCCTATTGTTTTGCTGCTCTGCCAGAGGCACGGGCAGCTCTGCCCCTGCAATCTCTCTGTGCGCTGTCTATGGCACAACAGCCATGTCCACAACTTGACTGCAGTCCAGTCCTTCGTCTTATACAAGTGGTGCAATTGTTAGCCTTCGACAGGGGAGGTGGATGTATGTCCCATTCATTCCCTCCAAAGACACTCCTCCCTAGGGTGACCAGATAGCAAGTGTGAAAAATTGGGACAGGGGATGGGGGGTAATAGATGTCTATATAAGACAAAGCACTGAATATTGGGACTGTCCCTATAAATAAATTCAGAACATCTGGTCACCCGTGTCCTCCCCCTACTACAGGGGTAGGCATTTTGGCTTGTTCTGCCCTCACTCAGTGTCTCTCTTTGTCCCCACCCTTGCAATGTCTCACCCATGGTTTGTCATGCCAGTTCAGGACCAGTAACCAGCGGACTGAATTGCTGTTGGCCCTGAAGCAGCTGTAGGCAGTTCCTGGACTGTGAAAGTGACCCTACCCTTGCTTGGCACAACTGTCTAAAACAGCCTATAGGCTTCAGTGCCTGCTAAGTCAAATGACCAATACTACAAAGGCTCCTTGCCTGCACTGTGCTCTTTGCCCTATCACTCTCCCCCATGATTTGTTTGAAGCCCTGCAGCCACCCTTCACCTTTGCTGCTAAGCAGTAAGGAGCACCAACAATGAGGTGCAGTGACTGCAGTGATCCCATGGAAATAGCACAATCCTGCCCAGCCAGGAAAGCTACAGATTTCAGAGCTAGTGACTGGAGGCCAGAACAGACAGTCAGGTACGTGGAGCTGCTTACAGCCACAGCCAGCAAAACATTCCCAGGATGGATGCTGGGAAGGGATAAGAAGATTGCTGAGTTCCTTTAGAGAAGGAGCAGTGATAAGGACACGAGAAGTTATTATCCACAGGAAACATATTATCATCATCCTCCACAGGAGCCTTAGACCCAGTGCAGACATGCCTTCACCTCACTCTTTTGCTCTTTCTTACACATTTTGGCAGGCCTTCTATACATTTGGTCTCTAGGGCCTGGTCTACACTAGAAAAATGTACTGGCATAGCTATCTCGGTTGGCAGTGTGAAAAAAAAAATCACACACTCCACTCACATATTTATGCTGGCCAAAACTTTTAACGCAGACGCAGTTATGCTGGCAAAAAAGACCGTTTACCAGCATGGCATTCCCTGCTCAGGGACCTGGTTTAAGTTATATTATCAAAAAACTCTTTTGCTGGAATAAGCTGTATCTACAATAGCGGGGTTTGCTGATACAGTTCTATAGCATATTTATACTGGCAAAGCTGTTTTAAATATAGACAAGGTTTAGAAAGCTGAGCTGTGATACAGGAAATAAAGAGCAGTCATAGGGTAGGCTTAAGAGAAGACATATTATAGGAGACCCTTGTAAAAGGTCAGTAGAAAATAATGGGGTCTCATGCACGCAAAAGCACAGGAATCTTGTTTTGGGATCCCATGTCAGGGCCTAAATAGACAGGTATAACAAACAGCCACAGATTGTTCTGAATGATGCAGAGAAAATTAATATAAGATGTTTCAGGGTTATTCTTTTTTCATTTTAAAGTTAGGGAATAGCAGGTTTAATTTAAGGGTTAACACGAGTAAGTTTTGGGAAATATGGGAGTTTTAAAGAGATTTGAATGAAGAGACTGGTACCTTTGCACACTGGGCTGGGAGTTCCAGGCACAAAGATGAGAATGGGAGAAGGATATGAAGAGAGAGTGAGGTGGAATGTTTGGGTGGAGCAAAGAGGAGGCATAATCAAAAAATGAGCGCAAAGATGTTGGGAGTAGTAGAGTATGCAGCGCATTGAAAGTGAGGGATAGAGGCTACAAGTTAATACAGAAAGTGAGGGATGTCAGTGGAGGAGTTTGAAGGATAGGGTGATGTTCTGAGTAGCAGACAATATATCCTTCTGAAACAAAAGGAATAACTACAAATCTTGAGAACACACATCTCGTTATTTTGTCACTATCCCAGATGTGGGATGCTAAGGACTGGATCCCAAGAGGTGCTATGCAAGTGCTGAGCACCCTCAACTCCCATTGACTTCATGATGTTTAGCAGGCCTCTAGCCTCTGTGTGGGCTGATCAGCTTGTCTACTGCAAGGAGACATCATGTTTCTTACCTAGAAGGTCTGTCCAGGCCTTTGTCTGGAGAAGGGTGATATAGGGAAGTCTGTGAAAACAAATAGGTCAACCTATTAAACTTTTGCACTGGAAAAAAGTGTGAGTTTCCATTGACATTGTCTGTGACCATTCATTAAATTAGTGACCCTATGATGAGCCCCATAAAATCAGGATATCATGATTACTGTCTTATAGACTGCAGACTACAGGTTCAATAATATTTCACAAGAGAATTTATTCTGTTTTTAAAAGAGCTCCTTTAGATTTCTTATCACACTCTCAGTTATATCTTTCCATTTAAAATGCTACTAAATAACAATCCAGGACTTTCTAGCCTTTTTTCAAAAATTGATACACTGTGGTTGAAATTGATTTAAAAGTGGAAATATATAAAATCTATAAAGAAAATTTTCAATTTCATATAAGACCCACAGCATTTCCTTCAATTACTCACCAAAATATTGAAATCAATTAAAGCTGGGAAGTCTTTGTAAATGTAGCTGAAAGAGCCATCATTTTTGTGGCCATTTGTTGGCTGTCCTAAATTCATTTTAAGAACTGTTCTTTTCACAGAGGCCTAACCCCTTTTCATTGCTTTAACAGCAGCTATTTCATGATCCTTGAAAGATGGAATGCAGTGCTACCCTGAAATATTTTTAACTTGTCAATATACATTCAATCTTAACTGACAACTACTTTTAAACCACTCACTTAAATAGCTTTCAGGACTGCATCAAGAATTATAATTACTTAGCACTAGTTTGTGGTAGCTAAAAAAGGAATTGTCTTGTCCCCAAGGCACCTCTTCACAGCACAAAGCTATGCCAGTGAAATGTTAAACATTTCATGCTATATCATTACAGAAATGATCCGGTGAATTGGAAATAGAATTTTCACATGGCTTTATATGCAGCAGGATCTACTTTTCTCTGTATAGGAAAGTATAGGACCTGCTGCAATCATATAGAAAAATTACAGTCTTCTTAAATGCATTGTCATTGCATATATATATTTTATAAAAATGATTTGGATTCAAAGTTGATAAAAATATAGGTCCAACTAAGTTTTGGTAACTGACATGTAATCACACCTCTAGAGGTCATCCTTGGTCTAAGAAACATTTAGGAAAAGATTTTGCATTACCCCAGACATTCAGCACAGTATGTGCATTCTATAATCACAGTCAACAATACCTAAATATAATGGGTTCTATAAGGACCAGGTATATGTGAGATTCTTCAGAGCCTGTAGTCTGAAATTAGTTTTCAATAGCCCTCATTCTTTAAAGATTCATTTCACATACAAAACAATTCCACCAAAACACTAATGAACATAAAAGCGCTGGTTTACTGGATTATTCACTAAACTTTATCACATTAAAAAGAAGTAGGGAAAGCAGCATAAATTTGAATAAAATATGAACAAAACGTTACCTAAAACTTGGACCAAACTGATCCCAAATTTTAAACAGCTTGGTTAACATAATTACACACTCACACGCACCCAAAGAGATTGCAAGATCAGTTTCAGAGGAAGGAGCTTCAGATTAGCTGTGGAATAGGACGAAAACTTTGGATGTTTACCTGAAATGAACTTTTTGCTTTACTCATCAATATTTATTTGTATTAATTATTATTAAATACCTATGCTACTGTAGTGCCCTGAGTCCCCAGTCGGGATCAAGGTCCCATTGTATGAGGTGCTGTACAAACATATATCAAAACACAGTCTCTTCCTCACAGAAGTTACAAATCAAAGACAAGTGACTTACAAAGGATGAAGAGAGAGGATACCATCCAATATATACATTTTTAATGCATTTGAAAAAAGTTTTGATTACTATAAATACATAGCTGATGTGCCAGCTATCATCATCTTCCACACAACCAATTGCCATGTATTGGTTTAGCTCATATAAGCATTATGGCAGAACTGGATCCAATAGAGACCTTTATTATTTACAGTGTGTAATCTAAGGGCCATATCCTGCTATCAGTTTTGCATGCGGCTCTAGGTCATCTGATTTCAACTGGGAGTTCCACAAGAGGATCAGTGGCAGGCTATAATATAACAGACATGACTATAATAAGTCTGAGGTTTCACTAAAATAGCATAGCCTGGTGGATAGGGCATTGGATATGGACTCAGGAGATGCAGATTATATTCCCAGCTCTGCCACTGGACTGCTGTGTGACCTTGGGTAAATCATTTCTCTGCTCTGTACCTCAATTTCCCCATCTATAAAATTGGATAAAGATACTATCTTTATCGCTTGCCCCATAACCTCAGCCGTGCAGAATGCAACGCCATCCACAGCCTCAGTAACAACTCTGACATTATAATCAAAAAGGTTGACAAAGGAGGTGCTGTAGTCATCATGAATAGGTCGGATTACGAACAGGAGGCTGCCAGATAACTCTCCAATACCATATTCTACAAGCCACTACTTTCCGATCCCACTGAGGAATACCAAAAGAAACTACAACATCTACTTAAGAAATTCCCTAAAGAAACAGGAACAAATCTACACAGACACACCCCCTGAGCCCCAACCAGGGTTATTCTATCTGCTACCCAAAATCCACAAACCCAGGAATCCTGGATGCTCCATCATCTCAGGCATTGGCACTGTCACAGCAGGACTGTCAGGCTATGTGGATTCTCTTCTCAGGCCCTATGCCACCAGCACTCCTAGCTATCTTCATGATACCACTGACTTCCTGAGAAAACTACAAGCCATCGGTGATCTCCCAGAAAACACCATCCTAGCCACTATGGATGTAGAAGCTCTCTACACCAACATTCCACACAAAGATGGACTACAAGCCATCAGGAACATTTTCTATGATGATGATATGGCACACCTGAACTTCGTGATTTTGTCCTGACCCACAACTACTTCAGATTTGGAGACAATCTATACCTTCAAGTCAGTGGCACAGCTATGGGCACCCGCATGGTCCCACAGTATGCCAACGTTTTTATGGTTGACATAGAACAGTGGTTCTTAACCTTTCCAAACTACTGTACCCCTGAAGCCTGAGTATCACCCCCACGGGGCTGAGGCATGTAACTTAGTTTCATGGCGCCCCTGTGGCTCCAGGCAATTGCCTTTCTTGCCACCCCCAATACCAGATCTGCACTTGCGACCCCTCTAAACCCCCAGGTTAAGAAACACTGACATAGAACATTGCTTGCTCGAAACTCATCCCCAAGCACCTCTTCTTTAACTACGCTACATTGATGACATTTTCATCATCTGGACCCATGGGAAAGAGTCTCTTGAAGAATTCCACTGGGATTTCAATAATTTTGACCCCACCATCAACCTCAGCCTGGACCAGTCCACACAAGAAATTCACTTCCTGGACACTAAAATACAAATAAGGGATCGTCATATTAATAGCACCCTATACCAAAAACCAACTGACCGCAATACATACCTTCATGCCTCCAGCTTCCACCCTAGACACATTACATGATCTACAGCCAAGCCCTAAGATACAACCGAATTTGCTCCAATCCCTCAGACAGAGACAAACACCTACAGGATCTCCATTAAACATTCTTAAAACTACAGTACTGACCTAGGGAGGTGAAGAAACAAATTGACAGAGTCAGATGGGTACCCAGAAGTCATCTACTACAGGACAGACCCAACAAATAAAACAACAGAACACCATTGGTCATCACCTACAGCCCCCAGCTAAAATCTCTCCAACACATCATTAAGGATCTACAACCTATCCTAGCAGATGATCCTTCACTCGCTCAAGCCATGGGAGGCAGGCTTATCCTTGCTTACAGATTGCCCCCCAACCTGAAGCAAATACTCACCAGCAACCGTACACTTTACAACAAGAACACTAACCCAGGAACCTATCCCTGCAACAAACCCCGTTGCCAACTCTGCCCGCACATCGACTCTGGTGACACCATCACAGGTCCTAACCACAGCAGCCACACCATCAGGAGCTCATTCACCGGTACATCCACTAATGTAATATATGCCATCATGTGCCAGCAATGCCCCTCTGCCATGTACATTGGCCAAACAGGACTGTCACTTCACAAAAGAATAAATGGACACAAATCAGACATAAAAAATGGTAACATCCATAAGCCAATAGAAGAGCACTTCAATCGCCCAGGACACTCTCTGGCTGACTTGAAAGTTGCCATACTTCAACAAAAAAACTTCAAAATGAGACTTCAGCAAGAAACTGCGGAGCTGGAACTCATATGCAAACCTGACACAACCAGACTGGGTCTGAATAGGGACCTGGAATGGTTATCTCATTACAAGAAGTAATGGTCACTGTTCACACATTCTCACCTTCTAATCAACGGTTGTGAATAGGCCTCATCTACCGTAACTGAAATGACTTTGTTAGCACTTGACCTCCCCATTATTATGTTTCTCACCACTGGATGTATATATATACCTCCTATCTGTGGTTTCCACTTCATGCATCTAATGAAGTGGGTTGCAGCCCACGAAAGCTTATGCTTGCAGAAATTTGTTAGTCTTTAAGGTGCTAGAAGACTCGTTATTTTTGCTGTATACAGACTAACATGGCTACCCCTCTGATACTATCTTTGTGAAGTACTTAGATATGTACAACTGAAAAGTGCTATAGAAGAGTTCACAACTGTTATTTCTAGTCATTGCTGGATTTTCATATGCTTATCAGCTATTGAAATGAATCTGTTAAGAGTGGGTTGAAAATTTGTCATCAAAAATTTTTTTGAGGAAAACTAGCTTTTCAAAGGAAAAGGAATTTTTTGTTTCCTTTACAATTTTCTGATTTTTCAATGCAACATGTAAAACTGAAAATTTTTAGCAAAAAAAAAAAAAGGTTTTGGTTTTCTATAGGCCATATGTTCTTACAGTGGTGTACTCTTGGAGACTCCATGTTAAAAATTTGTCACCATGCTGAAGGGAAAGCTGGGGCAATTCGCTACCTCTTGTTGGAGGCCCAGTGCAATTTGAGTTGCCTGACCACTGTCCTACAAGCCTAGCATAGCTTTAGTTGCTTGCTTGGCTATTCTGACCCCCTGTAGTATGACATCTTCTGGTTGGCAGAGATTAATAGGACTACTGAGTAACCTTGCAGATGTCTCAGTTTCTGCATACCATGGCACATAAGACGAAATATACAACATGTATGCTTGCAGCTGCACATAGATAACGGTGATGGGAACAACAAGTTATCCTTGAACATCTGGGGATACACTTTTTTACTGCCAAGGGGTATATTTTTACACTGCCCCTCCCATCACCAGATGTTGTTTTGACGACCCCAATTATCATGGTGAGAATGGAATCAAGGGTGAAAACCCAATGTAGGTAATTTGCATATATGATAAGGAGTAGAAAGGTAATTAGATAAAAGTTGTTTAAGGAAGGGTATAAGAAGTTACCACTTGGACAAAGGGGCACACTCTATCAACATCTGACTCCACGGGAGGTGCTGCCGGTTGGACCAGAGGATCCACTGACTCCCTAGCGGGGCCCCTGAAGAAAGCCGTTCCTGTATACAGCCTTCTGAGTAACTGCTTAGCTAGCTCTCCAGGCTTAGTGAGTATGATATATTGTAGTTAATTTTAGGCTTTGTATTCAACTAGTATATTTATAGAAAACCTTGCACATTAAACCTTATTGATCTGCAGATCAGACTAAGGGGAAATGTTTTTGTAGAATCCCATGTTAAAATATTGGTAGCATACCACCGTGCTTCCTGTGCCTTGTGCCACAGAGAGAGAAGAGGAGAGCTGAAAATGAAAACAAAATAGGATGCCTAAGCTCCTGTGTTACACAAAAGGGCCTTGTTGGCATAGTGTAGTGGTTCTCAACCTATTTACCATCGTGGGCCGCATTTGCAGCGCTCTATTTGTTATGTGGGCTGCAGCCACACAATAAATATGCTACCTGTATAGCCCTGAGGATGTCACATGGGCCACAGCTGGGTACTGATTGGCCTGCTAGTGGCCCGTGGGCCATGGGTTGAGAACTACTGGCATAATGTTATGCTCAGTACAACCCCAAAACATGCAACACAAGAGCCATAATGGTTATACATACTCTCAGAAAGGGGGTGCTGTCTGAGATACAATAGGAAGAAGTAGGTGACAGCAAAAGTAATATGTAATATACCACTGATATCTGGAGTAAGTTATTACAGTAGCTAGGCTTTGCACATTAACATTGCCTCAGGCAACATTATCTTACAATTGTGTCTTATACATACAGCAGATTTCTCTAGTCCTCATGCACTCTTCCTACCAGCTTTGGTCATAAGATGCTATGCTGTAGCATGTGCATTCATGGAATGATGGATTGTGTGAACCAGTGTTCCCAGAAGTATGGCTTTGTCCACACAGCATGACTGCTTTAGCAGTGGCCCTTTCAGTGGAAGACTGTGCCACTATTGTTGGCCATACTTTGTCTAATATTAGGAGTTTACATCAGTAAAGATGGTTTGCTGTGAACTGTGTCCTTTTCCCATGCAGCTTTTTGTGTACCCCATGTACACCTTTCCCGTAAGAGGAGAGCTTCAAGCTCTTAGAACATAGTTCTTTTTGGTCCTGGCAATACAAATAATGTTTTAAATTAGCTTCTTTTTTGTTTCTTACAGACACAGTTTTTTCTGCAAACAATAGAGAGACATTTTCTGCAGGTTTCTGCATCCCAGAGAAAAATGGGTCTCCAAATCTTTTTGTCATCTGTTTTGGTAATGCGTTCATTCATTGCTTTATTTAGGCTATGGCTACACTGACGGCGGCAAAGTGGCCGCCGTCAGATCGACTTCTCTGGATCGACTGAGCAGTCAGTGAAGACCCGCTCAGTCGATCCAGAAATTGACGTATTAAGACCACCGTCTCAAGTGGCATAGCGCTGCGGTGATGGGAATGCGGTTCCCATCGGCGCAGTGCAGTGAAGATGGCGTGCAGAAGAGAAGCAGAGAAGTCGATGGGAGTTACACAAGTTTTTTGCGTAGCTTGCGTAACTCTGGTTGACTGCCGCTAAATCTCAGAGGTAAGTGTAGACAAGCCATAGTTGCCTGCTGCTAGCTGATTAGTGTACTGCATTTTGAAAAAGATAAAATAATTAGTGAATTGGATTTAAAAAGTGAAAAACATAAATGGATGACTGCAGGCCAATGTCTCTTAGGCATGGTAACCTAGTTGAGGAAATCAATTTATCTGTAGATTAGAGTGAAGCCTACTGTGAGACAGTAGTCCCAATAATCTATATTATGAAGGGAACAAAGCATCATAATAAAACCTCGCCATAGGTTGCTGAAGTAGACAATTGCATTTTTTAGCCAAATCTGCTACTGAGCTCTACTGATGTTTAATGTTTAAAGTTTAATGTTCTCACAGATATTAAACCTATTTATATATCTCAGGACATTGTCCTTATTTCATTTTCTAAAGATTTGGAATTAATTTAGGGCTGGTGAAGGATGCCATCCTGGTGTGTTAAAAAATCATGAGTCGGGCCAGAGTCAGACATTTAAAAAACATTATAAATCTTGAGTGCTTTTCATTTGCTCTCTAATTTTTGAGCCTTTACTATTCATGTTTTCAAGCTTTTCTCTGCAACCATGAGGGCTAGAAACTTACTTCTAAAAAAAATGGAGGTTGAGATTCTCACATAACTATCTGACTCCAGGAGCTGGGAATCTAAGAAAAATACCAAATATTGCAAGGCATGGAATAAAATTGTGAGAGTCAGCCAGCACTGAGGAAGTTACTGACACATACAAACACAAGTTTCTGTTTATTTGCACAACATAGTAGAGAAAAGTCCTCAGTTTTGTATGCTTTCCCATACTGTCCCACTAATGAATGTCAAGCCTGTTCTGGAAGGACCACATTTATATGATGCAAAGGTAACTTAGCTCCCACAAACATTCAATTCTTGGTCTCAAGACTGACAACATCTGGCTGTCTAATCTATGTTGCTGCAATAGTAATAGGTATGCACCAATACAGGAGTTTTAAGTGTGGTTCTACTTATAGCTGCGTTCACTGCCATAACAGTTGCAGTTTATTACCAAAGATGAATTTTCTTGCAATATCCCCTTTCCTCTAGAAATCAGAGCGAGCCCATCAACTCCCATGATATTAGCCATCAAACAACAGAGAGAGTGATGACTTTAGATCATATGTAGCGGCCCTTCAACTACTACAGACTGTGGGGACTACAGTGTAAACTCCAGTCAAACTTGAACCAAGATGGACAGAGTCCATTAAAAATGTAAAGAACTGTTATGGCAGCTGAGGCTGATAGTTGAACAACAAAGTTTTTTGCTACCCAGCATTGGGACCATATTGTGATTGGATGTGATGTAGCCTTGGTCCATAGAAGGGCCCACCACAAGAGTAGTTCCTGTGATCCTGCTTTTTTCTTTCCCAGGAGCAAATCATCAGAGCTCAAAGTAGGTAGGAGGCAGGGCCTTATCTCCCGGTCAGCAGCCCAACAAGTCAGAACCTGGGAAGTAATTTGTGCCAGCCTTTCTGAGTTGCATGCCATGGCAGTCCTAGGGGGATTGTGCACTCTCTGCTGGTGCTCTCAGGGGCAGTATAACTTCACCCTGCCTCCTATAATGCCCTGTATGTAAATCACACAATCAAGCCCTTACCTTTTAAGTTCCAGAGGGGGAGCTGTGTTAGTTTGTATACAGCAAAAACAATGAGAGTCCTGTAGCACTTTAAAGACTAACAAATTTAATTTCTGCAGGCATAAGCTTTCGTGGGCTGTATGCCTGCAGAAATTGAATTTGTTAGTCTTTAAAGTGTTACAGGACTCTTGTTATTTTTACCTTTTAAGGTTTTTGTTTATTCTCCAACAAACTCTCCAGGCTGGTAAACAAGTGCATGAGTGTGATCAAACTAAGACAGACAAAGGTGCATGCTGGCTGCATTACATGGAGCTCTCTCCTTTCCTTCCTTCAAGACACTGAATCACTTTGAACTTACCCTTCCTTTCCTCTTTAGTTTGCGTTTGACTCCCTCTTTGAAGCATTTTGTGCATATAAAAGATGCTGTTTGAAAGCACAAGACGTTGCACTGGACTGACTTACACCATAGTTTCACATTTTCATGTACAGGCTCCTCTAATACAGTGGTTCTCAACCTTTCCAGACTAGTGTATCCCTTCCAGGAGTCAGATTTATCTTATGTACCCAAGTTTCACCTCACTTATAAACTCAGGCTTTGAGCTTCAGCTTTCTGCCTTTGGCCCCAACAAGTCTAACACTGGCCCTGGTAACCCCATTAAAACAAACTTACAACTCATTTGGGATTCTCACAGTTTGAGAACCACTAACACCGTACATGGAACAGTATAAACAAGTCATTGTCTGTATCAAATTTTAGTTTGTACTGACTTTGCTAGAGCTTTTTATGTAGCCTGTTGCAAAACCAAGCAAATATCTGGATGAGCTGATGTACCCCCTGGAGACCTCTACATACCCCCAAGAGTATACGTACCCCTGGTTGAGGTCCACTGCTCTAATAATAAGTGGAGAGTGTATGCATTTGACTGCTTACAGGTGAAATGTGCAGAAGGTGGCAAAAAGGGGAGGATGTGCCTTGTGTGGTGGAAGGCATTATGTCTTAGCAGGACAGGAGCTGGTATCAGTGTTTCTAGCTACACTGTAGAGATCATGGCCATTAGTTGCCACATTCCATTGTCCTTGCTACCACCTCCGAGAGCTGTCCAATGCACAGCAAACCACATCCCTCAATCACCAACACACATTCTCTGGGATGTTCAGCACTGCCTAAAGTTCTTGTGCTCCTGCTCCCTATACTGCCAACTAATGATAGGGTAAATTGCAAAATAGCTCAATATGGGAATGAAGCTTTACAAAATGTTGATTTTTTTTTCAGCAAAGCACTTCAGCACATTCTTAAATTCCTCCTTATTCAGAAAAGCTCTTAACAGGTGTTTAAAGCTAAGCATGTGTCTGAGTGTTTTCCTGACCAGGGATGTTTTCCTGAATCAGGGCCTTTATGGTGACTGATAACAGAGCTAGGAAAGATTGGTGAAAGTTTTTGTGTGTGTCCATGAAAATCAGTATTGATTTTTTGTCCATTTGTTTTGCATTATTTTGCTCCCCTGAAATTTTGTTTAATCCATTAAATTTCACAAACATGATATTCTTGAACAAAGTTGGTTTAAATATTTTCACAAACACCCAAAGTGAAAAATATTTGAGGAAATATTTTTTCAAGAATCATGCCAATTTCACAGACACTCAATTTAAAAAATAGATATGTTTTGTAAATTAAATAAAAACAACAGATTAGTTATAAATATTTTACCCAGCCCTACTGGACATAATTAAATTCCAAAAGATAATTATCCCAGGCGATTCAAATGGCTTCTTCTATTATCTACTGAGTGCCTTCAATTCTCATTTGAAGCCAAGGAGTTAAGCATCTTGGAGGACTGGGCCCAAATTTGACAGTCATGAGGTTTTGTCAGGTTGCTGAGGCTAAAAGCAAACTTAAGTAGCCTGCAATGCAATGAACAATAAGGGCCATGTTTTTCTTTTAATCTTTGAAGACATTACTTATTTTTGGATGAGGGAGGAATTGAAGCTAATCGAGAATCATGAATGGCTTAAAACCCACATTGTTACAAGACTCTGTCTTGTGCCCAAATACAGCATGACATGGGACAAAGAATGGAAATCTGGATCTGTCCCACTCAGTGTAGGGTAGAGGCAGTCATTCATGTACTTAATTCTGATGTTTTTGAATCAGAATCATGACAACTGTCATAGAATCATAGAAGATTAGGGTTGGAAGGGACCTCAGGAGGTCATCTAGTCCAACCCCCTGCTCAAAGCAGGACCAACCCCAACTAAATCATCCCTGCCAGGGCTTTATCAAGCCAGGCCTTAAAAATCTCTAAGGATGGAGATTCCACCACCTCCCTAGGTAACCCATTCCAGTGCTTCACCACCCTCCTAGTGAAAAAGTCTTTCCTCATATCCAACCTAGACCTCCCCGACTGCAACTTGAGACCATTGTTCCTTGTTCTGTCATCTGCCACCATTGAGAATAGCCTAGCTCCATCCTCCCTGGAATGCCCACTTCAGGTAGTTGAAGATCACTATTAAACCCCCCTCACTTTTCTCTTCTGCAGACTAAACAAGCCTAGTTCCCTCAGCCTCTCCTTGTAAGCCATGTACTCCAGCCCCCTAATAATTTTCGTTGCCTTTTGCTGGACTCTCTCCAATTTGTCCACATCTTTCCTGTAGTGGGGCTCAAAACTGGACACAATACTCTAAATGTGGCCTCACCAATGCCAAATAGAGGGGGAATAATCACTTCCCTTGATCTGCTGGCAATGTTCCGACTAATGCAGCCCAATATGCTGTTAGCCTTCTAGGCAATAAGGACACACTGTTGACTCACATCCAGCTTCTTGTCCACTGTAAACCCCAGGTCCTTTTCTGCAGATCTGCTGCCTAGCCAATCGGTTCCCAGTTTGTAGCTGTGCATGCAATTCTTCCTTCCTAAATGCAGGACTCTGCACTTGTCCTCGCTGAACCACATCAGATTTTTTTTTGGTCCAATCCTCCAATTTGTCTAAACCCATCTGTATCCTATCCCTACCTTTCAGGGTATCTACCACTCCCCCCAGTGTCATCTGCAAACATGCTGAGGGTGCAGTCTACCTCATCCTCTAGATCATTAATGAAAATGTTGAATAAAACCGGCCCAGGACCGACTCCTGGGGCACTCTGCTTGTTACAGGCTGCCAGCTAGACATCGAGCCATTGATCACTATCCGTTGAGCCCGATGATCAAGCCAGCTTTCTATCCACCTTATAGTCCATTAATCCAACCCATACTTCTTTAACTTGCTGACAAGAATACTGTGGGAGACCATACCAAAAGCTTTGCTAAAGTCAAGATGTAGCATGTCTACTGCTTTTCGCCACAGCCAGTCATCATAGAAGGCAATCAGGTTAGTCAGGCATGACTTGCCCTTGGTGAATGCATGCTGACTGTTCCTGATCACCTTCCTCTCTTCCAAATGCCTCAAAATGGATGTCAGTTCAATTCAAATGTCCAGCCACAATTCATTGCTGGATTTCCTGGCTAGGAAACCTAATTATAAATATTTCAGTGAAAAAAAGCCCGTCCAACATGACTTTCACTTGAAGTCTATAATTTGCAGCCAGATATCTTAATCACAAATGCTGTTCTTGTTGACTGGTTAATGGGTATCTAAAATTAATGCATAACTATGAGGAAGCGGGACTATATCAAGATTTAGAAACGTATGGTTTATTTTGTAATTTTGAATGCAACTCTCAGTGGTTTTGGGATATAGACTCACACTTTCTAGTGTAATAAGACTAACATCCATATGCACTAGTGATCTGGAGAGATATGAAGACAAAGATAAAATGACAGTGAATTAGAAATGGCCTAGGAGCTCTTGATAGAAACCACTGAATATTAACAAACTCAGATATGACTGATGCGTGTCAAACTCTCGTTTCCCAAGCAAATTGTCTGAACAAGAAAGAATGCTTCATTTACCTCATTGGAAACACCAGGAGAATTGTCTTGAACATAGTCCAAAAGCTTTTTAGGAGGCTGCACCATGTAAGCAGAAGTGTAGAGATGAAATGGAGGAGTATCAATGGCAGCAAGGAATGAAACATGTGGAGAAGGTGACATAGTTAGAAACTGAGTGTTGACAGTATCAGATACAAGAGTGACACATATGCAAAATGGGGGTAGACTGGAAAGAAGAGCGGGATATAATAATTTTGCAATAATTATCAAATTAATAAAATGTTAGTAATTTTAGTGAGTAGAACTTACAATTTTAAACTTGAATGGTTGAATTAATACCAACAGTTTAAAAACTGGTGAGACAGAAGAATATAGAATAAATGATTGAGTATTTATGGCCTGCTGGTGAAATTTCTATATGCACTTTACCTTTTAAAGAATAATGATAACAATAACAATTTTTGTCTTAAGATAGAAATTTTTTAGCCTGCCTATGCCTGCCTACTGTGGATGATTGATGATAAAAACTAGCTAAAAGGAGGTTAAAGTTAGTCTGTTTGATGAATATATGAGGACCTATTGTAGACTGTTCAGCTACAAATTAAAAAAAATACTTAAATATCAAATGCATTGTTTCAGTGAAAAAGAAAAATTAAGAAAACATCTAAAGCTTTAAAAATAATTTAATGGTTTGTATTAATATATATGAGTTTTCAGTACTTTCCATTTGCATATACGGGACTTGCTTCTGCTCTCACTGAAGTCAATGCGGGTTTTGCTATTGACTTAGTGAAAGCAGGGGTAGACCCAAACAGTGCAGATTAAAGTGAATGTCTATCTTAAATTAAAACTAACACCACCTCCCTATTTAAGTATGAAATTATATATCGTGTGTGTGTGTGAGTGAGAGATATACACAAAACAGGCACCATTTAAAAATGCAAAATTGGTCCATTTGTCATCATCAGGGCCGTATTATTTATTATGCACAATAGGCATACTGCCTAGGGCCTATGAAACTTTCAGGGCCTACAAAAATTTTTTTTTATATATAATTTTTTATTTTTATTTTAAAAACTATTTATTAATAGCTTAAAATCAAATTAGTTATTTCGGTCGGGGGTCTACGAAAGCAAGTGTGCCTACGAAGGTCTTAAAACGACCCTGGTCATCATAGAAACCTGTATCACCGCAGTTACTGTAGGTGCCTGTGTCAATAAATGTTGAATTTCTCTCTTTCAACTCCTATGCCCCCCAAAGTAAACATTTATTGACACAGGCACCTACATAGGCATTTATTGGCACTTCCATTAACGGTAGTATCTACTATACTTAGGGCAGGTCTACACTACTGCTCAGTAATTTACATTGCTCAGGGGTATGAAAAAGCTGCCCCCCAAAGTGATGCAAATTACAGCAACCTAAGCACTGTCCACACCGGTGCTACGTCGGAGGTGGAGTAATTATGCTGACGGGAGAGGGCTCTCCTGTTGGCATAGAGCATCTTCACCAGACACATTACAGCGTCGCAGCTGCATTGGTGCAGCTGTACCGCTGTCGCGCTTCTAGTATAGACTAACCCTCAGGACAGAGATTCCAGTGTTCCAAGCATACCAGTGTTGCATTTCTAAATGGCACCCATTTTGTGTGAGTGTATATGTGTATTAAAAGTAGATACACTCCTTCATAAAAAACTGAGTGCTTTTAGCTTTAGTCTATTTGAAATCTATAATTTTTAAAAATGTCTTCTACTTTCGATAATATAATTGTTCAAATCTAATCTTTCCAAATGCAAAGATATAGTAAAAGTAGTAAACAATTTATGTTTTATATACAACTGATATTACAGTTGGCAACTTGTATATACCACTTGTTGTATGTGTTCTATGCATCTTAATTAGTGATTAAAATCAATGTTTTGGCAGATTAAGCACTCAGTAAAGAAAATGACTGAATGTATACATTGGACCCAATTCTGCTGTTCTTTGTAAGGCAAAACTCCCATGGACTTCAGTGGGCTATTGAGTTGTGAATTAAAAATTGGGCCCATATTGTATAGAAACATATGTAAGAACACAGTGATGAAGATGCGTAGTATCTAGACATGTCTTCTTTGGTAATTGGTGAACTGCATTTTAGCAATATATTATCCTAATGTTTAAATATTAATATTCTATCCTCACTTACCGGACTTCCAAACTCCAGTTCTGAAAAGAATTTATACCAGGGTTCATTTTCTAAATCTATGTCATCTGGGTTTATGTGATCAGTCTGGAGCCGTTGTGAAGGAAAAGGGAAGGAAAAGGCACACACTGAGCAAAGTGCTAGAAATGTCATGTCACATTAACAACACAAACACACACAAAACAAATAATAGGGGGAAAGGGAATGAAATAAAACCAAGGAATGAAGATGGGATTCCATATGGAACATATTTTTGTTCAAGAGCTGTCACAGACTGGTTGTTTAAAATGCCTCCTTTTTCAGCTTGCTCTTATAGTGGTCATTGCATAATGATACACAGAATATGGAAAATGTCAAGCACATTAACAATAATTTTTCAAAAGCTGGGTGTATTATCTTTGGCAGCATGAACATTTAGGATCTAAAACCTATTATGTGTCTTTTAAAAAAAAGGAGCATTATTATATAACAAATGTAATGACTATTTGCTTGGTTTGTGTATAACATTTTGTTCAGTACACTTCATGCCAGTAGATAAAGATTCTTTGTGAAGAATACATTTAAATTGGTTTTCTTCTTTACTGTGTACAAGAAAGTGCCAAACTGACCAACGGTAGATAGACGCACGTGATTTTAACTGTTGCTTTCAGCCACTCCTGTTCTTCTTACAAAAGAAGGCATGTTAAATTCTATATCTTTTCAACCTGAAGCTAAGCACACAGCACAGAGAAGCAATATGCATCATGCAGGCATGATTATGTTAAAAAGCCATTTCAGCCTATATAATGGAACTGCTGTCTATTTAAATCCTCTTGTTTGAAATTTATAATATTAATAATTATGGATTTTGAGTGCTTTTAAAAAAATCTTTTGTCTAATGCAGACCTTTTGATTTCATAAAACATTTTTACATTGACAATGCATTCATTTTCATATGAAAATTCTCACATTTTGCAGCAAAAAAAATGGGAGTGAGTTACAGATAGCACGAGGGCTGCCATTTTAGCCAACACACCTGGGATTGAATTGGGGATCTCCAAAGTTAAATACATGAGCTGCTACAGCTTGAGTTAAAGAACCAAGCTTGGGGCTATAACACCTCATGTCCTCGTAGATTGGCACAGAAGAGGACCCTGTACCACACAGACCAATGGTTTACAACAGCATAAAGGAAACTGCTCAATGAGCAGAAAAATAAGTAACAGAATTCTTCATCCAGCATGGGGGGAAAAAAAAAAAAAAAACAAAAACGGTGCAAAACACTGGCAGCTCTAGTATTTAATTTATTTTAAACTTTGTTTTCCTAATTACTTTGCAAAGGATATTGGATTCTTTTGTACAGCCTGAAATAAACTATCATGTAGCACAAAGGAACTGTGTACACTTACTTTAAAGTCTCTGAAAAACAGCCTCCTTACTTTTAAACTAATATTATTGTATTTAAAATATAGTAATGTATAGCTATAGTATGTCAGTTTATTATATCACCTAAACTAAATAAGCCATGCCTGCATGAAGAATGATAATGATGGTGGTGATTCAGTAGGCAACACAGGACATGAGTCAAGTGGGAGCCAATGTCTCAAGATAATGTTATGGGCACAATGCCAATTTTTTCCCATGAAAAATAACACTGATGTCTTGACCATTTAAGGTAATTAGACATCCCATGTCATTTTTCTAGCAGAAACTCAAAGGGTTTGATTTAATCACAACAGATCACCAATCTGGCTCTGTTGAACAATTAACAGCACTGTTAAACTATCTAGATCTAGGTATTTATAAGATATTACTATAGCACCTAAGCACTACCCAAGACTTTATAGATTTATCCTCACAGCACTCCTCAGATGTAGGGGAAACACTCTTCCAGTTTTACAGATGGGGAACTGAAGGCCAGAGATAAATGACTTGCCTATACCACATACCAGAGAAGGAAGTGATTTCAGGTCTCCTGAATCATACTCTTACACTCTTGCCATAAGACCATCCTTCATCTCCACAATATTTATAGTTCAATATTACTATTGGCAATCTGCTGTGATTCAATACAACATACCTTCCAAGACTTAAATAGAAAAATTCCATTGAATTTGGCTTTGTGAATTGGCCACTCCAGATTTGCTACTTTATTCCAGTCTTTAATTAATTAAATATGTCTATTTTAGAAGAGCACATAAACTAGAGAAATCTAGTGTACGTTAACTGAAGACAGAGGTGAAGGTAGTACAAAGGAAAACATATAAATAAATCATGACTGCAGAGAACTAATCAGTAGTAGATCTTATTCTTCAAATTACAATATTTGGCCTATTCCATTTTTTGCACACCTTTTTGAAACACACCATGATTATGAACTAGATAACCTGGGAAAAAGGTAAAAACCAAATGCTTTGTCTCATTCCCAGAGACTAAGGGCTTGTTTATACAGTGGGGTAATGCACTCTGTAAGAGTATGGTTGCTAAAGTGCACTAACATACTGTGCATTAATTGGTCCATGTAATTCACTAACACAGTGCTGTTTGAAACAGTACTACGTTCAGGTGCGCTAGGGAACCATTAATGCACACCAGTAGGGTCTACATAGACCAATTAATGCACAACACATTAGTGCATTTTAGAAATCACACTTCTGTAAAGCACATTTCCTCACAGCGTAGACAAGCCCCGAGTCATACTACATTTAACTCTGCGGACACAAGAGCACTTTATATAGATTTTCATGCCAGAGGGCATTTTCCTTAAAGGCACATTGACATATGGAGTAAGCTAACCATTGATTCAGGATATCACAGAGTTAATCTAGAGTGTATCATTGTGCCCTGGATAACAACATTTCCAACTATACTAACAAAGAATGGAAAATGGAAGATGGATTAGCCAGATTCTAGGGTTCTATGCTGCATCTCCTGAAACTGGACAGCAAGAGGGAGCAGTATAGGGCCACATATGCCAGCCCAAACCTGCTTCAGGGATGGGCTTCCAGGATTTTATGATCCCTATAGACCACCAGGGCAGCCTATAGGGATTGAGGTGGAGGCCATAATCTTACCATTCCTTCTTGCCATCCTAAAATTTCTCTGTTATTGATTTAAAAACAAATAGAGGCTGTATTTCTGCTAGTTCAGCAAAAGCTGGAAATGATGGATTTGTCTGGAGTTTCTCAGTCTTTGAATTGTTCAGACCCCTTATATAACCTTTCCCCAAAGTATAGCATGAATACACAAAGAACTAGAATAAGACAAAACTTTCTTTATGGGAATAGGACACATCATTTACAGATTGAGCAGCAGAGGGCAGCAAATTTAACCAAAAGTGCACGGTGCAAGTGGTGCAACTATAGCTAACATGGTTATAAACTTTTTGTAGCTATCACAGTGAGTTTGCTGGAAGCTGAGCTTTGCCTCTTTTCAAAGCATTGCACAGGGCTTTGGCCACACAACTCCCACTGACTATAATGGGAATCATTTGTCTGAAAACGTAGACACTCTCAGTAGTCCCTCCAATCCTCAGATCAATTTTGTTGTTGATCTCTGGACTCCCTCAGCTTTGTCAATATCTTTCTTCTAATGTGCTTAGAATTGAAACATGCCAGATATGTCACACTACAGTCACACAGGAATAGGGTGACCAGATGTCCTGATTTTATAGGACAGTCCTGTTATTCAGGGCTTTTTTGGTAATAGGTGCCTTTTACCCTCCATCCCCTATCCCGATTTTTCACACTTTCTGGTCACCCTACACAGAAAGGACCTATTACCTTCCTGCTTTGTGAGGTGATGCTGCTGCATGCATGATGCTGCAGCCATAAATTGCATTGGCCTTTTTTGTATCCATAGCACATAGCAAATCAGACATGATTTTGCAATCTATAATCATCCATAAGTCTTTTTCAATATTACTGTTTCCCAGGTTGCTCCATACAAAGCACAGTACATGGCTTTTGAATTATTTGACTGCAGATGTTGAATAATACTGAACCTAACATAGATTTTTAGTAGATTCTTCTACTCTTTCTTAATTTGATACATTGCCATGAATCATTTTCCTTTATTTAGTCTTTTAGCCAGTTTTCAATTAAATTTGCCATGTACTATTTAATGAATACAGTATACAATAATTTAATTAAATCCAAATACATTATACATCATATGCTGCCTTTCCTTCATCCATTAGTATTGTAATTCTGCCAGAAAATATATTATTTCATGTCACTTAACTTTTATAATCAATAACAGTCACTCCGTGGAAATTTCTAAACTGATGTTATGCTGACAGTTTAGCAATGTGTTAATGGATTTAGAATCTGCTCAAACGGAAGCTATTTTAGGGGCAGCACAATACTTTGCTAATGTATTTTGCATAAATTCCTCATTTTCAAATCCTTTTGAAAACTGAAATACACAGCACTGAAACATTCCTCTCCCCTGAATGTATTAATTTTGTAGCTGCACATTCACACTTTGAGAACACTTGCTCTGCAAAGAGATGATTGCCTGTAACTACATCAGCCAATTGGCTGATCTTGCAACCTTTTGGAGAAGTTCACTGACTGCGAAGAGTCTGCTTCGGTGAGTAAGGATTACTTGTGGAAGAAAAGGTTGCAGGATTAGGCTCCAATCCTCCCTATCCAATCAGAAGACAGGATCCTTGTATTGGAAAAGCTTGTTTTATTTGCTTAAGAAATCTCCAGCAATGGTCATACATTTTTAGCAAAAAATCACCACATTATTTCATCACATCTCTTCATTAATGTTGAAAAATTATATTAGCACATTCCTCAGCATTGCAGGAATTACTCTTGAATTACTCTTGTTATTTATTTTTCATATCAGAAAGTCAAAATGTATTAGAAATATGTGTCCCCATATGAAATATCTCTAATTTTCAAAAAGCCATTTTTTACCTTGAGCCTGCCATTAATCACTTGCTGAAGATTGTTTGCAATTGAAAATGCTGGTAAATGATCCTATCTGTAATATGGCCACTGTGAGAGAATAATCACTCAGCAAAAATATAATTACTTTTTCACAGAACTGTTTGTAAATTCAGCTTGAGAATAACTACCAACTCTCATAACTCAGGGAAATTTTAGTAAATCATCAGAACAATTTATCATTTTAAGAGGCCGATGCTGAAAAGTGAAATTCCCCATTGAAAGAAAGTCCCAGTTCTGTAACAGCCCTATTTCATAGAATCTCACAGCTTGCAATAGAAGCTAGTTAACCGGACCCACATTATTACATAAATCATAGAAAAATATGATGAAACAGGCCCATCAGTGCAATTCTTTAACATACTGTTGACATACTATATGTACCATAATCCATGCATGCAATATATTTATTTTTAGATTTATAAAATGAGCCCTCTGAATGCCTGTATAATAATACTTAAGCACATAAAAACACTATTAAATACAGAAACTTGCTCTTAAAAACACGAGTCTATCAATAATTCCATCTTAAAGGAAAAAGATAACATGATATGCATCAATCTCGATAAATGATGCTGTATCGGAACACTACCAGGGTACTGTAGAAGATCTGGTTGCATATGCCTTTTCAGTGAATGGAAACTTAGATTAGTGGTCATTTTGCAAGCATTAGATTTCAGCCTTATTAGATATGCTTGTGAGGAATCTCACAACTGCAGACATATGGCTTGGAAAAGAGCAATAAAGGATTTTTTTAGTCATAGGTTAGTGTATTGCCAACCAATGTTCTTGAGATGACTCCATTAGGCACATATCCTGAACACACTGTAGGATTTTTTCTATATAGTGGCATGATACCACATGCACGTGCGTAACTCTTGTGCTGACTATGTGTTGATAAAATTATTGCAAACAGGTGATGAATTAAGTGCTGGATATGCATTCAAATTGCAACAAGTAGTTTCCATGAACTTACATGATCTGACATGTAAAAGGTGCTTAATTTCTCACAGTGACTCTTTGATTTCTTTTTAACGCCAAAGAAACTAAATTGAACAAGTAAGCCAAATAAATCCTAAATTTTCTACACAACTATCCAAGAGGATCAAGGCAGAATTTACCACGTGAGTTGACCAAACTCCAAATATGAAAATGGACATTCAATACTATTTATAATAAGGAGTCAAAATAATAAGTAAAAATGTAACTCTCACTAAGCATTTTGTTGTGTGAACACATTTCATATACACCTCTTACCGGTCTTTCATGTTCAAGAATTGATGACTTCCCCGGCTCATATTCAAAAATACTTCTTGGTTCAGAACGGAATTTGCGGGTATCTACTTTTCTGTCAGGAGGATCCCAGTCATTTCTAAATAACAAATATAAACAGTCGAGTGGGATTGTCTTTTCCATGAACACTGAAACTCTGTACAAGGCATATAAATGTCAGCAGTTCCACTGCATCATACAACTTGATTTCTCTTCCCAGCCTCAGTCATGAAAGCTACAGCCAACCTTACCAGGTTACGCAAAGGCAGCAAACATGCAGATTTTAGTCTATCAGATGTGGATTTTATTCTACATTTTTAGTACAGACTAGAGGCAAAATCCTGCTTGTCTTACTCACATAGTTAGTCCACTGACTTCAAGGGACTTCAAAGGAGGAAAGTGAGTAGGATTTGGCCCAAAATGCATGAATATAATATTAAGATAGAGATATAACCCTTATAAACTCTTCAGATCAGACACCCTGAGTGAAACTCTAGTCCTATTGAGTCAATGGGAGGTGACTTCAGTGGCGCCAGGATTTTATCCATTATCTTCAGAACTATCTATAAATTGCCTATCAGCTTGTTGGTGCTATCCAAAGAAAAAAATATCACTTGTATTCTATTTTAATTAGGTTCTTATATTACATCCCTCACCATAGTATCTCAGCACCTACTTGGACTACATTTTCTTTGTGGTTGTCAGCTATCACATTGTAATGGCAGGAACTTTCATTTCATAGCAGTTTTTGCCATCGCTAGCCATGTTTCATTTAGGATGACTACAGCCTACATGTCTTTTTAATTAGAAGTGTGGCAAATGACCTCACATGGTGAGGGTGTCACTGGTAATCGCTACATGTGTTCACAGTAAGAGCTAGCAAACCTTTGTAAATTATGTCAGCCTATGTTGCATCATATGATGTGACATAGCTTTAAGTGACCTGACATGAAGCAATACATGTCATGTTTTATCATGCGCTTAAAAAGTCTATACAGTAGTTTTTTGTTGAAAGTGCACAACATAGGTATGTTCGTAGGAGCCAGTGCTTGGAAACAGACATCTCTGTTGTTGGATTACTGTATATTTCAAGTAAAGTAAAACCATCTGGTTCACTTACTGTATATAACTGAGAAGAAATTGTGCTTTCAAAGCAGAAAATTGAAATTATGCCTCCCAAGAATGAATGAGAATATGGAAGAGTTATGTATAGGTTGCATTTTATTCAAAATAATTCAGAGAATTTAAGTCATTTTGAAGACAAACAGATGCCATTAAAATTCAGATTTATATTCATTTTACTTCATTTACAATTTTTAGCCCTTAATCCCTTATGTGCTGTGACTTTTTTGTGTCTGACTGATAATGTGAAGCATACTGTATCTTGCCTCCCAGCTCAAAAGATGTAATGCATGTGGACTCTAAACCTTCTTAGGTGAGGGTTTAAATACTTTTGTTTCATACACAATTAAAAAAAATCTCCCAGTGGCAAGAAAGACTCACTTTTTTAATTCTAGTGCCATGGTTTACTGGGGCACTATAGCTGTCAGGAGTACACAAAGCTAAAGACTTCAGAATTCCCCAATCTGCAGAATTTAGATTTCTTCTGTCAGTTTTATCATCCAGCAGATTAAAATAGAGGGGACAAATCTAAATTAATGTGTGGAATTGTTTCTCCAGGCAAAATGAATTGCAAGAGATCTTGGTTTCTGACTCCTAAAAGGTTCGTCACTTTTACCTGGCCAGGTGGCAGGACTATCACCACAACTCCACAATTTGAGTAAAGGTAAGCAGTTCTGCATTTCTGTATTGCATACTAAAGAAAGGCTTTGGGAGGCACCTACACTGTAATCACAAGCAGAGGTTCTTATCCTGCCCTTGCCAACTAGATCACAGCAACAGTCATCAATCTTAAACAAGGTACCCAGTTCTGGGGAAAGCTAAGGCCCTAAAATACAAAAGACAGATAGGAAAGCAAAGATAATTTATTTTCACCTTATAGAAGACATTTCTTAAAGGGGAAACCAAACCAATTAAACTCGGGTTCAAGTGTTTAGTCCTGAGTGGTTCACTCGAGCAGTTAAGATTATTATATGATGTTAGATTATTAGAATATTATGAGATTATAATATGACATTCCACTCCTTGCTCACATTGATAATAGAGTAAAACAAATTAAGTTATCTTCTGGAATGATTTTATATTCAGATTTTTTGAAAAGCTGTAATGATAGGATCAATTGGTTGAATGTTCAAAAGCAGCCTGAATGGGAACATCTACACAGCTATTTAATGCTGCAGCGTGATCCTTGCGAGCCAGACTCTGTAGACCCAGGCTCTTAGACTTGCCAATACTGGTGATTTTTTGGAGTGCAGATGTACCCAGAGTCTCAAAATACTTTTATGCACCAATACAAAGTCATAGTGGGAAATGGTCACTGCAGCCTGGATTGTTCTGAAGTACAGGAGGCAGGACAGCCCTATGGAAGAAAGTAGGTGTTCACTATGCTTTATAAGGTATCATTGGCATGAGACTTCCTAGGCTCCTTAAGTACCAATGCCAGACAAGGCAGCACCAAGCACAGTGCCCACACTTAACAGAAGCACTAACATCTTTTAACGTCTGAACACCCCACTGAGTCATGGCCTTGTTCTCATAAGAGCGCCATGCAGGGTCAAACCAGTGGTCCATCTAGCCCAGTATCCTGTCTTCTGACAATGGCCAATGCCAGATGCTTCAGAGGGAATGAACAGAAAAGAGCAATTTATCAAGTGATCATCCCAGCTTCTGGAAGTCAGAGGTTTAGGGACACCCAGAGCATGGGGTTGTGTCCCTGAGCATCATGGCTAATAGTCATTTATGGACCTATCTTCCATGAATTTATCTAATTATTTTTTTAACCTAGTTATACTTTTGACCAACACAACATCCCCTGGCAATGAGTTCCAAAGATTGACTGAGTGTTGTGTGAAGAAATATTTCCTTATGTTTGTTTTAAACCTGCTACCTATTGATTTAATCAGGTGACCCCTAGTTCTTGTGTTGTGTGAAGGGGTAAATAACACTTCCTTATTCGTTTTATAGATCTCTATCATATACCTCCATTAGTTATCTCTTTTCTAAACTGAACAGTCCCAATCTTTTAAATCTCTCCTCATCTGAAAGCTGTTCCATACTCCTAGTCATTTTTGTTGCCCTTCTCTGTACTTTTCCCAATTCTAATATATCTTTTTTGAGATGGGGCAACCAGAATGCACACTGTATTCAAGATGTGGATTTACATAGGGGCATTATGATATTTTCTGTCTTATTATCTATCCCTTTCCTAATGGCTTCTAACACTTTGTTAGCTTTTTTGACTGCTGCGGTACATTGAGCAGACATTTTCAGAGAACTATCCATGATGATTCCAATATCTCTTTCCTGAGCGATAACTGCTAATTTAGACCCATTGTTTTGTATGTGTAGTTAGGATTATGTTTTCCAGTGTTCACTACTTTGCATTTATCAACATGAATTTCATCTACCATTTTGTCACCCAGTCACCTGGTTTTGTGAGATTCCTTTGTAATTCTTCGTAGTCCTTGGACTTAACTATCTTGATTTATTTTGTATCATCTGCAAACTTTGACACCTCAGTGTTTACCCCTTTTCCAGATAATTTATCAATATGTTGAACGGCACTGGTCTCTGTAAAGATCCTTCGTGGATTCTGTTATTTACCTCTCTCCACTGAAAAAACTGACCATTTATTCCTATCCTTTGTTTGCTATCTTTTAACAGTTACTGATCCATGAGTGGACCTTCTCTCTCATTCCATGACTGCTTACTTTGCTTAAGAGCCTTTGGTGTGGGACCTTGCCAAAGGTTTTCTGAACATCCAACTACACTATATCCGCTGGCTCACATTTGTCCACATGCTTGTTGACACACTCAAAGAATTTTAATAGATTGGTGAGGCATGATTTCTCTTTACAAAAGCCATGCTGCCTCTTCCCCAATTCATCTTGTTCATCTACGTGTCTGATAATTCTGTTTTTTACTATAGTTTCAACCCCTTTGCCTAGTACTAAAGTTAGGCTTATTGGCCTGTAATTGCCTGGATCACCTCGGAGCCTATTTTAAAAAACAGCGTTACATTAGCTATCCTCCAGTAATCTGGTACAGAAGCTCATTTAAGTGATGGGTTACATATCACAGTTAGCAGTTCTGAAATTTCATGTCTGAATTCCTTCAGTATTCTTGGGGGAATACCATTTGGTCTGGTTACTTATTACTGTTTAATTTATCAATTTGTTCCAAGACCTCTTCTCTTGACACCTCAATCTGGGAAAGTTCCTCAGATTTATCACCTCTAAAGAATGGTTTAGGTATGGGAATCTCCCTCACACCCTCTGGAGTGAAGACCAAAGCAAAGAATTCATTTAGCATCTCCACAATAACCTTGTCTTTCTTGAGTGCTCTATTAGCCCCTTGATAGTTCAGTGGCCCACTGATTGTTTGGCTGGCTTCCTGCTTCTGATGTACTTAAAAAAAATTGCTGTTAGTTTTGTGTCTTTTGCTACTTGCTCTTCAAATTCTTTTTTGGCCTGCCTAAACATACTTTTACACTTGTTGTTAGAGTTTATACTCCTTTCTATTTTTCTCACTAGTATTTGACTTCTAATTTTTAAAAGATGTCTTTTTTGTCTCTAACTGCCTCTTTTACTCTGTGTTTAGCTATGGTAGCTTTTTTTTTTTTTTTGGTCCTCCTACTGATTTTTTTTTTATTTGCAGTATAGATTTAATTTGAGCCTCTATTATGGTGTTTTTAAAAAGTTTCATGCAGCTTGCAGGCACTCGTGACTGTTCCTTTTCATTTCTGTTTAACTCGTCTCCTTATTTTTGTGTAGTTCCCCTTTTTGGAGTTTAATGCTACTGTGGTGGGTTGCTTTGGCATTTCCCACCTACAAGAATATTAAATTTAATTACATTATGGTCAATATATTACCAAGCAGTTCAGCTATATTCACCTCTTGGACCAGATCATGTGCACCACTTAGGACTAAATCAAGAATTGCCTCTCCTCTTGTTGGTTCTAGGACTAGCTGCTCAAAAAAGCAATCATTAATGGTATCTAGCGATATTTTATCTCTGCACCCTGTCCTGAGGTGACATGTGCCCAGCCAATATGGGGATAGTTGAAATCCCCCATTCTTATTGGGTTTTCTGTTTTTGTAACCTCTGTAATCTCCCCAAGCATTTCACAATCACCATCCTGGTCAGGTTGTTGGTAGTATATTCTGATTGCTACACTCATATTGATCAAGCATAGAATTTCTATCCATAGAGAGTCTACGGTACAGTTTGATTAATTTAAGATTTTTACTCAATGCGTTTTTTCCACATAGAGTGCCACTCTTCCACCAGCATGACCTACTCTATCATTGTTATACATTTTGTACCTTGGTATTACTGTGTCCAATTTATTATCATCATTCCACCTAGTTTCTGGTATGCCTATTATATCAATAACCTCATTTAATGCCGGACATACAAGTTCACCCATCTTAGTATTGAGACTTCTTGCATTTGTATACAAGCATTTATAAAATTTGTCAATATTTAGTCATCTCTCTTCATGTGATGTAATTGAATGGGACTCTTTTTCATTTAATTGTTTCTCTTCAGTTCCTACCTGTACTTTATCAACTTCTATCCAGTCCTCTTTACTAAGATATATAGTATCCCCTTTAATAAATCCTCCCCTAAGGTGTGTGCCTGTCCGACCTCTGTGCTCCTCTGAACCTGTCAGCTTTCCCCCAGTCCTTAGTTTAAAAACTCTGTGATGGTCTTTTTAATTTTACATGCCAGCAATCTGATTCTATTTTGGTTTAGGTGGAGTTCATCCTTCTTCTACAGGCTCTTCCTTTCCAAAAAGGTTCCCCACTTCCTAAAAAGCCCTAAATCTCTCCTCCAAACACCACCATCTCATCCACACATTGAGACTGCAGTTGTCTGTCTGTCTAACTGGCCCTGAGGATGGAACTGGAAACACTCCAGAGAATGCTACCTTGGAGGTCCTAGACTTTAATTTCTCACCTAGTAGACTAAAGTTAGCTCCATGACCTCTCTGTCCTACCTTTTCCCATGTCATTGGTACCTGATCACCGGTCATTAACATGACCAGCAGAGTCTATGTGGCACTGCACATAAGTCTATCTAGCTGTCTGGAGAGGTCCGCAACCTTCACACCTGCCAGGCAATTCACCATGCAGTTCTCCCGGTCATCACAAACCCAACTATCTCATGGTACTTCTACATCCATTACTTTTATTAGTTGATTGCAGTGTTGTGTTTACTATGGACCCTTTCCCCCTCCCCCGCAGTAAATCTGCTTACTTTTCAGGTGTAGATCTCTCTCTCGGACGAAGTGGTGGGATCGGAGGTGGTACATGTGGAGGAGGTATAGGGGAGGAGACCTTAAAGGCATCAGTGCCATTGTCCGAAATGCTTTTCGACAATGGTCTGTATGTCTGTGTCTTTGCAACAGGGTGTGACTGAGCGGGGAAGGCTGGACTATAACTACCTAAAGTAAAACAAAACACAGAGATAACAAAAATGTCAGAATCCATCTTAATAAACAAAAACCACTCATTTAACAAATCAGAGATATCAAGAACTTGTAAATTTTAGAAACACATTGGTGAGTACTGTGTGTGTTTTCAAATAATTGTTATAGATCTATATACTGCCCCTCTTCCCTGCCCCACCCTCAGTATACATATACACACGCCAATAAGGGTCAGGACATTTCATAGGAATTAATCACCAGCTGGGGGGAGATAATAGCTGAGGTTCAGCTCATGGTCATTAACTGCAACCTGTTATTAGTCCCCCAGAATTGTCCTGTCCTCAGCTGTTATTGGTGTCATAGGCTGAGAAGGAAAAAAAAAATAGACACGTCTTTTTCATTCTTTTTAGTGAATGTACTTTGGGTTTGTATGTAAAAGCATCCCTACATAATTAGAGCTGTGGACAATTATCCAGTCAAATTTCTTGACTAAGCTCTCAGGAGTCCATTTAGATCATGAACTATGAATATACACACATGCTCTTGATAACACATAAAATAGCAGCATGGGAGAATCATTGAAAGCAACCTGGAAACTGAAATTAAAAAACTCTTAAAAGCTCTTTTTACATAATGTGCAATACTTTATGTGTGTATATTTCAGTCACATGATAAGAGGGTTTTGTTCTAGTAAAATACCACTGCCATATGATTCCTATCTTCTGAAAGATTTGAAATTTACAGGAATAAAATGTCACTTTTTTAGTGCTAAATAATGTCAATTCCAGTAGGAAAAATTAACAAGATCACAAAACAGAAGCATCATGACTAGATTTTCTTAATGTCGTATAATCTAAAAATATGACAGTTGTATAAAACATGCTTATCTTCACTTGTATACGTAATTACAATTAAAACTTTCATACTGTACTTTACTCTTTAGTTTAATATACAAGAGTCAAACTATTCACTATCATTAATGAGAATAAATGTAATTTAGTCAGCGATTACAATATTACAATATTCTGCATTGAGAGGGCCACATCTGCAATACGTTTCTGATTAATTCTATAGTAAGAAATAAAGCAAAATGAGGCTTTGCCACATTAGTTGAACAAAGACACAAACCAGTGCAAAGATCAAGCAGAATGAGGACAAAATTTTTGTTACACCAACTGAATAAGAGCAGGCCTGAATGGTTAACTATCATTGGTGCTCGCTGACACTAACAAAATACTCATTGGAAGTGAGGGAATAATTCCTACCAGTATTATATGCATATGCAGCATTATACATGTCTGTGCCATCATCTATAAAAAGAAATATATATGTTACAGTAGTGAAATACCTGTCAGTATATCATAGCAAGGCAGCTTTGTCTTTGCAAACACAAACAGAAGATTAGTGGCAATCAGCTCTCACTCCCCGTATACATGTTTTCTGGAGTTTGTCTTTTTATCACAGGCTATTTTTATCATCCCATTCTGAATGACATCTTGTTGCCATGCTACTCAGATTGCACAGTTACTGGTTCACCCCAAATTGTGAGTTATAGTCATTCTTTTCTATTCAACCTCTCTCCCCTCACAGCCATTCCCTCTCCTGTCAGGTTTCCTCTTATTAGAGGACAGTAAAGTATCATTCCTGCTGTGAAAAAAACTTCTTACATCTGGCACTGTTTTCCAGTGGCTAGAACAGGGGATTGGGAGACATCATTTGGTGTTTTTACATTTTTGATTCTGCCATTGATGTCCTGTGTGACCATAAGCAAATCAACCTAGCTACATCAATTTCCCCATCAGTAAAACTGGGATAACAACAGTTCCCTTTCTCCTTCAGCAAGGTATAATGAAGCATTATTATTGTTTGTAAAGTGCCTTGACATTCTTGGATAAAAGGGAGAATAAGCAAAAAAAATTATTATTAATAAGATTAATAATATTACAGAAGCTCCTTTTCTTCAAAAAATAATTTATTTAGAAATTAATAGGAAGATAGAGGAAAATAAATAGTTTAAATGGAGAGGCAGCATATTGCCTCATCCAGTAGGCTTCATAGGTCTAGCGCACATGAGCTCTGTAACAAAAAGTAGGATAACAGCAATGACCATCCTGCACCCAGCTAAGTCCTAGTCACTCAGACTGTAGATGGCTACAGGCAAATTCTTTGCTGCTGAGAACATCTCACTGACTTTTTGTGCTGTACATGATCAGATAGGCTTTATAATTGTTCTTTTCTTCCTTATCACCTTTATTTTTTGTAAGTACTAAAAATAAATCCATCAAAAAAGTACATGGTCTTTTGTCGAAAAAACACTTCTGCTGTAATAACATTTATCATACTGACTTAGCTTGGAGAAATTCCCAATGGGTTCTATTCAACATCTAAAACTCAATGACCATAACCTTGGTATTATTAGAAAGCAAGCCACCAAAATGCATGGAAAATGCATTTCTTAATGCCACTCAGAGTGATGTAGCAAACAGAAAAACATATACTTACCAGGCTTGTGAACCATATGGATTTGCTTGAACATTGTCTTATACCAATCCTTTGGCCTGTCAACTGTCTAAATAAAACACAGTTTACAACAATTAGCTAAAGAAACAAAAGATCAATGGTGACATGTTAGATCAAATTCAGACCTGCTTTAATTCCACGGATTTTTAAAGAGATTAATTAAGGATAAATTTGGCCCATTGTGTTCAGTCCCTGATTGATCCCTCCCACACATTCTCGTTCAAATGTTATACTCGTGTTTTTCATTCACTGTACAGCTTCAAGGTTCCCCCTGACTCTTCAACTCATCTCTAAATATCTTTCAGAGTTTGGAATCTGCTTTTGGATACAAAGACAGTATTTACAGAACATAGGAGTGGCCGTACCAGATCAGTGGTCCTATTTATTGCCCTGCCTCTGACAGTGTCCAGGACCAGATTCTTTATAGGAAAGTGCAAGAAACTTAACACGGAACAATTACCAGCCCACAGGAAAAATTTCTTCCCAACTCCAGGCAGTTAGTGATTAACATAAAATCATCTCAAAATAAAATTGTTACTGAATGCAGCTGTGGAAATTTTCATTACCTGTGTAAACGTCTTTTTTAATGCTACTAGGAACTTGATCTTCATGACATCTTATAGCAATGAGTTCCATAAGTTAATTACACATTATTTAAAAATAGTATTTCCTTAGTTTTACATTTGTTGCCTTTTAATTTGACTGAATGTCCCCTGATTCTTGTATCAGAAGAAAGGATAATCAAGAGCACTCAGTTTACCTTCTGAATACCATTGCATTATTTTGTATCTTGTGACGTTTCCTCTAGAAACTGAACAGTTCCAATGTTTTCAATCTTTCTTTTTATGGAAATCTCTCCAGGCCTCTAACTACCTTCCTCACCCACTTTGAACCCTTCTAGTTCTGCAGTATTTTTTTTGAGATAGGATGACCAGAACCGAAACAGTATTCTAGGTAAAGGGAGATTACTGATTTATATAATAGAAAATAATCTTGAAAACATTATTTTGCCATCCTGTTCTTAATATAATCTAACATTTTGGTTTTTGTAACCATTGGTGAGCAGTGAACAGAACTTTTTATTCAGATGTCTACAATGAAACTCACATTGTTAGATGAGTGGTGATCATTTAGAGCCTTACAATATATATGAAAAGTTCAAAATATACCTTGCAATGCCATTACCATGCATTTGCCATTGTTGATTTTTTTTCTGATTATCATGCTGCCCATTCACATTCACCCTCTGAAGTTCCCCAAAGTCTTCTCTAGTCCAAATTAACCTAAATAATTTGGACATCTGAACGTTTTATCACCTCACTGTTCATTCACCCTCTTTTCTAAGTCACAAATAAATATTTTAAACAGCAGTTTGCTTACCTATGTTAAAAGAGGGACTTTTTTTCTCTTTTAAATGCTCCTTACTACAGTCATTTTATATTTAATCCTTCTATTTTGTTAACCCCTAAAACTGCACTCTGAAAAGCTATCATTGTATGTAACTGGACAGAAGCTGCTCCTTACTACAAAGTTTGTCTGCAAGACTTTTTGTGAAAAAAAAAATTAGGTCTCACAAAACTGCTAATGTATGACATAAAATACCACTGTATACAACAGACCAATTCAATCTCTCCTGTTTTTCACATGGATATGAAAAGAGCGAACACTCAACTGAAAACACCAGAAATCTGTTGAAGGGAAGGGAGTTGGGCCTAAGCAGCAATACCTTCTGTCCCATCTCTGATCGCAAGGAATTTATGTGACCTGAAATTTAGAATGGTTGGTTTGCATGGAATGGGCATGCTCAAGGAACAGCTGCTCTGTGTTGCATTATCCCCTACCTCCATCCCCCACCCGCAAACTCATAGGGATTAATTCTGATCTTGTTAACATTAATTCCCAAGGGTTGGTTATATCTCTATACTTGCAAGATTCTGGAGAAGGATGATTTAGTTTGATTTATGAAGAAGCCATTGGACCTGTGCTTTCAATGTGTCCTTGCTCATGTTGGGCAAGAAATAATCCTCCAACAGAGTTTGAATGGGGGGGTGGTGAAAATCTATGAGAATTAATGCAAGTGTCACCATTAATCCCTATGATTATATCCTCACAGTTTGTCAAAGAATAAAGGTGCATAGATGTCCCCAGGCCCAACATCCTTGCTGACATTCACATTCCCTTCAAATCTATGGAAATCCAATCATGCAGAATACATGGAGAGAGGCTTTCTTGGGGCCAGAGGAGGGAGGCCATGATATTATTAAATTTCAGTTCTCCTCCCTAAAACATATTTTTGTACACTTGAGCAGGTTTTGCCCTTCAATCCTCTGATCCTATGTTTTGAGCAAAATTAAATGAATTGAGGAGGGATAAATTAATTTTTTAAAATAGACAACTTAAATTTACATGAACGAACTCCACAAGCCATCCATTACCCTGGGAATTATCTGTGTTCACTCATGCATCTAGTCATTTTAGATACCATGCTGACTCACGTGTACTACATTAATTGCAATTAAATAGTGAGACATAGTTATTATATTTGAATGAATAATCAGGGAAAAGATATCAAAAGAGCAAAAGAAAAATCTGCAGGTGGTACTTGGGAGACCCGATAATCATTTTCAGTGTTGTAACAATCCATCAGAAAATGCACAATTAAAGCAATCATTAATGATTCTCAGTGGAGTTTTTTCACTTTGCCCTACATTCTATTTCACGTATGAAGCAACCCATAATTAAACAGTGCTTTGTGCTAAAAAGTTTCCTAATTATCAGTAGGTAAAATCCATTAAAAAACAAAACAAAACCCAAAACCCCACAGTTCTAGCTAGTGCATTGCATATGGAAAAGAAATCTGGTCAGACTGGATTTTGTTATTTACGCACAAAAGAAAGGCCTCTTTAGTATTCAGAGTAAGTTGATAGTTAACTGTGAAACAATTATTTTGGATACTGTCGTTAAAAAATGTTCAGTCACACTGCATTTTTGTGACTATTTCTTCTTGGCTAGATCCACAATAATGGTATTTAAATTTAGTGATGCCTAGTACAGTACCACTTTAATCTCTGCTGGACAGTTTGAAAACTGGATCAAAATCATGGCTGACAATTTGACCAAAAACTCTTCTGAGAGACTTACATTTTGACCATTCACTTCCGAAATCCAATTTTTATGCCCTGGCACTGCAAAATGTCCGGGGCTATGCTTGTAGTTTGGTTGTATTTCAATGCCCTAATATGCAAGGGTCTGAGTCTCGTGCTTCCTGATTTGGCAGGGGCTGAAATGCTATCCTTGCAACATACTCAGACTCCGGCTGTAAGGAGAGCTTTGCAGTGATTGCTTCCAGTTTGTGACACAGCAATGTCATTGATGGATTTTGAAGACAACTTCATCTAGCCTTCCTTGACTGGACAGCATTGAGCTTTGAGGACAGGGGGAGTAAAGGGAAAATTGGAGGGGATCAAGAGCTACATGCTGCAAAAGGATGTTTGTTTCTAAACCCTCATTTGAAAGCCTCTTTTTGTGCAGCATGGTATCTCAATATATAGTAGGAATATTTCTACCATAAGGTGCAGTGGCTGAGTGATCAAGGTGCTTGACTACAATCCTGGAGGTTGTGGGTTCATGTTCACTTGAACTCACACTAAAAGGCCACCTCAGTTCACCCACCTGCAAAATGGATACATGATCCATAGGGTTAGAGAGATAAGGTGGGTGACATAATGTCTTTTACTGGACAACTTCTAACCATAGGGTTAGGGAAGTCACAGGCGGTTGGATGTCATGCTAGTTACGTTACTCCCTTGTGTACTGTTGGCTGTGGAAACAGACGCACCTTAAACAACATTAACCTGATGAGCCATCCGCGGCTTAGGGCAGATTGTGGGTTTTTTTAATGTTATCTACCACACTGGAACTCATGTTTACTGCACTCTGCAGGTAGCTGCCTTTTTCATATGAAGAAGAAACTGTGAAACTTTCACTGTGCTGCCGAGATGAGCTGAACTGGTTTGGAAACATCCAGGTCCCCCCAACAGAAGACTCAAGGGCAAGCTGAACATTTGGGTGCCCGATGACCCTTAGAAACAGAGCAAATGTTACACTCTATTTTCCCTTGTCCACTGAAAATGCTGTTGTGCCACTTTTGCATGTTTCTCAATGGTGCTGCATTTCTGAGGGATGGGGATGGTGCAGCATGTTTGCTGAAGCAACATCTCCTTCAGTCTCTCACTTCTGGGATATGCTGTGCTCAGATCTACATATTACTCTCAGTTGTTTAAAGTGTATGTTCAGATCAGTATCTTGAGAACTGAATCTCATTTCCAGCTACGTCCTATGGGGAGTGGGGGAAGTGGCAACACCCACCCACACACACACTTACTTACACAGTATATTCCTTGCAGACTGTAACTTTTAACTCACTGTGGTCATGAGACTCATTTGCATAACACTGATATAACAAGCTGCATAAGGTTTGCATGCAGCAGCACAGAGCTGAAAAGAAAGCAATCCCAAACTGGAAAAAAAACAAATGGCATACACAAGTTTCAGAGAAAATCTTTGAGACTGAGACTATCAGATCTGGAGGTTAAATACACTGTTGGCAGCTTGCCCACCATATTAAATACACTTAAGGGGATTTCAGTTATACTCTTATATATCTAATATCCACCCTACGGAATCAATCTGCTACTCTTAAAAAAGCACAACAAAACAATAACTTCCTACACAAAAAAGGCAGAGACATCTGTTTAGCAGGGATGGGAAGCTATAGCATTGTTCCAGTAAGAGTTACTCATTTTTAAAAAGCTTTCTATTATATGCTTTCTATATGCCAAGATCGAAATAAAGCAAGAAATACTAGTTCTCCCCCTTACTGAAAATGCCGATCTTACCACTTATTCTGAAATCTTTCCTATTGCTTTTCTCCATCAATTCCTGTTTCCCCCCACTAGTTTTTCAATCCAATGAAGCAGCTCTTTTTAATTACACAACCCCCGTATGTCAGTGTTGGCAGGCAAAGTATATCCAACAGCTGCTACATCCTTCCACTTCACAAAGATTTCACCTGCAAGGACTCTGCCGCTTTCATCCTGGCTCGCACTCTTCGCACTCTCTCTCCGTCTAGCACAACACCGCTCCTCCAGCCAGGAAAGCCAGCGAGCAGCTCCTTCGTAGACTCACTGCTGCTGCCACTGCTACTGTCTGGACCAGCCAAAAGAGGCTGCCCTGACAACAGCGTGGAAAGAAATGCTTCAGCATAGTAAAAACAAAACCCTTCAGTTTGACATCCTGGGACTGCTCAAGCAGTGACTAGTGGCAAGTCATCCAAACTGGGCTAATCACAATAAAATGCTTTCTACACTGTTCATTTACACATTGTGGAAACGCACGGTGGGTTTGTGATGTATTTCACTGGGATAGCAGCTAACTGGGTTATTACTGGAGCAAGTCTATTCATTGCAACATAGTACCCATGAAAACGGGGGGGAAAAAATAGGCACCTGAAGCTTATTTGTTAATGGCAAAAATTAGCAAACTTTGCAGGTTTAGAATGACAAGACAGACAGTAAATAAAATTATAGCATAACATCACAAATGGCAAGGAAAACAATGGAATCAGAAAGAAAAATTGCAGTTTTGACTATTTATAATTAAAACTAAAACGATGGGGGTGCCCAGTTATGTTTCCCGCAACACACAGTATTATATTCATGAGCCCTCTGATTATGCATGCTCTATTCCACATTATGTAAGACTACAAGAATGTGAAAAACCCCATTACCAACAATCAATTCATTGTCTGAGTTCTCTCTCTCTCTCACACACACACACGCTGGGCATTTCCTACCGTTCTAATTGCTGTTGGGATTCCAGATTCATCTACCGGGCCAATCCCTGCATAATGTGGTGCTCTAATGACTGTGACTTTCTTCTCTTCCTCAAAAGATCTACAGATGGGTATTGTACTGGGAGTGATGCTGCTACCAACAGACTGAGCATGCTGTGAGTATGCCTCTGTGGATTCTGTAAAGATAATGTGACAGAATGTTGTATAACGATATAATAATCATGCTTAGCACTTATTCCACACTTTACATTTTCAAAGTGCTGTACAAATATTAAAGGAAATGTAATAACCATGTCCATACACAATACCTCATAATACTACACATTAGCCTTAGTTGGGTTTAGCATGATTTCCGCTGCAAAATCTTCTATTCAAGGAGTTATGCATATGTGCATTATCTTATTAACTTCAGTGCTGAGTTCAAAATCTCTCAGATTAGAGAAACTTTTTATTTTTTTACTTACAACATTTGAAAACAAAATTTGCTTCGTTGCTTTTAAAGTCTTGGGGAGGGAAGAGAGACAAACACACAGACAAGCAAAAGTCTTAGTGAAGCTAGAGGAACAAACACTTTTTTTTATAAACTAAACTTGCCATTTTGCCATCCATATTATGAATTAGTGCTTTGAGGTAATGAGAATTCTTCTGCTCCCAGAAACATGGCATAGTTTAAAACAATTTCTATTATCAGCTTTACAACTCTAATGAATTATGAGGTCTATAATGTTTTTCACAGATACTTTTCATCTTCAAATTTATGTTAGTACATTTATTGAAATAGCTTGATATAAATAATATACCATGTGTGCATCAATAACTCTGCCTATGCCAGTAGCAGGCATCTCAATGAGCCACCTACATTAAATTCAGGTGAAAACTGGAGGCTGCTGTTGCTTTTTGGTGCTGAGGAAGATAATTTTGTAACTCTCCCACAACTCTTCTTTTAATTATTAAAATTAATACTAGCTACTACTACCTACCTCTAAATTTCACAGCAAGTCATTAACAAAAGACATAATGTTAAGATGCTTGCAGACATCATATGAAGCTTTGCACTGTCATATGGTGATGTGCTTACATGTAAGCTTGCATACAGAAAAAACATAACAAGAAAGATCCTCTAATCATTCAGCCAACAGATTTCAGTGGATAATTAGTGGGAAGTTATGACTATCTAAGCATGGTTTGCAACAGGGAATATTGTATTACCCACATGTTTCTGCTGCAGGATGGCTGAAGCTAGGCATAAAGTTAGATTTCTGGCACTGCTGGCAGAGACTATGATTTCCCTCCAGTGCAATAGGTGTTACAGTCTTTAATGTTTAACTAGAAGAGTTTTGATATAAGGCAACAGAGACTGTGAAGATTTGATGCTCCACATGTAGTGTGTGTAATGTAAAGTTTATTGGAAAGAATTTGGATTTAACAAAACTTTTTCAGTTGTTTAGTCTGAAAGCCTGTAAATAATCCAGTACTACACATACATGGTGAGATGCATCTGTGTGCGTCAAATGTCTGAATATCTGGGCTTTTTTTCAAATATGCATGATGCTAAATTTAGAAAACTTTTGAGTTCTGATCTTACTTTCCTTGCAGGCCCCAATCTGCTAGCATCAATGGCATTTTTGAGTGTACAAAGAATGTGAGATTTGGCCGTTGTTTCGTTGGTCTCAGAAACTCAGCACCACCCCGGAGTCAGAAATCTTGAGATAATGCTCCTAAATATCATGTTCAGAAAGGACAAGTTAGAATATCTGAAATATATTTAATAACACTCAGATCTTATTGGAAGAGAAGGTTAAAGGACTAGAGGCCCAAATGTCAACCCTGCGGTGCATTACAGAAAACAATGTCTTTCTCCATCAGGCACAGGCAGAGCGTAAGCAAGATTCAGAGGAGGCCGGGCAGGCGAAAATGAAGAACGGGGAAGGAAATTGGCAGCATGTGACCTCCCAAAGAAAGAGAACCCATATGCCCACCATGCAGATAGAAGTAAGGAATCGTTTTCATCCTCTCTGCACAAGTACTACGGCGGAGAATGATTTGGAGGACCCTTCAGAGGGAATGGATCAGAAGGAGACCCATTTGATCAGAAGGCAAGGGATGATTTCTCCTAGGGATGGGGGTTCCACGACCACCATTCCCAAGAGGAAGAGAAGGGTGATGGTGGTCGGGGACTCCCTCCTAAGGGGGACGGAGTCATCCATCTGCCGTCCGGACCGGGAAACTAGAGAAGTGTGCTGCTTGCCTGGAGCTAGGATTCGGGATGTGACGGAGAGACTGCCAAAACTTATCAAGTCCTCAGACCGCTACCCCTTCCTGCTTCTCCACGTGGGCACCAATGACACTGCCAAGAATGATCTTGAGCGGATCACTGCAGACTATGTGGCTCTGGGAAAAGAGATAAAGGAGTTTGAAGCGCAAGTGGTGTTCTCATCCATCCTCCCTGTTCAGGGAAAAGGCCCAGGTAGGGACCGTCGCATTGTGGAAGTAAATGCGTGGTTACGCAGGTGGTGTCGAAGAGAGGGCTTTGGATTCTTCGATCATGGGATGTTGTTTCAGGAAGAAGGACTACTAGGAAGAGACGGGATTCATCTAACGAAGACAGGGAAGAGTATCTTCGCAGACAGGCTGGCTAACTTAGTGAGGAGGGCTTTAAACTAGTTTCGACGGGGGACGGGGACCTAAGCCCGAAGGTTAGTGGGGAAGAGGGACACCGCAAGGAAGCAGAAGGAGGAGGGGGCAGCAGGGGAGGCCTCCCGATTCATACTGTGAAAGTAGGCCAGTCGGCTACTTATCTCAAGTGCCTGTACACAAATGCAAGAAGCCTGGGAAACAAGCAAGAGGAACTGGAAGTCCTGGCACAGTCAAGAAACTACGACATGATTGGAATAACTGAGACTTGGTGGAATAACTCTCACGATTGGAGCGCTGTCATGGATGGGTATAAACTGTTCAGGAAGGACAGGCAGGGGCGAAAGGGGGAGGAGTTGCACTGTATGTAAGAGAGCACTATGACTGCTCTGAGCTCCAGTATGAAACTGGAGATAAGTCAGTTGAGTGTCTCTGGGTTAAGCTTAGAAGCAAGAACAATAAGCGTGATGTCGTGGTGGGTGTCTGTTACAGACCACCAGACCAGGAGGATGAGGTAGATGAGGCTTTCTTTACTCAACTGGGGAAAGTTTCCAGTTCACAGGGCCTGATTCTCATGGGAGACTTCAATCACCCTGATATCTGCTGGAAGAGCAATACAGCAGAGCACAAACAATCCAGGAAGTTTTTGGAGAGTGTCGCTGACAATTTCCTGGTGCAAGTGCTGGAGCAACCAACTAGGGGCCGTGCTTCTCTTGACCTGCTGCTCACAAACAGGGAAGATTTGGTAGGGGAAGTAGAAGTGGGTGGCAACCTAGGCAGCAGTGACCATGAGATGGTCGAGTTCAGGATCCTGATGAAAGGAAGAAAGGGGAACAGCAGGATACGGACCATGGACTTCAGAAAAGCGGACTTTGATTCCCTCAGGGAACTGATGGGCAGGATTCCCTGGGAGGCTAATATGAGGGGGAAAGGAACCCAAGAGAGCTGGCTGTATTTTAAGGAGACCTTATTGAGGGCACAAGAGCAAACCATCCCGATGTGCAGAAAGAATAGCAAATATGGTAGGCGTCCAGCTTGGCTTAACAAAGAAGTCTTTGGCGAACTTAAACGCAAAAAAGAAGCTTACAAGAAGTGGAAGCTTGGTCAGATGACTAGGGAGGATTATATAAACACTGCTCGAACGTGCAGGAATGAAATGAGGAAGGCCAAAGCACAATTGGAGTTGCAGCTAGCAAGGGACGTGAAGGGGAACAAAAAGGGTTTCTACAGGCATGTTGCCAACAAGAGGAAGATTCGGGAAAGTGTAGGCCCCTTAAAGAAAGAGGGAGGCGACCTAGTGACGGAGGATGTGGAGAAAGCTGAGGTACTCAATGCCTTTTTTGCCTCTGTCTTCACAGACAAGATCAGCTCCCAGACTGCTGTACTGGGTGGCACAGAATGGGAAGGAGGCGAACATCCCGCAGTGCTGAAGGAACAGGTTCAAGACTATTTAGAAGGATTGGACATTCACAAGTCCATGGGGCCGGATGCAATGCACCCGAGGGTGCTGAGGGAGTTGGCTGAGGTGATTTCAGAGCCATTGGCTATTATCTTTGAAAGCTCATGGCAACAGGGGGAGGTCCCTGAGGACTGGAAAAAAGCAAATATAGTGCCCATCTTCAAAAAGGGAGGAAAGAGGATCCGGGGAACTACAGACCGGTCAGCCTCACCTCAATCCCTGGAAAGATCATGGAGCAGGTCCTTAAGGAATCCATTTTAAGGCACTTGGAAGAGAGGAAGGTGATCAGGAACAGTCAACACGGATTCACCAAGGGAAAGTCATGCCTGACCAACCTGATTGCTTTCTATGATGAGGTGACTGGCTCTGTGGATGTAGGGAAGGCGGTGGATGTGATATACCTTGACTTTAGCAAAGCTTTTGATACGGTTTCTCACAGTATTCTTATCAGCAAGTTAAAGAAGTATGGGTTGGATGAAAGGACTATAAAATGGATAGTGAACTGGCTAGAGCATAGGGCTCAACGAGTAGTGATCAATGGCTCCATGTCTAGCTGGCAACCGGTCACAAGCGGAGTTCCCCAGGGGTCGGTCCTGGGGCCGGTTTTGTTCAACATCTTTATTAATGATCTGGAGGATGGGGTAGATTGCACCCTCAGCAAGTTTGCGGACGACACTAAGCTGGGGGGAGTGGTAGATACCCTGCAAGGTAGGGATAGGATACAGAGTGACCTAAACAAACTGGAGGATTGGGCCAAAAGAAATCTAATGAGGTTCAACAAAGAAAAGTGCAGAGTCCTCCACTTAGGAAGAAAGAATCCCATGCACAGCTATAGACTGGGGACCGACGAGCTGGGCAGCAGCTCTGCAGAAAAGGACCTGGGGGTAACGGTGGATAAAAAGCTGGATATGAGTCAGCAGTGTGCCCTGGTTGGCAAGAAGGCCAATGGCATATTGGGCTGCATTAGGAGGGGCATTGCTAGCAGGTCACGGGAAGTGATTATTCCCCTCTATTCGGCATTGGTGAGGCCGCATTTAGAATATTGTGTCCAGTTTTGGGCCCCCCAATACAAAAAGGATGTGGACAAGTTGGAGAGAGTCCAGCGGAGGGCAACAAAAATGATTAGGGGGCTGGAGCACAGGACTTATGAGGAGAGGCTGAGGAAACTGGGCTTGTTTAGTCTGCAAAAGAGAAGAGTGAGGGGGGATTTGATAGCGGCCTTTAACTACCTGAAAGGGGGTTCTAGGGAGGATGGGGCTAGGCTGTTCTCGGTGGTGGCAGATGACAGAACAAGGAGCAACGGTCTCAAGTTGCAGGGAGGGAGGTCTAGGTTGGACATTAGGAAAAAGTTTTTTACTAGGAGGGTGGTGAAGCACTGGAATGGGTTACCTAGGGAGGTGGTGGAATCTCCATCCTTAGAGGTTTTTAAGCTGCGGCTTGACAAAGCCCTGGTTGGGATGATATAGCAGAGGTTAGTCCTGCTTTGAGCAGGGGGTTGGACTAGATGACCTCCTGAGGTCCCTTCCAACTCTAATATTCTATGATTCTATGATCTCTAAATTAGACGTTTGTTTTTTTAAATGAGCCTGTATTATTGTGTGTGCAAGTACACATGCTCAGTTTTTGCTCTTATCACTTGTACACAGATGATACAGCGCATATATACGATTCATATCGTGGGAAAGAACCATTTTGATCTTCTAGAATCTGACCTCCTGTGTAACACAGGAGCAAACTCATTGTGCATAGTCAAATGTTTTTGTGCATGTAGATTCTGAGTATGCAAATATTGGTGAGAAAACTGAAACACTCACGTGATTGTACATACAAAGATTAATGGAGAGACATTAAGTTTGGTTTTATATGTTCTTTTTTGAAAACAGAAATCATGTTAGACTAAGTTCCATGGGGCAGAAATCTTGTCCTTATGTGTTTGTAAAGTGAGATATATATATTTAGGACACTCTGTAAAGAATACATAAGAAATTTTAAATTGGCAATGCTTTAAGCTTTTAAAGTGTCAGGACCTCAACAACCTGTGAAATGACTTCCACTGAAGATAGTGCAAGTTGGGGGACCAGTAACTCAGCACCATGCAAAACTGAACCCTAATGCCTTAATGAGAGTAAGGGATACATAAGGGGATTTTGATCCACATTTAGGAATGTCTGAAAGTCATGCAGTTTTGATATATGATTTCACCTCTCAATATAACTAGTTGAATGATTGCAAGAGGTCATTCCGATGTGTAAAAGAATCTTAAAGTAATAAGACTTTGTAGTAAGGAATATTACTGTGTCTAACAATAAATTGTATTGTTGCTTGTAATTTTCCCAAGGTACATAATGCCTTCTTTATTTATGTGGAATGCTCTGTAACTGTTTGCAATCCTTGCCACACAAATCAGAACATGTTGCATAATATATAAAATAAACATTATGTGAAAGACTTACCCATCTTCCTGCCATGCTGCATGATAATGTTTGAATTGAGTGAAGTTGATGGACAATAAGCTGAAGAAGGGGAAAAAGGCCTTTGAAAGTGACTCATTGGACTGGTAGCAGTGCCAGAGTTCCCATTGACTGTTATCTGGGCCTAAGAGAAACAAAACAATATCCTATTAAAGTACACACAAGGCTCTCTGAATATCATCCCAAACAAAGGGTGATGTAATTCTGTCATCCACATGACAGTGCCTATTGGTCAGGTACTTAGCCACAACGGGATCAGTATTCACTGAAATACAAAACTCATCACAGGAGGAGTGCAATGTGCTCCTTATGAATCTCTGCATCCCCCTTTGTCCTTATAAAGGTCTGTGTATGAAGGATGCTGGAGTAGTGGGAAGGGGACAGAAGGACCATGGTCAAGGCAGCAGGATGAGCTGCACAAAAGCAGTGAAATTTACTCTCATCATGTGAGAAAGGCTGCCTTAGATCGCTGACTTTAAGGGACCTATTCTTCCTTTGTTCCACATACTTAGTTCCTGTTGACATTAATGGAACTGTGTGTGCAGATTGAAGGGGAAAGGACAGAGTGAGCTGAAACTTCTTTGAAAAGCGTCACCTGGCACATGGGCAACTGTGAGATGCTTGAGTGTACTGTATACTTTCGCAAAAAAAGGTGCATCAATGTGTCTTGTAAACAAAAAATGAGAAAGCATATAATAAGGGATTCTGTTGACATCACAAACCACTTGAGCTTTGCTCTCAGAGGGTTTCTCTAAGGCAATGCGTCCCTCCCCACCACCATGTGGCTTCAGATCTCCACAGCTGGGCTGCCACACCATATTTGGAGTGTTCTACAAAGATTATAGAGTGGAGAATCTGAGAATGTAAATCCATTTTTAATATCAAATCATTTAATTTCATTTTAAAAAAGGCAGCAAGCCTGCAATTGTTTTTGTCTCTTCTTTTTACAAGCAACTATTTTTAAAATTCTAAACAAAATTATGAGCATTGAAAACCTCCTTCACCTAGTTTTGTATAATGAAAGAGAACACTTAAAGCAGCATGGATTTGTTTTATACTGCTGTTGAAAGCTGTGGTTGTGAAATGTGAAGATAAGGGTATGAAACAGAAAAGCAAGGAATAGGAATCCTCAGTTTTAAAAAGAATGTACATTATTGCTAGACTCTTTATAAATGAAATGTGGTTCACTCCATCCCGTGGTATAAGAGTGATAGGGTTCACTCTCTCCTGTAGTTTAAGAAATGGGTCTGAGTAATTTTAGGGTTGATTTTATATCTCACACCCTCAACCCTCCTACTGATGTCAATAGGAATTTCAGTTGTGTAAGGAAAAAAAGATCTGGCTCCTAAGGATAGAATCATAGAATATTGGGGTTGGAAGGGACCTCAGGAGGTCGTCTAGTCCCACCCCTTGCTCAAAGCAGGACCAACCCCAACTAAATCATCTCAACCAAGGCTTTGTCAAGCCAGGCCTTAAAAACTTCTAAGGATGGAGATTCCACCACCTTCCTAGGTAACCCATTCCAGAGCTTCACCACCCTCCTAGTGAAAAAGTTGTTCCTAATATCCAACTTAGACCTCCCTCGCTGCAACTTGAGACCATACAAGTATATGTCATCAGAACTCTTGAATGTTTTTAGATCATTATATTTTATGGATATTTTTTAGAAGTGAATTGAGTAGGTAGTTGAAGTTCAGGTTGTGCCAATGTATCCATTAGAACTTGCCTGATCAGATTTGTTCCTGCTCTTTAGAAATGCAGGAACAAACATTTAAACAGATTTAAAAAAGAAAAAAGATTCATTTATTTATCGTAAATGTGTTTGCTTCTAAATCCTTTAATAAACAGTTACAATAATATAATTCAAATAAAGGTCTGATTTTCAGAATATCAAAATCCCAGTGCATGTGTGTGCATGCTTAATTTGAACTCACAACTATCACATTTATTCAGGTGTTTACACATGCCAATGTCCAGTAGAGTGTCTGCCCCTTTATTGTTAGTTGTCACGCCCCAACTGGCTGAGATGACTATTGTACATTCTAGAATCATGCACATGGCATTGCATTTTAAAAAGAACCTGAGTATGGCCACTGGGACATAGGCCTTTGTCACTTTATGGAACTGCTCTGTATCAAAAATGTCCATGGACCCAGCAAGTTGTAGCCCAACTCCTGACAGGACACTTGAGCAATAGCATTTCACACTGGTGCTTCAAGCCATGCACTGACTCTTGACAGGACTTCACATTCAGTTTCAGATGCTACAGCTGAGCTACTGTAGAGCTATCTTCCTCTACCTAATCCTCCAAAAATACTTCTAGCCATCGGAACAGAAGAGCTGGATGAGTCCAGGGAGACTATTTCAGCAGCTAGGGAAAGTATGTTTTCAGCTGAGGCCCATTGTTTGTGAGGCACCTTCCTCTTACCTAAAACCAGAGTGAGCCCAATCTCTCCTCTTGTAGAGCTAAATACAACTACCTCTTCGAGAAGGCCTGTTCCCAATAGCAGAAGGTAGGCACACACACACGCACACCTAAAAACACCTATGCCAGACACACTTCATTAAATTTTCTCCCTCTGATTGGAGGAATAGAATTAACAGATCATTTGTGGACTGGAAAAAACAATTCTTTTACATTTCTGTATTAGGCATCTAGGTTCTACAGTGATGGGCACTTTACAAATGCCTGTGACAGACAGTGAGATAAGACAGATTGGATAGAATGGGAACCTTACCTAGATAGACAGACATCAGGAATTACTGGGCATGACAGACATAAAAATGACATTCTTTTTCCTTTGTCACCAAGGAAGGAGGTTGCCTTGCTAATAGGAAACATCAAATCAGCAAGGCTATGGGTATTGTGCAAGCTCTCTGGAATCTCTCTTCTGTGGCATCAACACCACATATCAACTCGGACTAAGATGCGTATTTATCAAGCAGCAGTGGCCCTGTCCTTTTGTATAGCTTTGAAACCTGGGCCACTGCAGAGATGTAAATGGGCCAGCTGGACTTTTTTTTACATGAAACAGCAACGATGAATTGAAGACATATGGTGGTTTCATCACATTATGAATGAGAATGTCAGGCTTTGGACCAACCAGCCTCCAATGTCTTCCTAAGTGACTCAACGCCAGCTCAGGTGGCTTGGCCATCTGCTCTCTATGTCGGAGTCCATACACCAGCTTTATGGGTATGATCCAGCAAAAGCTGGAAGGAGAAGACATTGTGGATGGCCTTGCACATGCTGGCGGGATGGCGTGGCTTCCATCCTTGCCTGTCTCAGCCTTAATATAGAGCAGGCTGCAATACAGGCAGGAGACCAGGTTTTCTGAAATGGGTGATCGAAACCATACACTCCAAAACCAGGAGAATGAATGAATAAATTCTTGTTCTTTAGTGCTAGAAATCTTACAGAAGAGTAATATCTGCTTTATATCCCTCAGCTAGAACTACTTCTTAGTGATTAATGGAATTTCCCTTTCAGCAAACACAATGTGAATACTACCTTTGCTAATGGGTTTGAGTGTCTGATGTATCTTATACCCAGGAGAGGGTTTGTTTTTTTAAAAGCTAGCTCAGAGAATTTGCCCTGCCCTCAGAATCACTGAATAACCAATGACACTTTTTCTGATGATATAATGCTTGTAATTTAGGACCCAGTCCTGAGAGGTATTATGTGCCCTCATCTCCCATTTAAGTCCAGTTTTTTGTATGCTGTCTGGTAAATTTTAGATGATTTTGTTCTAAGTATTTTTCTTTTTAGAAGGGTGAAAAATGCAGAGAAAACAACCAATTTTTCACCAAAATACAGAGGTAGCTGGAGCCTGCTAGAATTCCATATTCCGAATTATCTCAGAGTTATGCCTTTTCTCACTCCCTCCCGATTCACTCTTTTCCCCATTATACTACACTTGTGCTCCCCTTGTGGAAGAGCTTTTTACTTCTGTTGACTGGGAGCCAAACTGCCTAGGTGCACCAACCTCCCAACCAGCTGAGAGGCAGAAGGCTGATCTTCTCTTCAGCCCTCAGCCAGGCACCTGCATTAGACTCTTGGCTTCAGGAGGAGCAGCTGCCTTCAATTCCCACCCAGAACAGCTGAGAAGAAGCCAGGTGGGACTGGACCTACCTGCTGACTGTCAGAGGCAGCCAGCAAAGGGAGAAAAGGCTTGATTACAGAGTTCTGAGCAGCTGGAGAGGTGTTGTGTAGAAGTGTTGCGACCAACTCCAGCATCCAGGACATTGGGTAGGACTGAAAATACTCAGGATCAATTCCCCAAACCTGGGGCAGTCCCAGCTAAACTGGGCTTTTAGCAGCTATGGTAAGATACAGTGCTAACTCTTATACATGTCACTTAAGATTTCTTTTGTTTTCATATTTGAAAACTACACAAACAAAAAATATTCTATTAAAAGAACTTTATAAAGTTATCTCTATAATAGGATAAAACTTGAGAGAAAATTTGCAAAGCCGTTTACTTTGCCAGTAATTTTCTGAATTTCTTTTACTACAATTCCAAATACATGCACTCAAATAAGAGCTTTGCTTTACAACTCATCTCTTGTTTCAGCTTTCACAAATACCTAAATCAGTGACTAAAGCAATAGTTGTAATTTAACATTGTGTTTGCTGCAAGTTCATATAATTGGAGAAGACAGGCTGTATGTGAGAGATGGTCCATATTTAAATAAAATTATCTTTGATAATGGATTAGCAAAATTGGCAAAGAATAGGCATTGAAAAGCAGACACCCATCTGGCCTCATGCTAACGAGGACGACTGTGGCTAAGGGTAGATGTGGCTGCCAGATCATGGATCTCCGTTAGAGGAGATTGCTCAGAAAAGAAGAGGTGGGTAGGGCTAGCAAAATCAGATTATGATAATTTCAACATACCACAAATATTGTTAAAAAAGAACAAATACAATTGTTTGCTTTAAATGCACACTTAAATAATGTAGGTGCCTGTCATGCCCTTGAGTTGAATGGTTAAAGCCTGTGCTGATGCTGTTTTATCTATGTGTATTTATTTTATATTGAATGTCTAATGTTTGCTTACAAGTAGGAGACAGTGCACAGATTTAGTTCCAATGTCTTGAAATTCTTATGGGTGGGAATTATTGGTTTTACTTGACATGCCCATAATTTTGTCACATAATATAACATATTCAGTACATTGAACCCAGATTCTTCAAGTGATTATTTGCAACTCTGGGGTAGAATCATTCCTAAAAAGATGTATTATTTTCATTTTAAAATTACATTTATATTATCAAGTAAAAATTTGCTGTTGTTTCCACATGTAAATGATAAAACACAAAACTTTGGTCAAAGTTATAAATATGGCAATGTTGTGAGCCAGCAGAGCTTTGGTCTCAGCTTATTATCATGTCACCAGAGAACCCCACGAAGAATATTTATAGTTTTGTAATTCAGTGACCTGCTATTTAATTGAAATATGGGGCCAATTCTGACTCACCTTAATTATACATGCAGTACCCTTGAAGTAAATGGAAGTACTCACATGGGTAAATTAAGCAGGATTTGACCTATATTCTATACCATTTTGTTTACCCATACATATATAAACATACATATACTATACATTATATATAAACACATATGTATTTAGACTTGGTTCTTTTCCTTGAGTTACCCAGAGAAAGTGCTGCCCTGAAAAATAACAGAATTCTTAGGATCCAAATCTAAGATTATTTATACAGTTCATTCCTGTAAAACAACTGTGCTTAAGAAAGGGAACTGTTAGTTAGAGGAGATAAAACAGAAACAGCTTCATGCAGTCAGTGGTCATGGCTAGGGGAAAACAAAGTTGTGTTAAGTATTCTCATCAATCATATTAATAAAAATCTATGAGGTATATTAGTGCTTCACATATGTACCTCAATGATAGCCGAAAGTTGGTTTTCAGTCTCTCTCAAAATTCAACCTGTGCATTCTTTTTGTACGGCCACTAATTAAATATTTTAACATGGATCGGCTTAAATTCCACAGTTTGTTTTCCTTTAAAATAGTTGGACTGAATGATAAAAGTGAAATGGCCCATTTGTTGTAAATAAACTGTTGAATATATCTTAGTTGAGATTAGAGTTGCGCAACAAATTGCACAATTTCGAGTGGCTTTACTGAAACTGTTATTTGAAGAAAGTTTAAAATTATTGTAGTAAAACATATTACCAGACTGTCCAGAACTTGAACAAACAACTGATACCAGGCTCATATGAGTAATGGGATAATAGACAAGAATTAGTTCTTTTCCCTTTTGGCAACCTGTTTGAACAAAATGGAGGAAAAAAGGAAGGATAATTACATGAGAAGTGGCAGCAGTGGTGGTTAAGGTGGTGCCATCTGACACAGCAGACATCTGGCTCAAGGTTGGGGAAGGTGTTTCAGAACGGTCAGTAGTATCATAGTTACAAGTCTGCAGCTCATCTAGAATGGCTGTGGAGGACTCGCTCACTGTGCGAGAGGAGTACTCACTCATGGCAGAGTCTGTGATTACAGAGGCTGTTTCGTTCCTGTGGAAAGTATTTTCAGGAGCTAGGAAAGGGTATTTATATGAAAAATGTGAAAGGGCCAGGGTTTTATAAAAGCGTGAAGGCAAAAAATCATCAAGCGTTGGCAAAATAAATGATGCTAGGTAGGTGCCATTGTCTGGTGAGAAAGAGGTTCTGTTAACTGGTACCACGGGAGGAGGAGGCAGTGAAGAAACTTCTGTTGCTGTTTGTCTGTGTGTCTGTGAAGCATTTACCTCCATCACATTGGCAGTTATTTTCTGGTTTCCAAGCTGAGTTATGAGAAAAATATAAGAAAAGAAAACATATTACCAAATTAATAAAAACTTTCCCTTTGCCTTTTGCTGGGTGTAGGCAAAAACTGCAAAAATACATGCTTTTAGCTGTCTTAGGAATTTCACATTCACATGGATTAGGAAATAAATCAACCACACTCTATATTAAAGAAAGAAAACATGAAGGAAACGAACCCATGAAGTATTATTGGAAGCAAAGCCAGTAACCACAGTGTGCTGGGATGAATATTCATAATGTGTTCCATGTTTTGAGATGAGATTTGAGTGGGGTCACACTTATATACTTTGAAAAATGTCGCTGTTAATTCATCAGCTTGTTTGATTACCACAAAAAATACATCCTTCCTCCTCTGGAAATAATAAAGGTTTCCACCAGATCTTTTTGAAACATGGATTAAAAGTGGATTGAATTAATTCAAACACTAATATCAAACATTCACATTAGTTGTGAGAAATGGATTGTGGAGTTTTTGCTTCTTGGTACCCATTACATCTTTTCTTCACTGCCTCACTGATAAAAATGAATTTTGATAGTCCTTGAAATTTAACCCTGGAGGCACCCTTTAGAACTACTGGATCACAACATGTATAAAGGAAAAGAGCACAGTTGTTAGGATTATCTGGCTTAAATATGAGATAAAGCAGGAGGGATGGTGAAAGAGAATTGCATAAGGAAGGTTTAATATCAAAACAAACATAGTGCTTGGTTGGCTTCAAAATCATAAGGCTTGTCTTCACTACCATGCTAAATCAGCACCACAGCCATTGATGCAGTGGCATCGATTTAGAGAGTCTGGTGAAGATGTGCTAAATTGATGGGAGAGCACGCTCCCATCAACATGTGTAATCCACCAAAATAAGAGGCGGAAGCTATATCAATAGGACAGTGTCCCCTGTCAACATAGCAAGTGTGGAGACTGCTGCAAGTCTATCTATGGTATGTTTACTTAAATTACGTTACTTACGTGACTTAACTAGGGTAACTAGTTTAGCGGTGTCGTAAAGACAAGCCCCATAGTGCCGGTGTTCTTAAGAAAACAAGGGAACATCTTTAAATGCAAATGCTTCTGAAAATTTGCCACACACTTGATGAGCTTTGTTTTCTGATGTCTGGTATCAGACATAACATACTGGGCTTGAACTAATCCAGAAACTGGAGTTTTGTGTCAGCTTCTCCTATCTCAATTAAAGGTGCATGAAAATCATACAAGCAATAGCCTCTTGGTAAACAGGCATACAATACCTCTCCATGCTGTCTGCCAACCACAAGTTTTCTATAAGTTAGTGACATATTATATGTCATAAACTGAAACAAATTTTAAAAAATGCTGCTCACTTCAGCAGTAATGATTTCACTTCTCAGTGGGCTAAGGAGTTGCTGAATCACTCTAGAAAAGATATGCTGAAGATATTCAAACTATGTAAATTTCAGGATAATATTATAACATACACTGATTACCTAAAAAAAAAAAATCAGCATTTACACTACAGTTACCACACTGTTGTCAGAGATACCACAGTTATTTCCTATCTTCAGGAATCTGTAGCTCTTGTCTTTTGAAAATGTTTTAATCAGGCATATTTTCCTGAGCGTTTGAAATGGCCTTTTAATCCACAATCTGTTAAATATTATTTAAAGCCTTTTGTTGATACTGGACACGCAGTGAGAGAAACTCTTGCGCCATACGCCTCAAAGATCATCTCACTTACAGCTGATCAAGCCCACCCAGCAAGAACACCAATTGTTGATACTGGACACTTAGCGATCACTGTGAATACTAGTGAGACATGGTATGCCCGATCTGCAGATTAATAAGGTTTAATGTGCAAGGTTTTTTATAGATATATTAGTTGAATACAAAGCCTAAAATTAACTACAATATATTATACTTACTAAACCTGAATAGCTAAGCAGTCACTGAGAAGGCTGTATACAGGAAAGGCTTTTTTTTTTTAGGGGCCCCACCAGGGAGTCAGTGGATTTTCTGGTTTGACCAGCAGCATGTCCCTGGAGTCAGGTGTTGATGGAGTACGCCCCTTTGTTTAAGTAGTGACTTTTTATATTTGTATATTAATTTTTATTTATTTAATTTGTATTTGTTATTATATACACCAATTATTTACATTGGGTTTTTATTTTTAATTATATTTTATTTTTACTATGATAATTGGGGTTGTTAAAACGACATTTGGTGATAGGAGGAGCGATGTAAAAATATGCTTTTTGGCAATAAAAAAGTGTACCCCCAGACATTCAAGAATAACTTGTTGTTCCCATTACCGTTATCTATATGCAGCTGCAAGCATACATGTTGTCTTATTTTGTCTTATTATATGCTGTATTATGCAAAAACTAAAACATCTGCAAAATTACTCAGTAATCCTATTTATTTCTGCCAACTAAAAAATGTCATGCTACAAAAATCAAAATAGCCAAGCAAGCAACTAAAGCTATGCTAGGCCTGTAAAACAGTAGTCAAGCAATTCAAATTGTACTAAGCCTCCAACACCTTTATAGCATACTTAGTACACAACACAGATTGTGCTGCTTAAGAGAGTTCATTAAGAGTCCAGTTCCATAAGAGAAAGTTACTCAACTTTTGCAGTAATTATGGTTCTTGACATGTGTCCTCGTATGGGTGCTTCATTGTAGGTATATCTGGGCCCTGGCACCTATAACTGAAGAATTTTGGTAGCAGTGTCCATTTGGCCTGCATATGTGTTGTCCCCTCCCTTGTGGTCTGCCTCGAGGCTAACTAGCACTGCGTGGGCAAACCATTCTCAGATCCTTCTTCACTGCAGAGCCCCTTGTCGAGAACTCTGAAGTAGAGGGGAGGAAGGTGGGTTGTGAAGCATCCATAGGGACACACATCTCGAAGAGCCATCATTATTGCACAAGGTGAGTGCTCCATGGAGATGACTCCACAGCAGAATCCTCCCTGTAGGGGTGGGGCTTTGGAGTGGAGTCTGTTACTGAGGATAGTACTGTGGAGTCAAAGATGACATCAGAGGCAGTGTCTCGAATAATTGCATAGTGTTCTGTGGCAGTAAGGACAGAGGTTCAAGTTGCTACCCTGCAGATTTCTGAGATTGGGACATCGTCAACAAATGTGACGGAAATAGAAACGGATCTCGTAGAGTGAAGTTAGTTATGCTCATGGTAATCATGGAATACAACTGGAGACCCATTTGGAGAGTCTTTGAGCTGATATTGCGGAGCCTTTGGATCTTTCCACAAATGAAAGGAAGAGTTTAGGAGACTTCCTAAAGTCCTTAGCCCTGTCTGTAGAATGGTATGGCTCTCCAAACATCAAACATATGACAAATTGCCTCCCTGTTGTCACTATGTGGTTTTGGGAAAAGGTTAAAAAAGGTAGGGAGGTGAATGAGTTGGTTCATATGGAAGGATAATGTTACCTTGGGGAAGAATTTCGGGTGTCGTCTCAGAGACTGTCTTTAAAAAATGACCATGAATGGTGGTGTGTCATCAACGCTGCTATTTCTCCTATTCGTTGTGCTGAAGTAATAGCCCCTAAAAATGCTGTCTTCATGGACAGATGTGGAAGGGAGCAAGTGGCCATAGGTTCAAAGGGTGGTCTAGTTAAAGTTCTTAGAACCAGATTGAGATCCCACATTAGTGTGGATGGTCTAATGTGTAAGAAGTGGTTTCCCATGCCCTTGAGGAATCTGTGTGTTGTTGGATGGGCAAATACTGAGCATCCGTCCACCTGATGGTGAAAGGCCATTATGGCTGCTAGATGTACTTTAAGTGAGGTAAGAGAGACCAGTCCTTCTAGGGTCTAGAATATAGTCTAGGATCAACGGGAAGGAGGAAGATGTCAGAGCCACTTGTTTGGAATTACATCAATTTTGGAATAGTTTCCACTTCAATGAATCGATGATTTTCTACTGTGCAGTAACACCTCTTTCATGTCCTCAGAGCATTTTCTCTCCAAATTTTGTAGCCAGGAAGGATCCAAGCCTGGAAACGGAGGATCTGTAGGTTGGGGTGAAAGATCTGTCCGTTGGTTTGGGAGAGCAGGCGAGGAATGAGTTGAAGAGGAATTGGAGGACATACTGTTAGCTGTGCAAGGCATGGGTACTACACTTGTCTTGGCCAGGAGGGGGCAATCAGTATGACTTTCACTCTCTCTTGCCATGTCTTTAATAGGATCTTCAACATCAGACAGAATGGAGGAAAGGCATATAGTATCTCCCTGTCCCACGGAAAGATGAGAGCGTACCCTAGAGACTGTTTCCCCAGTCCGGCTCTGTAGTGGAGATGTATCTTGCTCCAGTAAATAGCAAACAGGTCCATTGCTGGGGTTCTCCATAGGTTGAATCACCATGAAACACTGCTTGGTTCAACTCCCATTCGCGGTCGTAACAGAAATTCTGACTAAGACTGCTGTCATTTCTGTATCCCTGGCAAGTAAGTGGCTGAAATGAGTACATTGCGGCAGATGCACCAGCTCCAAAGTTTCAGTGATTCCATGCAAAGGGAGGGTGATCTGCAATATCCTTGGCAATCTATGTAAAACATGCACACTATATTGTCTGTCGTAACTTTCATGTGAGTGTCTCTGATGAGAGGAAGAAAGTGTGTGAAGCCATTTCTGACAGCTCTTAGTTCCGAAAGATTGATATGGAGGACATGAGAGACCACTTGCCCTGGACTTTGCAGTCATTTAGGTGGGCTTCTCAGCCTATCTATTGTTAGAATCAATGTTAGTGGAGGTTGCATAAATGGGATGCCTTTGTGGATGGGGAATGGTTCTTTCCATCAGTCCAGGGAGTTTTTGACCCTGGAGGGCATCAACAGTGGCTTTTTTAGCACATCCTTGTTCAGAGAGTAGACAGATCTGAGCCATATCTGCAAACAACTCACGTACAATCGGACATGTGGGGTCACAAATGTGTATGCCGCGATGTGCCTGAAAAGCTGGAGGCAATTCCTGTGGTGTTTGTGGGCTGACCTGGACTATCTCTATAAAACTTGCCAGGGTGTTGAATCTGTGCAGTGGGAGGAACGCTCAGCTTGTACTGCATTGAGTTTGGCCCCAATAAACTCCCAGACACTGTACTGGGGCAACCGGGTGTTCAACTGCAGACCCCATTGTGCAAATATATGCATGGCCCTCTTGGTGGCTCACAGAGAATCTTTGAAAGAAGGAGTCTTGAGAAGGCAGTCATCCAGATATGGGTAAGTGATAATCCTTAATGTTTGTAGATGCACTGCTACAATGGAGAGGACCTTCGAGAGTGCCCTGGGTGTGGATGAGAGGCTGAATGGGAGCACAATGTACTGATAATGGTAAAACAGGTATTTTTTACCCAAAGGTAAAACAGGAATTTCTTGTGGGGCGGTCAGATTGAAATGTGGAAGTAGGCATCTTGTAGGTCAAGAGCCAATCTCCTTACTCCAGAGATGGAATAATGGCTGCTAGTATGACCTTTTTGAACCTTTGCAGCTTCACGTATCTGTTTCATGCCCTTAGATCTAGTATGGGTCTTCAACCTCCATTTTTCTTGGGGATCAGGAAATATCTGGAATAAAACCCCTTACTTCCGAGGTGAGTAGGGACTGGTTCTATAGTTCCTATACATAATAGGTGATCTATTTCCTGCCCTAATAGTCTCTCATGAGAAGGGTCCCTGAAGAGGGACAGGGATGGAGGGTGGGGATGGACTAGCCCTTGGAGATAATCTCCAAGACTCATTTATCGGAGGTGATGTTCTCCCAGCTCCTGTGGAAGAGTGTCAGGGCTTCGACCAAGGTGTTAAAACTGATGTTTTGAAGAGGACGGTTGAGACGTTGAGAATTGGGAAGATGACGATTTCCATTTGTTGCATCTTGGGTCTCTTATGCTGTGGCTATTCATACCACTGCAACAGGAGAAACGGGTGGAATCTGTGAGATTTTTGTGAACTAAATTTCCTTTTCTCTCCTGGTATGTAAATTCCTAAAGAGCATAGTATGGCTCTAGAATCCTTTTTAAAAATGTGGAGTGATGCATCCATCTTATCCATGAAGAGTCTGGGACCTTTCAATGGGAGGTCCTCAATCGGTGCCTGCACTTCCTTTGGCAGTCCCAAAAGGTATAACCAGGATGCCGTCCTTCAAATAATATGTTAAAACTCAGCATTAAAACCTACTTCAAAATTAGTCTTCCTTTTTGTATACTTAAAAACACAAAACTGAGCAAGCCACTGTATCTATGGCATCCAGTGCGGTTTGTAGCACCGTTCTCACTACCAACTGGCCTTCCTGGATCATGGCTTGCAATTGCTTTTTTTTGTGTATCAGGCAAATGATGACTAAAGACGTTGAGTTTGCCATATTTCATATAGTCATATATAGCCATTACAGCTTGGCAGTTTGACACTCTGATCTGTAAAGTTGCAGACAAATATGCCATTCTCCCAAACAGGTCAAGCTTCTTCCAATCTCTATCATAGGGGGTTGATTTGATGTGATGTTGCTTTTCTCACACGTTAACAGTATCCACTATGATACAGTTGGTCTCAGGGTGGGCACGTAATACTTTTTGTTGACTCTTTTACATGTTGGTAGAATAGAGGCTGATATCTGCCAGATGAGCTTGGCAGGGTCAAAAAGTGGCACATTGATTGGGAAGAAAATTTTCAAAGAGGAAGAGATGTGTAGTATGTCCAGCAATTTATGGTGGGAGTCTCATCTCCTCCAGGGGAATTTGAAGAGCATCAGCCACCCTCTTAGTGAGATCTTGGAAAAGCTTAAATCATCAGCTAATGACAGAGGAGGATGCACCATCACCTCATCCAGTGAGGACAAGGAAATGTTAGTCAGTAGAGTGGTTTCCACCTCTAGTCTGGCCTCCTGCTCCTTGAAAGTGTCCTCCTGGGGGTCTGGAGCTCTGGATCCAGAGGCCATAGGGGAATGTCTGGTGAGCTCTCTGTGGGAGACACTAGAAGATCAAGAAGTGTGGGGCCTATAGGCTGCCCACAGATGCCAATACGGCCACTGGGGAGGGCAGGGGGGACGGCATGGTTGATGACACCCATGGAGGACCATATTAGGAAGACTAGGGATCGGATCATGGATGTAGCTGAAGTGGTCGCAGATGCTGTAATGGTCGGTTGTGGTGTGAGACCAGAGAGAAACTGTCATCCTGTTCATTGACTACCCACTAGAGTAGCATGGGGCTGACAGGGTCACTGGAGGTGAACACCCCAGTGCTGATGGTGATTTTGGGGACTAAGACCTGCTTGGTAGTGGAGCTCCAGTACTGAATAGTAGTGATTCCTATTCCTCCATAATCATAAGGTCCCTAGGAATGCGGAACTCCTAGCACCATTGTTGTGCTCAGTCCTGTCAGGGATTGCTGATGGTTTTTCATGGGAGGCACGTTCCAATGAGGGCTGCTTTGAGGCAGTCAGTGCCAAGGATGTTTTTGTGAGAATTGATTTAGTAGAAACAGTACAGTCTCTATTCTTGTCTCTGGCAAGCGGTGCTGCTGCTTTAGAGCCCGTGCCCCTCAGGTCTTGAGGCACTGCGACAGAGTTCACACCTGGGGTCCCATTTTCTGTAGGGTCCCATGCCTCAGAGCCATCAGTGCCGTGGTGACCAAATGTGCCAAGGATCACCTCTGTCTGGTCAGGAACTCTGTCTGGGGGCTTGCAGTACTTTTACTGGAGGCTTTGCTGGGGGGAAGTCAGCCGACTTGCTCTGTGATTCTTCATCTCTGGAGGTTGATGGCTCTGGAGATGATTTGCATCCTGGAGAGGACTCAGGACTGGAGTCAGATGCCAGTTTAAGAGCACACTCTTTTCAGCTTTAGCTCCTGGTTCTTTAGGGACCTAGCTTTCAGCTGTTGGCAGACCATACTAGTGTACTTCTGCAAAAGTGTCCCTCTCTGAGGCATTGGATGCAGTGAAAGTGTCTGTCCATCACAGGAACGGCCTCCTTGCATGAGAGGCACCTTTTAAAACTGGGGGAACTGGGCATGCCCCACAGGGGCGATCCTACCCAAGAGAGGTGGGAAAATGGGTCAAAAGAAAAAACACTTTGTTTTAGAATTGAGGAACAGAAACTTTAAAGGTACTACAAAAAAGAATGGAAACTCTAAGAAGAACTATAAACAAACACTATCAAATATAAAGTAAATGAGTAAACTGGACTGCTACTTGCTCTGAGGGTGTTTTCCCGCTAAGTGCTAGATAGCCTCGAGGCAGACCACGAGGGAGGGAGGGCACGTGTGGGCTGAACAGACACTGCTATCAAAATTCTATTATTAGAGACACAGGGGCACAAAACACACCTACAGTGGAGCACCCACAGGACACTACTCAAAGAACCACCCTTATTCACAATGACAAGTACTTACATGAATAATCCCACTAAAGTAAATAGGACCACTCCTATGAGTGAAGGTTACAGAATTGATTCTTAAACAAGTGAATAGAATTTTTGTTTCCAATGAAAGAATCATTTGGAGTTATTGGATCAATGGTACATAGAAAAAATAAGGAGTTAGGAAAGTGGGGCTCTACATCAAATTAAGTTCAGAATCATAGCTATTCTGTGCAGTATTTTGGGGGTACACTAAAACAAAATCTAAATATTTTCATAGGCTAACTGAAAATAGAAAGTTTCCTATATAGAAAATCCATGGCTGGCTGAGTGATTGTAAAGAGAAACTTGATTTTTAGAGATGATTGACTGATTTACCAAGAAAACTGTCTCTCAAAAAAAGGGGGGGGCAGTCAAAAGAATAGCTAAGGCAATTGTAAAGATAAGTCTATATTAATGCCCTGTCCTACTAAAACCATTGACAATGAAAACGTGAAACAATAGATTATACAGCAGAAACATTTCAGGTATTTAAGGTATATAATGGTTTCATCAATGTGTTTACATAACTTTCTCCATTCACTGTTGGATGCACAGGTAATAACAGAAAGATAGATCCATCATTAGTGCTGATGAATACTATGCAGGTCAATTGAAGATCCTTCAGAAAATTTAGATAGAACTAGTAATATAATTACGAGGCCCTGAAAATAGAGAGCCCTAAGGTCCATGAGATTAGGTGTCCTCTAAGCAGCAAAGCAGAAGAAATGATTAAAGGTCTTTGTGAGCTAAAAGGTCTACATTGCTGAAATGGAGATAAAGGCAACACTGGATATTAATCAACCTAGCAAGTCTTCTGACTCCTAGCTGGGATCACTACAAGCATGCTTGAGAAAAGGAAAGGTGGACAAAACAGGGAAAGATATTCAGGGTGCATCCAGAGAGAAGATGAAATGATTCCCAAAGCATTAAATTATGTCTGACAGATGATCATAGATTTCATGAAACAAAAATGTAACTGCGACTATGTTATCAAAGAACATAATGGCCTCAACCTAACACCTCTGTGTGCAGAAGGAGTGTTGGCATTCTAAGTATTGCTCTTTAATGAATTCTCTCATTGTGAAGTTTCTCAACTCTGTGAAAGAAATCATTAATGTTCTGATCAGTACTAGAATTCATGTCATAGGGATGGCTATTACCCTTCTTCCTTTTCAAATGTGTCTCAGCTGATATAAAAAAAACAACATTATTTTTTAAGCTAGACCATACAATTTCAAAAAGTCATGGATACCTCTCAACATAGAACATTGGTAAACTGTAAGTATTTGAACTGCCCAGATTACTACCTACCAAGAGCCCATTGTCATTTTTTTTCTGATGCTTCACAGTTTATGGACACACTCCCAAAAGTACCATTTTGAAGACAGTACTTCAGGAAATATGTAAATACTGATTTACTGATCCGGTTCCATTGACTTTATGGACTAAGGGTCAGGCCCCTTAAGGCTATATCCAAGATGTATGAGAAGTTCAGTTGGGTCTATCGCTGGACAGATGTTTTGAATATGTAAGTTATAGATGTAGAAAACCATGCTTGAGCAGAACCAGATAACTATAATGAGTTGTGGAGCTACTAAAATACTACTGCTACATGTGAAAGAGAGAGAAATGTCAACATATTCCTCCTCCCCCCATTAAAAGTTCCAAATATGGTGTTTTTACTTTTATTTTCATGTGTTCATTCTAAGTGGCTACAGCAGATCACCTTCTATATAAAGGTCATGGATAGCAAAATATCAGGAATGAAGTCTATAGCATTTGTAGAATTCATATAAAATAGGCAGATGACAATTACAGTTTGCTCTTTGAAGACAGTCACCTGGCATGTCAAGATGAGGTTTTATGAATTGTGCAAGGTTAACAATGACACCAAATTGCTGGCCTTGCTTCGACAGTCAAGAAAAAAATGAGGGGACTCAAAGATGAGTAAATGAACTAATTCTATTAATGTGAAGGATAGGATAGAACACAACAATCAAATTACACCCCTACTCTTACAAATGGGTAAAAATACCTCTTATTTTTAATTGTTAAAAGCTGAGGCCAAAATTTCCCAACTTGACTGCTGCAAGATAGACTTCTAAATCCATATTTAGACACCTAAACTAAATGAGAATAGTGTGTGCTAAGCACCTCTGAAAATCAAGTCAGTTATTTAGAGGTCTAAATATGATTTTAGACACCAATTTTGAAAACTTTGGCCAGAAATTATATTGGAATGATTTCTGCAGAATTGCTGGTAAACATCAAGGTAAATGTTGCCATTTGCAGTTAAATGCATTTTAAATAGCAAAATCGGATTGGAGGTTTCATTGAAATCAACAGTTCTTTTAATCTACTTTACTGTAAATAGAATTCTTATAAATAACTGACTGTGAAGAACTTTGAGATCTACTGATGACAAGCACTACATAAAATCTAGGAATTACTATTATTAATGTCATACATGATTTTGAAGGGATCATTCTCCACACATGAAACATCTATCATATTCAGATGCAGTAATCAGAGTTGTGTGAAACTGCCAGTTGTTCTTATCCCCCCAAAATTTGCTACTGTCATAATAGTGAAATATTGCTTCTGAGATCCTTACACCCACTGGAAAATGTAAACCTTAGCACTGGTAGATACTTTTATCTTAAAACTGGTTTTCAACAGAAAATTGGGTTGTTCTGTGTGAAAAATGTCTGCTTCCCCATGATTTTTGTAATTAAGAATTTGCCCGGGACTTGAACTTGAACAGGGACTCCAAACACTGTACCACATTCCTTCTCCAAGAAGGGGAGACTATAGTGCATCAGCAGAAATGTAGTCTTACCACTGACCAGCCTACCGTGGAGATAGGAAGCATGAAGCACTCAAGCTACAGCTCTCATAAATCACTGCAGCTGCATTGCCTAAGCAAAATATTTCCATTTTTCAGATTTTTGCCAAATGATTGTAATTTTCCACAGGAAAGATACCCATTTTCTGACCAGCTCTATTATACATAACATGGGCTTTGTCAGTCTGTTAAGACATGATGCTGAAGAAAATGTTTAAAATATTAAATCTTCCCTGAGGACCATGTATCATCCTAAAGTCCCAGTTTAGTCATGAAGCCTCCTTCTGAGCTAGATGGATCTGCCACAATAACCTTGAAGCCAGTAGTTTTGCATGGAATTGTAATTACATTTCTTGCAAGTCTTCATTTCCAGGAGTCTCAATAAATATTGTTTAAATAAATCAAACGCTTTCCTCCATTGTGCCACATCTTTTGTGTCACACTCCAACTTCCCTTCATCTCTTTCAGACAGAAGGATTTGTGAGGTTTTCTACATGTGATGCCATATACAATTAAATTGTTGAGATATCTGAGTGTTATGGAATTTCAGCCTGTGATCTCTTTGGAACTCTCTTCTACCTGCACATGTTCTGATGAATAATGTAGCTGAGAAGTTAGATGTACACTTCTTGAACTGTGGAATTTTATCAGGTTTCCCAAATGAAGAGGGGAAATGCAGACCAAATAAAAGAAAACTAAACATGTAAGAAATAGTTTAGGCCTTTGGCCTCTATATTTGCATTATTTCAGCCCTGAAAATGAGTTTCATCCAGCATCTGATATATGATTTTCCTCCCCAAACTGGCCCTGAGATAGCTCTTTGGCTTCCATCAGATAGTATCTATCCCACAAACCGCTACTATTGAACTCTGATCCTTGCTGCTCGAAGCCTGTGATCAGACAGGATTTTAGAGCTCTGAAGACTGCTAGCTGTCTTTGTTAGGTCTTTACAAGCTCACAGATGTATGGTCCTTTTAGGAAAGATGATCAAAAGCAGATGAACTAACACTTGCCTCCATTTTTCTCCTCCCTTCTCCTTGTCATCTGCTTTGCTGAGTTAATTTAATTTTTTAAACATCTGCAGGGAAAGAAAAGTCTTTTAAAGAATGTATCTTTTAAAAAAATAAATAAGCATTTATTTATTTCTGAACCATTGATTCACAGATTCTAAGGCCAGAAGGGACCATTATGATCATCTAATTTGACTTCCTACATAACAGAGGCCATAGAATTTCGCCCAATGGTTTCTGCATCAAGCCCATAACTCCTGGGTGAGCTATAGCTTATCTTTTAGAAAGACAATTTTTTTGCAAGAGGAAGGATGGTGAAGTGGGTGACCCTCAGAAAACCTGGTCTCAGTTCCTTGCTTGACCAGACTTCCTGTGTGATTTTGGGCAAGTTACTAATCCTTGTTGTGCCTCAGTAAAATAGTGATAGTAGTCATTTCCCTGCTGCACAAGGGCATTGTGAAGAGAAATACATTAAAGACTGTGAAGTGCTCAGATACTATGGTGATGGGGCCAATAAGTATCATAGTGATACACGATTTTGATTCAAAGACTTGAAGTGATGAGGAATCCATTCACCCTAGGTTATTCCAATGGCTAATTACACCTACTCTTAAAAATATACACTATTTCCAGTGTGAATTTGTATAAGACACGTTCATGTTACATTGTGGCAAGAGCTCTTACCTGGTAAATCTCTGCACTTCACAAATGGAGGCTGATGGGGCCTAACACTCAGAAAAAAAGGTAACCACACATACTACTAAGAAAAAGAAAAGTGGCCACCAAGAAAGATAGAAAACACACACACACACACACACACATTTTGTGAACACACCCATTCATCTGCACATACATGCACTACAGCCTCCATATCTGCAGGCATGTGCACGTGTATATATGCAACCTGTTGGCATTTATGCGTGCACTCCCCACATGGCCTCATGCCTGTATGCACACGTGTACCTGTATGCATCCTTGCATTCCCTCTTGGACATGCATACTCACATAGCCTTATAGATGCTTGCATGTACACACACATATTCATATCTTTGTCTATGCACAGATTCACCTTGCTGACTCCCTGCCCCAATATTAAGTTTGAGATCTTTTTTTTTTTTTTTTTTAAACTTGTAGGTGTAGCACTCTTTTTTTCTTTCCCAGTAACTATGTAGAATGTGGGCCTTTGGGGAAGTAGCACTGCTTACGCTAATATTTCACCCTCACTCTATTTGCCCTATACCTTTGATTAGTAGCAAACCTTTTCTGGCTGTCTAGCTTTGTTATCAAATATGTCAACAGAAAATGTAAATCAATGTAGATCAGTATAAAACTGAAAATTATACTTCCCTGTGTTGCAACACAGAAATACACAAAATGCTACAGCCATCATCTAACATCTTCTCCAGGAGAGAGACAGATGGTATTATCTATTTAATCGTAACCTTTACAGGCAGCAGCAACTTTAACCAAATTTGCATATCCTAGTTCTCAATAACGCTACTGCAATGACAATGACTCAAGTAAATATAATAAAATATCAATTAAGCCCAAGAGCAATGCATTTGGAGCCTAGGTCATAATTCTAGCTGAGCTAATGGCTTACTGAATGACTTTGCTCAAACCTTTTGAACTCATTGTGCTTTGTTAACTTAGGAGCATATATAGTTTAAAAAGTATATTTTATCTGAAATTATAAGAAAAGGTTTAAGATAAACTTTCCTTGCCTCCAGTGCTCTACTAATGACACCAGCCCTGATGGCCTGTTAGTCTGCTTTTCCCTCCATTGTATCCATACTCCCTTCCACACCACACCCACTGCCTGGAATAGCCTCCCAATTCTGGTCTGTCAAGATAACCTTCCCTTCCTCAGATTCATCCTAAAGATTCACATCTTCCATGATGCCCACAAGGAAAGAGTAAAAAATTTTATAATTAACAGTGATAAATAATAAGAAGTCATTATAGTTGTTCTCTCCCCTGAGCTTCCTATCTGTATCATGATTACTGGAAGTGGAGTCAGAGAGCCCATGTTTTCTGGAGGAACTGTTATTGAAGGGACATCCATGGAACAGGGAACACTGTACGTTATGATGGAAGCAACTCAGCCATACGGACAGAATAGTGTACAGGGTTTAATAAAGTTTCATGCGTTTAGCTTAACCTGCATTTAGCTTCACTCTTTACAAATCAGTGAAGTGGCAGCAGTTGAGCTGTAAGTTCTCTGAAGTGCAGCAGCTGGCTGTGTGAGCTATGGAATTAGGTCTGAAGCCCTCTGGAGCCCCAAATTTTGCAGACACAAACAGCCCAGTGGAAGAAGGAGTTCCAGGTCAACATAGAACTGGCCATGCAGGAGGATGACGACAATAGGAAAGTAAAACTGTCATATTATCTTATTAGGGACCAAGACAGAGAAGTCATGCAGCACACGACTGCCTCAAGCTTCACAGCTGCTCTGAGAAGGCAATCTCACATTAGATAGATGCTTACATATGGGGCATGCAGTGAAAGCCTCAAGAGAAGGGCTGAAAACCCTGGGAGGCACAAAACCCCCAGAAGAACATATTGTGAGACAACAGCAAAGGAGAGCAGGTACCCAGGGTTCCATACTCATAGTGAAATGCATTTACAGTGGGAGACAGTGTGAGCAGCTAAAGGAGAAATGCCCAGCACTAGGAGAGCATATCAAGGAATGTGGCAAGTTGAACGATTTTAAATGATGCGTACAAAAGGAAGGGGAAGCATTCAGAGGAAGGGCTCAGAAAAATTCAGTTGGATTTGTTCAGGAAGGGGATGGCACATCAGACAGCAGTGATGACATCATGACTCTCTCCTTGAGTCTGAGAGCCTAACAGGCTCAGGCTGCTGGAGCAGGAAAGCAACAAGGGACAAAGCCATCCTTCATCCATGCAACAGTGTAAACAGGGAAACACCTTGGGTTATTTCAGCTGGATTGTGGGGCCCCTGCAGTGTGATTCCTGGACTCAAATACATCCATTACAAAGAGCAGGTGCAATTTAATAATGTATAATAATCATAATGCAGCCCACAGTAAAATGTGACTTCATAGTAACTAACCCAAAAAATAACAGATAGTATCAACTGCTGTTTGTGGTGATGGATGGTAAATACCACAGACCCCTTTGGGGATACAGCCACACAGGCCATGGATCTGATCAGGGCACAGTGTCAGAATTTTACAGTTGGAATACAAGAAGCAAAAGAGGAAGTCCCATGGACAATTGAAACAATTTTAAAAGCACATGGAGAGATTTTCAAAGATGACCGTTGCCTTGAAGGATAGCTGCAACTGGAAGCCTTATTAGACAACACAGTTCCCATTGGCGCAGTGCAGTGAAGATGGCGCGAGGAGGGAAGCACAGCAGTCGACGGGAGTTACACAAGCTACTCTGCGTAATTTGCGTAACTCCCATCGACTGCCGCCGAATCTCCAGGTAAGTGTAGACCAGGGCTGTGTGTTAGCAACCTGTGACCAAAGGGACATGGGATAGGGATCTGGGCATCAATTATTTGTTTTTAATGTTTATATTAAAAAGTTTGTAAAATAGGGAAGTTGTATCGTTATCAGTGGAAATGGAGTCAGAGGGCCCATGTTCCCTGGAGGGACTGTTATTGACATGACACTGGGAATGAGGACCTAGTGGAGTTAGACTGGAAGCAATTGAGTTGCCCAGACAGAGTGGTTCACAGGGTTTACTCTTGTTCAAGTTAACCTGCATTCAGCTTCACACTTTGAGAATAATACACTACAATTCTATGGTTTTTTTGCTTAGTCCCTGTCCCAAAGAGCTCACAGGCTTACAGTATTTGTCTGTCTATATTTATGTCTTGTCTTCTACAGCACTGTGTTCATTGTCATTAACAAATATTAATGTCTGCAATTTCTTCGGATCTGGGGTGGGGAGCACACTTCAGCATACAGGGACTCTGGATGCAGGAGGATCACTCCTTCCACATAAATGTCAGGGAGCTCAAGGCAGTACACCTGGTTTGTCAGATGTTCCTTCCATACCTGGCTGGCAAGCTAGTCCAAATTCTGATGGACAATACCGCCACGATAGTTTACATCCACAAGCAAGGTGGTGTTCAGTCACCACCCCTGTGCCAAAAGACTATCCACTTATGGGACTTCAGCATGCAGAACTCAATCCATATTGTAACTTCATACATCCTGGGAACCAGGAATGCGCTAATGGACCTCCTCAGCAGGTCCTTTTCATCTCGTCACAAGTAGTCACTCCACCCAGAGGTTGCCAACATAATTTTCCAAAGGTGGGGTCTCCTCATGGATAACCGTCTGCATCAAGTTCTGTTAAGAACAAGCAAAAGTGCCTCCGCCAGTGATTGTAACAGCTCACTCAATCAGGGTGCAAGCCTCATCAGCAGCCTTCCTGACACAGGTGCCAATCCAAGACATTTGCAGAACTGCTACATGGTCTTCAGTTCATATTTTTGCATCCCATTATGCTATCACCCAGTAGGCCCAGGATGATACCAGTTTTGGTAGAGCAGTATTGCAAGCAGCACATTCATGAACTCCAAAGCCCACCTCCAGTGATACTGCTTGTGAGTCACCTAATACGGAATTGACATGAGCAAGCACTTGAAGAAAAATGGTTACAAATCTTCCGTAACTGTTGCTCTTCGAGATGTGTTGCTCATGTCCATTCCATAACCCATCCTCTATCCCTTCAGTCAGAGCTGATGGCAAGAAGGAACTGAGGAGGCGAAGGGCAAGTGGTACCTCATATACTGTTGCATGAGCACAGGGTTCCAGAAGGTGCCAGAGCAATAAAAATCTGACAGCCATGCACGAGGGCGCGTGCACACCTAATATGGAATTGACATGAGCAAGCTCTCAAAGAAGAATGTTTTCACCAGAAAAAAAAGGCACAATAGTTTTTATTCTACCATGACATTAGTACTAAGCATGTAGTTTGCATTGGGATTTAGATCTCAGTGGGATTCAAACAAACAAATAAGACAACTTGTTTTTGCAGACTCGGTTTTTCAGACTATACTCTATGCACATAAGTCTCTTGAATGAGTTGTAAGAGCAATGAGGGACCTAGGCACAAAATGAGAACTTCAAGGATACACTTTTCAGATTCCTAGCTCATAGGTGTGAGATTCATAACCCTTTTTCAATCCAGGGCAATTTCTTTCAGAGTTTATCCGCAAGCCCTAATTTGCTGTCTCCCTCCCTGTGTTGCTCACCTTTTGCCTGTAAATAGTCTGGATATGAGTAATGTACTTTCTCTCCAAAGGTCAGCTCTTCAAAAATCCTGACTTCCCTATTAAGATGATTAGACAATTTTTCCCTTTAGTTTTTTTGCCAGTATCCTGTGGAGTAGTGGTATCTTTCAAAACATTCTACCAGACAAAGGCAGTAAGGAATGTAAAAAACAATACTACACCACCTGGAGTGCTTCTCTTGTTACATGCTATGTATTTCTGAGAGGTTTAACCTTTCTCTGAGTAGGAGTGTTTATAAAATGTCATTCAGTGAGTCATACAACACTTCTGCTTGCTCTTAAATTCCAGCAGATGAGCCTTGAAATGAAGTGTGAATAAAAGACGAGATCTTTGATATATTCTGGCTAACAGCAAAACTGTTGTGCATCATTCTTGGACAATGCGGGGCTGTCTACTTACACTCAATCATACCTTTCCATAATATATGGCATCACAGGTATTTGGTACTTAATCTATATTATACCTCTCATTTGGCATCACTTAGGAAGTGTTGATTACTCCTTTCCCCTCCCCTTACCTCCCCACCTCCACTTCACTCTCCTTCACATACACAAGACTAGCTGCAGGATTTTGCAATGTTATACAGGATGCGTTCTCGTGGTAGCTTTGAACAAAAAGCTCCAAAAGCATGCCTGGTGGCTTAATCTGATGAGAAACCATTTCAAGATGGCAATCTATGAGCTAGGTATGCAGGAATGTTTGTGTTCTACGGTGCAAAAGCCTATAGGACCTGCAAGTCTACCAAACGTTTAGTGATGCCACCGTACTGCATATTCATGTTTTTTTTGTGCATCTCAGGTACTTGATTGTGAACTATAATAGCACCATAAGGACTGGTTGTAAAAGGCATAGGGTGAGATCCTAGCCCCACTGAAGTCAGTGGGAGTTTTGCCACTGACTTCAATGGAGACAAGATTTTACCCACAGATTCTTTTATCAGTATATTTAAACATCAATTTCCCATAGCAATCCAAGTCAGCTTGCTTCCCAAAGCATATCCTGGAGTGGGACTGATCTTAGCTATCCCTCACATTGACTGGTGGAACTCACATAGCTTATGGAGTTTGTCTACACACCAGGTATACTTTTAATCACAATAGTGTTTAGAAATTATTAGGCCTGTCAAACTATTTAAAAAAAATCTCAATTAATCGCGAGATAAAAGATAGCTATGATTAACCGCAGTTTTAATCGCATTGTTAAATAATAATAGAATACCAATTTAAATTCAGCATGGAAGCATGTCCTCTGGAATGGGGATTGAAGCATGAAGGGCATACGACTGTTTAGCATATCTTGCTCGTAAGTACCTTGCAACGCTGGCTAAAACTGCCATGTGAACACCTGTTCTCATTTTCAGGTGACATTGTAAATAAGAAGAGGGCATCATTATCTCTTGTAAATGTAAACAAACTTGTTTGTTTTAGTGACTGGCTGAACAAGAAGTAAGACTGAATTGATTTGTAAGCTCTAAAGTTTTACATGGTTTTATTTTTGAGTGCAGTTATGTAAAAAAAATCTTCATTTGTAAATTGCACTTTCATGCTATAAAGATTGCACTATAGTACTTGTATGAAGTGAACTGAAAAATACTATTTCTTTGTTTATCTGTTTTACAGTGCAAATATTTGTAATAAAAATAATATAAAGGGAGCACTGTACATTTTGTATTCTGTGTTGTAATTGAAATAGTGGAAAAACATCCAAAATATTTATAATAAATATAGAGTAGTATTCTATTATTGTTTAACAGTGAGATGAAAATTGTAATTAATCACCACTGGGTTTTTTTAAAATCTAGTTAATTTGTTTTGTGTTAATCTCTTGAGTTAACTGTGATTAATTGACAGCCCTAGAAATTTTTCATAGCTTGAACATTAAGGAGGATTTGTCAACAAAACTTTTGCAGGCAAAAGATCAATAAATTAATGCAGTTTGAAAAGGTCATTATATTCTGGATGATCCCTGGAGTCAGTCTGAGTTATCATCACTTTAATATTGAGATTACAAGTTTCGTTGATAAAGGTAATAGTGTTGATATAATATACTTAGACTTTTTGTAAGCCATTTGAATTGGTACTACGTGATATTTTGATTAAAACATTAGAATATAAATAGATAAAAAGCTGGCTAACTTATAAATCTCCAAATGTATTTGTAAATGGGGAATCATCATTGAACAGGTGTGTTTCTAATGGGGTTCCTCAGGGATCGGTTCTTAGCCCTATGCAATTTAACATTTTTATTAATGACCTGGAAGAAAACATAATATCATCACTGATAAAGATGGCAGATGACACAAAAATTGGGGGAGTGGTCAATAATGAAGCAGACAGGTCACTGTAGAGAGTAATCTGGATTGCTTGGTTAATTAGTTGCAAGCATTATGCATTTTAATATGGCTAAATGTAAACATATACATCTAGGAACAAAGAATGTAAACCATAATTACAGGATGGAGGGCTCTATTCTGGGAAACAGTAGCTCTGAAATATATTTGGGGGTCATGATGCATAATCAATTTCACACTAGCTTCCAGTGTGACACGGTGGCCAAAAGAGCTAATGCAATCCTCGCAGGCATAGACAGGGGAATCTTAAGCAGGAGTAGAGAGGTTATTTTGCCTCTGCATTTGGCTCTGGTGTGACAGCTGCTGGAATACTGTGTCCAGTTCTGGTGCCCACATTCAAGAAGGATGTTGATGAACTGGAGAGGGGTCAGAGAAGAGCCATGAGAAAGATTAAACGATTAGAAAACATGTCTTATAGTGATAGATTCAAACACCTCCACCTATTTAGTGTAACAAAGAGAAGGTTAAGGGATGACTTGATTACAGTCTATAAGTACCTACATGTGGAACAAATATTTAGTAATGGGCTCTTAATCTGGCAGCAAAAGGCATAACACGATCCAAAGGCTAGAAGTTGAAGCTAGACAAATTCAGACTGAAAACAAGGTTACCAAAGGTTGTGATGGATTTTCCATCACTGACAATTTTAAAATAAAAATTGGATGTTCTTCTAAAAGATCTGCTCCAGGAATTAATTTGGGGAAGTTCTATGGCCTGTGTTATACAGGAGGTCAGACTAGATGATCACAGTGGTCCCTTCTGGCTTTGGAATCCATGAATCTATTAACCTAATAAAAGAATCCTCAGGAGCAAGTATGTGACCATTCTCTCTACACAGTGAAATGAGGAAAAGGCAGAAAAAGAAGAGGGTAGAATGATCAGATCAGTATAAAATAATATTGTTTTTTACACTGATATTCTTTGTCTTCATGTATAACAATAAAAAATCCAAAACAAATTCTAAAATTTAGGACATGCTGAATAGTTCATCTTTTCTCACTGTGGTTAGCAGGTGAATTTTTATGAGTCACTGTGATTATATTTTGGATAAATATTATTATGGATTGTTTGGGACAAACAATTATTTAGTGTAATGTACTTTTTAATTAAAGAGCACACAGCGCTGAGGCAAGACTCTTCAATTCACCTACATGAATACATCGTATATTTAACAATGTGAGCAACAATAATAAAACAGCGAGAAGAAAAATGTATAGTGGCATAATTTGTACAGACCACATTGCTACATATTCCACTGTGTGATGGTATTTTTGGATTTATATTGTAAATTTGAGAAAAGTTTTGAACACCTGCCTGTCTCTTATAAATCTTATGTATAGCTATATCAGATGTTGGTAAAAGCTCTGGGTCAATTTCCATATTGTCCCTGCTGTGTTTCTTCATTTTTGGTGTCACCTAAACTGTACTCACTCACTTGGCTAAAAAAATCACTAAGTCAGAGCTTGATACTGTGAGAAGTATCAGCAATAAGGCATCAGCAGTAGTTACAGCAGTGAAGCATTGTTGAGACAATGTACTAATTAATAACTATTACTTATAAACATTAAACACTTTCAAGCCTAATTGCATACAGTCCAACAGGAAAAGTTGAAGCCTAAAGTTCAAACTTAAGAGTGGTACTATACATCTAACTGTCCAGTCTATATCCACATAGCTGCAAAGGTACCACAATCCTGGGCATATGCGTTACCTAAAAAGAGCAGTTAGAGCAATGCATTCGAAGGCAAGCACCTAACATTGCCCACAATTCCCTCATGTCCACATGGATGTGGCAAGAAAGAAAATCATGCTTTTAGAACTTGTGTGGCAAATCACCAAATGCTAGCAAATCCTGTAAAAATCAACAGTTTTGCCCTGAATTGTGGAACAGAAAAATGTTGGCATTCACACCTTATTTTTTCATTACTGTGAAGAGACAGTGACTCCATGCAGAAAAAATTGTCATTCTGCCTTGCTGAAAAATGGCCCCAGGCCTGAAGCAGACAAATTATTGGGATGGGGAATTCTAAACCCTGTAGGTCTTACTATTTGATCATTAATTATTATTATTTGTTAAAGGACAATACTGTACTGAGTGCTATAAAAGACTTGTGCTAGACCTAGTTTGTTCTTCTTGACACTCCTGCATCTGTGACGGCTCACAGAGTTTGTTTCATGGCATGCCTGGAACAATTCCTGCTGAAGCTGATATTACGCTTTAATTAAGTCTCAACGTAGAGACATGAGAAAACACTGGAAAACTAAAAACAACTTCTCAGGTGTACCTTGTCCTCATCTGAGTGATGAAATACACCTTCCCCAGGATAAAACAATGTGTTCTTCTCCAAGACCTCCCAGATAGGTTGGTAGGGAGTTTATGACACCTGTTAGATCACTATTTCTGCCCCAGATAGATCACTGAACCACATCAGTCCTATATCTTATGCAGTGTTTTGACTGGGTTTATATAGGGAGTACTCAGGAGGACGGTTTGCAAAAATTTGCCATTTTAATGTCACAGAGCTCTATTCTGCATACAATTTTTCTTTTAATAAAACTATATTAAAATCTCCTGCAGCTATGTAGTTGTTTGTTGCTGCCAGAGGCAAAGATCTGGTTAAAGATGAAATTCTGAAAACACGACAATGTCAAAGAATAGCATTGTTGTGATGGATGAAATCATACAGAGTTGTCTGGAAGCTTCAAGTTTGCAAGATACAGGACCACTATTAATTCCTGGAGTACCTCTATTGACTTTAGTGGATTTACACCAGTGAAGAATGTGGTCCGTAATGTGTAAGGTTGATTTCCTTTGTTTTTTTCTAGAAACCTCACAAATTTCTCTACAGAGAATCAGTTTTTAATAGAGATGGGCCTGAGCTGTATTATTTGGATCTAGTCTAATTTTTATTCAGTGATGTCTGGACCCAGGGTGTTAATTAAGGTTCAACTACAGTTTTTAATGGTTTCCACTGTGAATGTTGAAATAGGTTCACAAGCGGATAGTGAGTATAAAAAAATAATACACTGAAACATCTAATTCAACCCATCATAAGCCATAATAATTTGATTTAACAATATTTGGGAGAGTAGGGCTGGAGGAGATATTTAAAGACAAAATTAAAGACATTCCACCTGTAGGTTTTTCACCCAGGAACCAATTATAAGTGTACTCTGTAATAAGTACTCTCCCTGTACAATCATAATGATATATAATGAAATTGCATGGAGTACATGCCCTTCTTCCCCTTTATTTATTGGAAATCTACTCTCTTACATGTTGTACATATACTGTAGATAGTTATGTCAAGGTATTATGGCTGATGTAAAGTCCAGTGAAAATACTGTATGTTTGGTATTAGGGAAAGTTCTCTTCTTTTCCCTAATGAACCATGTTCTGTTCATATGCCAAAATGAAGCAGAGATTTAGATGATTACTAGAACTCTCTGAATTGTTTTTATACAGTTGTTTTTTAAAGAATTGAACAAAAAAGAAGAAAAAAATGGACAGGCCTGAAAGAATCTCCTTTCTGGGTTTTATAGCACAGGATATGGACACATGTGTGCCAAACAACCTAAAACTAGGTTCACTAACCTAGTCCGAACTCTCAGGTATACACAAGTGATCTCAGTATTATGACTTCTTACATTTTGAGCATCCAAAAATGTTCTTACATCTGTGATGTCCTGCTCTTGCCGTTTGAAACTCCCATTCATATTGGAACTGAAATCCATGTGGGTTTGAGAGAAGAATTTCACCCTCAATAAGCAAAAGCAATTGGGAAAATGAGCAACTTAGAACATGTAGGGCCCTGTCATGTCTGGTCCTGCACAGAGAAGACAGATGGCACAAATACTACCCATCTCTTGGGCACAGGGCAGCTGTAATTTGGTTGCCAGGAGCTGGTGAGTACAGAAAATAGCACTGCTGGAAGCTCTAACTGGTCCAGTGGAGGATGCCTTGGTGGAGAGGGGTTATACCAGCACACTGGCAGAGCTGCACTTGTAGGAATCCTAGTGGCATCTTTCCAAAGATGCACCAGGAGCCAGTTCCCAGTAGTTCCTTCCAGCACTAGTGGCAGCATATTAGCTTTCAAACGTAGGATCCCACCAAGCAGTGCCACTTAGGAGGTGCACCATTCATATTATTCATCACATTTATTATGCTAGTGCTTAAGGACCAATCAATAGTAGAGTCCTACTGTGCTAGGCACTGTACAAACACAGAGAAATACATGGGTTTCCAACTCAGTACCTTTCCTATTGTGCATAATTTTACCATCTGCATAATATGATGAGCCAGATAATTTACTTTCAATATGTAACTTAAACCCAACTCCCAACTTAGGGTCAGAACCTTATTTGCAGTACCCTTTTGAAAAATATTAAATAGATCATTTCTATTTTGAATAGCGCAACAGGTAGTTTTACCCAGAAAACAAAGTTATAGTCATGGTAATGTGAGTATACTAAACAGAAAAATGTTAAGTGACTCAGGAAAGATCTAAAATAAAAGATGGAAAAGTTTAATATACCACATTGCATTCTGTGGACTGTGCAGAAGAAGGAGCTGTAGACTTTTGTCCCACTTCTTTTGGAGGCATCTTTGGAGTGTCTGGAGAAGGCCTAGGTGGATGTTCTTGGATTTCAGGCTCTGCTTTATTGTCAAGGAGGGGAGCTATCTGAATGGAAAGAGATGCTGTGTGTATCTCAGGCACAGGGTTACAGATAGGTGAGACAGGCTTTTGTGGAATTGTTGGCACTTCATTAGGCTCGGGCTGTTGCTGTGTACTACAAGGAACACTGCTCGGTGGGTCTTGTGTCCGGGTTAATTTCAGGGTAGAAACTCTGCGTTTTTGAGATGCTTGTCTGTGGCCTTGGTGAAGAGTAGCACTAATGCCAGCTACTGCTTTTGTGTGTGTGCTAGAGACCGAGGCCAGTGGTTTAGTGATTCTTTGTGCGTAGGACACACACGTGTTAGATTTTTTAGAATACATTGTCCTCCGAATTGCTTCCTTGTTAGTACAGTAGACAGTATGTGAGGGGATTTTTTTAGTTGGCTTGGTTGTTATTGACTGGAAATTAATTTCATCCTTGTGATTAGTTATTCCAGATCTATGAAAACTTTCTTTTCTAGGGGGTGGCAGGGGTGCCTTATTTGCCAAAAGCATCCACACACAGCAAAATAACATTGAAGGAGAAACAGAGAGAAAGTAAATGTTAGCAGGAAAAGTAACTTGAGTTAGACTTGTAACTTTAAACAAAAGAACAAAGGCCTGATCCAAACTCCATTCACTACAGTGAAAAGACTTTGGATCAGGTACTGCATTGTACCTGATAATATTGTATTTTGATGTCTAGAAAACCACAGATTCCATTAGTTAATGGAAAGAGTGAGTTGTGATCAAGACTGAGTTCATTATATCCAACATATTTTATTTTGTACCAACACTACTGTTTGAGAATGTAAAATTTTACAGAGATTTAAATAGTTCATAAAATGTATTCAACATATCATTTTAGCTGACAAATATTTATGAGTAACATACACACATTACTTACACATACACACACTTATTTTTAAAGCTTTTGAATTAAAATAGTAATGCAAATACTATTATAAATATGTTTCTAAATTAAGCCATATTGTTTCATGGTTTTTTTCTATAATTGTTATACAATTTAGCAAAGTTACCTGAAGAACAGTATTCCTGGTTATTCTTAAATTAATCTAATTCAACTTTATAATCAGTTATTATTTATTCCATAAAGAACGCATTTCTTTGGAGTGTAAAATATTAATCAATACCCTTTGAAGTCCAAGTACAATCATATAAGGCTTTTGATTGAACCTGGCCTATTTTTATTTGCATACAGCCTTGTTCTTGGAAAGTAGCTTTTTGTGTTACTGAACCAGCAGACACTTGTCCTGGTACATCAGAAACATATAATACAACATGTAATGAGAGGTGTAGGTGCTACCAGGAACACATCTGGATAATGCACCATAGGGCATCACACCTGCATGTAATACATCCATAAACTAATGCTTATACTTAAGGTTAAGATTTTGTCATGGTTATTTTTAGTGAAAGTCATAGACAGGTGATGGACAATAAACAAAAATTCACCGAAAATTCACCTGCCCCTGACTTTTACTAAAAATAACTATGACAAAATGGGGCTAACAGAGATGAGAGCCAAAGTCCCACTGCAGGAGAAAAGTAGAGGGGGTGGGGTCCAGCACCCCTGTCCTGAAGCTTCCGAGCTCCACTGTGTGGGTCACCTGCCCCTGTGGCGGCTCAGAGCTGTGTGGCCCCTGGGACCAGCTGAGCTCTAGGCAACCCCCACTGGCAGAGAGCTGTGTATCTTTGAGCCCCGGGATCTCCTGCTGTCCATGATGACTGGGAGCCAGCGTTGGCTCCAAGATGAGAGGCCTCTGCCACCCACCCCGGCTGACAGCAGCAGGGCAGTGGGATGGAGTCGCGGGGTTGCCGCTGCCGCTGGGGGCTCTGAGACACGGTGTCCTTGCCACCACGCCTGCACTGACAGCAATGGGGACTCCGGTGGTGGCATGAAGCTGGGCTTCCCCACAGTTACTGAGAGCTGCTGCCCTCTGAGAGCCCTGGGACCACCTAAGAGCTCTGCATCCCTCAGAAGTTGACAGCCTCTGCCCCGCTGCCCCAGGTCACAGGTTAATTTCACAGGATAATTTCACAGGTCTCGGGAAGTCACGGAATCCGTGTCTTCTGTGACAAAGTCTTATCCTTACTTATTCTTAATAACAAAAGAATGAAACTTTGTGTGTGATGGTTTACCTGAGCTGGAGACTTCTTTTCTTGTAGGTTTGGCCGAACACTTCTAAAGCCTTTTGCTGCAAGAGATGAATTACTAGCATCTCCATTCAATGTCTCTCTACTTCCATCATTATAAGATGTCCATGCTTTTGTGGGGGATGGGGGGGAAATCAAAACAAATTTTTGGTAAACAATCCCAACATTTCCATATTACCATAATAAATCTACCTATTGAACAAACTATTGAGAGTATAACTTTCTAGCCAGTAGCTAGAACTACTACTACTGACAATATGTACATCTAAATTAGAATTAAATGGATAAGCCTGAAGCTGCAACTTCTCAAGCAGTGATATTGTCGGCTAGATCAGCATTGTTATTGGTTTACTTAAATTTTGATAGCTCCCACAATATTCATGGATTCATACACACACAGATTTTAAGGCCAGAAGGGACCATTGTGATAATCTAGTCTGACCTCCTGCATAACTCAGGCCATTCATTCTTGCTTCAAGTCCAATAGCTTTGGTTGAACTAGAGTATCTCTTTTAGAAAAACATCTCATCTTTATTTAAAGAGTTCCAGTGATGGAGAATTCACCACAATAATCTGTGCCTTATTTCTAGTCTGAATTTATCTTCCAACTTCCAGTCATTGGATCTTGTTAACATATCTTTGTCTTTCAGACTGAAGAGCCCTCTATTCTCAGATTTCTGTTCCTCATAGTCTAGTCATCATCCAAATATAAATGAAGACACATCCCTGACCTGAATATCTTATATACTGGAAGATAAAAAAGCAGACAAAGGGTGGGGAAAAGGGATGCACTATGCAACCAGGATGCTCAGGGTAATGACTGGCATATGTATTCTCCATACTTGCATTGGAGACTTTAAGAGAAATCTCCAATGTCACTGGAACTAAAGATGTTGAATCAGAAGGTTTTATCCTTCTATCCGAGTTAGTTTTCAGCCAATACTACTATATTACATTACTGTACTGCGGGAAATGCTATCTTTTGGATGAGCCTAAACTTGAAGTTTTAATCACTTGTAATTATTAAAGATTCAGTGGCATTTTCTTTAAGAGTAGCCTTAGTATTCTGGCTAAATTCTTCCCCTAAAATTCGAGTTTGATAAGACATTTATGACTTTCTGTCCTGAGCTTTGTGTACTGTTGTGATGCACTGTTAAAACATTGCTACATTTCAGTCTAGAGCTGGCTGCACTTACTGGAGAGCATTATGTATTGTGCAACCCACAAAAACAGGAATAAAACCGATTGTATGGCATATATGTAATTTAACTAACTGTTGGACAAAATTGTCCTGGAAGCCTTAACATCACTTCAGACAGGTGGTTTTCTGCCTGACATTCTCAGTCACAGGTTTCACTTGAGATAGTTTGCAAAAATCGGTAAGGTTTGTAAGGTGCATGGGGATCCATTTGGGAGGCATGATGCTATATATATATATATATATATATATATATATGAAGATTTCTATAATTCAGACATTTACAATACTGGTACATTTATGCATAAAGAAAATCATGTTTTATTTACCTGAATCTGGAGACTGAGAATCAGGTCCTAAAAAAAGAAATAGCTAGGTTAGTGTGCGCTGGAAATTAAAATACTGTAGGCAATTCTGTCAACATTTTTGGTGATGGAACAGCAGGCTGCATGTGACATTGGGTCTGGTTCTGCATTACTTGCGCTCTCAGACCTCACATTGACTTTCGGGAGATTTTAAGATATCCAAGGATTGTAGGACTATACTCACAGTATACGTTGATAAGAACATATATTTAAAAAAAAGACAGCAATTTTGATCAAATTGTAGTAAGTTAAGTGATGTCTTGATGGATGCATTTTGCTGCTGTTTTTTGTTATTGTTCTGCATATGTGGTGCCAAATTCTGTACCCATTTACACCCACACGACCCAATGAAGTCAGTAGTGTGTACAGGTGTAGCTCGGTCAGAATTCTATCCATATTGTCTTACCAAGTTAATTCATTTTCTTAATAATCAAAATCACCGGTCCTAACAACATTTAATCATTTTGAGTACTGGGCTAATTAAATAAAAGTATCTGAGAAAATCTAATGGAAACTTAAGGATAATTGTGGTGTTGCTTTATAAAGTCTGCAGCAGCTGCTGCTACCAAGAGAATTTAGCCATAAGGTCACTCACTCAGTGAGCCTCCACTGCAGTCAAACTAGCCTTGTCACAGAGAAATTGATTTTAAGCTATATATCATCGTTATTATTTTTTCCACAACTGTAACTGCCTATGCTTCAGTATGCAAGGATATTTTCTAAATACATCACCACTGAGTTTTCTTTGTATTGAATTAACGATTGTTTTATAGACCATTTTAAAGGTGTTGATGTTGTAGGAATAAAATTGTAATTGTAACCCTGTAGATTAATTCATATCTTTTAATTCATACCCTTATTTGTGTCAACCTCTATATAGTTATTATTGAAATCATGTAACATTTGAACTTCTATCAGTCATACTCCATCTTGTGTAAAAACCCCATTTTGACCCTATGTACTCCATCTTGTGTCAAACCCTTTCTAAACCTTTAGATGAATAAGGTAGTTATCTGAACAAGGTATGAATGGAGGGTGTATGTGTGTGTGAGTCAGACCCAAACTGCCAGCTTGTCCTGATGAAGTTTTCCTGATGAAGTGTGAAGTCCATCCTAGGCTGAAGAGTGTGAACATAGCCCCAAAAAGCAAAGAAGGATCCACCCCAGAAAAACTTAATCAAACTTAATCAAACTTAATCAAGACATCAAAGAACAAGCTGAAAGTCACGTCTGCTGTTGTACCAGCAATCAAGGGTCACAGAGAAGCGATGTGACACAGCAGAACTGAAAAACCTATAAAAGACTGGGTGAGATTTCAAGGCTTTGGGGGGAAAAACAGCGTTCTACACATCATCTAAAGAAGAGCGTCGGTGCGCGCCCGACAAGGACCCTGCTCTCCTCGTGCCCAGCTTCCCTGGCCAGGTAGCTGCCACGAGCCACGAACTCCAGCAACGGACCCTAGCTACGATCTCAAGCCACAACCAGGACTGGTAGCTATATATATAACTATAGAACGCTTTCTGGTACGTTTGGGCGCGTGTATGTGTGTGTATGTGTGTATGTATAGGTTTAAGTTAGTTATTACTTTAGCTTTTGTCAATAAATGCGGCATACTGCCTTTTCCCCTTGAAAAGATCCCGAGTGCTTAATTTTGCACAACATTATTGGTGGAGAATGCGAAGGGGGGGGAAGTGAGAGAGATTGAGAGTGAGTGAAGTATTGCTGCAGTTATATAAGTATAAGATAAGCGCTTGATACTTGGTGTGCCACCACCGGTTGTAGGGATAGCCGGAGTTAGAGCCAGGTTTAGAATACCTGCTCTATTGAGAAATAACTATTTAATATTTGGTGTGTTACCACCGGTTGTAGAATAGCCGGAATTAAAGCCTGGTTTAGTATACCAGCTTTATTGAAAAATATATATTGCCACTGGGCAGAAAGTTGTGAAATAAAATATTGGTTTACACACCACCGGTTGTAGAATAGCCGGATTTAGGACCAGGTTTAGGACCCCGGTTCTATTGAGAGCATTATATTTAGTGATAGCACTATGTTTATGTTTAAGCGTAAGCAAACCCCTAAGGACTCTTCTAAAAAAGAGATCCAAAAATTAAACTTTGTAAAAGAAATAACCCCGTTCCACACTACTTTAGAAAAATTTGGACACAGTCCCTGGACTCAGCAAGTTTTGTCTGATGTCCATACTATAGCTGATCTGGAGGATAAATTGGCTAAATACCTCCTAATATATAAACCCACAAGTCCCACAAAAAAGGATGCAGCAGCAATCTGGCTTTTATGGGAAGCCTGTAATGATGCCTACATTCGCCTGACTGATTGTCAGGAAGATATTGCTTCCCTCCAAAAAGAAGTCCAGAAATCTGGCCAGGAAACTGAAAAATGGAAAGCCTTGGCTGCAGGCTTACAGAACCAATTGGAAATTCTTAAAGATATGTTGAGAGAATCTAGAACTCAAGGAAAAGAGAAAAATAACCTCTCAGAGGAAAATGAGCATTTAGAAAAAGAAACCTCAAATTGTTTGAGTGTTACAAGTAGCAGTGTATCTGCTGGGGGGAAGTAATCCCCAGAGTACTGTCTGTGGAGGAGGCAGAAAGTACTGTTCAACTTATGCTGGTGAAAGATTTATCAGTTGTGGGTCTGGATTCAACTGAGATCCAGGAAGAAAAGGTTCCTAAGCCCGTGTCTGTTGAGGGCAATAGCTTGCCCATGGGGAAAGCCACCCCGGTCTCCAAAAGTTTGGCTGGGAACAGCCATATGGACTGGGACAAAAAGGGGGAAATTTCAAATAGTTGGAAGGTTAAGAATAGCAGTTTGTCTGCAGAGAGAGAGTTTAGCTCCAATCATCTGTCTAAAGAGCAGACAGGGTGTGCTTCTCAGTTTATGCAAGTTAAGGGGGTGCCAGTGGTATCAGATCTGGTCCTGGACTTAACAGAAACCCAGAAAGAGTCTGTTGGGGATCAGGGAAATGTTTCTTTGGAGCAGGCCCTGGATGAAAAGGGTAGGGGAGGAATTTCTGTGAAAAATGATTTGTTGCCTAAAACTGCTCCTGAAGGAATAAAACCTCCTGCTGGCTTTTGCATGCAGTTTTCTGCAACTAAAGGGTGTGAAAGTGAATTGATTAAGCCAGCTCAGGATGAGTCATTGCCTGTAGCAAGCAACAGCTTAGATGTTGGGAAAAGTGGTTCAGTTTCTAACTGCCAAAGTTTTCCAAATGTGGATGGATTCACTGACTCTGTTATAAAAAAGTCCAGTTTGGATACCTTGGAAAAGGTTCCAGATGGGGTGAAGATTATTAGAAAGCTTAAACAGCCCTGTAACCAAGTGGCTGTGCTTAATCATTATAGTGGGGAAACAATGGTGTTGGAACCTGAATGTCTCCAGGCTGTTAGCTCTGAAAGTGAACAGATAGTGCCTCAGTTTCAGAAAAAAGACTGGGCACCTAAAGCTACACAGCAGAACAGATGTGCTGTTGATCTCTGGGGAAAACAGAGGGTGGCAGACAAACTCTCACCTCTGAATGCTTTGGATGTATCTTGTAGTCTCTTAATGGACTCAGGTACATCTGATGCTATGTGGAGTCAGATATTAGCAATAGAAGAACATGAGAACCCTGTTTATGAGATGCTAGTGAAAATGGTTGATATCTCTTTAAAACCTAGTCCAGACTGGAAAGGGATAGCAGTTAAGCGTCTGGGAACTAGTGAACTAACTAGTGGGGGTGTTGATGCATACTACCTGCCTGACAGGGGGGGGAAAGATCCACCCATAGCTGTTTGCAAGAAGAATTCCTCTCGGGTGTGGCCAGCTGAAAGTAAGTTGGGTGTGCCTGGATGGCTCTGCATTGGAGCCACATGTGGAATGAATCTGTTAGGGCTCAACAAAAAAATGTTTCTTTGGAGGGGGCCAGAGTGGGGGCCCAAAGCTTAGTCTGAGCAGGAGGGTAATGTAAAGGTAACAGAACAACCAGTGGTGAAGTATGTGTCACCATTGAGCTAACTAAACTATTATAACTGTTTGTAAACAAATAACATTGTTACCTCCATGATGAACCTTGCAAGGAAAAAGCCTGTTTTAGCTAAACATGATTTTGCTAATGATGTGTGTGCCATTGTTAAGTCTTGTAGTTAGTTTGTTGTTAGTGCGAGAAATGTAAAAATGTGCCGTGTGCCTGATATTATGTAAAAGCCTTGAAACATGTTAAAAACTGAAGAGGGAAAGTTCCTATGATGCACCCCTTTCTGCATCAGTTTTGCGTGGTGGGGTGTCACGCTGTCTGGATAAAGAGGGAACCTGAGGTTTATTCAGGAGCTCCGATTGCTCCTTTCTACACCAGTCTCACGTTGGGGGTGTCACGCAGGCTGGCTTGAGTGGGGGGACATTTCGTATATTGGGTGACATCAGTATGGCAGAATCATGATAATGCGTGTCAGATACGTCATGTAAAATACAATGTTTACTTGAGCATGTTTCAGGTATCCCCATAAGAAGCTGAGCCTCATAAAGTGTCCGGTAGCTACAGGAAGCTAAGCATTCATACCTGGATCACCCTCCACACACCCTTATGGACAGTCTCGGTACAGTAACCTACTAACAAAGACATTTCTCCAGCGCAAGCGTTTCTTTCTCTTTAGGTGGACATCAGCAGCAGAGATGTGGACACCATTTCTGGGGCTACTAGTGCAATTAATCATTATAAAAACAACCAATGCGCATTGGGGAATCCAGTGGTTTAATTTCACCACGTGGAACCAAATTGAAATAATACCTGTATATAATAACATACTGCATGGACCAATTCAGCTAATCACATTACAAGTATGGGTAAATATTACACCCAGTGATCATGATTGTGTATTTGAAGTAAGCACCCACATTGGACCTGTAACAGATTACAACCGTGGGTGTCATCCTATGTTCCTGGATGGTATAATGTGCTAAACTCCAAAGTATATACATCCACTCTTACAGGGCATATATCTATACAAGTAATCAGGGCACAGCCCCACAGTCACAGGGCTATCCTGTGGCCATTCAAAGCCCTCCCAATTCTCCAGGGCAAACATATCTGGGTCCCTCGATTGGCAGGGACCTATCTAAATAGCCAAGGAGACATTATAGATCATCGTTCATGTTTAAAGTGGACCCCACAACAATGGATATGCCCTACCTTATCTATATTAGAAGAACTCTGTTCATTACAACATAAGAGTTTGGCAACTTGTTATTGGGACGAGTTGAATAATGATACTGTAAAGGTGTACTATGATGAAAAAACTTGTGTTTGTGTAATTGGGTTAGAAAAAGTTGTTTGGCAAGACAAATATATCTCAGAGCCCCCTGTGCAACAATGTATGTGCAATGTAACTATGTTAAAAACTCCAAGACTAACATATTACTTTCCATCTCATGAAGATAAAACAATTGATGGATTAGAAGCAAGTAATGTTCTATGTTTTAATTTTTCATTGGGAATTAATGGGACAACCCTGTACAAATTAATGCAAAAGAATGAGCAAATTAGCCACCTGACCACAACTACCCGCACCCAAGTAGAAACCCGCAGTATAGCCATATTGCATCAGGGAGCAGAAATTCTAAGAATTTCTGCACAAGCAAAACAAATAATGACACATCATTTGGTATGACATTTTTGGGGGATGGTCCCCCTCCTGGTCATCATTTTTAAAAATTAGGTTACATCCTATTGTTATTCTCTTTGCTTTAATAGTGGTAATGTTAATTGTTATGTGTTTCATGTGTTGCTGGATGAAAAGAATGTATTCAAGGTTAAAACCACAAGCTCATATTCTATCTCAATATATTGCCTTAAAACAATTACATAAATTGTAATGAACGTCGTCTCCCTTCCACTGGCCACCCTCCTGGCTAACGAATATTGTTTCAGTAAAATGTGACCCATTCACCACATGTGAGGTGAAGGGTCAAAAGGGGGATAATGTAGGAATAAAATTGTAATTGTAACCCTGTAGATTAATTCATATCTTTTAATTCATACCCTTATTTGTGTCAACCTCTATATAGTTATTATTGAAATCATGTAACATTTGAACTTCTATCAGTCATACTCCATCTTGTGTAAAAACCCCATTTTGACCCTATGTACTCCATCTTGTGTCAAACCCTTTCTAAACCTTTAGATGAATAAGGTAGTTATCTGAACAAGGTATGAATGGAGGGTGTATGTGTGTGTGAGTCAGACCCAAACTGCCAGCTTGTCCTGATGAAGTTTTCCTGATGAAGTGTGAAGTCCATCCTAGGCTGAAGAGTGTGAACATAGCCCCAAAAAGCAAAGAAGGATCCACCCCAGAAAAACTTAATCAAACTTAATCAAACTTAATCAAGACATCAAAGAACAAGCTGAAAGTCACGTCTGCTGTTGTACCAGCAATCAAGGGTCACAGAGAAGCGATGTGACACAGCAGAACTGAAAAACCTATAAAAGACTGGGTGAGATTTCAAGGCTTTGGGGGGAAAAACAGCGTTCTACACATCATCTAAAGAAGAGCGTCGGTGCGCGCCCGACAAGGACCCTGCTCTCCTCGTGCCCAGCTTCCCTGGCCAGGTAGCTGCCACGAGCCACGAACTCCAGCAACGGACCCTAGCTACGATCTCAAGCCACAACCAGGACTGGTAGCTATATATATAACTATAGAACGCTTTCTGGTACGTTTGGGCGCGTGTATGTGTGTGTATGTGTGTATGTATAGGTTTAAGTTAGTTATTACTTTAGCTTTTGTCAATAAATGCGGCATACTGCCTTTTCCCCTTGAAAAGATCCCGAGTGCTTAATTTTGCACAACAATGTAAATTAGAAATTAATCTAATTTAAGGAAGCTAAACAGTAATTGTTATCGTCTCAGAAGAGTCAGTTTACACTATACAGAAAAAACTTTGTTTCTAATAAAATTCCTCTAATGTTGCACAGTTGCAAAAGATCTATAAAATATGTACTAACTGTTTTGTTGAAATTACATACTCAGAACTTTCCTACTGTCACCTATGTACACCTCAGAATATCACACAGTAAGTAACCAATGTTTATTGCTCAATTATATTACATTTTATGAAGGATTACATTGTGCTGTGACAATTACTACATTGTGGTTATTTAAATCACTGCTACATCAGATAGGGAATAAAATAAACAATATTGTTGCCTGTTTTTTCAGTAAACTCTATAATTTATTGTCTTAAATCTAGATACCAGAAGAAATTATACTGTTTTAAGAGGGCATGGAGAGGCTTCATTCAAAAACAAAGGAACCATATATATGAGTTTTTTGGATGGTGCTGAATGTGGGAAACTACAGGATGTTGCTAGAGTGTTTGGTAGATTCAAAGAGAAAAACAGAAACAATGTCCATATAAACAGTATATTGGCATAGGGTGTGTTGGGGTGTGTGATTATTAGATGGTCTAAAGGTGGACTAATTTATGTTATGTACATTTATGGAATTCTTCTTCCTTTTGAAAAATTTCATAAGGATTCATCATGCACAACAATCTAATCAACTAGGTTAATAATCCACTAACTAAAATTATCTAAACAAGAATTGGCAGTATAGACCATAACTACCTTTATGAACTACCAAGTGCAGTAAAAAAGATCTTTCAAAAGTCTAAGTTTGCATGTTTACATGATAAATCATACTGACTTTGCAAGCGGTGCTTTGGAATATCTGGCCAATAATATGCATTTTTTTGAAGTTTATAATGTATGCATACAAAATAACACCCTAAAAGACTAATTCTACTGCCCTTACTCACACCAAGTACCATCTGATTTTGAAAGTAGTCCAACTCATTTCAATTAGATTCTTGTACTTGTGGATTAGATTCTCACATCTGAAGAATCCTTATGAAATTTACAATAAACTTTTCCTATTTTGTATTTATTTTTTGAGCTAGTCCACAATTTAGACCCTCTATAAACAAAGTTAAAAATACCAAAAACTGTTTGTGCATTGGAATTGTATAAATGGTCTAAAACAACTGCTCTATGTCTTTTGTGTCCTTTACACACTCCAGAAAGTGCTGCCAGGCTGACAGTTTGCATAGCAAGTTTCAGTCAGGAGTGAAATGTAATGTCCAACCTAGTATTTCTCTCTAAATAAAGAGGTTTACATTTTCTGACAGCCCCTTAACCAGAGCTGTGCACAGGTGGAGATTTTTCAATCCAATGTGCTAACATTATATCTTATCGTGAATGCACTGTAATTGCTACAGTAGTTTCACTCTGGTGACAAAGTGTGGAAGCTACTTCCTTTGAAAATATGTTGAAACATCAGTATAATCTTATGATAAACTCCTAGGTTTTGTGAGAAATTGTGCACCCATTATGTAAAGAATGTTTACAGTTCATCCTCAAGATTTTTGACCATTTTTTCTAATTGAATGGTCACAATGATGCAATGGAAAACAAGTAAACAAACAATTTTATCTTAGACCTTGTTCACTCACTCTTCTGCCTCCTTTGAGTATTATACTTGTTTGGCACAGCCACCGAATGCCAATTTGGTGCAAGATACTCACACAGGTTTTCTGACCTATTTACACCTAGCATGTAATTTACACCATGATTTAAGTCACCACTGAATATGGCCAACAGATATGCATTCAAGTTTTACTTGTTCAAACCAGCTCTGAATATAGTCCTCTAATTAAGAAATAGTTTTACCTCTATATTGAATATTTTTTGTGTTTTTATTCTGTTTTTAAATTTCTAGGAACATTTTCTTGAAAAGAGAATTGTTGTTTAGTAAAAGTTCATTTGGCTCCTATTGCTTATTTCACAATTGAAATGATAATCTTCTGCTTGTGATACCACAATAGTCTCAAAAACTGGTTGAAACATTGGGAGCAGAGAATTATAAACTTTAACAGAAGCCACTGAGTTTTTAAGAAACAAACCCCCGTTTTCCTATGAACAAAATAAGTGGGTAAAAGGAGGCACGTGGGAAGGAGAGAATACCCAAAATACTTATAGAGGCAAGACTTTTTAATTTTATTATTAAAACAGATTTTCAAAATTTCCCAGGAGGTTTTACCTATTCTTCAATGTCTACGACACATATTCGGAGGAAAAGTAAGATTACATCTTCAGAAACAAAATACGTTAAGAGGAGCCGGCATCATAAAACTATATAAATTCGACCTTGCCAGTAGAGTAGCCATTTTGGTTACCCTCCTCCTCCTTGCAGTGTAATTCTACAGAAATATACAATGTTACACAAAGCCATTCAAGGGGGGTATCCCAGTGGTTAGTTATACCTGCAGCCAATAGGTTTGGAGAACTCTGAACTCTCTTCACAGCTGTTAATGTGACAGACATTGCAGCACGTTTGCGAGCACACCCACCGCTATCTGGAAGCATAAAATGATATAGACACATGCGCAAGACAAAGGAAGCAAGCACATGCCACATATTACATGACATGAGATATGCCAAACATACATCAAAAACCACATGCAGTTAGGAATTGCTGCTGCTATTTGTCTATTTGTAAAATCCACAGATTAGCAGAATACACTAGCTCAGGATATCCAATATGGTAAGTATTCAATACTTAATACATTGTCACTATGTGTGCATTCTGGTACCAGAAGGACTCCTTATGTATAGCTAAGGCTACAAGTTGGTCATGGAGGTCTCTGATTCTGTGATTTTATGTGACCTCTACGACTTCAACCACAGGTGGCTGGACTCTGCTCGGGCTGTCAGCCCTGGGCACTGGGACTTGGGCTGCAGCTCCGATCTGCAGGACCCGGGCCACCATGATTTATTGCCTGTGTCCTGCCTGTGACTTTTATTGAAAATACCAGTGATAAAATCTTAGTCTTAGGTATAGCTAATAATTCACAACAAATAGCTAATCAAGATGAAGGATTAAATGTTGAATAATACTTGTCAATAATCAGCACTGTAAAGCCATCTTATTGTATGCAAGAGAAAGGCACTATTCACAAGCCAGGCTTATGTTTTATTACAAGACACAGTGGGTTTTGTACTGTACTCTGGATTTATAAAGAATATTTTAAACAACAGTTGACAAAAATTACTCATTTTTTCCTTGGTAGGAAAGAGGATGGAGACTATATCCCTGTTCTTTTTAAAGATTGCTCATTCTGGTAACTCTACTTAATGAAAGATTGATAATCTTGACTCTGGAGCCCAGCAATGTCATGGGAGAATGAGTGGAGATTAATTCAAGGTGCTCTCTCCCTACCATGACTGATATAAGATCAAAGTTTGGGACAGATCTAAGATCACTGTGGAGAATTTACAACACACAATTGCCTCCCTCCTCAGCACTTGGGGAGCTGGGGGAAAAATCATCTCAGATAATCCTTCTTTTCTTCTCCATGTGATCCCTTCTTCTTTCTCTCTTACTGACTGACGGCTGGAAACTCTATGGAGATTCTGTGCCCACTGGCACTGTATCACTGTTACTGGCAGCAGTTCACATGTCATGGGATTGGGCCTTTCATGATGGGGCAGTCACTACTCTCTACCATATTTGCAACAACAGTTCAGAAAATGTTCTGCTTGAGTACTTCTATTTAGAATCAGATTTTTCTCTACTGTTTGCTAGTATTAAAATTCTTTACCTAATTATTCATTCTGGCCGAAATTTTCAAAGGAGCTAAAGTCAATGAGACCTAAAATCAATGGGAGTTGGGTGCCTTAAAGCTCCTTGGAAAAATCCCACCTTACAATTTCAGTTCTGCGATAGACATAAATGTTTAAATTAGGCATGCCATGTGTCTATGGGAGATTATTATATACATCAGGTGTGAGCTGAACCACAGGGGCATCTTTAACCTAGGTCAAAGGGTTAATGCTCTGGATATTTGTAAACTGGCTCAGACATTCCATTGAAAATATCAGAGCATATTGACACTGGATTTTGTGGCATGTGTGTTAAACTGATGCTGATGCTGACAAACATCTGAGTTACTGTCCTCAGGCTTAAGCCTGTCTAAAGTCACCTCCAGTTCTGAGGCATGAGGCAAAAGGTCAAGTAATTTCAGTCATCCAATAAGTGCAATAATCCTAAACAATGTATTGCTTGGAATTAATTAGTATTGTGCATCTGAAATAAAAGCCATCATGCCTGCACATTTGCTGGAAATTACTGACAGAACTATGACATCAGAGAGATAATTTACTATAACTTTTTCCATTCTTGTCCTTTTCCCCTGACTAACATGAGATGACAGATCTCATTGGAACTGCTGATCATAGTAGAAAATCCTTTTTATTTCATTGCATCTTCATTACCATAATGTATTCATATCTATTTTTCTCAAACATGAAAGCATTGCAAGATGTTGAAAGGATACTCTATTTGATTGGTAAATGCCAATAGTGTGGCATATGATTTTGTTGTGTTGTCACATCATCTAACCAAATATAATACAAGCTTGTGCTTTTTTAGAAACGTTCTCATTTAGTTTCAGAGCAGGAAAAGGGGACACTGGGATGTAGACTGCCTCTGCGGGAAAGAGTGTTGCTTACACTGCTTGGGAATGAGTCAGGCTGGACCACTGCATTTTCAAGCCAAAGTCAACTCAGCAAATCATTACAATACATCATTCTGAACAAACAGTTCACTATTATAATTTCAAGAAACATTATCCCATATTCATTCCTTGTATAACTTACATTTATAGACTTCAAGGCCAGAAGAGACTATCATGATCATGATCATCTAGTCCAACCTCCTGCAGGCCGCAGAACTTACCCACCCACTCCTGTAATAGGCTCACAACCTCTGGCTGAGCTACTGAAGTCCTCAAATCTTAATTTGAAGACTTCAGGTTACAGATAATCCACTATTTACTCTTGTTCAAAACAGCAAGTGACCCATGCCCAAGGCTGCTAAGAAAGGCGAAGCCCTCCACCCCCATGGCCTCTGTCAATCTGACCTGGAGGAAAATTCCTTCCTGACTCCAAATATGGCCACCAGTTAGCCCCCCTGAGTATATGGGCATAACCCATCAGCAAGACACATCAGAAAGAAGTCTCTCACTAAAAAACTGAATGGAGTCAATGGATTTATATAGCAGGACTCTATTTGGCTCATTATCTAATGATGTGTTTGACACTGTCTCTTACATATCCCATCATCTATAAGATAATATATACATTGCAATATACAGTGTAGGTATATGACATGTATCTATATAAACACAGATATCAATTTATATGAACACACTGTGCATATATATAAGCAATATTGAATTAGACATCAACTAATGTTGCATTGAAATACAGTACAACAGATACCATATATTCTACACTTTTGTATCATATTAGATTTTTAATTATTTTTCTTTTATTCATCTTGGACCCAATCTTGCAATGCTTACTCAGGAAAAAACTATTTTGTCTGTGTGAAGACTGGGGGAACAGGTCACTTGTGTGCAACTTTCAAATTATACAACAATGAAACAGCTCATTCTCATCTTCTAGGCCCTACATTACTTCATCTCACCTACATTTCAGAACTTATTTCATATTGCATCACCCACAATCCTCTGCTCCACCAGACATCCATAAACATTTCATGCACCAATAATTCTGCTTATGGAATGCTCATGTTTGTTGGATAATTCTGAATAACAAAGTTATTTAAAAAATCTAAGTCTCTCTGCAAAACTTGGTGGAAAATTAAGCAACTAGTTCAAGTCAAAGTTTGGTGTAAGAAAAGGGGTAGAGAATCACCATCAGTTTTCGTCATATTCTTAAATTGGATGTTAAGAATGGTAGACAAGTTGAAGGGCATGACATTGGGTGATCTAGAGTTAAGCTCTTTATCTTATGCAGATGACGTTGGATAATTGGCAGACATTTGAATTGATGATACTCTTCACCATCTTGGAACATTGGTGTAGTGAGCCTGGATTTACTATAAATGCCAAGACGACAAAGTGATTGTATATTGGAAAAGGGACAATAGATAAAGTGTTGAAATGCAGCAATGGTGACGTTGTAGAACAAGTAAAATCTTGTGAGTATCTAGGAAGCTTGATCAATGCCGACAGTTCCATCAAGGATGAAGTTAAAAGGAGATGTGCTTTAGGTACAAATACTGTACAGAAGTAGATGTAATTATGGACTGATAAAAATCCTTTGTTTGATACCAAAATGAAAATTAATCAAACTAGTGTATTAACAGTATTATTGTACAGACTAGAAACAGCTGCATTAAACGAAATGGACGTCAGAAGCCTAGAGGTGGCAGAGATGAGAGTTATTCAGAAGATGGCAGGTAGAATGTTTTGAAGACAAATGAAGAAGTTAGAATAAGAGTAGAATGTGAAATCATGGTACAGGATTGGCTGCAATCAAAAAGATTACAATGGTGGGGACACTGTAGAAGAGAAACAGATAATTGAATGCCAAAGAAAATGATGCAAATGCAACAAAGGTCAGTCAGACCTAGAGGCTGATCACCAGGCTGGCATAATGGAGAAACAAGACATGGACAGGAATGCTGTATTGCTCCGCATGTATGTAAAGATGCTTTGGGACGAGAAGAAGAGGAAGCCTCTTTATATATGATTCACAAACAGTAACATGGGCTAAATTCATTGATTGATTACCCATGTCTGCAGTAACCCCCATACTACTTAACAGTTATGTTGAGAGGCAAATGAGGACTCTGATATTTACATTACGTACATCTATTTAAAATATTTATATGGGTTTGTACAACACCCACATAATGGGGCCCTGATTCTGTTTAGGCCACCTCTAGGCACCAACACACCATAAACATTAAGTAGTACTTAATAACTGAATAATCTATTCCCTAAATAGCACGCTCAGCTCTAATCAGGAGCCACATTTTGATCAGAGGCTATCAAAGGCTCTTGCAAGCCCTTTGCACAGGACACTCCCATTGAAAGAGGAGCAGACTAATAATTAGCTTTATTATGTATTGGAACTTTCGGGACAGGGACAAGGAGGGTGAAAGATAGCTGGGGCCCCCCTCCCCACTCTGATTTAGAACTTCTGCAGGGATGGCCCTCTCTTCCTTCTGGGAGCATCCTCTTCTCCCGAGTCATTTGGGCTGTGGGAATAAATGAATTCCAGGCAGAAGCCAGCCCCCAAAGGTCAGAGAAACAATGATTGGCAGGAGCAGACAGAAACAGTGGCAGTAGGTTCTGTAGAAGAAACTGTTGGATACTGATGATGTTAGACTGTTTTCACCAGTTTTTGCTCTGGACATTGACTGTTTCTTCCAACTATTTCTTGCCTTCCACCCACTGTCTCTTCATCTCAGCCTCACTTTACTTGCCCTGAGTGCTCCCCTGCCTAAATCCCTCTCCTTTTGCCTTTCTGTTTATCTAAACCCCCCCTTACTAATTTTCACCCAAAGAATTAAAAAGAACCTTCTCTAATTTCCACCCAAAGAATTAAAAAGAACCTTCTCTCCCCAAAATAGTGGCCCTAACATGACATTTGCCAGCCATCACTCTGTTCACTCTACTTGTATATTGAATCTCTTTCCCCTGCCCCTTATCTGTTTTGTCTATTTAGATCTTGAAGTCTTTTGGGTAGGCACTGTCTATTACTCTGTTTGTACAGTGCCTGTACAGTACAGTGGAATGGGGCCCTGTTCTCAGTTGGTCCCCAGGTCCTATCAAAATACAAATAATAATTATTAATAATAAATTCTGTAGAAGAGGGATGACTTAGAGGATCAAGATAATATAATTTCCTTCATTCAACCAAAAATGACTGTATGACCGAGACAGAGACTCTACAGGGACCAAGTATTTCTGTTCTTGTCTCCCAGACAAATTGGATAAATTGCTAGGAGGTACATTATGTGATGACTTACATTAATAAAATTAATGCACATATGTTTTGAAGCCTTCAAGAACTGTGTACTCCCTTTCCTTGGCTGCTCTTTATGTGCTTAATTTACTACAAGCAGCTGACTTGTTCAGTCATTTTAAAATTAGATGCACTTACCAAGCATATTATCCCTGTAAAACTCCTGACTAAAATATTTATGGGTGGACACCAAGGATTTGTTTTTGCAAATTAACTTAGACCTATTCATTATCCATCTGTGCCAAAAGACAATATCAGCATTTGCATATTGCTATGAAATATGTGGTAAGTACATTTATTCACTCTGTAAATCCATAATGGTTCAGTCTTTGTTTTTTAAGGAAAGTTTTCACCCCATCCTGAGAGAAACCTTTCCTGAACCCTTACTTCTGGCCTTTAAACAACCCCTCAACCTCTTCACACTTCTCATCAGAAGCAAGTTCCCCAAAGACCAGGACACACCAACTCAAAGGAGCACCAGATCCTGCCAGAACAACAGATGCAAAACCTGCAGACATATCTCCTCTGCTACAATGATCAACATCCCCCACACCTTTCAAGATCCATGGGTCCTACACATGCCTATCACAACATATGGCATATCTCATCAGTGCACTAATGCCCTAATAACAATTATGTGCATGAAATAAGACAATCACTATGCTCTTGAATTAACTCACATAGGAAAATGATAAAAGACAAAAACACCCCATTGCCTGTGGGTGAATACTTTTCACACTCTATATCTGAACTCTCAGTCCATTCTTATGCTAAATAATCTGTTCCACCTTGCATTTTGCTGTGACGTGGGAAGTTCCTTTCCCAAACCTGAAGAAAAGCTGTGTATGGCTCTAAAGCTTGTCTCTCTCACCAGCTGAAGTTGGTCCAATAAAAGATATTACCTCATCCACTTTGTCTCTCTAGTATAAGGATAGTGACACTTATCCAAATTTTTAAAGTGCTTAAGAGATTTTTAGATGAAAAGCACTTCATACATTTTAAGTTATCATTAATATTATATTTCTGATCATTCCTACTTAGTGTGATTTTAAGAAAGCACAAAATTCAATTAGCAAGCTACTCTGGGGAACATGGATATGTTCTCAGCTTTACACAGATTTGCAGTAATCAGAAGAGAACATTGTCCATAAGAAAATATTGTGCTGAGGCAACATATCCAGGATATCTCTCTTGCAGCTATTTTGTTCCAGTGTTGAAAGACTATAACAAGAGAAAATGCTTACACAGTTTCTCATAGCCTATTGTTAGCCATTTTGAAGTGTTTGGTCATTATTATAATTATGGTTGGGATTTTCTAAGGGATTCACTGGTGCCCTAACGCAGTTCCAATTGAAGTCAGTGAGATTGTTATCAATGCTGAAAACTTTGAACAATCCCACCCTACACGTTAAGCAGTTGGTAAGCATTTTAAGCAGTTATTGAGTAGCTGAGTTGTGATTTAAAAAAAAAATATGTTTATTTGTCTTAAATATAGGTGAAGTAACAATGGAATTACTTCCATCTAGGAAGAATTCTTTCTACAGCAGATTTCAAGTGAACCCTGAACACTACTTAAGTTCTTTATAGTGCAGTACAACAAGAAAAAAAATAAAAATTACATTAAAAAAATTGTATGCAAAATTGCAAGCAAAGGTCATCTTTTGTTTTGCCTATATATAACTGTTTTCAATTTTCAGAATTTACCACAGCTTCTTTATTATTATTATTAATATAGTGCCATAGGTGTGCACTTGACTTAATTGGCACAAGATAAAAAAATGTCCTTGTACTGGGAAGATTCCAATCTAATGAATATAGATAAGTATTTATCATCCTAGATACCATAGTGAATGATCATTTATAAATAATCTAGATGCAGTTCGCAGATAGGATAACATCAACATGAAAGCAGATTTAATAGGATGATAAAACAAGAGGTGAGAGGGGAACAGTTCATGGGAGAGAATTGTATGTTTCTTTCATGCCTTGTGAGCAGCAGCTTGGTGTAGGATCTTTTGAGTTATGCTAGCTTCTTGGTTTTTGTAAACCTGTAATAAAGCCGTCATGGACAGGTGTGGGAGTGGCAGCAGAGGGCATATGACTGGAGGTTAACGGTGGAATGTTAGCTTGCCCTATAAGGAACTCAGACACGCATTTGGGTATCTGAGAGAGTGGCTAGAGAGACTGAGTCTAAGTGATTTGCACCTATCACTAGCTCCAGAAGTGGGGCAAACAACAGAGAGGTGGCAAAGATGTAGATATTTTTCTCTGTATACATTATGAGGGAGTTGTGTGTGTAACACCCCTTTCTGCTTTTGAAAATCTCCCCCTACAACTTGTTTATTTCTTTGCTTTTTACAAAAATGTTCTGCTGCCTTTAGCTGTTAAATTGGGGGTGTTGCCTTTCTAGCGTTTGGAAAAGAATTAACGTCAAATAAAAAAAACTCAAAACAAATAAACAAATCCTTCCATATATAGAAAGCATGGTAGAAAGTGAAAATTGAACACACCCTTTGTAGACTATATTATCTCCTGGCTGAGATAGCCTGCCAAGTCTGCAGCCCCAGGGGACACTGGACTGGAAGACTCTACTCTAAGAAATAGGTCTACTTTTTCTTTTTTTTAAGATTAATTTGCCTGAGTCTAATGACTTAACAGGGTTCACCAGAGCTACAGAGGACCCCATTTAGCCTTCAAGCAGACCAGCAGTTTATGGTTCATCCCAGTTTTTACTAGATATTGGTGATAACTCAGTAGTATATAATACCTACAGCAGCATACATGCACAGACTCCTGCTATGAAGCATTAGTAAATCCACAGGTTGCTGCACTATTATTTTGGTTTAACAGCACTCAGGGTGCAGTGTGCAGGAGGTTGGGAAGCTCTATGTAACCAAGTAAACTATGTTGAGTATCACTTATCTCAACCACTCTCATGTTTAGTGAAAGTGATGTAATGTATCAGTATCCTACTCCTGGAGCTATGCCAGGGATAACTCCCAATACCTATGCTTAATCCATCTTAGTTTTTGCATGAGGATGCAGACTACATCAATAGAACTAAATGTGGAATATTATTTTATTGTGTAATTTTTTCTTTTAGTGGAACTGGTAATTGTGGATAATTGCTACAGATATTCACAAGTAAGTGATGTGCTCCTGGACTTGTAGGTTTAAATTCAGGGTAAGTTCATGATGACATGTTTGTTTAGGCAATCCTTGTATGTTTCAGTAGGTGGTTTTCAAAGTCTGCTATGGAGGCATTAGGATTAAAATCCACAAACAAAAGGAATTCAGATACATTGATTACCTTTAAAAAAAAAAAAAGAAGCTAATGTATTTCTCTAGAGAATTTGAAACTTGTAGCAAAAATCTCACTGGAAGTTTGAACAATAAATCCATATGTCATAGCTATGATATCATGAGGAGGCTGTAATTCACATCTGTGACATTAGAGTAATGAAATGTGACATTTTTAAAGTGAGTGAGAGCCACAAAATAATATTTACAAGATTTTAACCCATGAGATTGCAATTTGCAATTGAGTTGTAGTAAAATGTGTGATGTAGTAAAATGTGTAGTAAACTGTAGTAAAAAGCGGAGTTACCTCTCATCCTAACTCCGTCAGCTAAGGAGTGCTTCAGAACTACCTTAATTTCAAAAATATAAATATATAGATATAGATTTTGACTGTAACTTCATCTCTCACCAAAAAACAAGCATAAAACTGGGCAGAGGGAAATTTTGAACATTATTACAATAAATAGCATCAATTACTGAATATAAAACAATACAAGCTTCAGTTGAATAAAAAGTTACTTGAGCAGATTTGCTTGTGCTACTTATTATTGTGTTTACAGAATCCACTCAGAGTAAACCTGTGTAGTATTAATTATGTATATATACACATCAGGTGAAACCAAATGAAGTAACTATACATTTTGCCATTGACTTCAGTGGGACCAGGATTTCATCTGTCTACTCTATTCAGGCCTATCTAGCCTCTATTAAAGACAGTGGCACAACTCCCACTGACTTCAATATTGTAGGATCAAGCTACAGCTCTTCTTTATACTTGGTAATGGACCATAAAGTAAATGTTCTTCAATTTGTGTTTTAGTTAAGACCAGATTTGACTTTTCTATCATAGCAACATGAAAGATGATGTAAATGCATATAGGATCATAGAAATGTAGGGTTGGAAGTGACCTTGAGAGGTCATCTAGTCCTTCCCTCTGTGCTGAGGCTAGACAGTCCCTGACAGGTGTTTTTCTAACCTATTAAAATCCTCCAATGAGAGGGATTTCACAACAATTTTTGGTTACCTGTTCCAGTACTTAATAATCCTTATAGATAGAATTTTTTTCCTCATATCTAACCTAAATCTCCCTTGCTGAAGATTAATTTGACTATTTCTTATCCCGCCTTCAGTGAACATGTATCTCCTGTTATGTATCTCCTGTTAATACACCACAGCCTGTATTAAACCTGCATCACATTGTTGGCTCATATTCAATTTGTGAATTCACTATAATCACTAATTTATTAAATTGCAACATCTTTTTATATAAAAACCCACCTCGTGATATAATATGATAATAGGATATTTACAGAAAAGCAAGCATTATAGCACTGTTTTCCAAAGATAAAGGGATGCCATTTTCCTTTGGTTATTATTTATGCCATTGTGGTGTTGAATGTATATATGTACTGTACAATAATATATATATTTACATAAAATACACATATATAAACACATACACACACGTATAACTATACACATACACAAACATGCATATATATTGCATATACACATAAACATGTACATATATTTTATACGTGGTATACATAAATATACATATACAAACATACTATTAAAATAACATCCTGTTTAGTTTAATTTCAATATCAACTTAGTGTATTTTATGCATGAATATTTAATAACTTGGGCCCTAGTTTGCTTATAAAATAAAATATATAAAAGTAAAGGAAAATCTCACAGAAACAGCATACCTGTATTCATTTTGACACTGGAGGATTTGCTATAAAAGTCTTCAGTTTTCCTGCAGAAAACAAAATGATCTATTAATTTGTCACGACACAATGGTATGTGGTACAAAATGTCATCAATGTTTGGGGGTGGGGGGACGGAGGGGAAGACACTGGTGAATCAATGTCATATCAAGGATAGCCCTATTTTAAACACAGGCTTTAATTAAACTGGCACCGCTTGTGCCTGTCTCTGAAGTTAAAGTTGAGTCAACACTTCCATTATAACATACCCTATTTTCAGATGTTTACTATCTCAGCTGTAAACATTGGCTGTGGGATGAAATTTGCAATTGATTTTTGGTCTCCAGAGTATCAGCTAAAGATCAGCTCACCTAAAGAAATGTAGAAAATAAAAAAACCTGTTTGCAGGTTTTCTTTGATGTTTTTCCATAGACAGAGATAAAAAAAGACTAGGAACACATTTTTCTTTTTTTAAACAAAGTTATTAACTCTTTTTCCAGTGTTAATGTGTCAGAATTGCAGCTTTATTCATAATTGACTGGATATTTTTACTGACGTGGTGATTTTCAATATTGGTTGCTAAAGTACAAACTACAGACTAGGATCCCACGGAAATCATTGGCAAAATTCCCATTGACTTTAAAAGATGTAGGATCAGGCCTGAACATAAGAAAAGTCATCCTGGGTCAAACCAAAGGTCCATCTAACCCAGTATCCTGTCTTCCAACAGTGGCCAATGCCAGGTGTGTCAGAGGGAGTAAATAGAACAGGTAATCAACAAGTGATCCATCCTGTTGGCCATTCCCAGTCTCTGGCAAACACCAATTCCTGCCTATCCTGACTACCCATTGATGGGCCTATCCTTCATGAATTTATCCAGTTCTTTTTTGAGCCCCATTATAGTCTTGGCCTTCACAACATCCTCTGTCAACGAGTTCCACAGGTTGACTGTGCACTGTGTGAGGAAATATGTCCTTTTGTTCATTTTAAACCTGCTGCCCATTTATTTCATTTGGTGACCTCTAGTTTTTGTATTGTGAGAAGGGGTAAATAACACTTCCTTATTTACTTTCTTCACACCACTCATGATTTTATAGACCTCTATCATATCCCACCTTAGTCATCTCTTTTCCAAGCTGAAAAGTCCCAGTCCTATTAATCTCTCCTCACATGGAAGCTTTTCCATACCCCAATTACTATATTTGTCCCTTTTCTGTACCTTTTCCAATTTCAATCTATCTTTTTTGAGATGGGGTGATCAGATCTGCACTCAATATTCAAGATATGGGCATACCATGGATTTATACAGATACAATATATTATTTTCTGTTTTATTATTTATCCCTTTCCTAATGATTCCCAACATTCTGTTAGCTTTTTTGACTGCCACTGCACACTGAGTGGAACACTGAGTTTCAGAGAACTATCCACGACTCCAAGATCTCTTTATTGAGTGTTAACAGCTAATTTAGACCCCCTCATTTTATATGTATATTTGGAATTATGTTTTCCAATGTTCTTTACTTTCCATTTATTAACATTGAATTTCATTTGCCATTTGTTGCCAGTCACCCAGTTTTGCGAGACCCCTTTGTAACTCTTTGCAGTCTGCTTTGGACTTAACTATCTTGAATAGTTTTGTATCATCTGCAAATGTTGACACTTCACTGTTTACCCTTTTTTCCAGATTATTTATGAATAAGTTGAACTGCACTGGTCCCAATATAGACCACTGTGGGACACCACTATTTACCTCTCTCCATTCTGAAAACTGACCATTTATTTCTACCCTTTGTTTCTTATATTTTAACCAATTACTGATCCAGGAGAAGACATTCCCTCTTATCCCATGACCACTTACTTTGCTTAAGAGCCTTTGATGAGGGACCTTGTCAAAGGCTTTCTGAAAATCTAAGTACACTATATCCATTGGATCACCCTTATTCACATACTTGTTGACCCTCTCAAAGAATTTGCGTGGTACTGAAGTTATGCTTATCAGCCTGTAATTGCTGGAATCGCCTCTGAAGCCTTTTTTAAAAACTGGCATCACATTACCTATCCTCAAGTCATATGGTACAGAAGCTTATTTAAATGATAGGTTACATACCACAGTTAGTAGTTCTGCAATTTCACATTTGAGTTCCTTCAGAACTCTTGGGTGAATACCATCTGGTCCTGGGGACTTATTACTGTTTAATTTATCAATTTGTTCCAAAACCTTCTCTAATGACACCTCAATCTGGGACAGTTCCTCAGATTTGTCACCTCAAAAGAATGGCTCAGGTTTGGGAATCTTCCTCACATCCCCAGCCGTGAAGACTGATGCAAAGAATTCATTTAGTTTCTCCGCAACATCCTTATCTTCCTTGAGTGTGCCTTTAGCATCTCAATTGTCCAGTGGCCCCACCGGTTGTTTAGCAGGTTTCCTTCTTCCAATGTAGTTAAAAACAATTCTGTTACTCTTTAAATCTTTGGCTGGCTGTTCTTCAAGTTCTTTTTTGGCCTTCCTAATTATATTTTTACACTTCACTTACCAGAGTTTATGCTCCTTTCTATTTTCCTCAATAGGATTTAATTTCCACTTTTTAAAGAGTGTCTTTTTGCCTCCAACAAAGTAAAAGAAGCAGTTGTTTAACCACTGTGGCCCTTTTTTGATCCTCTTACTAGGTTTTTTAATCTGGGGTATACCTTTAAACTGAGCCTGTATTATGATGTCTTTAAAAAGTGTCCATGCATCTTGCAGGGATTTCACTTTTGGCACTATACCTTTTAATTTCTGTTTAACTAACTTCCTCATTTTTGTGTAGTTCCTCTTTCTGAAGTAAATGCTACCATGGTGAGCTATTTTGGTGTTTCCAAATACATCTGTGTGTTCCTTAAAGGATAATAATATGCACAGACACAAATTATAAATACATTAATCCAGGAAGCTGGAAGAGTTTGAGTCTCTTGGGTTTGGGGATTCTTACTCTTTCTGACATTTAAAAACAAAAACTAACAAGAGGACAAAACAAGCAAACAAACAAATATCAAACAAGGAAATAACCACCGAAGAGGAGGTAGGATATCTTTAATTAAATCCAACATGCTTCCCTTAACTCCTAATGCTGTGCTTGTGTTTATCACACTGATTTGAGATAAAGATAAGCTTGAACTGAATTTCCCCAATACAGACCATGTGCGTCATAACCTTAACATTATTTAATAGTTCAGAGGCTTGAGTCTCTCTTCTGTCTGGCCCATTCAGGATGCTCTATTGGTGTAAAGGGGCAATAAAGGGCATGGAGGCAGAGAGTTGCAGAAAGAGCCCCTAAGGAATACCCTGATATAAGAGGGTTCCCCAGCCAGAACACTGCTGCTGAAATGGCTCTACACTTCCCCCTCAGCTTCGTATATTTGGGGTGTGCCAGGGCAGGAGTGGATGTGTCCAGAACCATTCTCAGCTATCTTATTACATGAAGAGGCTGCTCTAACTTACACCACTGGGTGAGCAGGCCTCCAAAAGGGCCAAGAACTAGAGTGCAAGAGTGGCTTATATCCTCCTTTCTCCCTCCCTCCCTGTTCCTACGCCAAGTACAGGAATAGGAAAAGAAAATCAGATTTTTTTTATTTAATACAAAACTAATTGTTACAATAGTTTCCCTTCTATTTTTACCATATACTGTTCCTCGACCTCCCACTTTGAAGAATGATTGTGAGTACGATTAGAATGGTGCATTGGTTAGAATGTACTAGCATATTAAATGAGGCCCGAATCTCAGGAGGGATTCCAAGTTTTACGGTAATAAATACTATTAATAATAATAAACAAAGGGTCATATACTGAGTGGTGCTGAGTATTCTGAATTCCCACTGAAGACAACAGGAATTGAGTGAGAACCTGAATCCTGGTTCCTCACTCAGTTTATTCTCCCATACTGAAGCCTATGCAGAATGTACTTTGTACTGCTGTAGAAATTCAACATTATTTTTAATGATGCCTCAAAAGACAACCATACTGATTCCTTACTCAAATAAGGTGTTTTAATACTGCTAATACTATTTAAAAGTAAATTTCCTTTTGCTATACATTCAGAGAAGGAACAGGGCAGATGTTAAAAAAATGGATCACCCTAGAGAAGCTGAGATAATAATATGCGGTGGCTAATAAAATTTCTCAATATTTTATGTATGCTAAAACTATCTGCAAGTAAGCATCTGAGAATTCTCAGTGGACCATTTAGAGATTAAAGCAAGTCTAATCTATATTTCTTCAGTGTTGATAAACTGTCTTTGAATATAACTTTAGGCTTACATAATAGCCACAAATTACTCTTGAAAGCATCAAGTTCTTGGAGTGTTTTCATGCTGCTACAACAGACAGCATTTTAAAGTATTCTTTTAGCTTGGAACTGAATCAGTGATGGTCCCATGAAAACAGGCTATAAAATATAACACTACTCAGACTTCCAGCAAAGACTCACCAAGTACGGAACTCTTTGTACACCAAGATGTCAAAATGATTTCTTGCAGGTGGCTTTGATCTATTTACATAAAGTGTATTTAGTTCATGCCAAAGTTTGATGCACAATACTTTACTTTTTCTTGCTAAAACTATAACAAACTATGTTGTCAATAACCAAGAAGTTGTAGAGGTCTAAGGAGAGTACTCTCTACAGCAAGCTGCATACAGTTAATAAGAGGCTGCATACAAATCACCAAACACATTTCTGAGGAATTTGATTTTGAGTACCCATATAAAGATTTAGAGACAAATTCTGGTCTTTCGTGCATGCACATAAATCAATACAAGCTGCACATCCATCAAAATCATGGCCTTGCATTTTAACAAATCAGTGCTGCTAATCTAAAATGATTTTTAAACTCCTTTGGTTGAGTATTTAGGGACACTTAAAACATTACTAATATTAATAATAGAATTTTAAGAGACACCATAAACTTAAAAGTCACACCTCTGACTGAATTTTTTACCAACTGTCATTTAAAGCAATTCCCAATGCAGCTATAAAACTTAAAAGGATTAGAGAAAAGAAAAAAAGTGAATTTCCTTTTGTTTCCTTCATGGTGTTTTGTAAGTAGTTAGTTAGTTTCACTGCTTTCTGAAAATACGCTCCATGTGGGTTTAACCCTGTGGATATAAAGATATCCCAGCACTGTTAGTCATGATTTTATCACAACAAGATTAGACTATTGCAATGTGCTCTACATAGGGCTACACCTTAAAACCAGCTGCTGTTTGCTTATTGAGCAGGGCAGCTCTCTGGGAGCACGTGTCATTAGTGATCTGAAATCTGCACTGGCTGCTTATTGGTCTTCAGGTGGAGTTCAAAGTGTTGGTTATGACCCATAAAATGCTAAATGGACTGAGACTGGCCTATCTGGCAGATCACATCTAGTTGTGCCATAATTGCAGTTGAGTGGGGGGCTTGAGCTGGATCCCTCTCATTATAAAAGAGAGGAGACAGCTGTCAGGGTGTTCTCTGTCAGGATATCGGGATTCTGGAACTTGCTCTGCCACTTGGTACAAAATAGCATGAATTTAATGACCTTTCAAGTATGCCGCAAAAAACCCCATCCATTCAACAGGATTTTTGGAGAGGACTGAAGTTATGCTTCCCACAATGATAGAAGGTCAAAAAGGAGTTTCTGTAGGTAGCTGGCTAGCTGGTTCCTGTTGGAATGATTCCTTTAATGTTGCTAGGATTTTATTGTATTATTAATTGTGTGTTAGTGTGCCTAGAGCCTCAGGAAGGAAGGAATCTTTTCAATTACTTTAAATCTAAATAAATAAATGAATAAAGCCCACTGAAGTCAATGGGGTTACTCATGTGTTTAAGTTAGGCAGGTTACATACCTTTCTGAATCTGGGCCTAGATGAACAGTAATATAATATTGTCAGCTCAGCATCCATTGAATGAAATAAATTAAGTTGATCATGTTATTAGTGATTGTCATTTATCATGACTTAATACACTTTTTTCATTTGGGATGAGGAAGGTAAACCAGACAAAATATGTGTATATACACTACTACATACAACAAACAAAAGCCCTGTCCCCTATTAATGTATCATTTGATTGATCAGTTACCTGCAAAAATGTGTTCTTGGTGTTAAGAACCCAAGTGAATTGTTTGAACATGACTGACTGAATCAAATATTTTCTCAGACGCATTCAGCACTATTTCCACAAGATGGATGGATGCCACCAGAAATGAAAGGGACTGACATTTTTTTAACATGAGTTCAAATACATCTCCTTGATTTATCCCCTACCCTTTTCTCCGAAGTACAAACATTAGCAAATAGAAAATATGATTTTATAGCAGACAATTTATTTTCATCAAGTGAATTCCAGTGTACATCCCCTTTATAGTCATCATCCCTATAATGTATTCTTTACCTTTCCCCACTCCACCAAAATGCGTCTTTGGTAAATTAAGCAACGGCCATGATTGCAGATGGCTGAGCAGCAGGATGCATACATCTGTGACATCTGGCAAACAAGTGACTTATTTTGTTTTTGTTAGGTAGTCCGCAACATCCAGATGTTTGGGGAGGAGAAGAGGGAAGGGGTTTCCAGATTTGTAAGAGGAAGGGTGACTAAGATCTGCATTAATCTTGTTTGACAGATGCATCACTTGAGCTCCTACCAAGGACTGCAGCCTGGTGGATAAAGTATCTGCACAACTGGGGAGGAGAATCAATCACTGAATTTACACTAGGGATGGGTAGTCACAATCAGTTCAAATACCGTGGAAACTGTTCTCCTGCACTTTCTCTTGAGTCACTTGAGTCACTATTAGGTGCTCAGAACCTTTTTGCAAATGAATAGGGAATTGTTTTAGTGGGAATTAAAAAGAGTCAGATAATGCTGTTAGCCTTTTCTCTGCAATAACTGTACTATCGTCAGGGCTGGCCCTAGACCAGTGGTTCCCAGACTTTTTGGCTCAAGGGCCAGAAATATAATGTTTACAATCCTGAAGGGCGACCTGTCTCTGCCTCTTCCCCCTCCACTGTAGTCAGAGGGAAGGAGTTCAGCAAGGAGGCTCTCCCATCCCCCTGGCGGCAGCAAGAAAACCCTGCACTCCACCTGGGTCCCTAGGCAGTGGCTCCCTTCTGCAGCCAGGGGGATGGGAGATCAGTGCTCCCCTCCCTCTGGCTCCAGCAGAGAACCCCGTACCTAGGGACCCAGGTGGAACGCTTCGCCGTGGTCTGTGCTACAGCCAGGGGGAGGGGAGCGCTGATCTGCCATCCCTTTTGCTGCAGCAAGGAGCCTGCACTGGCCATGCACTCCGCCTGGGTACTTAGGCAGTGGTTCCCTTCTGCAGCCAGCGGGAGGGGAGCCTCGGGCCACTTGAAAGACCCCACAGGCCACTTTTGGCCTGTGGGCCACTGGTTGGGAACCACTGCCCTAGACCAAATGGCACCCCAAGCGAGGAGTGTCTTCGGCGCCCTTCCCCTCTGTTAACTTTTGAATATCTTATTTTTTATTGCATTTGTAGTCCATTTCATTATTTTGATGCATGATTTGCCTGCATGATTCTAGGAGGTTAATGAAAAATTAATCCACGTACAGCACACCTGAAACATTTTACTTCAAACATTCTATTTTCCCTTTTGTTGCTAACAACAAAAACAGCACCCTGAGCCCAGCGCTCCCCAAGCCCGGCACCCGAGGTGGTCACCTGGGACACCTGCCCCAAAATCCAGTCCTGATTATTGTTTGGCACTTTATATATTGAATGGAGGAGAAAGAAAAGGTGGGAAATATGGGCATTTTCTAAAATCACTGGTTTTTAATCAGAAACACAAGGTCAGTAAGATAATATTTTTTATTGGACCATCTTCTGTTGGTGAGAGAGACAAACTTTCAGGCTTACACAGAGCTTTTTTTCAGGTCTGGGAAATAATACCTGAAGAAGAGCTCTGTGTAGGACAAAAGCTTGTGTCTCTCCCCGACAGAAGTTGATCTAATAAAAGATAACTCACCCACCTTGTCTCTCTAATATCCTGGGACCAACACAGTTACAACACCACTGCATGCAACAGTGTTTTTGATCAGGTAGCTGCACAGCTCTAAAACCAGGTTGCAGTGTAGTAAGTGTTATAGTGGCTAGTGACAATCAGTGCTCCCATTTCAGTTTTTGTTGTTACCAGAACTTGCAGAGCCAAAACTCATGGGAAAGGGTGATGCCTGTTAGTTCTCTTTTCTTCTTTTATATTTTTCCATAATCCTCAAAAGATTTGTTTCAGACTCACAGCCAATGGCAGAGGAATGGGAGAGATGAGACCGCAGAGACAGGTGGCACAGAAAGTAGCATGACAAATTGCAAATGATAAGATCATGACCATAGCAACTCACATGTGAAGTTGTGAAGAAAGAAATCCCTGCCCTGCTGTGCCCCAGTGTTCAGAAAACAGTGTTTTCTGGTTTATATGAAAATGCCTCTGATAGGCAGCTCATAGGCATACCACAATCATCCAAACTCAAGGCAAGAAAAATCAGCTCCACAATCAAGTAGATTGTGTGTATGTAAGTGCATACATCAACAAAAAAATAAATAATACTGAAACTGATAAAAATATAACTAAGTCATAAGAAAAGGTACAGACTGAGGTTTTTTTTTGTTTGGATTTACTTAATATACAGTAATATAATAATATACACTGTAGCAGTAGGACCGTGTGAGTGCCTGTATTAGGTCCAAGTTCCGCAAAGCACTTAAACACATGCTGAAGTATGCCCCTGGGCCTACTTAGGTGCTTAAAATTCAGCATCTGCTTAATTGCTTTGCTGGCCCCTGGCCACAGTCCTGCAAAGAGCTGAGCTCTTCAGCTCCCATTAAAGTCATTTGGGGTAAGTGGAACCAAGTAGCCAAAGTACCACAGGAAAATGGTCGAATAGGTTTCTGTTATTTAGCTTTCAAATTCTGAATGTGTGGTCAGTCCTCACAGCTGTCAATTTCTGCACAGCTTCATATGCAACTTTTATGCAATTATTTGCAAATATGCTAATCAGCTAATTGGCATACCAGCAAATAAGTTGCATATGAACATAAATTTAAGCTTTAGGTCAGTGAATTTTGTTCCAGGAAGTGGTGGGATTGGCAACTGTGGCAGTTGCATGGGTGCGGAAAGGTGTCTGGCAAGTAGTTGGATCCTGAGTAGGTAAAGCTAGAGAAGCTGTGTTTGTGGGGGTATCTGGGCAGATGATGGGAGCAACTAGGAAATATCAGGGGGCAGGGAGAATAAGATAGCTGGGGGGTAGTAAAGGAAAATTGTGTTTGTGGGGATGCTCGGAGGTAAAATAGGAGCAAGCTCGGTGGCTAGAGTTAACAGTCAGGGAGGGGGAAGCCAGATATTGTAGGTATGTCCAGAAGGTAGCAGGATGGCAGTGGTTGAGGGATCTGTGTTTGTGGAGGGTGTCTGGGTATAGCCGGATAGTTTGGTAGAGAAGCTTGAGACAGCTAGGTTTGTGGGGAATATCCAAGGGGACGATGGGCGTCGGGGAAGTGATTTCTGGGCTCTGAATGGGGAAGCTGGGGGAAAGAGGGGCAACTTGGGGGGAGCTGGGTGGATGGCTGAAGGAAGATGGGGATTAATTATTGTGTGCTGGAAAGAGCCGTAGGAGACATGTTAAAGAGCCACTTGTGGCTTGTGAGCTTCTGTCGGAATATCGCTGCTCTTAAATGTTGTATTAGGTGCGGGGGGAGGTGTTCCATCCAATACCATTAGCTTAATGTTCTCTACTTCATGGAGATAAGATAGCACACCATTCTGTAGATACACTGTACCATGTACAATGAAAGTAGTTTCTGAAATGTGAAAATGTCTTTGTGATGAAGGAAGCCTCCCCTTCCTTACAGATATTCTGTCACTACAATAGGTGGAATGAGTATGTCTGAACTACAGTTTCAGCTGTGCATAGAAGTTAGTGGTTAGCAAAACACACAGCATCCCTCTAAGGAAAAGAAGCAGGGGAGTAGAGCTAAGCAGCAAGATCTTCTGGAAAAGAAAGCTAATAAAGTCTAATCCCTTTCTTCCTCCTCTAGTAGCATGATCTTTAGGGGAAGAAGCACTGAAAGACTAGATTTTCTCCTCCCACCAGCAAGATCTTCAGCAAGACCAATAATACCCTACTCACGTCCTGTCCCCGACCCAGCAGAATAGATCTTCTGCAGGAGGAGGTTGATCACTATTTGAATCTAGGGCAGTGGGTATGGGAAGCAGGCTGGGTTTAGTCCTTGCTGGTGCATCAGTTAATCACATTCCAGGAATCATTTCATTCAGCTCTCTCAGTAAGCTAGGTGTAGCCCAACCAGGGGTTGCACACAGGACATACCTCAGTCCAACCATCATCTTGCTGGCAACCTCACCTATTCCTTTTTGTAAGAATGCATGGTTTTTGATTCCTCCTTAAACCAGGGATTAAGAAGTGGAGCTAAAATATGACTATCCAAATGGGATGAGTGTGAAAGGGAACTAGAAATTTAAGGCCAGATCTTCAGCCCCTGCTCTAATTGCTTAGTGCTGCTCAACGCATTTGGAAAGCTATGTTAACTGGCTATCCCAATGTGTAAAAATCCCTGGCTGTCAGAGTTGGCATAGCTGATTTACATCACTCTCTTCCAATCCCTGATGAAGTGGATGGGTTATGAGGTAACTAGGAGAAAGTCCCTCTTGGGGCTATAGCCAACTAACATTCGGGATCCAGCTAACACAGAACTGGTCTCAGGGTTGGGGCTCTCCTTTGTACCCCATCTCCACCTGTGCCCACTTTTGGGCACAATAAGAATCTGGGCCTCAATCTCTGCAATGAATGGCCAAGAGCTGTTGGAGTCATACAGTACAGCAGACAAGAGATATAGGGTGGCACTCTGATTGGTGGGCTTGGGGTAACTATGTGTTATGGGACCCTTAGGCAAGCAGGACTATATTTTGCTGCATAATCACAAAGATGCTAGGCATTCACTAACATCTCATATGAACACATATAATGTTAAAACTCGCTCTTTTCCCAACTACTTGATATGCTACCTTCTATCAGGGAATTCTGTACCTTGAGATTCAGTGAAAAAGAATTCCCTGTACTTTTGGTATTACCCTTAATGGAGTTTTTAAAGGACCTCTATGTAAGGTGGCTTATTTCAATTACAGTATGCAGTACTCCTTGCTAAACGACCAACAACCCCAAAGAATATGTAACTGTGAATGACTCAAGCCATTGCATGTGCTGGTGATCTTAGAGGTCTGTCTTCTCACCTCCTTCAATTTATTTTCACTTAAAAGAAAAGTTTATCAAGGAATTTGACTAGCAGTGTGCTGGAAAAACAACAATTTGATATTGACCTTTGTACTTAAATTCAAAATCTGCAATTACTGTCTCCCTTATCATTATTATTATTTCCCCCCCTCGAGATGTCTCTCAGTAACAAGGGAAATTTCAGGATGTTTCTCTCAAAAGAAACCATACACAAGTGTGAGAGAAAAAATATCAAGAAAGCTATACAGACTGGCATGGTTATGTGCATTTTGATGGAATTCACTATACAGAGCAGGAAATCAGCTATAAGACTGGATGTGTGGGAAGATGGAGGGTGTTTAAAGGGCCTTAAATGTAGTTGCCTAACACTTTTACAAATGAATAAAATAATATTAGCTTTTAATACAACTGTGGGGGTGGAAGGAAGGATCAGTAGTGTCACTGACATGAAACAGCCAGTCTTTTTTAACCCTTTTCTGGAATGCCAAAGAAATCATCTCAGGGAGGCGATTTCTCTTCTTTATGTGTTTTAGTTAATTAAATGTACTACATGTAGGGCCTCCTCAGCTGGTATAAATCAGTACAACTCTACTGACTTCAATGGAACTATATCAATTTACACCAGCTGAGAATCTGGCCCATAGTTTAATGTAATTTCACTTGAATTTAATAAAAACAATAAGAAACAAAACAGTTCAGTAAATTTAGGAGACATGGATCCACAAACTACTGGGTTCAAGCTATTTCTCAATGCCCCTCAAGAACATAGGCTTAATATCATAATAGATCCAGGATAATACAAAAGAACCTTTTAGAATGTTAGACTGTACCAATGTTAATGCTTAAGTAAACATTTCACAACAGCCCCTACCCTTTATGCCAGTGCTTTGTATGTTGGAGAACTATGTTTAAAACTAACAGGTAAAATTTACTAAGGTGTTCCAGTGACTTAGGAGCCTAAACCCCATTGACTTTCATTACTTTTTGAAAATGCGACTCAGGCGCTTTTGAAAATTTCACCCAATTTCCCAAAAGTCTAAATAAAAGGAAGACATCTTAACAACCAATTCTTGGGCAAAAATCAATGTAGCTACACCAGGGTTTAAAATTCACTGCACAGGAGATAATAAAACTGGTTCATTAGCTTGCAGTAATGAGCACAAACAGTAGAAACATAACCACTGCTTATTTACATCATTTGTATACTGGTGTTTTGCAGACTACTGATCATTTACAATTTTCATCTATTATCAATAGGTGACATTGGCAGTTTCAGCATTCATGTATCACAGTGTACATTGCATGGGTGCTCTCTCCTGCAGGGTATGGAACCCATAAGACGTGTGAAGATAAAATACCTGAAAATAGCCATTTCTAATTATAAACAACTCCTCTCTATGGACATGTTTTCTTCTCACTATTCACACCACTCCTATTAGGAGCGATGGGCTTTCACCAAGAGGTCATTATATGTATTACTTTCTCTGTCCCTCTTTGCCTTTCATATACAAAATACACTCATCCCAAAATCACTTTGGGTAGCACTAGATCCATTCTAAAGTGTTAGACCAATATATGTAGGCAGAGTTGTTCATTGCATAATGAAAACTCAGCTGGTATACCATAGTCACTAATAAGGTGACAGGTTTTTACTAACTTGTCCATAAAAAAAAAATTATGTACATGAGATTGTTAAAATAACACAATTATTGTATTCCACAGCAGTTAAAGTTGTACAGTTAATTTATTCTAAATTTAGCAAAAATCAGCTAAGATTGACTTATAGAATATTCGTATATCCTTTGCCTCCCACCCTTTGATCTTTCTTTCTTTCTTTATATAGTCTAATATCCCACAGAAAAATAGATAAGTTAAAGGAAATTGTTCTTTAATTCAAACAAACAAATAAAACAAACAGACAGATCTATTTTCCTTTCAGAACAATAAATCCTTTACTTAAGTTAATGCTTAGCCCATGATAAAGGAATGAATCAGATAGTGTACTCAGATGTCTAAATGTAACTCAGATGTGACAACTTCTTTCTTCCTTCGGTCAAGCTTGTAACTATAAATACTAAAAACATTTTAAAATATTTTAAATATTGCTGTGTACTATCACCAGTAGCACTTTAGCATGCACTGTGCCTGCTTTGGAGAACCATAAGTGGCATTTAGCACAAGTACAGTACACTCAAGGTACTTGAGTTTACCTTAAGTGTCAACAGAAAGAAGTGGAGAGTTTAGCAACTGTCACATAATGCTCTCTCAAGACGAGGATGAACTTATCATACACAATACACAAAACTAAAATTGTGTTTTATGTAATATTAGTTTTGCAACTTTTTCTAAAAGTGTTTATTACATCTTCTGGAAACTTTTAGCAATGTTATGTAATCTCCAATTTTCACTTTAATACAATGGCTATTTTGACTATATTTGCTCTTTGTTCCACATAATGCCACTCAAAATGACAAGGCTTCTACAGTTTACACAACTAGTATGCGCTCTGCTGTCTACTGGTTTCATACCTAATATAGTCCTACATGCCTCACCCCTATTTAAAGCAAAAGAACTGCTATTCTTCCCAGTATAAATAGCCAAAGAAAACACGACTAAGAAAATTCTACTTGGCATAGTGGTTAAACTTATATGATTAAAAACAGTTACTATTAACTATTTGTATTTGCTGCATGAACCTCAAAACTTTTTCAGCTTTGGTGGATTTTAAGTCTGAATGCTTTTAAGGTCTCCCTTTCTCCTATTCTTCCATCTGCTCATCTCCTACTTTTTAATCCCCGGCTGCCTCCTTTAGGTAATCTCCTATTTAACATCTTCTTTAATGATCTGGAATAAGAGGCAAATGCTATGCAGATGACATTAAATTGGATGGTGTTACTAACACCAGAGAGGATAAAGAAGTAATAGAGCGGGACCTGCCAAGGCTAGAAACCTGGGAAGAAAACAACAAAGTGAAACACAACTTAGAAAAATGCAAGGTAGTACACCTGAGGAAATCAGATACTGAATCAGAGCGAGGCATCTGGAAAGCAGCAATTCGGAAAGAGACCAAGGGATGACAGATAACTGAGAAATAGATATGAATCTTCAAAAGCGATGTTGCAGCAAAAATATTTGGGGCTGCATATAAAAGTCATGGAGCAGGAAGGTGATAGTTCCTCTCTGTTTCAATTGCACCTGGACCACTTCAGAGCAGGGAGCATCTCTTACTATATGTTTGTACAGTACATAGCAAAATGGGGCCTCATTCTTGGTTGGGGCGTCTAAGCACTACTGTAATAAATTACATACACCCTCTACCTCAACAGGCCGCTGGTTTGCTGAGACCACTGCCTACCCTGCTCACCAATATTGTCTCATGGTCTCCTTACATTTCCCCATTGGTCAGTCTGTCTCTCTCTGTTGTCTTTTGTCTTATAGCAGGGGACTATCTTTTGTTCTGTGTTGTACAGTACCCAGCACAATGGGATCCTGGTCCACAGTCAGGACTCCTGTGCATTACACTGATAACAGTACTAAATAAATATTCTAAGAAACAATGGAACTCTGGAAATTTCAAAAAAGAGTAGCCAACCCTATAGAGATTGCCAGGCCAAAGAAGATGTGTTTCAAACAATGTATAAAGCCTGGTGGGGGGAAGGGAGAAAGGGTAAGATAAAGTATAAAAGGAAAACAATAAGATACGGATAGACTGATGAAGAGGTCATTATATTCAAATGTGAGAGAGAGATGATAAATTTCCACTGAGGAGCTCATTACAGCATTAATGGTATCTGCTTGCTCTTTCAGCCACAGAATAAGTAAGAAATCTACCAGCTGCTAAGAGAAGAGAGCAAAATATCGCAGGAAATGTAATTATTTTGCAGGGTTTTTAAAAAATTTATTATGTCGTCAGCTTTTACATCCAAAAATCCCTGTGCATATATTTTTGGGGATCCATTTTTTAAAATTTTCCTGGTGTATTCCTTTCAATTTTATTGAATTTAAGACAATTTCACAAGACAAGTTGTGCATTATAAAGATTTTTTAATGGTGATTTTTAATGCTGGATTATACATAATCTTGGTAGGGCACAGTTTAACCACTGCATATCAAATTACAGTATAAAGTCAGATCCAAGGCCATCCTTTTAATTATCTAAATCCCCCAACACTTTTTCAGTTCTGAAAATGCTCAATCATATTTGTTTGCTATTGGGAAAGGAAATTTCATTCACATCATTTCACACACTCTATATCAGCCTGCAAGCATCAGGTTCAATTGTGCTTTTCTTTTAAGATTTCCAGTGAAATTTTATTATGGAGAACAGAAGAAAACTATGAATGTGTGCCTTCCTGTAAAGCATCAAGAATATGCATCTTCTAGAGACAGGACACCAGAATAAATGAACTACTTAGCTATGCAGGTATAGTTATTCCTGAGTTTGAATGATAGTCTTTTTTTTAAAACATACAGATATGCTGATCAATAAATTCCAAAGATTACAATCAGGTCTCATTGAAAGTATTCAAACAAAAGAAGCTGAAAGATTTGGAGAGCCTAATATTTTTTCTAGTCTTTTTCTGGTTCAGTAGCCATGTCATCGTTCATTATCAATTTAGCAGACAATGTGATCGTGGGAAAATCATGTTAGATCATTTTCAAACAGTAAATCTAACAAATGTTACTCAGATTGCTTAAAATGTTAAGCTGTTTTAAAAACAGATAGAATTGAGCCTCATCCACATCAGCATTAAATGAAGAGAAAAATACTGAGAAAGGCAAAGAAAATACAGCGAGCAGGGTAGAGAAAAAGATGCACTTCCGTTTTTGACCTTTTTTATGTACAATACTATGAAGACATCAACTTTCAGGAGTGTCCCACTAGAGACCCTAATTAAATGGTCATGATGTCAGAATGCTGTTATATGTCTGTCCTTCCAGGCATTGTTACAAATACTGGGCCATCATTTCAAGTCCTTTTTATCCTGATTCCATAACCAATAGCCTATAGCAGCATGGAAGAAAGGGAACTTTTGATAGAGAAATAACATAGGTTTTTGTGTCTAATGTTTCTAAAATTATGCTTATTTTTATTTTAGCTGTTTAGCTAAAGAACAGCTGCTCTCACCATTACTTAGAATACACTGTCTATAATATGGATCAGTTTCTGTTATCCATGTGACTGCTCAGTATCTCCCACAACACTTTAATCTTATAGTTCTATTCAAAAGTAATATTTACTAAAGCATGTAAATGAATCAGTCACCATGATAATTATCATCACATTTATTCTTACTGATCAGAGGAATTTACTCTCTCTCGTTTCTGATTTCTCCACCTGTGAGAAACAATAATATATTTCTATTGATGTGGATAAATGTTTTATCATATGCTCATCTTATTTCATTCTCTCTCCCTCCATCGTTTATATAAAAATACTTGAATACTCTGTTCGTTCATTTAACTTGCTTATTATTGTGGTTTTTTGGGAGGGGTAGAATGGCATATGTGCCCCACTGAGTTAAAATACGAGAATGCATACTATCAGTCTTTTCTTTGTTAACTGCTCTTAATGTTCTTAAAAGAGGGAGAGAGAAAGTGTCTATTGCATTGACTCAGCATACCAGACAGCCAAGCAGAATACACAGAAAGGGATGCCTTGGACGCCTTAGAATTGAAGACATACTGTTGCCGTTGAATGCTGCTAGCCCACGTGGATTTGATTGAGAAGCTCTTGAATTATGCCCCTCTGGAGAAATGAGCAGTGGGTGGAATGTTTCATACGTCAGACATATAAGCTAAAAAGCACCACTAGCAAGCCTCCAGCTGTACTGTTTAAGAGATGCAAGCTATCCATACACCAGCCAATGAAGGATTTCACTTTCCAGCCACAATACTGCCCAAGCCACTAATCTCTTCCAAGGAAGCATTTGAAAGATGATAAAGTGTGGATTTAAGTTATTTTTTGCAATCCCAGACAGTCAAGCAGGCAGTTTTCCTCCCCTTCCTTCAGATACTTAAGAAATTTTCTCCCAGAAAAAAGTATTTAATAAAGTTTTTTATTATTAAATGTAAAAAAAAAAATAAAAGAAAAGATCAGAAAAAAGTTCATCCTTTACTCTGTCAACAATACAGTATCTCCTGCCCCGATTCTGAATGCATAAGGACAATAGGTTGAATAGTAAATTACACTGATCAGTTATATCATGCTTATAACCATAGGAACATTTCAATGGAATTCCTCTTGTTCAGATCTAGGAGCATTGTTAAAAGTGCACCTAATCTTTCACATTTTGTAAAATGTAAGTAGATTGTTGCTGTCTTTAAGGACTACTCGGAACTTGAATCAGGAATTTTTCAGCTTGAGCCATCTTTGGCTGAAGGTTAATCGGTTTTGGAGACCCTAACGTTAGCTAAGATAATGAAAGATTAGTCACTAGAATAATAAAATCTTTTAGCATACCCCCCGGGTACTCTTCAGGTGAATATATAGTCCTAGTCCCCTTTTTCTCCCCTCCCAGCGCCAGTCTTTTTCCACCCCTATTTCTAGTTTCAGTTTCCCTCTTCCTCTCCCACCACCCTCCAGCCTTAGTCTTCCCCATATTCACAGGCTCCTTGTCCCAATCTATTCCCCCACTTCAGGTTCAGTTCTTGGTCCCTTTGCATGCAAATCAGGTGCCAGCAGGAGGTGTTTTGGGCCGTGCTGAGGCTAGAGCCAGAACTGAAAAACAGGCAGTTCTGGCTCTAGCCTCAGCACGGCCCAAAACAGCAAATTGCAGGGAAAGTCTAGTTGAATCCCCTGCAGCTCTGGGTTTCAGCATGCTCAGCATGGATGGAATTTTCAGAGATGTTTAGATGCTAAACTCTAGCAAATCTCCACTGAGCATGTGCGAACTGTGTTTTTTCAGATGCACTCATTATTTGACCAGATTTTGGCAGATTTTCATAGGGGCAGCAAAAACCACATCCCTGACACAAAGGCGATGCCCAAGCCAAATTTCCTAGTCCCCTTTGGAGCCAGGCTGGGGGCGCTACCTGGGGGCTAAAGGGATGAGGTGGAGTGTAATAGGACAACACAAAATTATATCGTTTAACCGATACAATTTTAATAGTTTAAACGATTACCTTTGTAACCACTATTTAACATCCCTAGTGCTACCAGCTCCACTCATAATAAATGAAATGTCATCTCAATGTTTGAATTAATTATATAATAAAATGTCTTAATATATTTAAATTGCATTAATATTTTGAAACCTTTACGAAAGCATTGTCTCAGTTAAAGTGACACTGTATTATGATGCGTGCTTGTTTTGCTTTCCCAATGATATGTATAAAATCACCAAGGGCACGATCTTAGGTGTCCTGAGGTCACTGGGAGACCTCCATTGATTTTAATGGGTTTTGAATCAGCCCCAAATTAAATGAATTTCAAGGATATCAGATTTGTCAAAATGTACTTCAGTTCTTTTTCTTCTTCTAATACAGACATAAGTGCCATTTAGGGCCTCACTGTTTTGCATATAAGCATCGCTGAACTAATTCATGGGGTGCTCAGGCATTAGTTGGCATCTGTTGCAACAAAATGTGTAGATCAGTTACATCCGTACTGCTTAACCCGCAGGTTATTTAACACAGAGGGCATATTTTTTAATAATTAATCTCATCTAGATGTTTTTATGACATTTTTACATGTTGCTTTATTTTTAACTTGGCTGCAGTAAGTGCCATCCCCATAGGAAATGTTCTCAGTTCCCACATACCTAATTATAATTTTATAACTATATAGTCACCTACACTACTGTGCATTGTAATGTGTCATTTAGAATCCACTGTTACTTGCACATTAAATTCCACTATGTTTTAGAGCACATCTCTATTTTCAGCTGCGTACAGCTCAGAGATACGCAAAAGAGAAAGGAAACCAAACAGAATCTTGATACTATAACCATTAAGATCGGTTTAAACCTGCGTCTTAACAATATGTTGAAGGATAGGAATTAAAATTAAACTGATTGAGATAAATGCTTTTGAGATAGAAGTGCTATGATATAACACTGTAAAATGACATACTATTTAGAAACTACTGTATCTGATAACACTCATTTGTAATATGGCTCACTGTTCTCCCATTTTATGAAACAAGGCTCTGATGCTGCAAAGACTATGCACATGATTAACTTTACATACGTGAGCAGGTCCACTAAACACAAGCTTTTTGTTTAAATCTTTGCAGAATCCAGTACCAAGATTCCACCCAGCAAGTGTTTATTGCCATCTCCCAGTCAGCAGAATTAAAGAAGACTATCAATTACAGGATGTACCCAAGCATATAGCTAGGCTCCCCACACCATTTCTTTCAATCTGCTTTGTCTGGGCACATTTCCATCCTTTTATTCTGTAGTCCTTGAGTGGAATGTGCCTGATCCTTTATGTACATGATCCTACATGGCTTGGGAAACGCCACAGCAGTAAGACACAAATTTATCTATCCCTGTACAAAAGGTTGGTGAAGGGCCGAGAAAGAAAAATGTCAGTTGTTTTCCCATGGAAGTTTTCAGCTCAGAATTTAACAGTAACAGTCCTCAAAGATCTTTGCTTTCCTGATTCTCTAAAAATAAGATAGAAACATTTACTTTGGCGATGTATAAACCGATGTATTTCTGTAGTTTTGTCATTACAGTAATTTATGGTGAAAGGCTGACAGCAAATACAAATTATTATTGAAAAACTGGGACCATTCAAAAGCTTTTATAGACAACCAGTGCAACATTGTTCTTTTTCCTTTTAACTAACCCAAACATTCCCCCTTTAGGTTACAACATACTTACTTCATCCAGTTATGATGAATAGAAAAGGTGACCCAATGAATACATGGATGAAGTGTACCTTCTATGATTTAATTATATTTTAAACGTGTGAAATAGATCCATTTCTTGTACTAATATTTTAATCTGTCCAACTCTTTGGACTGACATTCTTTTGAGAGAACTTTATTTGAGATTTGGAGGATGTATTCATTGGGTCAGTTTCTACTGTATTGGAACTCAGAGAACTGGAAGTATACAAATTTATTTCTTTATTGATATAGAACTACATATAATATACATATAATGCTCTGCTTAAGAATGTTTATAGTATGTTGGCAAATATTTTGGTTTGGGTGAAATAAAAATGTATACCTTCTGTTTCTTTAAGCAATTTTGTTTAAGATGGCGTTATTCTGTTATGTGAACACAAATTATATTCCTGCACCTGAAAATTCAAATGGCCTAAATATGTTGTGGCTATCTGCTGGCTGATTTAGATTGATTAGTCCTACTGCAGTAACCAACTGCTGTCGTAGATAAGGGTTCCAATGGGATAAGAAATCAGGTAAGTAAAAGATAATTTGATGCATTCAAACTGTACAACACAGATGTAATTTTGAATTAAGATATGAGGAAGCATTACTCAGCAAAACAAAACAGTGGGACAGCGAAAAGATTTTAAAACACTTATGCCATTTCACTGTAGTTAGATTAAACTCTAAGGCACCAACGACAAGGAAGGATTCAAAAAAGAACATTTTAAAAATATATCTAAAACCTGTCTTTTTTTTGTTAAATTTTCTTGGGGGTTTTGGTACAAGATTTTATCATATAAATTAGAGATTATTTTTATAATATGCTTTTTGTCTCATGGTTATTTCTTTGGTATCTAAGCACCCCACATATGTTAAAGAAGTTATCTTCAAGCAATCTGTTATGTCGGAAAGTATTAAACCCAATTTTACAGAGGGAAACTGGGAAACAGCAAGATTAAACTGAAAATTTTCAATCCTGGGTATCTAAAGTTAGGCATCTAAATCCATATTTAAGGACCTAAATAAACATTTTCTGAACTGCTGGGCATTCATAGCCCTCACTGAAATCAGAACAGCACAGAGAGGCAAATGAGAGCAGCCAGCTACTCAATATTTCTGAAAAATCAGAAACAGTGCTAATTTAGGCACCCAAATTAGAAAAGTTTGGCATCAGTGACTGGTCCAAAGTCTTATGGAAAGTCTTTGGGATAGCAAGAAACAGAACTTGAGTCACCTTCTAGTGACTTAGCCACAAAATGATCCGCTGTGCCAACTACAAAATTTGATACTGAATTCAAACATCTCTAAAGTTGGGAAATGATTGGAGCTGGCGTTTGGTTCAGCCCATTACAGAAATAAAAGCAGCTGTGATGTTTATTTTCAAATCCTTTATCGAGGGCTGGGATATTCAAATGTTGTGCATAACAAAAGCACATATGTTCTAATGCAATGGTCCAGATCCTCATCCTATATGGCTCTCATGCATTGCCATAGCAAGACAGTGTCAGCAAATATGTCATTATCAAGCAGTTGAAGATTCTTCTATTATTGGGATGTCCCAGGTGTTACAGAATCAGCATACTCCCAACTAGAGGTAAAGGTAATATCAAAGTTTTGGTCAGGAAGCAATGCTGCTATGTTCTGGCAGTGTCTGACTGGCATAACATCTCATTGGGGACATTACCAGCAGGCCTAAATTAGAGCAGCCTTAAGGCTGAACCAGTCTGCAGCAGTCCCAAACATCAAGGAGAATAAAGAAGGCATACAACTTAACCAAGCCAAAAGATGGGGTGCAGGACCTTTAAAATTGCAGAAAAATCCAATAATTTTGTAGATGCAAACACATTTTCAAAAACATAGTAGTAACCTGAGGGTCTGAGCCTGCAGACACTTCAGCATGGGATTAGCATTACTGACAGAAGTAGCCCTGTGCCTGAGTATGTGTAGGACATGTACTATATATTCCTTGAGAACTGCAGTTTGAAAGATTCCACTACTATTATTTTATATAAAGAATGAAAGTTAAAATAAATGATTAACAATAGAAATGAAATTCTCTCCTACACAGGAATGTGAAATGATAAACACAGGACATTTTCAACGAGAATGCTAAAGTCAAATGTGGCCTTTATTAAGAAGTTCTAGACTTGCTTTGTTCATGGAATTTTATTTTAATCAGTTTAAATATCTGGTTTATAGCTATGTAAGAGGTATGTGGAATTTTGTTATTTGAATTATTTTGCATTTCTGCTGAACTTACATGAATGAATAATGACCTCAAAAGGATATTATAAGTAAGCAGAGAACACACAAAGAATGGAAGACGAGACTGATCAGCAAAGAAAGCTGCATATTAGAGGTCATAAAGTGTAGGGATAAAGTGTGAATTGCCAAGAGTCAAGTTGAATAAGACCATGCAAAGGAAACAAACAAATAGTAAAAGGTTTATTTATTTATATATAAAATAAATAAAAAGAGAACAAGAAAAGAAGAAGTGGGAATAGGATAGAGATTAAAGATAATTTAATATAAATATGGCCAGAAAAACTAAATGAATACTTTGTATCTACCTTCAATAAGGATGATAATGTAGATGGAACATAGGAGCAAAGACAAGATGGCTAATGGGCATGAGTGTATAAAAATGGAAATTACTACATCTCAGATGCTAAAAATGCTTAAAGAACTTAATGTGCTCAAGTCATGGGACTGGTCTCGAGGACCCTTCCAGTCCTGTTCCTATGTAATGCAACACTTTTTGATGGTTATTTCCAGTTAGTCCAAGTATATGGATGTGCACGAAACTGTGAAATGGATTTTGACGGCAGATGCACAAAGAAGCAATATTTTCCTCTTGTAAAAAACCAGAGACTAAATCATCAGAATTGTAAAGGACCATCATGAAATTGGATGTCTCGTTAATTTAAAAATGAGTTAAAAGTAATTGTGAGTATTTTACCTACCAATTTTGGGAGAGAATTAAAAACACATTTTAACCACTATATAGGAGAAACAGTGAAATTGAACACATAAAATGCTATCAAAATGTATCAAGTTAATAAACTGAAAATACAGAAACTGTCTTTTCTTTTTCAGGTATAGTACTCTTAGATGCTAATTAACAGTAAGCACAAAACAAACAAAAATCAGACAAAGTGTGGATTTAAATCCATAGTGTTCCTTTAACGTCCTGGCAGGTCAATCCAGTTATAATTGGCTCTGACTGGCACTCACAAGTTGTTCCATTCTTTACCTTAAGATCAGTGGTACTTAAGGAGGTGAAAAATGCTTTCCTGCTTTTGAAATCAAAGTCAAGAAATCATTTCCCAGCTGGTCCTTAAATTACAATTGAAAACCCAACTGATCAGTACAAGCAATGAAAAAATGCATAAATAGCAAGAGCAGCTGGCTTTTGGAAGGTAATTTTTGACCAAAATAGCTGAATGTTCACTAATAGTGACCAGTAGAACAAAATACCATTCTGCAGATGTGAGTCCTCAAATATGTTTTGAATCAATGGCTCCCAACCTTTTTGGCTTGAGGCCAGAGTTTCATTTTTGCAACCCTGAAGGGCCACCAATCTCTGCCAGCAGCTCTCTCCCCCCACTGCAGCCAGACGGAAGGAGTTCAGCGAGGAGGCTGCCTCCTTGCTGATCTCCCATCTCCCTGGCTGCAGCAGGGAAACCGCACGCGTCCTGTAGCCCTGTAGGCTCCACTTGGGTCTCTAAGCTCCCCTCCCTCTGGCTCCAGCAGGGATCCCAGCACCTATGGACCCAGGTGGAGCATTTTTCCCTGCTCCCTGCTACAGTCAGGGGGAGTGGAGGGCTGATCTCCTATCCTGTTGGTTGCATCAAGGAGCCTGAACTGGTCTTTTAGCCCTACGGAAATGTTCTCTGCCTGGGTCCGTAGGCAGCGGCTCCCTTCTGCAGCCAGTAGGAGGGGAGCTGCGGGCCACTCTGAAAGCCCCTGCGGGCCACAGGTTGGGAACCAGTTTTAAATTATCACTTACTATTTAATACATATACAGCAATTTTCTTATTAATCTAAATTAAATTAATAATGAGATGGGCACATGTCAACCAATTTACGTAATCTTTACTCAATTCTCTCATGTTTGTAGGAAATATCTGCATGATTCCAAATTTTAAAAAGTAAGTTTCACAACTCTGTCAATAAAAGTTTTGAAAACAAAATGTGATTTGTTTTGGAGCTATAAAAACAAGAACAGGGGTTGCTGTTTCCGAAACAGAAAATATCTAACAATTAGAGCATCTAACAAACACACCTTGGGAAGCTCTTACTTGTGTGGATAGTCCCATGGACTTCATTGAGAATACTCCCATGAATAAGGCTGTAGGAAAATCGCAGGCCAAGATTTTGTTGCAGAAATCGCAACTATTTATAATTACTGTAAATTTGAGTGGTGTTGAGACCCTGGGTGCCAGGTGGCAAGCCACTCACTCAGATTTGGCCTGGCATGATGAAGAGGTGGGCTGGGCCATATTTAAATGAATGGCATTGTGACCAGGCACATAGGGTTGCAATACCACTCACATGTGGCCTGCTCACCCATCTGTCATGCTTGCCTTTGAGAGCCATATGGACATACCGTGTCTATTCTGTATTGTTGCCATGTTTTGGAAGATAAAGTTGTGGTATAAAGTATGTAGTCTAACAAGCTGGCTGCAACTTTTGAACCAGTCTCCCCACCCCACAAATTTCATACAGTTTTACCCATGAGTAAGTGCTCACTGTAGTGAGTAAGAGCTGCACAAGCAGGCTGCAAAACTACTTTAAAAAGCAGTTAAGTCTATTTCTAATCAATTAATACATAGCATTAATGAACTAATGACTTATAACAAACCTTTATGTCCCCCCATCAGTCTTCTCTTCTCCAAACTAAACAAACCCAATTTTTTCAATCTTCCCTCATAAATCATATTTGCTTGACTTTTAATCATTTTTATTGCTCTTCTCTAGACTTTCTCCAATTTATCCACGTCTTTTCTGAAATGTGGTACCCAGAACTCGACACAATACTCCAGCTGAGGCCTTAACAGCACATAGGAGAATGAAGAATTACTTCTCGTGTCTTGCTTACAACACTCCTGATAATACATCCCAGAATGATGTTCACTTTTTTTTTGCAGTGTTACACTTTACATATGTAACTTGCAATCCACTATAACCCCCAGATCACTTACCGCAAATACTCCTTTATAGGCAGTCATTTCCCATTTTGAATGTGTGCAACTGATTGTTCCTTCCTAAGTGGAGTACTTTGCATTTGTCCTTATTGAATTCCAGCCTATTTGCTTCAGACCATTTCTCCAGTTTGTCCAGATCATTTTGAATTTTAATCCTATCCTCCAAAGAACTTGCAACCCCTCCCAGCTTGGTATTGTCTGCAAACTTTATACATGTATTCTCTAGGCCATTATCTAAATCATATATGAAGACACTAAGCAGAACCTGACCCAGGAACAACCCCTGTGGGACCCCACTCGATATGCCCTTCCAGCTTGACTGTGAACCACCAGTAACTACTTTCTGGGAACAGTTTTCCAACCACTTATGCATCCACTTTATAGAAGCTCCATGTAGGTTATATTTCCCTAATTTGTTTATGAAAAAGTCATATGAGACAGTATCAAAAGTCAAGATCTACTGCATCTACCGCTTCCTCCCTATCCACAAGGTTTGTTACCCTGTCAAAGAAAACTATTAGGTTGATTTGATATAATTTATTCTTGACAAATTCACGTTGACTGTATTCCCGCCTTCTTGCATTTGATCTCTTCTTCTTGTATCATATTTGTCTAATTTAGGCCATGCCAATGCTAGCGTGCTTACAGTGGCACAGCTGTACTGATGCAGTTGCACTGCTATAAGATGGCTTGTATGCTGAGAGCTCGCCTGTTGACATAACAAAACCACCTCAACGAGCAGTGGTAGCTGTCGGCAGGAGAAGCTTTCCCACTGACATAGTACTGCGCATACTACCACTTATGCTGGCAAAATGTATGTCACTCAGTGGTGTCTTTTTCACATAAAAACATGAAGTAATAGTGTATACATGACCGACTGTGAGCTCTTTGAGAAGGAACCTTTGTCTTCTACATGTTCTCTAAAGTACCTTATACATTTACTGCATTCTATAAATATGATTATTAATAAATGATCTTGGAAAATCCACAATTACTGGGATAATATTTTATTATTTCTTTCTAAAGAGTCAAGGTTTGTTTGCCACTATCCATAAGATGAAAAACCCAATGGCTTCCTTAGCACTTTGAATATTTCCACAAAACACGACTTAAGGTGATTCAGCATGTGTAAACTTCCAGCAAGGACAATGTATACTGTATGGGTAGTCAAATGCTGGTATCTGCAAACAACAGTGAATTATTTTGAAAGCCATCAACATGATCATATTGAATTATGAAGAGGAACAGGTATTACTGAGAAAAATTTATGCATTTTTAATTTGACCTGACAACTGCTAGCAGATTTTGATGAATTAGTCATAGTGAAAGCCTGACAACACTGTACTGTAAGTTTTTCAGCTGGATGAGAAATCTGATATAAAGTCAAAGACAAAGAAGAATATACATTAAATTATTAAAAAGAATAGATGTTAGTATTTTTAAAAAACTTTACAATTATTATATTAAATTATTCTTATGGTGGTGAGACAAAAACCATCATATTATACACACACTGATTATATATATTGTCAGCCAATATGTTTTGCATATTTTATATATGTAAAAGAACATACGGTGCCACAGGTGCCAAATATTTTCATTGAAGTCAATGACACATCAGAATACTGAATAAGAGCAGCAAAAACCTCAAAGTATCCAAGTATGTATCCGGTGTGTGTACTCTCTTGGGGTTGTTTGCACAAAAGTTTTCTTATTTTCCCTCAAGGGTGCTGTGGTGCTATGTGAGGAAAGTTGTCTTTGAAGTATTTTACATAGTTTCCTTTTTATTTTGAGAGTAGGTTCCTGGCGCCTGAAGTCCATTATTTATACAAAGGAAAGGCTGTTCCGGGCAATGGCATTAGAAGCTCCACCTCTCTTTGTCCTGGTCTCAGTCCTATTACAGGAATTTCCTATAAGGCAGACTGATGTACTTTCCTGCCATGATCACTCAAAGTCATGCCTGACCAACCTGATTGCCTTCTATGACGAGATGACTGGCTTTGTGGATGTGGAGAAAGCAGTGGACGTGATATACCTTGACTTTAGCAAAGCTTTTGATATGGTCTCCCACAGTATTCTTACCAGCAAGATAAAGAAGTATGGGTTGGATTAATGGACTATAAGAAAGCTGACTAGATCATTGGTAGCTGGCATCAAGCAGACTGCCCCAGGTGTTGGTCCCGGGGTCAGTTTTGTTCAACATCTTCATTAATGATCTAGAGGATGGGGTGGATGGTACCCTCAGCAAGTTTGAGGATGACACTAAGCTGGGGGGAAGGTAGATATGCTGGAATGTAGGGATAGGAGACAGAGTGACCTAGACAAATTGGAGGATTGGGCCAAAAGAAATCTGAGGAGGTTCAACAAGGACAAGTGCAGAGTCCGGCAGTTAGGACAGAAGAATCCCATGCACTGTTACAGGCTGGGGACAGACTAGCTAAGCAGCAGTTCTGCAGAAAAGGATAGGGGGTTACAGTGAACAAGAAGCTGGATATGAGTCAACAGTGTGCCCTTGTTGCCAAGAAGACTAACGACATATTGGGCTGCATTATAAGGAGCATTGCTAGCAGATTGAGGGAAGTGATTATTTCCCTCTGTTCAGCACGGTGAGGCCACATCTGGAGTATTGTGTCCAGTTTTGGGCCCCCCCTACAGAAAGGATGTGGACAAATTGGAGAGAGTCCAGCAGAGGGCAATGAAAATGATCAGGGTGCTGGGGCATATGATTTATGAGGAGAGGCTGAAGTTTATTGAGTCTAGGCATATTTAATCTGCAGAAGAAAAGAGTGAGGGGGGATTTGATAGCAGCCTTCAACTCCCTGAAGGGGGGCTCCAAAGAGGATGAAGCTAAACTGTTCTCAGTGGTGGCAGATTACAGAACAAGGAACAATGTTGCAAGTTGCAGTGGGGGAGGTCTAGGTTGGTTATTAGGAAAAACTTTTTCACTAGGAGGGTGGTGAAGCACTGGAATAGGTTACCTAAGGAGGGGCTGGAATCTCCATCCTTAGAGGTTTATAAGGCTTGGCTGGACAAAGCCCTGGCTGGGATGATTTAGTTGGGGTTGGTCCTGCTTTGATCAGGGAGTTGGACTAAATGATCTCCTGAGGTCCCTTCCAACCCTAATCTTCTATGATTCTATTATTTCATACTTGGCCTCTCTGCTGAGAGTGCCAACAAGAATACCATTTAGTTGCAATGCTGGTTTATGAGGAGTTCGGCATTTTGCTAAGCTATTTTTCCTCAGTTTTTTCCTTGTTATTCTGCTTCTGCAACACAGTAACTTCAATTTTTTCGATTTATGCTAATGCTAGGTGACATGTAGCAGCACTGGAAGCCAGAGCTCACAAAAAGAATGAGAGACTGATTCACTCTGCAAGTTCAGCAGAGGAATTGTGAATAACAGTTACAGTGTACACAATCTGCCCACGAGAAGGAGCAACAGAAGATCTGGGCCTCTGCACAGCAGGGAGGTGTCTGCTTCACTATACTGCACAATCTGAAAGAAGGTGACAATAGCCAACATTTTACAAAGCCTAGACATGACCTACCTATAAAGGGAAGCACATGCTCTCAAAGAAAAGTGAAGTGAAGTCCTCTACAAGCAGGAGTCTCAATTACAATTTTGGCCTGTCTGAGTGATCCAAATGCTTCATAATATTGAATGTACCAGGAAACTACAGGACTCAAGTATGCCGATATCACAACTCTGCCTCTGCTCAACAACTCCCTTCCTCCCGTTCTGGACCCAGCATGGTATTTTCTTTTCTGGCTTCCTGTGGTGGTTGTCGAGTGGCTTGTAATTCTCCCTTCCATCCTGCCATGCCCAATGTCTTCAGTGTGTGGCTGGCCAACTTTCTCCTCAGAGTAGGGTTCCCAGTGAGAAGGAAGATGCTGGTTCGTATCTCAGCCATTCCCTCCCTCTCAATTATGTAGTCATGGAAGAGGGGAACTATTTTCTCTTACTGCTTGCAATATGTGCTTTACTATCTGTGAATAAATTTGAACCCAATTCTGCATCTCTTTTGTGAGTTGTCTTACTTAAATAATGGTGCCAATGGGTCTACTTGTTTATATAAGAGCTACTTGTTTCAGAAAGTGTTGCATGATCAGGCTCATAGCATGTAAGTTTCTCTAGGCAGAGACCTTGCATTTTTATTATATATGCATGCACAGACTGATTTACATTCCACTAATAAAATAAATAAGTGAACACTATTTAACAAAATTAAAAACAGTTACGATCCTTAGTACAATACAATGTTTTGTGCGAGAGCTACAATTCAGCCTCATGAAAATGGAACCCAGTCAATGCTGTGAATAAATAAAAGTGCACAGGGACTTATTATGGACAGGAGAACAAATCTGGGTAAAATAAGAACCAGCACAAAGCTCTGTCCAAAACTCAGTGAACTTTTTTTTAAGCTCACAAAAGTTGGTCTAATTTCCCCTCCTAGTTATATTTAATCTTCTTCTGTGTCTCCACTTCCCAGTTTTCTTACAAATGGTCAGGAATTTACTTTGTGCTAACTCCTCAACTAGTGTAAATCAACATAGCTCCACTGAAGTCAATTTATACTAGCTGAGGATCAGGCTCTTTGTTACATTTCTGTTGAGAGAATGCTGCTGCTGTTGATTTTTTGTGCAATGGATAATTTTTTCCTCACCACTTACAACACAATAAGAAAGATCAAATAGAGACCCTCTGGTTCTGTAGAAACAGCAATTCAAGCTCCAAGGGACTATGTAAATAAAAACTGCCGATATATTAATAAATCATCTATTAGCAGCCACTGTACAACAAGATTCTGGTTAATATTCTTGGGTAAATCACAATTTGTAATGGCCTGTCAGCATTACATGGAGGGGAGATTATGCTATTCTATTACAGGGCAGCAGACGGCAGGCGACAGAACAGCTGTGATTGTGTAGAAGTTTTATCTTTGTACCCACAGAAGGCTGACACAGGATGTATATATTACAGTCTGAATATTGTTGGAGAACATGAGAACTTGCTAGCTGAAGCACTAGGATGCAGGCATTCATCATTCATTGGCTCCAAAATAATTCTCAAATCCTGTCAGTTCGGAGAATTTACTATTTTGATTTGTGGGACAGGCACAGTTAGCACAAGATTGACATACCTCTTAAATTATTTTCTGCAGTGCAGGCTCAGTAATGTATGAGACTAGTAGATTGCTATGTTTATAGAGGAGTGTATGTTAGGAGACTTCAACATTTACTGGCCACCTAGCTTTCATAGATCAATACTTCAGTATGAGTGAGAGTAGTTGGGTTGTAATTTGTGGGACCGTCAGCTGCTATTTATGAGGAAATTTTGCTATCCACTTTTTCATATTTCTGCTATTTAAATATAGCTTATAGGAACAAAATGCAATGTATACATTGGTGATTATCAAATGTAACAAGGAGATTTGCTAGAGTATTAACATCATTGATTTGATCTTGTTCCATTACATAAGAGCCAGCTCCAAACTGACAAAAACTACTAATGCCATGATGTGACTTTTGAATGGTATGACTTTAACCTGCTTTAAAAGTGAAAGAAATATGAATTCTGCTCATGTAGGCTCAAAACATGTTTTTAAATCCTTGTATTCACTAAATATAGAATGAAGTCCACAACTGAAAAGTCATACTCTATCTTAGGGCAAGCAATGTAGTTTTTAATTTAATTGTATGAAATAAACACAGCCATAAAAGGAAGCACCTGATTCAAGAGACAAGGCCCTTATATTTTTGTATTTAATCAGTAAGCTTCTGTATTCAGAAACACAGATACAGTGGCTGCTTTTTCTTCCCAAAACAACTCAAACACTCCCTCCCATACACAGAATCACTGTTTTCAAGGAATCAACATTATCCGAAGAACTAGAAAACTGACCTACTGTCTTGAGGAGCACTAAATGTAATAGTTACAAATATTCTCACTTAATCAACCTAGATTAATCTATCAGTCTATTTATATAAAAAAACAGAATATGGACAAGTAAATGGAACTGTTTCCGGGATTTTTTGTAAGCCGATAGAAAAAAGTGATGAAACAAACCTACAAGTATCCTGATCCTTTGAATTATCTTAAAATCAGCATAATACACACAAACCTTTAAAGAATTTGCTATGTCATTGTGCCTGACCCTATTATAAAAGCCAAAGTACTCACCAATAACGAGTGAAGGGGAAAACAAAATCGTACCAGTGTCAAAACTGCAGTTTAGATTTTCTATTACCTTTTTGTTTAAAAAAAAGCTAAGTGCCATAAAGTTTTCAGTTTCTAATCCATCTGCAAAGTACCAAAAAGACTAGAAAACCATTTGCTTTCTCTTCAAAGAATGCTGGACTATGGAAAATGCAAACTGAACTATATTGAACCACAGCACTCAGAAGCCCCTCAGCTGAGTATGTTTAGAAACTATTTGGTTTCATACTGTTTGTTCCTATGACTCACACACAAGGTTTATCTGCTTTAAATGTAACAACTTGTGCTGTTTTCAGAGCCCAATTTTCGGTAGCTGCCTAGCATTTGCAAATAACTCTTGTACATTCTGAATGCAGATTTCCTTCAAGTATGACTGCAGGAAACAAACAACTATGGGTGTAGCAGGGCAGTCATTCATTGTTTTTAACTTTCACTGAATACAGAGTTACCAAAAGGTTTAGAGGTTAAACTGATTAAAGAGCCCCCTGTCACTGAGCACAGCTGCACTCCCTTTACATGTTTGCATCACCTGTCACAACTCTGGTGCTGTTTGTTTTCAGGCAGTGTTTCAATACTAGATGAGGGAGTGGATGACTTGGTAATAGCCCTCATCTCTGCATTTCTGTACAAAGGAATTAAAAAACCCTATATAAAGTAGACTTAGGAATTCTTCCTTGGAGAACATTTGTTTGTGAAATGATGAATTTTTAAAATCGAATTCACAAAGGCAATGAATGCTAGTATCAGGAACATACAAATGAGTTTTACACTGGATCAGATCTGAGCGTTAAGGTTTCTTATTAAAAATAAAGAAACACATTGCATTTGTTTATTGCTGTATTTATCATATTTTAGATCTGCCATCATTATGACAGTATCAGAAAGTACCTGTGCTCAAAAGCCCATAGCTCATTTCATTTACAATTCCAGATTTATTTCCAAGATTACTCAGGCTACAGGAATAATTTAACAGCAAAAAAAAGTAAAGTATGTCCCTTTCAACTATCAGCAAAATGTTTAATACTTGTAACTTTCATATGCTGCATGATGAACAAAAATGTAGTAGGGACAGTGTCAGCTTGTAGCCTAAACTCTCTGCTAGGTTTTAAGCTCATCTGTCTTTGATTTTGTATTGTACAGTACCAAGCACATTTTCAATGGTTAATAAATAAATAAGAGAAATGCAAACTAATCAACAGAAGGGAAGACAGAAATGACATGAGGCTTTATTTGGCTCAGGAGCAATGGCCTGATTGAGCAAGGTATTTAAAAACACATGCCGAATGTTAGGCTCGTGAGTAGATTGGTTGACGTCACATGCCTGCACGTCAGTACCATGCTAAATCAGGGTCTAATAGACCAAGGTAAATCAGTGAGGGGAAAAAAGATATTTGGAATTCAAGTTAGAGGCCAAGGAGCCAACTGAAAAAGTGTGTGCAAAAAGTGCATGCTCTATGTGGGGACAGATAAGGAGATGATAGTGAGAGAAAGAAGTAGTAAGAGACCAGGGATGAAGTCCTGGACTCAATGACGTTAATGGAAGTTTTGCCATTGACTTCAGTGGAGCCAGGATTTTAACCTGGGTTCTGCAACTGTAGCGATCTTCTATATCTGCCTATAATGGGATGATAGGAGGATGGAATTTCAGCCTTAACTTGGAATGTCTTTTCTGTTTTCAGGTTAAGGTTAGATTTTTAGATTAATGTTACAATTTATCTTGGTTTAACATAAAAGCCCTCTATTCATGTAGACTTGTTTCTTTACCTTCCTATCTGTTTTTTCTAATTTCAAATTATTACACAGGGTTGCTGTGTTTGAGTGAAAAAATGCTGGCCTATAGGAATTATTATTACTAATCTCATATATGAAACCAAAAGTTTCCATAATGCTGGAGAACGGTAGGTCAGTGCAAAACAGATAACAGGTTTCCACCCCAGGTAAACTTACAATGTGAAACCTAAAGATTGATAGAACACAGGAGACAGAACACAGAAAGGTGGGATGTGATTATTGGAGTTTGAATGCTTCAAGGAAAAGATGCAACTTTAGTAGTTACTTCTAGATGGAAATAGAGGGAGACCTTGACATATGTTAATTTGGAAGCTGCACTCTATATACCAGATAGCCTAAAAATTTTACCTTATGCTGCAAAAATACATACAAATTACATTATATAGACAAAAGGAAACAAATCTAGCCATTTAATTGATTGTCATTTTATTTACTAGCCAAATGGTAAAGATACCAACTCTATCAGTTCCAGAGGGGTAGTTGTGTTAGTCTGTTTTTAGCAAAACAGCGAGAGTCCTGTGGCACCTTAAAGACTAACAAATTTATCTGGGCATAAGCTTTCATCGGACGAAGCGGGTTTCTGTCCATGAAAGCTTATGCCCAAATAAATTTGTTAGTCTTTAAGGTGCCACAGGACTCTTGCTGTTTAATTCTACCAGTGAACACCTTCAAAACTGCAAAGCTACAATGATATTTCATTCCAACAGGAACAGCCTCCCCCTTGAAATGAAGAGTTTGACTATTCTTTGAGGACATGCTAATGTCTCCATCAGCAGACTATCTAATTCTAGCTAAGTAGATACATGAAACTCTTGACCTTATAAGAAAGATGTGACACCACGCTCTCCCCACCCAAATCCTCAACCATGTGACTGGGGAATGTCTACATTGGTATCAAGAGGTACACCTAAAACATAGGCTTCTCCCCTACAACTACTGGTCAATGGAGATGCTCGTCAGAGAATTGGGGAAGAAGAAAACAATCCTGACAGAAGCCCACTACAGCCCATGGTGCACTCTCATTTGACAACTGACACACCTGCGCTACAATAAATCACTCCAGCTTTGGGAGCTTTGCTGTTTTGGAAAGGTCATACTAACACTTTGTCAGCACTGCAAAACCTTAATGAAAATGTACATCTCCAGGCAAATCATCTCTTTGCCAGCCCTTTACCGTGATGATTAATAATGAAAATTTAATATTTTACTTATCTAGCTGAGGTGCTAGTTGGAGCGCAACGGAGATGGTGATAGTTGATAGCTCTGCTCTGTATTATAATTATTATTTGTATTACCACAGCTCCTAGGAGCTCAAGTCATGGATCAGGACCCCATTGTGCTAGGCACTGTACAAACACAGAACAAAAAGACAATGAGATTACAATCTAAGGTGTAAAACAAGATATATTACCAAACAGAAAAGGGAATACAAGGAAACAATGAGACACTGAGCTCTTGTTGTGAGCTCTTAGATGACAGCTATGACACGTTCACTGGAGTATTCTTTATGCACAATATTTTGTGGGTTTTTGTTGTAGTGAAAACATTGCACAGATATTTCAGCAATTTGCAAATAACTTTTGTAATGCAGCAGTGTTCAGCTTGCAACCACGGCCACCCATTGTCTATCCATTATTTGAGGAGGGCAGGAGGAAATTCTTCAGTAGGAGGGCTGAATTTCCAGAGGTATGAGATATTTCATTATACTAATCTGTGCAACAGAAAGGGGTGTTTGCTAGTGATGGGTGAGGAATAAAATGGTCTGAGGTTTGCTCAGGTTGAATAAACTCTCTGTGTTGCATAAAGATCTGGATGTTGATCCAAGCTTCACTGAACTTTTAGTGGTTTCGCCTCCTACATCCTCTTACTTCACATTGTCCCTTCTCAGTGTGAGATTAGTGACTACAGACTATCTTCCGAATATAATACCACAGAACACAGTCCTGCCATTTGTCTCATCATCACTAAATATAACATCATCTGGGCCCCCTCACACATTCCAAGAATCCTAATATTCTCAGCATTTACTATAGAAAACCAAATAATCCTCCTTTTCTTCCTCTTTCTACTCTGTAACCCTCCCCTTTCCCCAAACAGGTTCTCTACCTTTTGTAGGGTCATATCCTATAATCCTTATGTCACCTACAGCCCGGTCCACTCATGTCTACTCCTTGGTTTCAAGGCTTCTCCCCTGCATTTAACTTTGCGTTGCATATATCCATTGCTCTTGGCTATTTTAAATCATACCCTCACGCTGAGCAAATCCAATTCCTATCTTAGCTAATCACAGAGGTGGCATGGATTTCTTTTAAAATCCGTATCGTATTTTTCCCTGCCATGAAATGCAAATGTATTGACTGATGTCAGGTCCTCTAACACACCTTATGAATAGTCCTTGTTTATTCAATTGGACTAAAATGAATAACGATTACTCTGATGAATACAAGTTGCAGGATTGGACTTCTAGTGATATGTTCAATCTTGCACACTCAGTAATTTCACCTTTCACAGGTACACAATGCAATTTAGACTGCCTGTATTTGGAAAGTCCCAGAGCTCATGAGATTTGAATAGCACAGTCATCTGTGCCCAGCAAAAGAAACCTTTGAGATCTATAAGAGACCTATGAGATCATAGATCTAAAGAGATCTACGAACACTGGTATACCAATGGGAAAAAGTGCTAGGTAGACACTGCAGAAGGGTTTAGAATATCCTGTTGGATGTCATTGTGAGAATGTTGGATAGGAATATGTAAGGAAATAAATAGGATCAGGACTTCCCAACCTAGAGTGAATTTATTTTGTCTATTATTAGATTGAAGATGCTTGTTACCGAGATAAGAGGGTGCAGTAAAAGAAAATAATTACAGATTTTATATTATTCAGTTTAGTATACATTTGGCAGGCTTTGTAAATAGAAAGTAGAAGAAACTGTGTATAGTGGGGTCTGTTTTTAGTACCTTGAGATAAAAATCTTTAATTGAAACAAGCACATTTTTGGCAAGAACTGCACTCTACTGTGGTTTGCAGTGTTGTTGTGGCCATGTTGGTCCCAGGATATTAAAAAGACAAGGTGGATGAGGTAATATATTTTATTGGCCCAACTTTTGCTGGTGAAAGAGTGTAAGCTTGAAAGCGTGCCTGTTTGACCACCAGAAGTTGTTCCAATAAAGATACTACCTCACCCAACGCGTTAGTCTACTGCGGGTAACACAATTAAGTTCTCTTTTTTTTATCTGTCTTTGAATCTAGTCAAAGTGACTAAACGAGGTGCCTGCAAAGATGATTGCAAGAGATTACTGACTATCTTTCAAATAGACTATTAACCTCAGAACACAGTTCCTGCATTTGTCTCGTCATCACTAAATATAACATCTGGGCCCACTCACACAACCAAGAATCCTGATGTTCTCAGCATCTACAATACAATTGACGCATGAATCACTCATCCCAATGCAGACTAATGCAATCACACTAGTTTCATCAGAGGGATTTCTAGTCTCTTTTTATAAGGTACAGGCCCATTAATTGTGTCCACAAATTTGCAATAATGATCCAGTGCTCCTGTATGCACAACTATAGCTAATCAAGTAGGTGTCAAAGCTAACAATAATGTGTTGATGGCTCACAATGAGAGTAATGACTTCCAAATGCAAATGCATGTGGTCAAGAATATAATAAATACCATAATTAGCTTTTTACCATATAGCTGCACAGAATATTTGTAATTAGAGAGTTTGTTTGATTTTTGACAATGTCTATATTTTTGTTTCCAATTCATTGATGTGATGGAAGAAGAAAAAATTAGCAAGTTCATTGCTGATAAGAGAATTAAATCTTCTATTGAGGCAATATGTGAATAAAATAATAGGCTAGAAGTGCTTCTCTTAATTTCAGTAAGCATATCTAAACCCTTATTAATTACAGAATAAATTGTAATTGTCTAGCTTGTTAGAAAAAGGCCATTAGACTGCTTTCAATGGAAAAAAATCAGTGCAGTTAAGTTGCTCCCATTTGCTAAAACAAACAATGCTTCCCTTTTTAAAGTTTAAGGATGAGTAAACATATCTGGTATTCTCACTTAAACCTGAAATTGGAAAGCAGATCAGTAAGCAATTTTATTGTGATCCCTTCACAAGTTTTCTGTATCTTTTTCTCACTGATTGTGCTAAATGCTTGTGGAATATGCTACCTGATGGCTCCTTTACTTATTAACTGGGACCATAATTTTATTGTCTGATCTACTTTTTGTGTTTTTCTGATTTTCCTTGTGTATAGAAAATATATATTCAATGGCCACCATTAAAATCTCGACATTTTCCTCTCCCAGAAAGGGAAGGAAAGCTTCTGTTTTACTTGCAGGACTTCCTATGCTCCATAAAAGACATTCAGCAAACTACACAGACAAGTCAAATATTGCAGTGGAGTATGTTTCAAGATTTTAAAATGATACCTGCTTTATTCTGATGTTTATGACCGATGATATTGCAATATTGAGTGAGATCCTCAAGTGAGGTACAGCCCATTTATACCACTCAAGCAGCACACAGAGGGTTATAACGGGAATGTCTACACTAAAACTGAGTGCAAGCCTCCCAGACTGGGTAGACAAACTTGCACTAGGCTCAGCTCATCCACACAGCTATTTTAGTGCGCTAGCTTGAGACAAACTAGCAAGCGTCTCTCTACCTAGGCTAAGAGGCTCACTCCCAGGTGTAGCATGGACATACTCAATCTCATGTCAAATTCCCAGCAGAAATTTCCCCATATCTGTTTGGTGCTGGATCTGGCCTGTGCCTCTCCCTTCCCAACCTTGGCATAGAGAATATGCAGGGGAAGGCATATGCTATGACAGAGCAATGCTACACCAATTTTCCTTCGGCAGGATCCCACTAAAGACTCCTCGTCAGTGGTTCACGCTAGAGTTGCCCAGTAGCAGTTCTAGGTGATATCAGTGACAAGACTGGCCCTCAGACTCAGGGAGCCAGAACCGTCTCCTTGACCTTCCCTCCCAGTGTCAACCGCATAGAGCAGAATTCAGACACAGGAGAGAATCTGGACAAATGTGTTTGTTTCCTTTTGGTATTCCTCTGCTATATGGATGTATCTTCTCTCTTTTTCATTGTTCTAATTCTGCTTTGTTACAAGGTAATAATACATTACAGGAGCTGTGACTGCTGCTTCATTGAATGCCCTACTGATCAATGTTTCAGTTCTGGAGAATGCTGAATCACAATAAGATTACCAAGGAAGACACAATGAATTCCTTAATGCTAACTCAGTTTCAAATACATGATGACTTGGAAACCTGTGGTGGGAGTGGAGGTACTTGCATGGCCATTGGTGATTGTACCATAGAGTTCATACAGCTAGAAAAAGGAAGTGCTGACCCTAATGAGATCATACACACTTGAGTCCTTCAAAGCTCTCTAGTGCACAAACTGAGCACTGGAGGCCTTCCTCCCATTTCCCTGGGACATAAAGCTCCTTTGGTTAAAGCTCTCAACAGAAATATCTCTAACACAAAATAAAACCAATGCCATTTTTCCTTATTTGCTGTTCTTTAGATGGCAGCCCATCTTTGGGCTGAGCACAATAATCTGAATTTCTCTAATAAAGAACAATTCAGGGCCCTAAGTGAGTTTCAATTTTAAAGTCAAGCTGAGCAATCAAAAGAAATAAATAGAAGGCCATACTGTAGATTTTGCTTTGAAATCTCTCTTTGTTTTGAAGTACTGGGAGTCCCCTATACAGTCTTACAGCTGTTCCATTATTCCATCTTTAAGGTAGCCGTTACTTCATTTGTCTTCTAGCTCAAATACACCAGCATTTTTTTGAGTCCATCCAGGCATGCATTTCGTTGTTTACATTCTAAATCATATTATTTTGAAGTTCTTTTGACTGAAATGTACACACTGTACAATGTAAGCCAGTAGAGGCTGTGGAAAAGATTTTTAAAGGTATTTAGGTGACTAAAGATGCAGAGAGATGCTCAGTGGGATTTTCAAAAGTTCCTACATGTTGAAGTCATGGGAGTTAGGTACCTATCTGCATCTGTAGTTGTCTAGATACCTATGAAAATCTGTTTACAGCATCAGAAAATGTAGAAAAAATTAAATTATTGTAAGGTTCCAAAAAATGTGTTCCACATTTAGTTTAGGATTCTGCTCAGGGTTCAGTTCAACTCTTATATTACCTGAGGTGGTTTCTAAGTCACATAAAGTCTATTTATTCATGTGTGGACACTGGTTACATCAGAGCAGAATTTTGAGACGACTTCTTGATCCACTGCTAACTTTGCACACTCAGAAGCTGGCCTTCCAGTGATCTGCTGCACACCATCCATCCGTCTTCTCTTTGATTGACCCTGACTGTCACCATTTCTTCCCTGATAACTTTCTCAAGGTTATTTCCATCTCTCTGTATATAAGTTTGTGCCTGTTGATTTCCAACAGCAGAGTCCACTTCTCTCCAATAATATTTCTAATATAAGTGTTCATCTTCTTTTCCATCCAGGAGATATGCAAAAGTCTTTGCCAGCAACTCATCTCAAGGCTTCAATTTTCCTCTCGACAGCAGCATTATTTACCTATGATTCACATCTCTAAGCTGCAGAAGTGGTTTGCCATTCTTTAATTAAGGGCAAGATTGTACTTGGTGTATGTGCACTGGGGTGTCTGTGTGTGTGTGCATGTGTGTACTTACATGGGCAGAGAGCCTCTTCTCTCATGCTTTCCCTATGTAAAAGTCAGTTCGTCTGATCTGAGATTGCTTTCTCCTATTGCCCAAACCAATCGGAAGGTGTCAGAGAGAAAGCAGGACTAATACCCCTATGTACCATTCTTATAGTAGCAAGGAGAGATGGGAGAACAACACCAGGTTCTACTTTAACAACAAATGTGAGGTTAGGAACCCACATGAAATTGCAACCTCTCACATATTTCAATTAAAATGTGAGAGGGTCTTCAGTTTTCCTGTCAAAGCCTTGAGATCCCTTCTATTCCACCTGTTACTATAACCTTGAGTATAGTTAGAGGCCCCTTGCCACTCCTCAATCAGATGGTGTTGTCACTGTTCAATGACATAAACCATTTCTTTCTTTAGAGGATAAGCATAGGACTCACCTGAGTAGAAAGAGACTCAGCTTTCCTCCTCCTTCCCAAGTCCTCTCCTCTCCCTGTTCTCTCCACTATTGCCACCACAACCCTCCAAGTCACACAGGCCCATAAGCGGGGAGATATTTTTTGCCTTTGCTCTATCTAAATCTTTCCACCTCTTCTTCCATAATATCACAAAAATCCAGCCTTTTCTATCTATCCACACAGCTAAATCACCCATCTTGATTACTGCAACCCCCTGTCCAGCCTTCCTGAAATTTACCTTACTTCCTTGGGTCCATTTTAAACACCATTGCTAAAGTAATTTTCCTGACCCACTGCCTTGAGTATGTCAGCTCTAACCCTTCCACTGACTCCTTCCACCAGATCTCCCAGCTTCCCACCTATAAAAAAAGCATAAACTTATATTTGATATCCTCCTTACATATCCACTCCGGTATTTTATGTCATTCCTCTTATGTTGCCAAAAATGCCGGTGTTTGTTGTCATCCACTTATCTTTTCCCACAAGAACTTTCATGTTTTCTTCCATACCATCCCTTACAAACAGGAACAGGCTCCCCAGCTAATTCACAAAGCAGCAATAATGTCCTCCTTTGAACGCTCTTCAAGATCCCCTTTTACTATGTTGCTGGTGATAAATTCTCAGCTTGTCTAAATTTAGCTTATAAACTGTCCAGGGCAGCAGCAGTCTATGTGAACAGCACTAAAAACAACAGGGGCACCAACTTAGATTGTAAGCTGTTTGGAGTTCTTTGTTTCTAAAATGCTTGGTCCTGGTCCATGATGGGAGCTCCTAGGGACTTCCACAATACAAACAAACAATAAATAAATAGTTCCAGAGGGGTAGCCGTGTTAGTCTGTATACAGCAAAGACAACGAGAGTTCTGTGGCACTTTAAAGACTAACAGATTTAATATTTGGAGACATAAGCTTTCGAGAGGCTAGCTCTCTTCTTCAGATGCAGTAATACAAAAATAGGTAACACAGAGGTATCATATAGGAATCCAAGTGCATTGAGAACAATGGGGGAGGTGGAGTCCGGTTCTTAAGATCTAATGACGACCATTGAGTAGGAGGTGAGAATGGGTGGGCAAAGTAATTTACCTTCGGTAGTGAGACAGCCATTCCAAGTCTCTGTTTAAACCCAGTTTGAATGTGTCAAGTTTGCAGATCATTTCTAATTCAGCAGTTTCTCTTTGAAGTCTGTTTTTGGAGTTTTTTTGGAGAAGTACAGCAACTTTCAGGTCAGAGATAGAATGCCCTGGGGAATTAAAGTGTTCTCCCACTGGTTTATGGATGTTGTTATTTTTATGTCTGATTTCTGTCCATTTATCCTTGTGCGTAGTGATAGTCCAGTTTGCCCAATGTACATGGCAGAGGGGCATTGCTGGCACATGATGGCATATGTAACATTAGTGGATATGCAGGTGAATGAGCCCCTTATGGTGTGATTGATGTGGTTAGGACCAGTGACGATGTCATTAGAGATGATGTGTGGGCAGAGCTGACAATGGGGTTTGTTGCAGGGATAGGTCCCTGGGTAGGATTTTTTGTAGGGTGTATGGTTGCTGGTGAGTATTTGCTTCAGGTTGGGGGGCTGTCTGTAAGCCAGGATGGGTCTGCCACCCACTGCCTGAGAGAGAGATGGATCATCTGCTAGGATAGGTTGTAGATCTTTAATGATGTGTTGGAGAGATTTTAGCTGGGGACTGTAGGTGATGGCCAGTGGGGTTCTGTTGTTTTCTTTGTTTGGTCTGTCCTGTAGTAGGTCACTTCTGGGTACCCATCTGGCTCTGTCAATTTGTTTCTTTACTTCTCCAGGTGGGTATTGTAGTTTTAGGAATGTTTCATAGAGATCCTGTAGGTGTTTGTCTCTGTCTAAGGGATCAGAGCAAATCCGGTTGTATCTTAAGGCTTGGCTGTAGATAATGGATCATGTAATGTGTTCAGGGTGGAAGCTGGGGGCATGAAGATATGCATTGCGGTCAGTTGGTTTTTGGTATAGGGTGGTATTAATGTGCCCATCCTTTATTTTTATTGTAGTGTCCAGGAAGTGGATTTCTTGTGTGGATTGGTCCAGGCTGAGGTTGATAGTGGGATGCAAATTATTAAAATCCCGGTGGAAATCTTCGAGGGACTCTTTCCCGTGGGTCCAGATGATGAAAATGTCATCAATGTAGCGTAGGTAAAGAAGAGGTTTTAAGGGACGAGTTTTGAGGAAGTGTTGTTCTAGGTCAGCCATAAAAATGTTGGCATACTGTGGGACCATGCGGGTGCCCATAGCTGTGCCACTGACTTGGAGGTATAGATTGGTTCCAAATCTGAAGTAGTTGTGGGTCAGAACAAAGTCACAAAGTTCAGCTGTAAGGTGTGACATATGATCATCTGGGAGAGTGTTTTTGATGGCTTGAAGTCCATCTTTATGTGGAATGTTAGTATAGAGAGCTTCTACATCCATAGTGGCTAGGATGGTATTTTCTCGGAGATCACTGATGGGTTGTAGTTTTCTCAGGAAGTCAGTGGTATCACGAAGATAGCTGGGAGTGCTGGTGGCATAGGGCCTGAGGAGAGAGTCCATGTAGCCCGATAGACCTGTGGTGAGAGTGCCAATGCCTGAGATGATAGGGCGTCCAGGATTCCGAGGTTTGTGGATCTTGGGTAGCAGATAGAATAACCCTGGTTGGGGCTCGGGGTGTGTAGATTTGTTCCTGTGTTTCTTTAGGGAGTTTATTAAGTAGATGTTTTAGTTTCTTTTGGTATTCTTCAGTGGGATCGGACAGTAGTGGCTTGTAGAATGTGGTGTTTGAGAGTTGTTTGGCAGCCTCCTGTTCATAATCCAGTCTATTCATGATGACAACAGCGCCTCCTTTGTCTGCCTCTTTGATTACGATGTCAGAGTTGTTTTTGAGGCTGTGGATGGCGTTGCGTTCAGCAAGGCTGAGATTATGGGATAAGTGGTGGTGTTTGTTGACAATCTCAGATTGTGCACGTCAGCGGAAACACTCTATGTAAAAGTCTAGTCTGCTATTTCGGCCATCAGGAGGAGTCCATGTAGAATTCTTTTTCTTGTAGCATTGGCAGGTAGGGATCTGTGGGTGAGTGTGTTGTTCATCGGTGTGGTGGAAATATTCCTTGAGTCGGAGACGGCGAAAGTAGGATTCCAGGTCACCACAGAATTGTATCATGTATGTGGGGTTGGTGGGGAAGAAAGATAGTCCCCAAGATAAGACTGATTTTTCTGCTGGGTTGAGTGTGTAGTCTGTGTAGTGTGAAGAAGAGAGCTAGCCTCTCGAAAGCTTATGTCTCCAAATATTAAATCTGTTAGTCTTTAAAGTGCCACAGAACTCTCAATAAATAAATAGATAGGGGCCTCTTGACTTTAACACAATATAAATATAAACACAATATAAATAGAACCAGAAAACAAACCTAGCTCTCTCATACAGCAATGCAAAGCACTAACTGCACCCTCAATATGACCGTATGTTTAATCATGTCTGTAAGCAAAGCACTTGGTTTTGCACTTTGTACCATTCCATAGTCATTGCCAGCATATTTAATTTTACTGCCCAGGAAAGACTTTTTAAATTTTTTTTTAATTTGTAGTTTTCCTATATCCAGATCTCACCTCTTAACCAAAAACACAGGGGCAATTTTAGGCAGGCATTTCAGAAGGGCCTGGTGCTACTCAATTAATTATATTTTAATGGAAAATTTTCAGCAGGGATCCCATATCCTTGGACTAGTCCTGCAAGTACGCCTGTTAATACCAGGCATGTCTAATTAGGTGACTGAGAGTCCTAGTCAGAAACATCTCCAGCTCGTTTACATGCAAATATTTTTTGTGAAGCAGTTGGTTTGAGAAAATCTTTTTAGGTATAGCAGGTGAAAATGCTCAAATCACACCCTTGAAATGTGCATAGGAAAGAATCTGATATTTAAAAGCCTTAAGTTTACTCAATTTAAGAATGTTGATGTATAAAAAAATTAAAATACAGGGGTTTTCCCCCATAAAAGGATGTGGGGATTAAATCACCGAAGAACAAAGGCAGAGGCAGCCAGCAGCAAGGAACACTGTAGTAACCTTGCTAAAATGTACATGCCATTTAATTTTACTATTAAATAATTATATGTATGATTTCCTTTCCTTGCCACATTACACCTTGCATTACAAAATGAATATTATAGTCTAGACATATAGAACACCTTCAAAAAGGCATCTAGCCAGCTCAGTATGCCATCTGATTTGCTTGGTAGTGTCTTGAAGAGGAGAATATGACTGAACAGATTAATGGATTTTATATTTAATAGTAAATTTCATGGGGCAACATTACATTTCATAAATACATTTTAATATTGAGCCAGCATCAGCCAAATGCTAGATATGTTTTAGTACATACCTAAAAAAAAAAAGAATGTCCACTCACTTTTAAGCAGGTTGGAGCTTTCATATGTTAATGGATTTCCTTTCTTCTAAATTCCGTAGATATTTTCATCTTCTCTTCCTTTTAACAGTTTAATCCCTATAAGGCTGCCAAATAAGGAGTCTTCCCTGTAGACTACACCCATGAAAGTAGATGAGGGAGAAGAAAAAACATAAGACTGTAACAGAAAGAGTAAATCAAAAATTTGTGTTCTCTTTCTGCGTTTTTTTTTTCTCCTCATGCTACTCTCAGTGAGTTAATCTGCCAGCACAACCTGAAATAGCCCAAGAGAATGTGTTTTACAGTGATTGAAACTGAACTAATGTCTCAGTGATAGAGGACTGGATTTGAAAGTCATGGCAAAACTTGGCTAGATTTGCCTTGCCACCTTGTTTAACTTTGATGGGGTGATCATGTTTCCTGCAAGCTACACGTCAAGGATACCTAAAGGGTCCTGAAGCAATCTCTGGTGTCCATATGTTATCAAATTATGATATTGTATTGTAACTTGCAGGCATAGTGTTATATTGTGATGTTATACTCTGACTTGCAGCAATATGATGCCACAACATAAACGTGATAATGCCGAGATGATCACATTTAGCCAGCAGCAGAAGCAGCTAAAAGTGCTGTTTTGAGGGTGGGTTTTGAGTGATACCATCAGATACCTGCTTTACCACTCCATCTAGTCTGTCAACTGCTTTGCACAGTATGCATAATGTTGTATACAGAAGTAGGAAACTTTCCCCCTAGAGCAGTAAATGGAATTGACAGCATGAAGAAACTCTCTACTTATAACTTTGGCCCGCAGTAAACACAAAATGTTTATCAATTCTATAACGAGATCAAGATGGTAATTGTTCTGTATTAGTGGCAGTTTTCATAGACATCTTTGTAAGATACGGCCACAATCTGTGATTAAAAAGTTAAAAATTTAAGAAACTATAAAAACGCCAAGATATAGCTATAGTTTTCAGATGGAATCTTGTCTTCTTTTACAGACTCGCTGATGTATTACACAGTACAAACATTCAAGTGGTGTACTTTTAGTAAACACAAACACCACGCATGTTGTAGCAGACAGTTTTGATTTACACTTTAAATATCTGTAATGTGACTGCTTTTTTAACCTTTGTGACTCACAAAAATATGAGGGCACTGATTCAGTTAAACACTTAAATCTGTTCTTAAAGCACATTGACTTCAAGGCAATTTCGGCATATATGCATTTCTGACTAAGGATGGAATTATTCACATGCTTAAACTTAAGCTTAAACTTAAACTTATGTGGTCAGAAAGCAGATTTTTCTCTTGCTCATAACTGTTTTAACTGTGTGTCTAGCAAGCTATCTAAAAGAAGTTTAGACAGTTTTTCTAGGTATTGGAAAAGAAGTTTCAACCCTGCAGTTTTGCAACAGGGCCAGTTCAGAGATATTTTTATGCTTTCTGCTTTGCCAAATATTTTATACACACTATTTCCTTTTCATAATACATTCCAAACATGTCCACTCCAAATATTTTTTCCCATATCTAGCCACATGATGGTATCTCTTTTCTAAGAATAAACAAATTATTTCAGTTTATAAAAATATCACTCACAGTATTTGACATGAACATATCTTTATATAGTAAAAGCACCCAAAGCATTCTCCTGGTATGTTGTTACAAAGGGGCAGACCTATTAGGTGGGAATTTATTAAGTTATATATTCCTACATACCTGATTGGTCATACATACTGAAATTCCAAATGGAAATCAAAAGATTATTTTCCTTCTTTCTGTCTTTCTTTTGCACTAAATGAGAATTTATTTTTCATCTTAAACTTAATAATATATTGGTTATAATTGCTTATGCAAGGGAACCCTGTTGGTACTCTATTGCATTTGCATATTCAGCAGGAACCAGAGGATTCAGCTGTCAGAATATTAGAAACTGCAGCATTAAGGGAGAGGTTGGGGGAGTGTGAGCTTGCAAATTAGCTGTCAAGTTTAATAAAAAGAGAATAATGAGCCAAAAAAGCTGGTAGTTACCATTCCTAGTGCATTACTGGGTTGGCTATTTATGGTGTGCTATCACTATTCTCTGAGGATAATCAAAAGAATTACTATTACATTTAGAAAAGAAATATTTAAACTAAATATTTTAAAGAAAGAAATATTTTATATATATATAAATATAAATATTTTTAAAATAAAAATAAAATATATTTTATAAATATAAATATAAATATATATATTATATATATATAAATATCATATATATATTTATTAAATATCATATATGTATATTTATTAAATATATATATATATTATAAATATTTTAAATAAAGAAAAGTATATATTAAATATTATATGACCTATTATATTAATGTATTTTTGTTTACAGGCTCCTGTATACACAAAACTCCTTCCCTTACTTGCTTGCATGCTTTTTCCTCTCTTCCCTTTTCTTTGCACAGTATATTAAAGATCAAATTTATGGCAATTTAAAAAAAAACGCACAAACACACACACACTTCCCTCACAAATAAAAACCCAAACAAATCAAAGTATCTGCAACACCAAAGAAGCCGCCACATCAGTGACAAAATGAGAAGCCTCGGGGCTGTTGAAGGATGGTTTAACATTTTCACTGGCTTCAAGAACTGTGCATGCCAAACTGTTTTTTGACCATTTCCTTTTATTCAGCTTCATAACTCTGTCCTTTTCCTGCATAACGGGAGGTAGTCATTACTTATATCTTTAAATGCCAGGCACTTTAGACACTTACTGTATGCTGATTGCAGTCATTTGGGCTTAAAAGAAAAAAGCTGTATCCATTTCCTTAGATACGATGAGCAAGCATCCTGAGGGGTATGAGAACAGGAAAAACACACTTTATCCTCTGCAGTGGGTTCAGTAACAACACATAAAATATAGATGGTGGAAAACTGAAGCCCTTGACAGAACTACAAGTCAGCATCACATACTGCATGAAATGTTTGCAGGTGTGATGTGCAGACATACAACACACATGCTGTGTAGATGTATTTTTACGAATACAAGCAAAGACTACATAATCAATTTTAACACACAGTGGAAAGCAAAACGTGCTTAATTCAAGAAAGAAAAATATACTCTGCTTATAAAATGACATCATAGTTAGTTAATTTATGGGGCAGCAGTTTTCAGCTTTTTATGAGGAAAGCCTCTTATGCTACACATCCTTCTGCTTTTTACACACTGTGACTTGGAAATTTGTGACCATCAGGTGAGTTTTAGGTTTATGAAAGGAACTGAGGGGAATAAATAAAAAAGCCAAGTTCTGATGAAGAACATTTGCAGAAACAAATTAAATTTAGAACACAAAAGCCAAAAACAACAAGCAGGCAAAGAATTCAAGAAAAGCTCTTTTGAATGATAACAAAGATATAGAAATAGTTACCATAAAGAGTTAGGAAGAACCAAGTGTTAGGCAATTTTAAATTAATTTCTTCTTATAAAGAGAAGTGTACACTAAGGACCATGTCTGCTATCAAACTCCACACAGCCAGTGAAGACAAGGGTAATTTTGTGAAAAATAATGGCCAGATAACATATCTAGACTGAGATTTTCAAAGCCTTCTAGGAAATCTGGATGCATAATTCCAATTAATTTTAAAGGGACTGGACATCTAAGTCCCTTAAGACAGCTTTGTAAAACCTCAGGCATGAGCATCCTACCTACCACAGAATATCTATGGTCATGCATGTTGTGGAAGGCCACAGATATTGGGGGCCCATTTATCTTCAGACATAATTTTACTAAAGTTAATGGAGACAGTTTGGCCTGTACAACAGAACAAAAAGAAACATTAAATACGCAAAAACTACATGAACATAGTAGTTCATACTCTTCCAGAACATCGAGCTCAGCAAAACTCTAACTTCTGAAAACCAGGAAAGACATAGTTAAGGTAAATGTCCATGCAGCCTTAACTCTGTCCCCCTGAAGCTAGCAGTAGCCACTGGGAATTATCCCAACTAGATTAATTGTGTTAGGGGTAGCTGTATTGAATGGTGGAGGAATAAATTGGAGCATCTTGGAAGAGCTGTGATTGTGATAGAAGGAGATCTGGGTCTGAGTCCCCCCATGTGTGTTATCAAGGGAAAGAGGTGCATGTATACTTTGAGGTTCCAGTCTCCAGCATTCCAGTACAGAACTGTGTAGGCTGTATCAACAGCAAGGCACTGAGGTATTCTTGGGTATTGTTAGTAGTCAGGTGGGATATGAAACGTCTGTGGATTTAATGATCGGTAGGGGAAAATGCAGGTTTAGGTGGTATACTTTGTGCTAATGTGAAGGGTTGAAAATGAATGAAGTGGTTGGGGTTGGGTTGTTGGGGTATTCTGACAGGGGAGTATGCTCTGCATTTGAGCATAGAATAAGTGCAGGTAGAGAGATATTAATGGAGATATTAATGGAAGCTCTCCATATGTATGGGGGGTGCAATATTGCAGAGATTGGAAAATAGAATTTTCCTTTTCTCACATAAATGACTTTTTATTCTTTATTTTAGAACTGGAACATGGAGTTCTAATGACAGCTATTGATTTTCTGTACTTATAGAAAAATGTTATTTCAAACAACAAAGTATCTATATCCCAGGTATTTGTATGGTACTTATCACAATGGTATGTAACTAATGATCCCCTGTGGTATTTAAGAGCATACAACTAGAGAGTGATGTTAATTGTCATTAATGCTATTTATTAAAATTATATAGCACAAAGACAGTTATGCCAGTTATCTTTTGAAATTGTATAGACAGAATATGTCTACCTGCAATTTCCACATGAATCCAACACACTGTTCATAATGACCCCAAGAAAATACTTGTGTATGTTTCTATTTTAAATCACAGGAGAAATTTTTAATGGCCACAAAATTTTTACAATTGCAATTTGCATGTCATTATCTTTACTGCTGTAGTCTCTGTACTAAGTACTGTATGGGGAATACCGCGGTAATATTATTCAAGCAAAAGTTCACAGTCAGATCTGAGCATTGAGAATATATAAATATGAAGCACAATATGAATCACAAAGACTTTTTTTCACCCGAAAAACTACTTTGCCAAAACTATGGTCAGGCTTTTCAAGTCTGGATCCTTTGCAAAATTCATACCATAGGTGAAATTCTGGCCTCAAAGTCCATGAGAGTTTTTTGCCATTGACTTCAGTAGGGCCTGGATTTCACCCAGTATATTTAAAAATGCTTCCTTGAGAAGCTGTGTGACATTTGTTGACTCCTGCCTAGCATTTTGTGTCTCCCCCTTCCCTTAAAATATAACTAAAGTTGGTGTCTTGTAGTTCCAGCTCTTAACATAATTTAAGTTTAAAAAAAAAAAAAGCTCTGTGCCCCATTGCCCCATGCTAATGCTGTGGTATTGTACTAGATCCTACAACCAGCTTCTAGCCTGCAACATCCATTGTATTGCTGGTCCCAGTAGTTGTCTGGAAGTCAGTTTTCTAGAACGCTCTTTAGGACAAGGGTAAGAGTTCACTTGAGTCTGCAACAAACTTTCCTGGGAAGCTATCTGAGCCAACTAGTGTATGCCTCAGAACTGAATGTACACAAGGTAGGACCTGGGGAACTGGCAGAATAAGCACTTCTGAGAGGAAGAAAGCCTTTCTTACAAGATTTATCTTAATAAATGTTAGAGGGAAGGAAGTCTGCACATGAGGCCCTAGGCATGAAAACTCAAAGAGACTTCCAGATGCTAAAAAGAAAACACAGGGGAAAATGGAATTTACAAAGAAATTTTGTGATTTAAAACATAGCTGGAGATGATGGGCAGAGCATACAAAATATATAAAACCTGCCAGGCTTGCCAGACCCAGGAATCATGAAAGGTATGTGGCTAGGTTGAGAGTGACAGACACCTTCTGAGGCAAGTGATAGTCATATGACTCGGATTCAAATACAAGTCCCAAACCTTAACAAAAATAATAGCTATAACAACTTTCCCCTCTACTTGCCCCCAGTCTACTCTTACTCTGTTTAACCAGTTTTCTTACCATATCACCCGCATATCCAATTCATGATTCTAGAAAGTACTGTCAATAAGCTGCCCTGCAGCCATAACTGAGTGTGTTTTATATTGAGTACTTCTCAACTAGAGGAAGTAAAAAGCCCAAAAATATTTTTATAAAACTTAATGAAAATTTCCCCCCATTTTTTTGTTAAAAACATTTTTCAGCAGTTTCCCAACTGGCCAGAAAAAAATCTTTCCCCCTTTTGTCACTGAAAAAAAATAATTTAACTGACATTTTCTGACCTGCTGTAGTTCTGATATTTTGATGCCAGCCGAATTGATAGACTATGAGAGTGATAAGTGTACGAATCAGGTAGTACTCAGGACTCCAGTTTGTCAATACAGAAGGTACAGACCCAAAATCTTGGTTCAGGCTGAGTCTGCTCAGGCTTCTGGAAACATCTAATTAGGAATGGGAATCCTCAGAGGTTTAACACAGACATTCACATAGTTATACCCATACTCACTAGCAGCCATCCTCATGCTAACATATCATCTGTCCTTACACGAAGTAAGGATTACCAGATTGCATATGTTTCAGGGATACTAGTGTAAGCAGCTGCACTCAGCCACTAAAAATGACCAGGCTAAGTGTCCAAAAACCAGTAAGAAATATCTATTAGTGGTTACGCATTAGTCTGTTCAAAGATAACACCTGCACTAAAACTGCTCTTTTATCCCCTTTAATCTTATTAGGCACAAGAAACTACAACTTTCTTTTTTCTGTCATTACTTTGCTGTTGAAAAAGTTTGGTGATGCTGCTGCACTTCTTGGTGCTAATGAAAATGAACTGGGTTTGTTGACATGTGCTTTCATTAAGGGAAACATAGGCTTTTATTTTGAGACAAGATATTCACAAGCAGCCTTTTTATGTTGTCTGTATGGCCCCCTTTCTCTTGTTCTACCTCATCACTTTATGATAAGTGGATAGTTTACTCTCATTATCTTTTTAATGATAATTGAGCAGTGTTACCCCATTAACATCCTGCACCTATACCCATTAGGCTACTCTCAAACTGTGTTCTTGCTTTCTGTTGCTATTTGCTCAGTTTTTGCCAGATAGAACCGATCATCCCTTATAGCTGTAGTGATTATTTTAGGACTAAAAAGAGTCTAGTTAGCAAATAATTGACCTACTTCCAATCTCTATCATTTACATTCAAAGAGGTGAAGTGGGTGCCACTGGCTGGGCTGCTTAATGTTATCATTGTTAGGTTGCAAGGATAATTTCCTTGTAGTTTGGGGATTGCACACAGCACAGACAACAACTCCCTTTGAATCATGCTTTTTTCTTTTTTTTTTTTTGGGAGTGGTGGAGAGAGCGAGAGAGAGGAGGGAGCACCAGTAGACTCTCGCTGTCATTCTCTTTTATATTTTTATCCAGTTGTCCTGGGGGGGACGACACTCTGTTCATATTTATTGATCTGGGGTAATAATTCTGGAATAAAGCGATTTTTATTAGGGCTGTTCTGCAATAGATAATGTGGAAGAGTTTATTCTGCAACAGCTGTGCTGGTCAGTTTCTCTGTGTAGTATCCTGGTAACTACCTATACAGCTTTACATCACTGACCTGGATCATTTCTTATTATACTTGGAAGAGCATCAAGCACATATTGCTTTTGATGGGTTTTCTCCACTCATTTTATTTGTCTTGTCTACTGTTCAGTTCTAGTTGCCACCGGCTTTTATTGAAGAGATAATGAATGAGCTTGAGCTTCACACAGGTAAGCCTAGAAAATAAGACACTGGTTCTGAAAGTCACAGGATTGGATGAGTGACTACATAGAACTATAGAACCCCCCAGTAAGAGGTAATAGAATTACTTCTACCACCAGAATTATTGTTCAGTCACTTTCAGAAGATCATGAAGATATCTTTTCTGTCTTTACAATGGCATTCATTCAGGAATTCTGAAGGAATTCAGATATGAAATTGCAGAACTACTAATTATGATATGTAACCTATAGCTTAAACCAGCCTCTGTAGCAAATGACAGGAGGATAGCAAATGAAAAACCAATTTTTTAAAAAGGCTCTAGAGGCAATCTTGACAATTACAGGCTGGTAAACCTAACTCCAATACAAGGCAAATTGGTTGAAATTATTGTAAATAACAGAATTATCAGACACCTAGATGAACACAACATGCTGGGAAAGAGTCAATATGCTTTTGTAAAGGGAAATCATGCCTCACCAATCTATTAGAATTATTTGAGGGTGTCAACGAGCATGTGAACAAGGGTGATCCAGTGGATATAATGTAGTTGGACTTTCAGAAAGACTTTTACAAGATCCCTCACCAGAGGCTCTTAAGCAAAGGAAGCAGGCATGGGATAAGAGGGAAGGTTCTTTCATAGATCAGTAACTGGTTAAAAATAGGAAACAAAGGGTAGGAATAAATGGTCAGTTTTCACAGTGGAGATAGGTAAATAGCAGGGTTACCCTAAGGATCTGTATGAGTACCAGTGCTGTTCAACATATTGATAAATGATCTGGAAAAGGGGTGAACAGTGAGGTGGTAAAGTTTGCAGATGATACAAAATAAATCAAGATAATTAAGTCTAAAGCAGACTGTGTAGGTTTACAAAGGGATCTCACAAAACTGGGTGACCGGGCAACAAAATGGCTGATGAAATTCAATGTTGACAAGTGCAAAGTAATGCACATTGGAAAATATAATCCCAACTATACATACAAAATGATGGGGTCTAAATTAGCTATTACTAATCAGGAAAGGGATCTTGGAGTCATTGTGGATAGTTCTCTGAAAACATCTGCTGAATGTGCAGTTACAGCAATCAAAACATGCTAACAGCATGTTAAGAATCATTAGAAAAGGAAAAGATAATAAGACAGAAAATATCTTAATGCTACTATATAAATCCATGGTATGCCCACACCTTGAATACCATGCACAGTTCTGATCACCCCATCTCGAAAAAGACAGATTAGATCTGAAAACAGTACAGAGAAGGGCAACAAAAATGATCAGGAGGTCTGGAACAGCTTCCATACATGGAGATTAACAAGCTTGGGACTGATTAACTTAGAAAAGAGATGACAAAGGGGGTATGATAGAGGTCTATAAAACCATAAATGGTGTAGAGAAAATGAATAAGGAAGTGTTATTTACCCCTTTCACATAACACAAGAACAAGGGGTTACCTAATGAAATTAAAAGGCAGCAGAGTTTGCAGAGATGCCTCTTGTCTTGGTTCATTGCCACAATTTACTCTTTATCAACAGAAATGGTAAAAATGCAAGGACATCAATTCTTCATACACTTAGCTGGTTTCTCATTGTCTCAAGAACCAATTTCCACGTTCTTTTAATTACTTATTGCATTACATATGAAAAAGCAAAGCTTAATAAATGGAGTTATACACAAAACCATGTGGATCCCATTTGGATTCTTCACCAGCCAATTTGACTAATAATTTTATATTAGTAAACACTGTACACATACTAGCTATCTTATGAATTAATCTTCAAAATAACTTTGATACAGATATCTGAGAATGGTGGGAAAAACAACAAGCTAGCTAAGTATATAAAACATCTACTTAGATGAAAGACATTCCAATGGGGGAGGGGAGGCAGATCTCTGTGCAGGTTTAGTCAACCATGCTTGCTTCTTGTGTAACTAGTACAGCACATTACCCACAAACAATTTCTCTATCCACTGCAAGTACACTAAGTTCAGCTACCAGTGCTTAATAAATATTTGATCCTAATTAGACCTAATGATTGTGTTTGTTTCTCTGCCTCTGTGATGCTACTGCAAATCAACAACAAAAAAGACTCTGCCCTCCACCATTTTTAATGCAGTGCTTCACTTGAAGAGAAATTCAGAGAACTCATAAATTCAGTACCATTTAAAGATAACTGAATATTTAAAAATATATTTTCTCTGGAGAGATGTTAGGAGAAGCAGTAAAACAGTTATGCAAAACAATGTCTCATTTAAGAAGACTTCAGCAGAATCCCCTTGACCACCAAAAATGTACAGATTGTCCAAGGACTTCACTCTGACCTGAGATGACTTACTTGCATTCATGTTCTCATGTGCATAAGTGTTTGCAAGATCAAAACCCAAATAATCTTTCATATTTAATGTACTTTATTAAAAATCTTGAACAGAAGAGACAACTGGTTACTTGAGACAATTTTACCAAATGTCATTTTAAAAAAAAAAGAGAGGTAACTTTGCTTTGGCCTTGCAGAGAGAGATCAATTTCTCTGTGAAATGGAAGGATTACCACTAAAACAAGGAAAAACATCCAGCAAAGCTAAAAACAAATCAGATTGATCTTGGTCAGCATTCTCAAAAATTAATGACTGCAACAGCATCAGCTACTGGAAAATGCTAATAAAATGCTTTGAACTCTTCCCACTGATGGCTTAAGCAAAATAAAGGAGGAGAGAAGTTTGATTTATTGGAGTTTCTAAAGTTGGGCACTTTTTTTTTTTTTTTTTTTTTTTCCAAGAAGAACAACTTTCATCTTTGTCTTATATTAGTGCTGAAATTCACATGCATTCAGTTACTATTAATTATATTTCATAGCAATCAGGTTCATAATGTGCTTCATTTGAACAATTATGGGCATTTTCCTGTTTTAAGTACAAAAATTAAAATTGAATTTTTAACAATGAAAACCAAGTTCTGGAGTGAATTTTGTGGTCTCAGCCCATGTCTAAGTAAATGAATAAGCATTCGCATCACAAACAGCCATCACAATTGGCACCCCTGTCAGCAGTCCGAGCAGAGAAGCCAAGTATTAAATGCATGCGTACTATAGACAGTGTTTCCCTCATATTCTTAGAGGTAGTCTCAGGTCAGGGAGAGGCACACTGGTGGAGTACAGTGTGTAAACTTGCACAATGACTTCCAGAGTTGCACCCTCTTTTGTGATCAGAGATAATTTTTATTTTCAGGAATGGTCTTTAAAATACATTTTCCCCCTAGCAGGATGGGAAATGAGGGAGATTAACTCTGGATCAAAGGTTCTCCCCCTCAATCACTTTTCTGGATTGTAAAGCTCTAACACTGCAGATGACACTAAACTAGGGGGAGAGGTAGATACCCTGGATGGTAGGGATAGGATATAGAGTGACCTAGACAAAGTTGGAGGATTGGGCCAAAAGAAATCTGATGAGGTTCAACAAGGACAAGTGTAGAGTCCTCCACTTAGGACGGAAGAATCCCATGCACAGCTACAGACTGGGGACCGACGAGCTAGGCAGCAGTTCTGCAGAAAAGGACCTGGGGGTGACAGTGGATAAGAAGCTGGACATGAGTCAGCAGTGTGCCCTGGTTGCCAAGAAGGTTGCATTAGTAGGAGCATTGCCAGCAGATGAAGGGAAGTGATTATTCCCCTCTATTTGGCATTGGTGAGGCTGCATTTGGAGTACTGTGTCCAGTTTTGGGTCCCCCACTACAGAAAGGATGTGGACAAGTAGGAGAGAGTCCAGCAGAGGGCAACAGGAATGATTAGGGGGCTGGAGCACAAGGTTTATGAGGAGAGGCTGAGAGGTTTGTTTAGTCTGCAGAAGAGAAGAATGAGGGGGGATTTTATAGCAGCCTTTAACTACCTAAAAGGGGGTTCCAGGGAGGATGGAGCTAGGCTGATCTCAATGGTAGTAGATGACAAAACAAGGAGCAATGGTCTCAAGTTGCAGTGGGGGAGGTCTAGGTTGGACATTAGGAAAAAGTTTTTCACTAGGAGGGTGGTTAAGCACTGGAATGGGTTACCTAGGGAGATGGTGGAATCTCATTCTTTAGAGGTTTTTAAGCTGCGGCTTGACAAAGCCCTGGCTGGGATGATTTAGCTGAGGTTAGTCCTGCTTTGAGCAGGGGGTTGGACTAGATGAGCTTCTGAGGTCCCTTCCAACTCTAATATTCTATGATTCCCATAAAATGAATCTTTGATATACGCACCAACTTTCTCAAAAATGGGTGCCTAAAGTTAGGCCACTAAATCCATATTTTTAGGTGCTTATGTAAGTCACCTGATTCGACTTAATTGGGAGCAGTTGGGTGCTCAGACAAGCCATTTATTTGGAAGTATTGCCAAACCCAAGCATGCAAAAATCATGAGATTAGTGCTTTTTTAAACCAGATATTAAAAAAATTAATACACTTTGGTTTCTTTTTTATTTTGTTTTCTGGTTTTGGAGTCTTTAGGATACAATTGGGCCACATTTTCTAGCCGTCCCTACAACCACAATGGCAAGACGTTTATTTAAAAAAAATAAAGGCTAACATACTTATGTAATCAACTGATTCCAGAAGACGGGGCTTTACAAGAAATCCCAAATATTGTGAAATTCATCTTAAATTCACAAGAGTTAACACTGATTTAGGTGCCTAAATATGAACTATAGGAATAAAATATTCAAAAGTATCTAGGTGACTTACGATTCTCATTACCATTTTCAAAAGTGACTTACGCCCTTTAGTGGGAGTTGGGTGCCTAGGTGCTTTTTAAATTTCCACTAGGCGCTTATATGCATGTTTAAGCACCTAAATATATTTTAAAATCCAGCTCTTAGGAGTCTATATCTCACTGAAAGTCAATGGGAAATAGACTCCTATGTCACTTAGGTGTTTTTGAAGATTTTACTCCTTGGAGCATAACTTTAAGCAGTCATTTAAAAAAAATCTTGGTTCTTGGACCTCTCACAGCGTATTGCGATGCCCTGAAACAGGCCACACAGCTCATTCAATGAGAGTGTAATATTGAAAGCTGAAAGAATGAGCAAAAAGAAAGCTGAATGTAATGGTGCACAGAGTTAATAAAAATCTATAAAAATGTGAAGTATCATACTTTGAAGTATGACAATTTTGAAACGCATCATGTGAGCAGAATATAATACCTTTATAGAACATTACAGTGAACATTTATTGAGTATTTTTTAAATAATCAGAGTCAATATATATTTTCTGTCACGGTACATTTTCAGTTTGGAAATGCAAATCCTGTTACCCTTCATTTTTTATTGGATGGGAAAATTGGGTTTAGAATTATATCATGTATGGCAATCTATGTTATTTTCAGGGATTCAATATTGGGTGCTATGTCTGCAATGGATATTTAATCATATTGGGTAGCTCTTTCACCCATTTTCTGTAAATTAAGTATGGTAGTTTTTACTGGAGAACAAAAGACTGCCCTACTGCCACATGTGGGAGCTGTATATTATCAGTAAACCACATAGTTAGATATTATCCCAATAGCTCAATTACATAGTTTGATATTAGCAGTAGCTAAACCACCTTGCCAATAAGGCTGCATAAGCATGCCTAATTTAGGACTAAGTTGTGATTTTGCTACAAGTGATTTTTGCTTGTTTATGAGGCAGTACCTAGCTGGACAGCACTTACAGCAGACAATGGAAATGTACTGGTACCTGCCCAATACCTCGTGCAGTGCACACCTTATGCCTCCTTACTCCTCTATGCAGGCAAGGCCACAATCTGGACTGTAACATTCAATATTTTTCTCCACTTCACATTAGTTTATTTAGAAGTGAGTTGATCAAATTAAAGAAATTGCTTGGGATGGCTCCAGGCACCTGTTGCATTAAGTACAACAGTTTAGGGAGTATTACCATCTTGATTAGCTCCTGTCCTACCTATTAGATATAGGGAGCTACTCCAGAACAATTTTTTTGTTCAATATGGGAAGACTTTAAAGTTTTAATCAAATTCAACCTAAAGAAGCAGCAGAGAAAAACTACATACAAATTCAACCAGCTTTCCGAGGACATTCTTATGTTCCCCTTTAATTTTTCTTGCCAAACATTATTGTAATATATGGTTCTCCACAATATATGGACATCTTTCACTCTTACAAGATTCTGCCTTTGCAATTTGCAGTGCTGAGGTGACATCAAGTAACATTCAACAATTCATGATTGATATATTAATATTTTTACCGAGTGCTTCCAAAGCTGCCAAATAGGTGAAGGAGAAGCTCGGCAAATTTAAATTATATAACGCCCACCATTGTATCATCTGAATACTGTCCCAGGTATTGATGGAGTTGGGAAATATCATCATCTTTTTATACACGGTGAACTGAGGCACAGGGATGGAGGAAAATGACTTACCCTAGTTCACATAGGAAGTTTATAATAGAAACAGGAATTGAACCCAGATATCCTGAGTCCCAGTCCAATAAATAATCCTACATACCTTCTTACATTCTCTTTGCAAAATTCCTCATGCAACTTTGACTTTTAGAAAGTAGAAACCTCATTTTTTTATTCACTGTATAGAGGTGATCATTTGGGTTGCATTTTATGGCATAGGAAGAATTCTATTAATAATAATTAAATTCAGAAAATAAAGGGTACATTTTGGAAGATGAGTGCTATAAATTGTTTTAAACCCTTAAAATACGTAACACATGGGTTAAATGTATCATAATCTCGTTTCATTTCTTAGTACTCAGTGTGCCAACACCAGGACTTGTATCTTACACTGATGTTTAGCTGGGCTTATGCCTGCATATGTTCTGCCTTACAGACTTGGCAGAGTAAATGACACCATACCAGCTGAGCTGCCTCCAGTCTTCCAAAACATCTGTTTGCCCTTGGGTAAAGGGAAAGCAAGAACTGAAAGCTGGATGTGGTGTTTCATGTATTGGTACTAAGAAATTATCATCAGAATGAAGTGTTAAAATACTACTGGAATCTTTTACTCTCATTCCTCATCATGAGGGTCTTTTAGGTCACCTGCTGTGAGGATTCTTAGCATGTAGCACACTCCACAGAACATGTATATTTAAGTTTAATGACTTGAAATTGCCATAGCTTGTTAAACCGAAAATAGTGAATAAAACATATGTACAAGTTTTTCTTTTCCCCAAGAAGCTATCAAGGCCATGGCTGTCATGCAGGTTCACATGGAAGTGAAACCTGATGGCCTACAGAGGTGAGGAGTTCACTACATTTCAAGCATTCATGGCTTATCACAATCTATTCTTTGTAACCGCTTAAATTTATTTTTTATACTACATTTCACTAATTTGATGACATTGTAGATAGAACAAGCCAGATAATTGAGCAGCAGCACTCTGATGCCTTGTTGAGATCTAGTTTCAGACACGAATTTCATACATCTCATTCCCTAAGTCAATAGAACCCAATCACCGTGCAGAGATCACAAGCTTAGGATCCTGAGGAAAGGTAATGGTCACTTGCCCGGCAAGTGACCCCAGATGGTTGGTCATTGAAATGGTATTGGCTTTGGTTTTGAAGGAGATTGCTCCCCCCTAACCTTCCAATTTGATTAACAGCACCACAGTTGAAATCATCAAACAATATTGCACGTTGCCAGAACACGTCTCTCCAATACAATCCTCTGTGGTTTCTAACATCAAACAAATGGCAACAGAGGAGGGAAAGCACAACTACCATCACCTCATGTTTACAGAGCATCAGAAAGCAGTTCATTTGTTCACCAGATTTAAAGAGAATGACGAATTTGAGATTTTTTGGACTGGAGTTGAGTCAATAATGTAGCTGATTTTTTTCTGCATACCTGCTCCAGTGATGGAGTGGAACACTATCTGGAATAAAAGCAATGTTATAAACTACAGAGGACTGTACTGAAAATAAATATTGGTAATAGTCTTACAAGGCGCAATATAGTGGAAATAAATACTTTGGCAAACTAAAAATATGTTCAAGGATATAATGTAGATATCCTGTAGATCTAAATACCTAGATTCAGCATAGTTTAAGAATAAAAAAATACCTGTGATTCACTGGATCAGTATGGGCCTAATTCTGCCACACTTACCTCAGACCAAGAGCAGCCTCAATGAAATCAACCAGACTACATGTGAAATAAGTTACTAATCAACACAAAGATGGCAGAACTGGACCATATATTACTTGTTTTTACAGCTACATTGCAAACTCCAAGGTCCTTAATGTGTGTGGCAGATTTCCTCATTTCAGTACTAAGAAATTCTCAGTTTTCACTGTTGTTGCTGTAGCTATTGGTATCCCTTTAGCCAAAATTGTAGTTGTGTAATGAAGAAGAAATAATTTGGAAAAGGGACAAAAATGCAACTAGTAAGACATCTGCCCTGTTAGCGACAACATTCATTCCACTTAATGATTCAATGGAAAAAGAAGTCAGAGTAAGAACCCAATTGCTCTGCCAATTAATTCATGAACATATTTGGACAAATTGGTGGGATTCAGGGGAAAAAACATTCTTAATTTTAGACAAACAAGGTGAAGTGTGCAGGTCTCTGTCTGAACTCTGAAAATAACCCAAATAAAGAAAAAAAAGTTAACTTTGGGCAAAGCTGGATGAAGGATTTAAAGCAACAAAGGCAGAGGGAATAACAGAGATTGTTTCTATTAGTAAATGTTCATCAATTTTGTCATCGCAGCGATGTTCAAAACACAGAAAGCTGATTTCTCATTTTAATTTCACCACCTTTACAATGGTCTAACTCCTTTGACTTCAGTGGAGTGACTCCTGATTTACACCAGTGAAAGCAGAATCAGGCCCATAACATTTACTATTGCTGGGCACAATTATATATTTAAGCTATTTAGGCACAGCCCTGCATTTCAGGCAGTGTGGAACTATACTAACTATATGGGATTATACTCTCTCAAGACAAAATGCCTCATGACATTTCCAGGCAAGCATGGCTTGTGTGTCTTTTGATACACCCTTTTATAAGGTGCAGTTTTTGTACAAACGCTAAATAATACAATATGTCAATATCTGCTTGTTGTGAATAAGGATTTCACTTTGAGATATCACACTGGTTGAAAAATATAACTCACCATTGCTGTAACAAAGCCACCCCAACCTCTAAATAAATACGGTAATTTAAAAAAAAACAAGTATAAGCAAAGTATCTGTCAGACTGGACCTTATCATTTTGAAATTAACAATGACACTCACTAATTAGAGAACGAGTCAGGAACCCATTCTGTTCAGGATCAAGGGGGAACATACACTATTTTATCTCTCCTAACACTTACACACATATGCTATAAACTATTCATGGATGTGAAAGTGAGTATTACTAAAGAATGAATATTGTGGATATACATAGGGCCAAATTTTCAAGGCAGAATGCCATGCACATTTTATGGCATCATACACGTATAATGATACAATCAAGACACACACAACACTGTACCTGCAAAAGCCATGAATTTGCACTCACTAATAAATAATACTTTGCAGTTACATATCACTTTTCATCCAAAGATCTCAAGGCACTTTATAAAGATGAATATTATTATTATAATCATTCCTATTTAGAGATGGAGAAGCTAAGGCAAAATAAGGTTAAGTAAGTTAATTACAACAACACTGAATTCATGGCAGAGTAAAGGAGTAACATCAGGTCTTCTGTACTGTAACCACTGACCCACCACTTCCTCAATTCTCCCATTTGTATGTGCAGTTACCGATTTGGCGCATGGAAATGCTTGTGCATAGGCACAAATGCAGGGTTCCAAACCTGCCCACGTCTGGACATCTACAAGAGGACACATGCATTTATCCAGGCACATCTGTTATGCTTTTACTGCCCTTCTACAAAGACAGAACTTCATTGGTTTTGTTTGTTTTCCTTCCCCATTCATTGATGACTGCAAAAATAATGCTGTGTTTTGGGACTTAAAAGATATATTTTAAAACTTGCACCCTCTTGCCTGTATATGCCTCATACTATCTTTGTAGATGGTTATTGTGGGATCTTATATTGATATTGCTGTGAAGCATACTTCATAAATGTGTTTGGACTCTAATGATTGCCATTGCCACAAGATGTGACTCAATCCCTGAGGGAGCTGCCTTTTTTCACTTAAGCAGTGCATCATGTGTTTTCTTAGGCAGAGTCCTCGAAATCCGCTCTATAGTCCTCAAACTGTAAGAAAGAGAAGCTTCTCTGAAAAATGCAGGGTCGCTGCACCAAATCCCTTAGTCAAGCAAATGAACTTCTCTGCTTTTTCAAGGAGGTTTTTTTCCCCTACATCTTGTCAATTAGCAAGAAGAATATCTGAGCTCCCTTCATGTGGAATTATTTTTAGTTCATTGTTTTTCAGGGTGGACTTTTGTTGCAGAAACCAAACCAAACCAAACCAAAACAAAACAAAACAAAAAAAGAGAAGTGATTCAGTAAAACACTCTATTCATTCTACCAACTGGCCTAAGATAAAGATCCCTTCACTCTGCATGGACATGTAGTTATCCTGTTTTATAATTATAAACTTACTAACATTAAGAGACCTGCCAAGAATCACTCATCTTGCTGAAGTTTCTCTTAATTTTTATTATTTTTAAGACTGTTTTAACACCACCTACCTGTTATTATGAATGTTTGTGTTTCAATCACATGCCATGGGCCTGACTTTTAATGGGACCTTGACCCATCCTCATTTTTTGTGGGTACAAAATTGCATGTATTTGCTCACATGAGTGTTTACTGGATCAGGCCTTATGTTTACATAGTGCACATATATATTTGTGTGTGTAATGGTGTGTATAGCCCTGCAAGCAGGATGTGATTCACAGATCAGAAATCAAACGCAGAAGAATCATTCAATCTTTTCTGACCAAGCAGACAATATATTAGATGCAAACCTTTCAAATTATCTGCAGATACGCCAGTGCTACTGACAGCTCATTTTCTGCCCACTGACTAGTTCTAATCTTAGAAATAATTTCAGATTCAACTTCGCCTGTGACAGAGAGGAGGGCACCACATGTAAGTCTAAATAATAGTGAATTAGTTTATTGGCCTTCCTTAACCTTTCTTGATTGACACTGTGCCATCTTTAGCAGCAAATTAGCCAGGGGTAAAATCCAGTAGGAAACAGAGGACTTGGTTTCTAGCTCCCTATTTCTGTCAGTTCTGCAACCTTCTAAATGTCTAAAACAGATAAAAATATTCATTTAACAGTTAATCTTAACTCATAATGGCAACAGTAAAGCCAACCTTAATATTTTATTAGAACATAAGTTTATTCTTTGCTATCTGCTTAGCGTCAACAGTTTTTAACTGCATGGTTAGTGAGGATGCACAGTAAATGTAGAAACCAAGGAAATATCTTAATGATCTAAAGGATTTGTTAAGAAACATATGTTGTTACTGGCAAATGATCCTCAGGGAACCTGAGGTTAATAGGCGATACACATAATGAGCTCTGTAGGCAGACAGTGCATTCATAACCCAGGAGTTGAAAGCCTGTATCACTGAATCTTGACCATTAATGGTAATGTTGAGAGACTCTGAAGGGACACCAATGCTTGATGGCCAAAGGTTGGTGGCTATAAGACACGGCCTTTTGGGAAACAAGCCAAACAGAGGAGAAAATGGTTTTGACACGCTAGGATTCCATCTCGAATGCAAAGGATTAAAAGAAAAAATAATAATATACTATCCACCTTTAAAACCGTACAGTGTATCTGCTGAGCAACAATATTTTAATAGCCAAAAGGTTATATCTACCATAGCTGCTCAAGTTATTAATATAGTTGTAAAATGAATATGATTTACTGAAGGTTTTTTATTTTTATATTTAATACTGATGGCTGATTTATTATTTGCTGTATTTATCTATCACCTACATGGAACAACAAATAATCCATATCACAGACAGAACTGCATGCCCTCAAACAGTTCTGTATCATTGTTCTAGCTGGTCAGAAGTTATTTTCAGAAACGGGTGTCAGACACTGTAACCCATTTAAAAGTGAAGAAAAAAAGATTATATTTGAGACGCTGAATTAATTTTGTATCTATTGCAGCACTTGAGAAACATTATAAAAAGAACATTTTAAAAGCAGCCTTAATTATACCATCAAGACATGTACACGCATAAATGAAGGAACTGATTTTTTTCCCTGCAACCCTTTGTCCTTCCTTCCACCTTCCCTCATCCTTCTGTTTGTTATCCCCATATTGAGGGGCAGTTACGCCCCATCACGAGCGTTGGATCACTTAAGATGGGAAGGTGGGAAAAAACCTGATAGATTAAATCCACCCTGCAAGGCTCCCTTTTGAGGCAGGGCGGTCTAAGACACTGGGGCCGCCCTTTTCTTTGGCACAGTGTGGCATAATGGTCAGAGTCAGCAAAATAGCCCTCTAGTTGGGGTAGTGTGGCCTAATGGCCAGAGTCAATAAGCAGCTCCCTAATCAGGGTAGCCTTGCTTAATGGCCAGTCAGTAAGATGGCCCCCTAATCGGGGCAGTGTGGCCTAATAGCCATAGTCAGTACAGCGGCCTTCTAATCAGGGCAGTATGGCCTAGTATCCTGTTGGGATAGTGGGGCACCAACTACAGGGTGCAGCATCCAGGGTAGGGGGGCTCAGGCCTGCCCTGCTCCTCTGAGCCCCAGCCAGGGCCCTATCGTTGATGGTGTGCTTGCCTCCAGGTCAGTGGGGATCCTCCTGAAACACGCTGACTGGGACCCTGCTTCATCCCCTTTAACACTGTTCGAGCCACTGGACTACTTCCTACCCTGTCAGCAGCATGCCACGATTTCCTGGGGCCTCAAGGGTCCCCAGTCATTATGGTCTCTGGCAGCTCGGTCCTTCCTCAAGGTTTGTCTGGTGGCATACGATCCGTCTGGGGCTCGGTGTGGTTTGGCTCAGTCATCAACGCCTGCAGCATTTCCCTGGAGAGAGCCGGTGGTGTGCAGCCCTCACAGTCATCAGTCCACCCAGACTGAGCTGGGTTGCTGCCTTTAGGGAGCATTCCCAGCAGGGGTGGAGGAGTGTGGCCTCTTCCGCCCGCAGTGAGTCTTAAACCCTCTTTAGGCCAGAACAGGGCTGGTACACCCCGTCACACACCCTACCCCTTAAGAGAGGACTGTGCAGGGTTTCTTCCTCAACCTTCCTCTTCTCGTGCTTGTGATAAGAAGTCGGCATTCACATGGGCCTGCTTAGGATGATACGACAGTGAACTCATAGGGTTGGAGGGCCAGGTACCACCGCATCATCCTGGTATTAGTCTCCTTCATTGTGTGAAGCCATCGTAGGGATATGTGGTCCATAATGAGCCGGAATGGGCTCCCTAATACGTAATACCTAAAGGACTCTATTGCCCATTTCATGGCCGAGGCCTCTTTCTCGATCGTGGAATACTTGACCTCTCAGGGAAATAGCTTCCAATTTAGATAGAGTACCAGGTGTTCTTCCCCCTCTCTTTCCTGCAACAGCACAGCCCCCAGCCCTACTTCTGATGTGTCTGTCTGTAAAATAAACTCTTTTGAGAAGTCGGGGTTAATCAGGGTGGGTTCCTGGGCAAGTCACTCTTTCAGGATCTGGAAGGCCCAGTCGCACTCAGTTGACCACTGAACGTCCCAGGGTTGCGAGTTCTTTGTGAGGTCGGTTAGGGAAGTAGCAATCGTGGCAAAGTTGGGCATGAACCATCAGTAGTACCCTGCCAAACTGAGGAACTGCCTCACCTTCCTTTTTGTTGTTGGAGTGGGGCAGTCTCTCAGTGCGTGTTCCTTATCTACCAGGCGGTGGAATCATCCGGTCCCCACAATGTACCCCAAATAAGTTACCTCCCGCCACCCGAGGTGGGAATTGGCAGGGTTGGCAGTGAGTCCTGCTTCCTTCAGGGCATGTAGTACTGGGATGAGATGTCACAGATGTTCCTCCTAAGTCTCACTATAAACCACTGTCATAATACATGCAGCCACATATTGCCGGTGCAGTTGTAGCAGCTGATCTATCAACTGCTGAAAAGTAGCCACGGCCTGTGTAGCACGAAGGGCATGGTGACAAATTGATATAATCTGAACGGTGTTGAGAAGTTGGTCTTCTCTCTGGATGATCGAATAAGGGGTATTTGCCAGTATTCCTTTGTCAGGTCTAGGATAGACAGGAATTTGGCACTCTCCAGCCATTCCACTAGTTTGTCAACGCGTGGCACTGGTTAGGCATCAAAGTGTGAGATGGCATTGACGCCCCTGAAGTCTATACAGCACCTCATTGTTCCATCAGGTTTTGGGACCAGGACGATGGGGCTCCACCAGTCACTCTGGGATTCCTCCACCACCACCCCCCAGGGCCTGCATTGCTTCAAGTTCTTTCTGGAGTAGGTCCTACATATTCCAAGGAAGGGGACAGTGCTGGTTACGGACCTTTTACCCGGGAAGGGTCTCTATGTGATGGCTTGTAACCTCTGTCTGCCCTTAGTGGGATGAAAGAACCGAGGGGAAATCTTGGACCAAGTGTCGAAGCTGAGCTTGTTCCAGTCCCAAGTCTTGCCCCAACATGACTATGGCAGTTTGGGGGGTCCCCCGGCCATTGGTCCCAGTTTGAGCTCTGGGGGTAGAGGGCAATCAGCAGACCCTCCCACTCCTTCCACACTTTTAAAAGGCTTATATTATAGAGTCTGAGGTCTTTTCGCCATCCAGGGAGGCAGACGTCGTAGTCTACAGATCCCATGTGTTGCACAATTTCAAACAGCCCTTGCCACTTAGTGAGCAACTTCAATTCAGAAGATGGTAAGAGAAGTAGGACACAGTCACCGGGTTCAAACTTTGTAGCTTGGCCCCTTGATTGTAATGGAGCTCCTGGTTGCGCTCTGCCTGCCTCAGATTTTCTTGTGCAAACTCCCCCAGTTTCTGAAGATCCTCCCGCAGTTGTAGAATGTAGGGGACAGACCCCATGACCCTGAATTCCTGTTTCTCCTAGGTTTCGCGAAGCAGGTCCAGGATTCCGCTAGGTTGTCTCCCATAAAAGAGCTCAAAAGGTGACAATCCTGTGGAGGCTTGGGGCACTTCATGTACTGCAAACAGGAATACAGGTAGTAGCTTGTCCCAGTGTCAGGGGTTGTCTTCCATGAACTTCCAAAGCATCATCTTCAGGGTGCCACTGGACCTTTCCACTAGCCCGTCAGTCTGTAGATGATAAACTGAGGTCCTGAGAGCCCGTACATCTAATAGTTGGCATAGTTCACCCATCAGTTTGGACGAAACGTTGGTTCCTCGGTCAGTCAAGATCTCCGTAGGTACGCCTACCCTTGCGAAAATCTTGAGGTGCTCTGTGGGGATGGTTAGTGCTATGGTGTTTCATAGCGGAATCACTTCCAGGGAGTGAGTTGCATAGTCAACAACCACCATGATGTACTGGAAGCCTGCCACACTCTTTACCATGGGGCCCCACCAGGTTTAGCCTGATTCTTTCTAACAAAACCCTGATCACTGGGAGTGGGATGAGCTACATCTTCTGTATTCCCTTCAGGCCAACCCGCTGGCACTTAGGGCAGGAGACGCAGAAATTCTGTAACTCTTGGTATATGCCTGGCCAGAAGAACCTCAACGCCAGTCACTGCGATGTCTTCTCCCATCCCATATGCCCAGACTAGGGTACAGAGTGTGCTAGCCTCAACAGACCGTTTCGGAACCAGTGTGGGACCAATAGCTGGAGGAGCTCCTCCCTTATCTGGGGCTGCCAGGTCACCCGGTAAAGGAGGTCTTGGTGGACCTTGAAATGGGGCCCCTGGATGGCTGGTAATTCCTCTTTCTGGACCTGCTCCCATCTTTGACTAAGGGTCGGATCGTCTCTCTGCTCTTGGAGAAAATCCCCATCCACGGTCAGCCATTCTTGGTCGTCGTTTTCCTTGGGGGCAACCTCCACTGAGGTTGTGGAGGGCCGCCCACCTGCCCGGAAGGCCCGTCACCTGGATCATCCTGTTGTTCATGGCTCAGGAGTTCCTTCTGTGCGGGTCCCAGGGTCTCTTCTTCTCTACAGGGTGGCTCCAGTCCCACAAAATTTCCTGGAACCAGAGCCAGTCCCATCCTAGGACCACAAGGTAGACTAAGACTGGCACTAGACCTACCTGACACTCGGCCTCATGGTTCCCAATTATCAACTAGACTCTTGCCATGGGGTACGATTGCACCTCTCCATGGATGTATTGCATGTAGATGGGCTTCCCCATGGGGTCTGGAGGTCCGACCCAACTCTGACTTCATCCAGAATCAACGATAGTGGTGTGCGGGGCCCTCTTCACCTGCACTGCTTTCAGTAGTTTAGCTGTGTCTCTTCTTTGAGCCCAGTGTTCTGCCATCCACACTTTCCCATAGGCGCAATCCATTAAGAGACAGTCTCTCCAGAAATGACCCTCCTGCCCACACTCATAGCAGTGGCCCATGGGTGCTTCGGTCCATGGGCTGGACCTAGGGTTACTGGTTGTGGGTGGTGGGACCCTCCCCTTTGCAGGGTTGGGGGTGTTGCCCTGTTCCCCCGAGCAGTCGGTGGAGGCCCAACAATATTGGGGGGAGGGAGGAGGTTCTCAGGAGCTTTTTACCCCCGGCTTCAATGTTCGGCGCTCGGAGTTCCAACTCCATCCTGTCGTGCCCACAGGTTTGGGGTTGAGCCGCTATGTGTCTGCCACAGCTTGGTAGTCTTCCATCAGCGAGACCACCTTGGATAAGGTCATGGGGTGGTGGTGCTGCACTGATTCCCTTTCCCCTGGTGGGTAGTATTTGTGTAAATTGCTCAAGGACCACGGTCTCTGCCATCTGGGGACCTGTTAAGCCTTCAGGGGCTAACTATCTCCAACAATAGTCTTGCAAACATTGGGCCATGGCATGGGGCTGAGCTCCGGGTGAGAACCACTCTTTACAGAACTGCTGTCACCGGGGTGATGCCTGTCTGGTCTAATATGGCGGTTTTCACCCAGACATAGTCCATGGCCTCTTGAGGCTCCAGGTTGTGGTGGGCAGTCTGGGCAGGGCCGGTCAAGTAGTATGCGTCTAGTGTGGTCTAGTGTTCTGGAGAACAGCGGGCTGCGGTGGCAACCTGTTTTTGCGAGATAGCTCTTGACAGCCCTGCTGACTATAAGAGCGTTGCTATCTGTTGAATCAGGAATTCCTGTTGGGTCTTGTTCTGGGCAGCCAATTCCCACAACATTTGCTGTTGTTCTTCCTGCTGATGCATCAATAGGAGCTGGTGCTGGCTGACAATCTGCTTCACAAGCTGGGCTACTGTTGCTGCTGCTGTGCTGCCTTCTACTGCTGGCTCTCCAACAGCCACTTCAGGAACTTCTCAGTATCCATGGCTAGTTCACGTTGAGACCCTGGAGCTTAATCCTCCCTTCCTGGACCTTTCGGCAACTCCCGATCTATGCCCGCATTCTCCACCAGGCTGTCATGAGGCGGGTACACCTCCTCACAGGTGTCTGGTTACTTAAGCTGGGAAAAAAGTCAATGGGTCAAGTCCACCCCACAAGGCTCCCTTCTGGGGCAGGATGGTCTAAGACACTGGGGCCGCCCTTTTCTTCAGGGCAGTGGAGCCTAATGGCCAGAGTCAGCAAAATAGACCTCCAGTCGGGGCAGCGTGGCCTAATGGCCAGAATGAGTAAGCAGCCCTCTGATCAGGACAGCATGGCCTAATGGCCAGAGTCAGTACAGCGGCTCTCTAATCAGGGCAGTCCCATTGGGGTAGTGGGGCACCGCCTATAGGGGCACGGTGCTCAGGGTAGGAGGGTTTAGGCCTGCCCTGCTCCTCTGAGCCCCAGCCCAGGGCCTAGCCGGTGATGGGGGTGCTTGCCACCAGGTCAGTGGGGATCTCCCGAAACATCCTGACTGGCATCCTGTTTCACCCCTTTATCACCGTTCGAGCATCCTGGGCTACTTCCTACCCTGTCATTGTCGTCAGCATTCAAGATTCCCTGGAGCCTCTGGGGTCCCCAGTCGTTGTGGTCCCTGGCAGCTTGGTTCCTCCTCGAAGCTTGTCTGGTGGCATGGGATCTGTCTGGGACTTGGTATGGTTTGGCTCTGCAGTTGGCACCTACAGGGTTCTCCTGGAGAGAGCCGGTGGCCATTTTGGCCATTACTTGCCTGGACTAGATTCAGACTGGCAATCTGGAGGTGAAAGGACTGGAGACCATTTCCAGACCCCACAGACTAGAGTTTAATTCAAAACTATTTCTCGTTGTTGGAAATGCTACCATCAGTAGTAATAATCACCTCAGTTTGCAGTTTCAGGTAACATACCCTTTTGTCAGTCCCCTTTTCTAGACACTGTATGGCCAGAAGATTTCTTCCATAACCTCCAACTACACAGAAACATGCTACATACAGAGAATATATGAGAGTGTGGTACAAAGGTTTTATCACCATGAGATTGAAATGGGTCCACTTCACAGTAGTGGCAAGGGAATGTTAGAATAAGCCGTGAGGGAAATGGATTAGTAGGCAGAGTATGCGTAGCTAACAATTTATCACATGCATACCACCACCACATATTACTAGTCACCCACTTGCTCAAAGCAAAAAACTGATTGTTTTGAATGACTAAATTACATTTATTTTCATCACTGGTATTACAGTAAGCAGTTAGCTTCAAGGCCCCATTGTGGTAGGTGCTATACAAAACCAGAGTAAACTGTTTTACCAGGTGTTTTTTCTTTCTTCTTTCATTAGAGTCATTTTCATAGTAAAGGTAGCTAGGGCAGATTTTTTGTCTGACTGGTACATTTTCATGATAAGTTTTAAACATGAATAATATATTACATGATTAATTATATATGTACACACTCACTCACTAACTATATGAAGTTCTACATAAAATATTAACAGCCAGAATTAATATATTTTAATGCTTTGCTGCTGCATTTATATAAATATGAATGATTATTAAAGGATTTAATGAGATGTTAATCCATACAGACCTTTGCAATCAGTTTTTCTCACCTAGTAAGAGAATTATCACTATATTTTCAGGCAGGAATTTACAAGTGTTAGCTGTTAGAGTGCGTGGCTTCAACCAGTAGTACATGAAAAGTGTTTACACTGACAGATTATACAGCAATGGCTTCTGTGAAAGAATTCACGTTAAACAAAGATGTGTTGTTAAGCTCTCAGTCAAAAGGAACAAAATAGGAAAAAATACAAGTGGAAAGACTATTGTCAGAAAATCTTGCATAGGTGGCTAACAGCATACACTGCCAACAGGGTGTTTTGTTTCCATTCAATGCCTTATTTTAATACTCAGTTTTCCCTCTTGTTCACTGTGGAACACAGTCTACTATCATCTGATGTGAAATTAGCTGGCCTGGATATCACAATTATAATGTAATTTGTCTGGGTACATAATGGGGAATTTGAAGGGGGTGGAATGAGTTGAAATGATTAACCATATGCTGCAGCAGCAATGTAAACAAGGCAAGATCTCATTCTATTCCCACAGTCCAGAATCTGGGGGATTACTATTGCAAGTATCAGATTTTTTTCAATTTACTGAATAAATGGTATATTTCAACTTTAAAAGGTGGAAATAAATACCCAATTATTAGTGGTAGTCACAGAAATTTGACATTAATCGAAAATAGATTCTGAATTTTGATATTGGGATAACATCAGCACAACATGAATACCAAAACTTATCTCCATAGTGTTAGTATGTGCTATTTTCTATTCATGTGGCCAATGATCCGTGAGCCCATGGGTTTCAGATGGCAGAAGACAGCCATTGGCATGGTGAGGCAGCCAATTATCTTCTTTCCAGGTTTCTAAGGATGGTCTTGCTGAGCAGTGTTCTGGTACAGCCAGATATCTAACACCTATTCTCCAGGGTTAGACTTCTGGAACATGAGACCTTCTGGGCTGATTTCACAACATGACGACATCACACTCGAGATGGGTGAATAGTGAGAAGAGATACTTGTAATTTGATCCAATCATGTCCATATCCCTATTAGCTTTTCCACAGATATTTGTGCAACTGAACTTTGTTCATATGAATGTTTGGGAAGGAGGTTTTACTTCAGTAAACACAAATATGCTCTGGGGAGCTAACTTATTGTTATGTATAAGAGTACTTGACCTGGAATGCATGTCTGGCTGTCCAATATATACCCACTCTCCCTCCCCTCACACACACATACTGAGGAATCTACAAATAATAATTAAAATGTAAATAAGAGAAAACTAAATGTGAAATCTTCAAGACAGCCAATAAATCTGACTTATTTTTCTTTTTCCTGCTGTCATTTTAAAATCTGGGGACTTTATACATAATTCCCAAATAATATTCATTCTTGTGCAAAAGGGGAAAAGGAAAGGTTTTTAATTATCTAAAATAGCTAATTTGCTTATTGCCTACAGTGTTACACTCTGCCCTCTACTCGATAGACTCAGTGTTTGAATGATTTTTTCAGGTACTATTGCTCTTCCCCTGATTAGGTTGGCCTAATCTTTGTGATGGGAAAAGACTGACTTACCTGTATAGAAACTGTTGTTCTTCCAGATGTGGGTGCAGATGAGTATTCCACTCAAGTGTGCATGTGCCCAGTGTGTACAAGCCAGAGAATTTTGCCTAGCAATACCCATAGGGGCAGCGCTCATTCCCTGTGACTCTAGCCCCTCCCTGATTATTTAAGAGCAATGCTGCCCCAACCCCCCCTCAGTTCTTTCATATCAAACATCAAGAGTAGAGACCCCAGTGCAGAAGAGATGAAGGGTGGGTTGTGGAATACACATCTGCACCTGTATCTCAAGAACAACAATTACAATACAAGCAAGTAACTGTCTTCTCTCCGAGTGGTTGCAGATATGCATTCTACTCAGGTGATTCACAAGCAGTACTCCTAGTCAGTGGGGCTTAGAGTCTGCTCAAGGAATGGCTGCAGAACTGCCTTCCCCAAGTTTGCATCTGACCTAGACACAGTAGTAATCACACAGCATCTGGTAAAAGTACATATCGAAGACCAAAAAGCAGCCCTACAAATGTCCAATACTTGAAACATCACTGAGGAATGCTACTGATGTCACATGGGCCCTCATCAAATGAGCCCACAATCTCTGTGGGAGCATGGTCTGAACTACTTCATATGCTGATGTAATGAATTTGTCCACCTGGAAATCCTATGCACAGAGACCAACATCACCTCTCATCCAATCTGCACAGGAGATGAACAGACAAGGTAATGCCCAAAAAGGCTTAGTTCTGGTTCCTGTCAGTTCTGTGTTCCTGGGGAACCAGGACGCAAAACCCCTACTCTCTCTGGCTCACCTGAATCCCGCCCCCCAGCCTCTGCTTGAACCAGAAACCAAAAGCAATGAAAAGGCAGTGGGAGACACACCTAAACCCTTCCAAACAAGGGTGATAGGATTAAGGCAACTGCCCTAGCCTCATCTACATCAAAGATGTAAAAAGGAGGCACCTTGATTAGCACATCGAATGGAGAACAGAAGCCTCATCTACACTGAAGATGGAACAAGAATTAGCATACCGAATGGAGAACCAAGCTCCAAAGCAGGAACCACACTGATCTCTGAGATTGGCAAAGCAGGGACGCACTGTATGATGGGAGATCTCTGCTCTTGATGTTAATGAACCCACACCTGCACACACCCAGCTCCGCAGTTATCAGACCATTCTAGTTATTGATCTCCAAAACACTGAATCTGCCTGATTGCATTGTGAGCTCCCTCAAAGGAACACTGCCTATAGCCAGGAATGATCAGCTCCTATAGTCCAGCATAAAGAAAACCACTCTGATATACTCCCTTGAGTCATTGTCTACGCATAAACAAAACTAGTGTTCTCCCTTGAATCATTGTTTCTTCCCTACAAAAACCCTTACCAAAGTTCAAACTTCTGGTTCTGATGCCTGGATCCAAATGCTGCATCAGCTCCACTGGAACTTCCCCTTTTCCTGACTGATCGTGTTGGGGGCTCTGCCTGTCTCAAGCGCTCTGGACCCTAAGCTGAACAGCCTGTCTCCTGGGAATCTTTGAGCTGCACGGAGTGGTGAAACACCCCCCCCCCCTCGTCCCCCAACACTCTCTCTCCTCTCTTTTTTAGTCCAGGTATAACTTTCTACTTTTGTAATCAAACCTGGGATAGCTCTCTCTAATACCCCAACTGTAATTGTGTAGTGTTGTAAGCGTTTGATTGTTTTTCTCTCCTTGCATGATATCACTGTTAGTATCATAAGTTCTATCTACCTGGCAATAAACTAACTGTTATAATCAAGCTGGTTGCCAGTCTCTCTCTCCAAACTTCATTTACTCCTTTGTGTTCTTGGCTTCCCTATCTTGCTCTGCAGCAACGCTTCTTTTACCTAAGCCAAAGATCCTCGGAGTGCACAAAAATCCTATGGGGTTTGCTCATCAAAGGGGTTACTACTAGAACAATTGTAGAGTGAGGGGGGAGGCAGCTGTGAAGGGCTGCTCTGCCTAGCCTACGGAGTCCAGGGGCATGTAAGGGGGGCAAGCTGAATGTGCTGTTTGACCCAGTCTGCTCAGAAGTGCGCTCTATTCTGGTGTGGTGCAAAGGAGCATATAAAGGGGGCAGCTGAGAAGTGCTGCTCTGCCTAGCCTATGGAGTCCAGGGGCAAATAAGGGTGGCAGCTGAAAGTGCTGTTTGACCCAGCCTGATTGAGTCCAGGGGCAAATAAGGGGGGCAGCTAAAAAGTGCTGTTTGGACCCAGCCTGTTCAGAAGTGTGCTCTATTCTGGTGCGGTGCAAAGGGGCATATAAGGGTGGCCGCTGAAAGAGCTGTGTCACCCAGCCTGCTGAGTCCAGGGACATATAAGGGGTCAGCTGAGAGTGCTGATAGCCCGGTCCACTCAGACACACTCGGTAAATCTGGAATGTGTGTGTATATATATGTGGGGGGGTTTATTTGAATCTGGGGCTGGAGGAACCCAGCCCTGAAAATCTTAGGTCCTGCAGGATAGCTCCATTGGGAGGGGACTTGCATCCATATGAACACACAAGTAACACCAGCAGTACATTAAGAGAATCTCACACCCCCTTCCAGGAAAGTAACCCTAATAAATGAGCAAACCCCAAGGTGATGGGCAAATCTGATAATAGTTCTGTCCAGGAAGAATGCCAAGAATCGTCTCACATCCAATATGTGAAATCACTGTTCATTCCTGTTGGGAGTGTGGTTTAGGAAAGAAAACTGGTAAATAAATCATTTTGTTAATGTGAAACTGCAAAAGCACTTCTGACAAAAGTTTTGGATGTGGCTATTTGGCCACAATGTCTTTGAAAAACTGTATATACCAGGGGCTCAGCCATTAAGACATGCAGTTCATGTACTCTCCTTGCAGATGTTATAAGTACAAGAAAGGCTGTCTTCTGGCACAGGAGAGAGAGTGAAGAGGTTGCCAGGGGCTCAAACAGAGGTTCCATAAGGGTACCCAGGACAGTATTAAAGTCCCACAAAAGAATTGGCTCTTACACCATCGGGTGGAGACAAATGATTCCCGTTAGAAACCTCACCATATGGGGTTTGAGAAAACCGACTTTCTGTGGATGGGTAGATGAAATGCCAAGATTGCTGTGAAGTGAATCCTCAATGGGCTGAGGGAGAGATCAGAAGACTGAAGGTGCAATAGGTACTACAAAATGTCCTGAATACAAGCCAGCATTAGATGAATTTCCTGAGCAAGTGACTAAACTGAAAAACGTTTCCACTTGGTCATATAAGTCATCCTAGTAGGGGACTTCCTGCTGTTAAGAAACACTTGTTGAACGGTTTCTGTATGTTGTTCCTCCTCATCTAGAGAGCCATATAGATATCCATGCCGTGAGATGCAGAGTGCTGGATGCAAAACTCACTATGGTGCCAAGTTAGGCTGGAATGAAGAAGAGGTGATATGGGAGGTTAAACTGATAGACTGAGGTCAGAGAACTGACAGTGCCTCAACCAAGCTGTAGCAATGAGAATCAATTTGACATGATCTAACCTCAGATTGAGGGATGACTGGGACCAAGGGGAAGACATACACCAGAGCTGATCCCCAATTATAGTGGAAAGCATTAGTTAAGGAGTCTGAACTGAGACCCGCTTAAGGGCAAAATTAATGACACTTTTGTCTCATTTCAAAGAAATCAACAGACAGAATGCCCCATTCAGGAAAGATGGACATCAGCACACTGGACTTCAGAGACCACTCGTGATTCTGGGAGAAATATCTGCTAAAGTGATCTGCCAAGTGGTTCTGGATCGCAGGTAAGTGAGTAGCTATGGAGGTGATGTTCTACCTGCTACAGAACTGCCACACCTTTATTACCTCCTGACGCACCTGGCTGAAGCAGGCTTCTCATTGCTTGTTCACAATACATTGTGGTTTTATTACTGGTGAGTATATGAACCATCCTGCCCCAATGTTATCCCGAAAGGCTCAGCAGGCATTGTAAATGGCCCGGAACTCCAGGACATTGATATGGAAGAAAACTTTCTGTCAGAGATGGACTAGGTAATACATAGTCCTGCCCTGAGGGCAGGGACTGTACTAGAAGACCTCTCGAGGTCCCTTCCAGTCCCACACTTCTATGATTAAATGCCCCTAGATGTGCTCCTCAGCCAAATGGGGAGGCATCACTGACTATATAGCCTTGGTTGGTGGGGAATGCGCAACTGGAACACTCTGGTATACGTTGCTCTCAACTGTTCAGGATCTCCACAGGCACTCGGAGAAGACTGTCCAGCAAATTACAACTCGGGTGATAAATCAACTTCAACCACACTTGAAGAGGGCAAAGATGTAGCCTTGCATGCTGGATGACAAAAGTGCATGAAGCCATATCACCTAAGCCAGGGTTGGCCAACCAGTCAGAGACTAAGAGGCAAAAAATTGCTATAGATACTGCAAAGAGCCACATTTACCTTTTCTGTGTGTGTGTGTGTATATGTATATACACACATACACAGTACAGTATAAACACACACATACATACTGGACGCACATACATTGAAACAATAATTTACAATAAGACAAAACAATCAAAATGTTTATTGTAATATATGTTGCAATTTTTGACTCAGTGGGACTTTTGGCAATCCTTGCTTTCAACGATCCTTTTAAAATCTGGCTTTCATTTGGTTGAGGCCACTCGAAGTAATTCCCTCACGTGTGTGTCAGTTAGAACAGATCGATGCTTAGATTTCACATGTTTCAAAGTTGAGAAAACCGATTCACAAAAGTAAGTTGACCCAAACATTGACAGTAGTCTGAGCGCAGCCCGTTTGACACTGGGGTATTTCTCCTTCGGTACAGTTCTCCAGAACTCAAGGGTTCCTTCCTTTAGAAAAGACTTAAGTTTGTCATCCTCGGAAAGTTCAATCATCTCAATCTGAGACGTTGCTTCATCTGTGACTAACGGGGCTTTCAAACAGTCAGCATCAACACTGAAAGGGTCGACCAGGAATGTAATCTGAGGCCTTTTCAGCTGTAGATCATGGAATCCTTCCACGAAACCATCCTGAAGTACTTCAATCAATGTTGCATACCGTGTTGTGCTCCTTTTCAAGATTTCGGGTGCTTGTTCACTTGCATTTAACACTGAGGGAAAATGTGTTAGTTCCCCCATTTGAAGTTGCGCCTTGAACAGCTTGAGTTTGTTGACAAACGCAAATACACTTTGCACCAGATCTGGCAGCATCTTTAACTTCCCTTGGAGATCCAGGTTCACTCTGTCCAGATGTCGCAGCATGTCCACCAGAAATGCCAGATCTAAAATCCATTGTGGGTCTGAGAACTTGGGGTATTCCTTTTGCTTCACTTCCATGAACAGCTTCACAGCGTCCAAAAGTTCAAAAAAACAAAAAAGCACTTTACCTTTTGAAAGCCACCTTGCAGTACAGTGAAGTGGCTGGTCACCGGAAAGGCCTTAGTCGAGCTCAGCAATGAGATTCTTGAATTGTCTGTGGTTGAGAGTGTGTGTATGAATATAATTTACTATTTCCAGGATGGGTTTCATGACGTGATCCAAATGTAGCTTTTTAGACACCAGTTGCTCCCGATGGATGATACAGTGAAACAACCAGAAGTCAGGGAACCTTTCGTCAGCTCTGCATAGCCCCACAAGTCCATTCACAGATCCGACCATAGATGGTGCTCCGTCCGTTGCTATTGCTGCAAGTTTTGGCAAAGGCAGATTTGTTTTTGCAAAAACATCTATCAGTGTTTCTTTCACATCGATGCCCCGGGTTCTGTCTTTTCATGGTACGATATCTAGGAGTTCTTCGTTGATTACACAATCATTTGACACAGTCCGTACAAATATTGCCAATTGAGGTTTGTCCTGTACGTCACAAGACTCATCCAGCGTGATAGTGAGGTACTCACATTTCTGAAGATCAGAATATAACTGTGATTCAATTGAATCATTGATTTCAGATATTCTGTGCTCAATTGTGCGGCGTAAGAGTTGAAGGTCTGAAACCATTCTTTTCAGATTATCATTTTCTGGAGACAAGATGGAAACAACATCTGCGAGGCATTTTTTTTTTTTTTAAACAAACTCACCTTCGTTGTAAGATTTTTTAATGCGGGCAATGCTCCAAGTGATTTGATACGAGGCATGTAACCATCTGGGAGTGCTTGGCAAATTTACGGAACACTTGAGTCTGTTTCTCGATTTGACTTTTCAAAGTTTTTAGTTTGTGTGAGCGAAGTTCAGTACCTTTTGGAAATTCCTGATCGATGTTAGCATCGTGTGTGTTGAGGTGGCGCTAGAGATTTGAAGACGTGAAATGTGCCAATGAAGTCTGGCATATCAGACAGAGTGGTTTGCCATTACGTTCAACGAAAAAATATAAACTTTCCCATTCTGTGTTCTTCTTCATATTTGCACTTATTTTTACATTTTCATTCCATGTTTAAAGAGGGTTATCACTTTCTGCAAACTAAAAACAAAATTTCAGACATTGCCAAAACGTTCACCACAACAATCTTCAAATCCGCACATGCACCTTTTTGATTTTTAATAAGAAGCTACAAGATTGGTTAATAGTGTAGCGATCCAGCTCTAGGTTTTCTCTCCGAACTATTTTGCATGGACCGTTGTTAATGGGCAGCCTGTGAGTATGTACCCAATCAGTGTACAGTGGAGTGTATGTGTGTGTGTCTGCGCGCAGCCCAGCCTCTTGCCCTGTTAGTGTAGAGCAGACCTGGATATTGACTTTCCCCTCATGTCCTAAACTTTAAACTTCAAATGCATACAACACACAAATAAAAATCAGTAATAGATGCAAAAATATTAACCAACCATTTCCTAAAATGTGAAATTCTATGTTTACTCATAAGAGCCGCATTTGTATGAGCACAGAGCCGCATGCAGCTCGAGAGCTGCGGGTTGGCCACCCCTGACCTAGGCTATGTCTACACCGACTGCTGCCATCAGATCGACTTATCTGGATTGACTGAGTGGTCACAGTGAAGACCCGCTCAGTTGATCCAGAAGTCGACGTGCTAAAAACACCTCCTCAAGTAGCATAACGCTGAGTCGAAGGGAACACAGTTCCCGTCGGCACAGTGCAGTGAAGACGGCGTGCAGAAGGGAAGCACAGCAGTCGACGGGAGTTACACAAGCTATTCTGTGTAATTTGCGTCACTCCTGTCGACTGCCGCCGAATCTCCAGGTAAATGTAGACCAGGGCCTAGTAACTTTAGAAATACTCAGACTGTTGTTGAAAGTTGAAATTGTAATGCCAGACATACATACTGAATTCCCTGAAATCATTAGTTTGGCAGAAATGCTCTCAAACTCAGAGTAGTTGCCCCAATGATCTTGATTTTTTTAATTGGTGTTAATGTCTACTTTTCTCCACTCAATATGAGACCCAGATGGTCAAAGTGACAGTATGACTTACACATGGGAGAGGTCTTGATCTCTGGACCTGCTTCTCACTAACCAATCATCCATGGGAAAACATGAATACCTCTTTTTCTGAGGTAAGCTGATAGTAAAGCTATGCATTGTAAAAGCACGAGATGCTGAGGAGAGACTGAAGGGAAGCACAGTGAACTGATAGTGCTGATCTGCCACAACAAATCTCATAAAACTCCTGTGGCTTGGAAGATTGCCATGTGGAAATAAGCATTCTGAATATCTAAGGCAGCAAAGCAGTCATCGGGTTCGGCAGAGGAAGGATAGTTGCTAGGGTGATCATATGCAACCTTATGTATCTGAGGTATTTGGTGAGGTCATGGAGATCGAGGATAGGTCTCATCCCACCTTTAGATTTGGGGATCAGGAAATACCAGGAATAGACTCCCTTTTCCCAGTGCTGTAGGGGAACCTCCTCTGTAGTTCCCTGCACAAGCAGAGTCTGGACCTGCTAAAGGAGCAGAGTCTTGTGAGAGGGGGCCCTGGAGAGAGACAGGGTAGGGAGAGGGATGCACAGAAACTGTGTGGCATAACCCGATATCATGGTGCTTGGGATCATTTTGTCTGTGGTAACTGTATCCCAAGCACTGTAAAAATGAGAGAGCCTGTCCCCAATCTGAGGAGACAGACAGGGATGTTACAACTGGAAAACTTCCCTGAACAGGCAAGTCAAAATGGCTGCTTGGTGGACACTTGAGGACAAGGAGCTGACTGGTTGAAATTGAACCCAGAAGATCTCCTCCTATGAGATCTATGACTCTTCCAGTAAAAATTGTGCTGTCTCACAGGAAAGAATGACTGGCAGAAAAACCACTGCAAGCGGTATTGTGCTGCTGTTGTTGACCCCCATAGTGATGCCTCTTTGGGGCTGGGATACAAATGCTCAAGGAACGCAAAGTGGTCCAGGAATCCTTAAAGGAATGTAAAGTTTTGTCAGTCTTTTCTGAAAATAAAAAGCAATCCTCAAAAGGTAAGTCCTCTATATTCCGCATCAAGAGCTATGCCCAAATTCTGCAACCACAAGGCCCTCCTCATTGTCACAGCTGATGTCATAATTCAGAATGAAGCATCCTCCAGAGCTGAATGCAAATAAGTCCTGGTTACTTGATGGACCTCTTCAATGAAAGTCTACATTCCTCCCTGGAGCTTTCTGGCAACTTCTCTGTAAACTCAGACTTTGCATCCAATTAATTAAGTCATATTTGGATAATAGTGCTTGCTGATTTGTGATGAAGTCATATAATTTTTTCTCCTCAAGTCCAGTGTCTTGGACTCTTTGTCCTTAGAGGTGGACTTATATCTTTCCTGTTGTGATATGTCATTTACCGTTGTCACCACAAGAGAGTTAGGAGCTGGATGGGAATAAAATCACTTGAAGTCCTTCCTGGGGACATAATAGCACTTTTCAGAACTCTTAGCTATAGGTGGTAATGAATCTGGGGTATTCCAAAGGGACTTGGCAGAATCCAAAAGGGCTTTATTTATTGGGAGAGCCACTGTTCCTGAAGCCAAGAACTGGAGGATATCCAGAAATATATACATGTTCTCTTGCACAAACTTGGCCTCAATCCCCAAGATTGAAACTATAAGCCTGACAAGATTTTGGTATCACAAAGTCCTCAGGCACCGGTGAGAAAGTCTGGTATTGCAGAGTCACCTGGAGAGGAAGGAGGAGGAGGATGTGAAGGTTGCTGTGACGGGGCAGGTTCCTGCAGGAGAGGGTCAGTCTGGACCAGCTCAGGAAGAATGACTTCAGATAGCATCTGTAGCTCAGGAACAGAAAATCCATCTGCACCAGTGATCTTGGCCGGGACTGCATCAAAGAGCAGGATCTTCCAGACCAAGGCACATCTCAAGGATTCCAAGGAGGTCACTGGGAATAGAAGGCATTGGTGGCCAGGAAGTACTAGGCTAGGGACCACAATCCCTACCGCAGGAATGGTGCTGATCCCAGTACCAGTGGTGATCTGATGATTGAGAATGGTGCTTCAAAGGTAAGGGGGAAAAGGAAGAAATCTCTGAACCAGATCTCAAGGAACCTTAGAAGTCATCTGGTGGGAATGGAGTCACCCCTGAGGAAGCAAACAAACAATCAGCCTCATCCAGCCCACAACACAAAGAAGGTAGCAGTGTCAAGGATGAATGGGTAATTGACGCTGTTGGTACTGGGAAAGTCATCGCCCTTGTAATTGGCATCGGACCAATAATGGTGCTGAGATCAAGGCCAGTATCAAACCTGATGAAGGTGTCTGTTAAGGACACTGTCAGTGCCAAAGACAGCATCTCCACAATTAACTGCTCAGCACTGCAAAGGACACGGGCAGCACTTTGCAGTCTGAGCTCTGGACAGTGAGGAATGTGGTGTTGACAAGCAAGACAACTCCACAACTTGACCGGACAGTGCCAATGGCACAGCAGAAGACAGTGATGTAGAAGCCATGATAGCTGACACCTGAACTACACAGAAGTCAGGAACAGAAAGGCAAAGCAGGACTGATCCTATCCAGTATGCCAATTGCATGGAGATGGTGGGTACTGATAATGTCATTGTCAGTATCAGACTCAACGGATGCTCCATGTCCATAACTAATGTCAATGGTATAAAGTCCAATTGATCTCGGCACAGTATCAGGGAGCGGTTAGAAGCACAGTTCCATAATACATACCAGAGGACACGCAGTGACAGGCAATGTTTAAACTCCAGAAAAGGCATCTCCCACAGCAACTATCTATCTTAACTACTATAACTAGACCTAAGGGTACCACTAAGCTACACTAACAATGAACTATATACAATAAATTCCAGGAGAAACTGAAAAAAAACACTGAGGTAAACCACCACAACTCTAGCTGCAGGGAGAGAGAAGGAACTGAGGAGGGTTGGGACAGTGCTGCCTTTATATAGCCAGGGAAAGGCAAGAATGATAGGGTGCAAGCCCTGCCCCAAGGGTAATGCTAGGCAAAATTATCTGGCTGAGGTATGCTGAGGACATGCACACCTACGTGGAATACATATTTACAACTGCTCAAAGAACTATATAGTATGACTTAGCTGACTAGTCAAGCAGATCACATTCAAAATACTGAGTACTTGAAAGATTCACTACAGATTGTGACAATCCAATAGCTCAAATATATTCCTTAAAGAGCTGTTAGAACAATTATGAATAAATAACAAGTTTGTTCAAGTTATGATGGATTCCTAGATAATTCACAAACAAAACAAGGCCAAACCCAATAAATAAGTAGTTTGCAACAAGTAGTTCAACAAGCTGATTCCAAGGCTCCCCAAGTCTGCATTTTCATGTTAAATGTTTGTCTGTCTGTCATATGAGGGCTTATTTAGGTAGGTGCAGATTTCTACCAGAAACATTTGTCCAGGCCTAGTTCATCTTTTGGCCAAATTTCTACAATTATTAGTAACAGACTAAGTCAAAAGACAAATTCCAAAGACTGCCACCTCCGCTTCCAGTTCTAAATAGAACCTGGAAGTACAAAGGTTTGTGAAAATAACAAAACAAAACAAGGATATTTGCATATATTCAAACTATTGACCCTGAAAAAAAGTCCAATGTGGGTTCCATTAGAGTTCTGGTTGAAGGTGTAGGTCCGCTCATGTTTCACTTGAACTGATAAATCCATTCCCAATTATTATGTTTGTCAAACATTTCTTGAATTTCTGATCACTTGCTTTTACAAACATTTATTAGGCACCTGTCACCATAGAAATTTAAGCATTATAAGAGGCCTTCAAGAGCTCAGTAAGCGATCAAATAACGCGCTGACTTTCTGCCTGGAGCTTTACAGGTCAGCTAGGATAGGTGGTATTAAAACCTCTTAAAATTGTAGACTGTCGCCTTAAATTCCAGGGTTTTTCCTGGTTCTGTTTTTCCCCAGCTGGGGGCTCCATAGGGAAGTGTGTGATCTGGGCCAGCCTAGCAGCAATCTGCAGCCAGACAGCCCTTACAAAGATGGAGCGAGTTGTACATCTGTTTTAGAGAGTAGCCTTGCTTTGTCTCTCCGTTCTTGGGTTCTGATTGCGGAGTTCCACGACAACCTTCCAGCGACAGTATACTATGTTTTTATCTAACTTCTCTGTGTGTCTGCTGTGTACATAACATAGGAAACCAACATTTAATTAGTTGAAAAGTCTTCACTAAAGCAGTGAATGATGCAGCTGTTTCTAAGCAACCGGATTTGTGCTTATCCTGTATTTGCAGGGAGTTAATTCCAGATATGCAGACCCATTAGATAGAAAGCTCTACCACCACCATACACAAGCTTCATATGGCATCAAGTTCTAGTGTTCCAATGAGCATAGATCATATAACAACTCAGAGGTGGTACCCAACATAGTTTGAGCCTAGACCATTTAGGACTTCATACAGGATAACCACTACACAGAATGTCACCTAGTAATGGATTCTGAGCTTTTTAATATAATTAATGATTTTTAAAAAAATCTGGGAAGCAACTGACCTTTCTTTCCTAGACATATTTATATTTCTTTGACATCACATGGAGTTATGAATTAGAGCCCCACTTCTACCAATAGATTAATCTGGTCATCTGCCTGAATCTAATTTCCTCCATGCAAAGTCCCATTAGTGCAAAATGCTAATATTTACTACCACTAGACATTCCAAGAGAGAGACCAACGTAAGTAGAAGAATTTGGCTCTGATTGTGAGTTCTGATAGCAAAGGCACAATGCTGGGTTTCTTCTCCCAGTATAATCTTGGATTTTCAAAAGCAATCAGCATTGGCTTAATGTGGCTCCCATTTAAGTTAATGGGAGCCCGTGTCTTCAATGGGAGCACTTTTGAAAATCTGACCTTTGATGCCACTTTCCCTTTTCACTCCTCTTTCTTCCCATTTCACCACTGAATGTAAATTTCTTTTATCAGTTTGGGTCCTACTTGTGACAAATTAATTTGAGCCTTAGCAGTTGCTGTAATATTCCAATTATTGGCCTTGATCTTCAAGTCCAGGACTGGTGGGAAGGGGAATCAAAGATGATTTTACACCAACTTTGAGTTACCTCATACATTGGACTACAGGTAGCCAGGTCAGGCAGCTGTAATTTAGCAAAGGATCATTGCAGTAGCTCAGGAATGCCCCCCCTCTCTAGCAAGTTCTGTATACTCAGGGCTGTGAGGGGGCCCATGCACTGGTGGTATTATTGGGGTTGAGGATCTGGCCCCTTGAACCTGCCTGCTTTTGAGGTAGTGCTTCCTTTCTAAGAAATATGGTCTTTCTTTCTGTACCTCTTCTTCATTTTCTCTTTCTGTGTAGAGCTTCCACTCCTCCCTTATTTTATTCCTATCACCTCTTCTGTTATTGCTCACTGGTACTTCCCTCCACTTCCATTGCCTATCATCTCACAATCTTTCTTGTCCCTCTCCTCTATGCTCCTGTTGACTCTTGCCTTTTTATTATAGCTACTTTTTGCACACTTATAATTTAAATTGTTGCTTGAATGACTTTTATATTCCCATTTCAAAATTTGCCCAGCTAATTTAACATCACTGCAGCAAGGAATGACCACTATTAGTGTGCATACCTCTAACCCTGCCAATGCCCAAATCTGGAACACTTGTGTGACAAACACCCAAAATGAGGGAGGGAAGGATGAGTGGACAGATACAAATAAATTCATGCTGGAAACAAAATATGGTGGGAATTCATTCATTTAGTGTAATTCACTCTTTCTGTAACCTCAGTTTCAAATTTTTTATTGCTGATATAAACAATTTTCAGCAATAGAAAGGAGAGGACACCAAATGCGTGTGGAAATTAGGAAATTTCACAATCTAAATGAATGACATCCCTTGAAATGAGGTATGTGACCGTGGGTTTGAAACAATCATGGGGAGCACCACATCAGGTTGGAATTGGCCCTATGAATTACCGAGGTTAATATTTTGATATGGAGCACTCCCTATTGCTTTTATTCACAAATCTGACATGATTCAGGACCTGTAAATGCCTGTAAGAAAATGTAAAAGTCAAAGTCAGAGTTCTAGTAGCAAATTAAGTTACCCCTATTGCACTCCTGTCCTGCTTTGAACTAATGTAAATAGATTATTGAGAAAATGCCAAAGCTAGGCATTGAAAAGGCCAAAGTGAATACAAAATGGTATTATTTTATTGTATTTCTGATATTGCCCTGATGGTAATCTGATTGGTGTACATTCTTGCTAATTAACAGCTCTATCTGCAACCTATTTATTATATGAAAATAATAGTGGTACAATGCTAAGGTGACAGATAAAGACAGGAAATGAAAAAGGGCTCATCAGCAATGTTAACTCAACAGCATTTACAGAGTGGAAAAGCTTTTAGCAGGGAAATAAAATTTGTGCTTCATCTGCTGGCCTCAGAGATCCTTACCTTGAGACAATCGTTGGTAGGGTCTCAAGAACAGAGGAATGGTGCTGCAAAGCAGCTGTCCTCTCTCATATTTCTGCAAAGACCAGGGAAGAGCGAGTCTCTGCCATACATGGATCTAGTTGGCCATTGTTTTTTGGATTTTTTTTTTAAACAGGAGGAAAAAATCTTTAAGGTGGACCAAAAAGTTAAGCTTCCTAGGCTTTACGGTGGCATAAGTATTTAAGCCTCCTCAAATGTTAAAGAGTATTAAATATTTAGGGAGTTAAGCCACTAATGACACACATTAGTCATTAACCACTAATAATATACATAGGCAAGCACACTCTTATACATGAATTTAAGTAGGTAATTCTTTAAGGAAAACTGAGGATTACTAAAATACATTCAAAGATGCACACAGGTGTGAACTAAAAAAAAATGCACACGCATGTTTATTCTCTTTATAGGAAGGAACACTCAGACAATTAACTAACATAGCTTTCAGTACAGTTCATAAAACTTTACTATTATGAAGTCAAGTGCTGTGCAAGAGCTGTATATTATTATTATTAATAACCAACCAATATTTTTCAGACTAGACGATTGAGTAGGGCTGGTAAAATTTTTCCATTGAAATTATTATTGATGGAAAATTAAGTTTTCTATTAAACTAAATTTTTGGCAAAAATATCAGCTTTCCACAGTGATTTCAATTTTTTTTGTTTTTGTGAAAAAAGTCTGAGAACTGAAAAGTTTCCAGCTTTCACCTGAAAACCAAAATAGTTTGGCTGAAAATAAATATCTCAATTCAGATATACCATCTTAGTGCCTCATGGAAATTATAGTTTTAATTTTTCTGTCCCCATTCTTCTCTGGGCTGGGCTTCCCTCTCAGATATCATTTCCCATGATGCACATTGGCCATGGTACTCCCATGATGCATTGCCTTGCCTCACAAAGAGGGGAACCATGGTGCATCATGGTAAAGGTAATCTGATCAGGGACCCTTGTCTATAGAAGAATGGGAGTATGAGTTACCTAAACTACAACTTCAATGAAGCACCGTAGTAGTTACAAATCAAACTACTTTGGTTTTAGATTTCTGGCCAAAAAGTCAAAATTTTCTCTCATGGATATTCCCATTTGTTCAGAGACCAAGCAGCAAAATTTTCATCCCAAAAGATGAATTCTTTTGAAAAGAATATATAAAGTTATAAGCATATAAAACAAGGAGATTTCCATTAAAACAATTCTGCAGTCTTAATGACAGTGCTTGCTACCAGATGAATGTTATAGTGTAAAGACGAGGTACTTTAATTCACTCCCATAAACTGCAGAAGGTTCATCAGGGCTCTTACAGGTCTTTCTTCAAGACCCTCTGTCTGAATGGCACTCTGCTAGCTTAAGTGATTGGAGACCTTCAAGGGGTAAGGGTGTATCCTGGCCACGAAGAGATGAGGGAGTGGGAATGTTCTCCTTCTCTCCCAGCTGGCAGCAATGAGGAAGGAGAATAAAAGGGGAGGCCCTCTCCCAGCAGCCAGCATGAAGGGAGAAAGGTGAAGTTCTTACATGATATGCCATCATGTCACAGCATTACAGCTCAACATAATGATGATTTGCAACAGTGCAATTAGACCAGACTAGACTAGCAACAGTGTGACTAGATGTTACATTAGGACATGATTAATTTGTGACTCTGTGACTTTATTAGATGACAAGTAGCTGTCCAGCTGTTAAAATTGAGTAGTGCAGCTCTATCTGGTCTTTGTTCAGTGCTGGATTTTTCCATAACACGAGTGAATAGAAATAAAGAATACTGAGCATGATTCTGCTCTCATTTCCACCCTGGTGTGAAAGGAGAATCAAGTTTATAAATCACGTAAGATGAAATGTATTCCACTTACATAAAACCTGAGCGGTCCAGTTCTATGTAAGCGAAGTGCTACCAGTGCAGGGCCACTAGCCCTCTACAGCTGCTTTCCCTACTCAACTCACATGGAGGGGCTACCAGGGTACAACAGCAGCTGCACCCCTCAGCACCAGTTGTGTTGGGTCCTGAGACAAACTGATCTACGTAAATGTTGAACCATTGCCCCAGGCCTGCCCCAAAACTATCCACTGTCATCCTCAACCTTCTATGCTGATCCATATAGGCCCAGTGCGGAGACTTCTTTTGTGGCTTGCTCAGCCAGCTGATCCTGGTGCATCCCCCCTTTGATCCTTAAGTAGTGAAGAGGGCAGTGTGCTTGCTACCCTCCACACAATGGATGAATTTCAGTCATCCCGAATACATTGTTCTACCATTTTTAAACTCTCCTGATTTCTTTTTTCAACATGGTCATAGAGCTTTAAACAACATTTAGTTAGTACAAATATCCACTAATCTCTGTTCTTGGTAAGTGTGCATAACACACAGTAATCTCCACAGGAGCTACCTGTGCCCATCAATGGCAGAACAGATGTTGAATTCAAATTTTTTATCAGGGTGAAATTCTTACTATACAAGTAATCCTAGCTAGCAGGGAACAACCTTAGTTGTTTCTAGAAACACTACATGCTGAAAGCAACAACTGTATTTGGAACACAGACCTCTACACTTGGAACAAATCAAGGAAATTCTGAGATGTCCTGAGATGGTGTAGGTTCCATTATCAAAAGCTTACACATACTCCCCTGTTTGAATTTATACAGACAGCAGTGACGTCACATATGTTTATTTAACCAACTCTAACTGCTCTGAGTGAACCTTTACTCTCCAAACACATTGCATTACAAGTAACAGTGCTAGGCTATTCAGAACTTACTAGGCTCCCTGGGAGTGTATCAGTTAAATAAAGTAAAAAATTCAAATCAGGAAGTTTATTATTTTTTCACTGATATATTTGACATCACCTTTGGAGAGTGAACAAAGACACACTGTGAAAGGGAGAAACCGGCACAAAATGTTACAGTGTGTTTTTTATGAATGCAGAGGTATATTTAAGCAAAGAAAGACATTCCACTTCTCTCCTGAGACTTCCTTCATTCAGCTGAATTATAGTGCCACATTCACACCACTACAATTCAGGCTGTGTCAGCAGTTCAGATACTGACTCCTAATTGCAGGAGCTTATTACTTGATCATAAAAATTAACGGTAGGCTGAAATTTAGCATTAGTTGGTGTCAGTTCCAGAGCAATTGACTATAATTTTTTTAAACAAAATGTTTCATCATTAAAAAGGAACAAGTGGAAAATTCCACTATAGACATTCCTTCACCCTTACTTTTCATAACTCAAATATTATTCTGATAAAAATAAGATTTGGAAAGAGTTTTGCCAATAACAGTCTAGTATTTTTTTTTCTCCAAGAGGATCTATTGAGAATCACACATTACCTCCAGACTTCCATCTGCGAGCATGCATCCACCTCAGTGGAGACCACAATGCAGCAACCAACCTTCTGTCTAAACAGTATTCCTTTCAGACGAGCTTAAAAACCTCTCCATAATGGATCATCCACAGACAGGCTATAAGTCATTCACCCTACCTAACAATTGTTAAAAGATAAGACAAGCTTTCATTACTGCATGGTGGGAGAGCTGGGTAAATTAGTGAGGAAGAAAGATCAAGCTGGGGGAGGAGGAAGTGGGGTCTTTCAGCGAGGGATCAGAAGGCACTCCTGAACCCTTCACTGTTCAGGAAGACGAGAACGTAAGAGAGAAGCACGCTAGATGAGGAGAAGGAGAGGTTAATGAGAAGTGAGTGAGAGAAGATGGCTAGGATGGCCCAGCATTGAAGCAGAAAGAAGTAGGTCAATTTGTTGAGGAGAAGCACAAGTCAGTTGATTCCTTTTGGTCAGACATGGGAATGTGGCTTGACAAGGTGGTTTAGTCTGATAAAATTAAGTGGACAAAATAACCAGGTCACTGGACGATTATGCATCACCTCACTATCTGTTTGAATGTCCTTATTAGCTGAGGAAAAGTCAATCAGCCAAAGGTGTGTAAGCTGAGTGATGCAAATCCCACATAGCTCTGAGCTTACTGTCTGCCCAGAACTAGGGGAAGCAAGATTCTGGGAATGGGATCCACATTTCCTACACCAGTGGGAAACACTAACATAGGGCGTTAACCTAGACCTGCATTTCTGAAGAACAAATATAATAAGACACCTAAAATGTTAAATTTTATACAACAATCTATATTTTTACCAAAATATATATTATACAATAAAACTATATACACACTTTCTAAGTTTCTGTGAATGTTTTTCTTTTACAAAAAATAAACTGAAAAGCCTCCCTATAAAATGTAATGAGTTAGGAAGCCCAGTAACAGCTTTTCAATAAGAGAATTCATCCCTACAGCTTTTCTCTCATGAAAAGTTTAATACAGAACACTACTGTATTTTTAGAGGTAGATTTGCTTTTACATGTGGCCCAGGGTTTGAAAAACCAACTATGCTGAATTGAGGCATACAGTACACAAGAACATAGTAATTGTGGTAAACTAGTGGTTCACAATGTATGTGAGCTGATGGACTAAGTCTCTGTAAACTGTCATTTAGTGCTAGCATCTTGTTTAGCGAAGACATAGCATGCAGCAGGAAGCTGATCATCAAAGCTCAGAAGAGTGATTGATCTCAGAAATGGAAGAATCTGCTTTGCTTTTTTAGATATTTTCTTCATTTTGGTCATAGTAAAGAAGAATACAGGAATGTAGTTGACAAATCAGAGTTTTTAATCAGGAGGTGTTGTCATATCACTGGGGCAAAACATTTTTTTCCCCAGAGATATGTTAACGCCCCATAATCAAAATAAATGTTACATGTGAAGTATAGAGATCAAAGTACTTTGAAAACTGTAAGCCACATCAAGTATTCTTATAATGGAGAAAGGGCTGTTATAAAAATATTTTATTAGTAGTTTAAAGAAGCCTGCTTTTAAACTTGCCAACAGCTCAGGTTAAGTAGGTGCATACATTAACATCAGTGAAAGAAAAATTAAACCTTACATTGCACTATTTTAGATTATCTATTGTCTCTGTACTACATGCAACAAGCAAGCAAGTCAAGGAAAAACAAGTGAATCAACTGGAAAGATGATTTATAAATACTAAGCATTTCTGTTGCTATAATTGAGAAATTCTGTTTACTTATTTACTTTGTTTACTTTGATTGTATTTTACTAACTTTAAAACATTTGAAAACGGAAGAAATCTAAAAATATAATGATCTGGGGTTTTGCTTTAGATCTTCTCTTATGATTTGGCTATAACAACCTGAAAGCTAAATTATTAAAATTAAATTTAAAGCCCATCCCCTTCTAAAATGTAGTACATATAACTTTAGATTAATATTTCATAGAGTCTCAAAAAAAAGCACAATAAGGAAGGACATAAACTCCTGTCTCTGCATAACATATTTGGGTTTGTGCTTATGTACAGAAATAGAACATATAGCTGACAAATACTAGTAGTCAGTGGCAGGTTCTCTCTGAACATTAATTAGAGACTCAAGAAGGTCAATCATGAATGCAGTAAGAAAAAATAAATCCTTAAGAAAAAAATACGACTTACCAGACGGACAAGCTTGGCTGTTTCTCAAGTACAGAGGAAGTAAATGCTTCTACCCTTGTACATGCAGATCTTGTTTATTCAGCCCTTTCAGAAGGTTTGCACTTGAGAAAGGTTTAAGTTTAAGTCAACTCCAAGAATCTGTAAGGGAGAAAGAGAAGGGGATAAGAGAATAAAAGAACCTCAGCTGCTGGCTGGTTCTACTGTTCTAGAAGCATTTGAGCTATTTTCAGCAGCATATGAGTTTGCCTACAATCAGAATGAAAATGCAATACAGAAAACCAGCCTTCTCCCCACACACACACAAATCAGGAAACCCACAACAACAATTTTGTGCACTGTCCAAATTTTCATTTAAAGAAACAGAAGGAACAAGTAATGTTGCTGAGGGAAAACAGTGTAAAAAACACATCCGGGGCCTTTAAGACAATATTACCTCTGGGCTCATGAAATGAACCACTATATTTTCTTTTAGCTTGGAAAAGTAATTTCAAGTTTAATCATCACTGAAGATGCTGTGCCATCTCTACAAAAGAGTTTTTCTCTGAGCTGGAAGGGCTTTCTCTTTTGCTCATTTTGTATTCAAGTGTTTTTGATCTAGTTGGTGTCAGTGTCTGATGACAACCCAGTCTCCTAAGATAGGCGCCAGCAGTTTATTTTCAGTCTGCATCTACATTTTCAGTTTCATGAACTATGCTATTTTTAATGTCTGGATATTTTTGACTGTGGCCTGAGACTGTTGACACTGTACCTTATTTGTCAGTAAGGACTGGGGACCATTCAGTGACATAATAGAGTTACCCACATACCGGCCCCCATCTATTGCAAAAATGACATGGAAAACAAAGCGTCTAACACAAGTTGGGCTAATGATCACTGGAAAACTTAGCTTCGTGCTCATGCTCTTCTGGTGCATGAAAGCCATTTCTCTGGGGGTCACAGATAACATCAGTAAACTGAAATCAGTGAAGAAACAGCCATCATCACTTAACCTTCTGCAGCTTCTTCTGTCATGGGAAGAAGCTTTTCAGGATGTTCTCTATACATTTTTTCCTACCTATTGGGGCAAGCACAGCTGACTGTGTGCATCATCAAGACAGCTTCTCACATCCCATCACATCATTATATACTGCCCTTCACAAGTCTGTTATTTCCATTAGAAGGGGGAAAAAATAGTGATCTGAAACTACTTTCTAATCTGGATCCAAAACAAATCCATGCTGGGTAGATTATAACATGCTTTATTACATCTTTAAATCTAGCTCAGATTTTTATTTAACTGGTTAGCTCATTTGGATAGGTTTTATGAGTTCAATCACGGGACAGCTACAGCTTCTTATTTGCTGATGTATGGTACAAGAATGGCTGGCATTTGAAGAATATTTTTCCTGACGCCTGAATCAGGATATCAGACAAAAATGCAGCAGCACCAATGTAGTAAAGAAATTTTATATTGGCAATTTAAACAAAATATGAATGAGCACCTAAAGGTTCCTCATAAATGTCCAATTAAAAATAACGTGCTCACCAACCATAATTCATTACCAATCACAGTGATGAAGCTGTCAAAGTCTGAAAATGAAAAAGAACCTATGTTTCTACGTAAGGGGAAGGATTCTCACAAAACTGATCCTTACCATTGTTAGTTAACAATTGTTCTTAAACAGGGGCACTAACAACATAACCATTAAATATTTGACGCTAAGTTAAGCATTATTATTGTTTCTTTCCAAGTTGTCATCCCTGTTGACACATATGCACACAATTAGAATGAAGGAAATGTTACAAAAATTGATGCCCAGTCACCTTCTCAACTGGTTGAATGTCAGCCAAATCAATCTAGGACCACTATCTTACCACAAACATTCATCCATAGAAGTACAGAAGAGTTCAGCTCTATTACACTATAGACTGATATCACTAAAAGTTTAAGAACTTTAAGGTTTAAGAACTCCCAATTCTTACTTTTTACATTTATTTTTTAAACTGGGTTAACTCTCTGAATGCTGGATCAGACATAAACTTGTGACCCATTAAGGGCACTGTCAGTTGAGACAATCTAGATTGTAAATATATATGACAAGTGCACTGGGCCATTAATGTGTCACTTTTCTAGATTTCACATACTCAATAATACATTGCTATGGTAGTTAAGAGGTCAAACCACCAAGAATTGATACATACAGATGAAATCCTGATACTACATGTATTCTCACAACCAAAAAATTAGATTCATACAACATTGGAGCTATGTCTTAATGTCCAATTGTTAATATAGATTAATAAATTAAGATACTCTAAGGTCTGCTGTTATGCAGTGCTATATATCTTTTGTGAAACAATGTTCTCAGAAGATAGCCATTCACTGCACTGAGCTCCCTGATTTGTCATCAGCATGTAATCCATCTCGGCACCTTAATTATTTATTGCATATTCTTTACAATTTATTTTGTGTAAATCATAATATATCTGTTATCTTTTATAGCATTTAACAACCCTGCACAGTAGTACTGCTTTGGTATATGTTAATCATTCATTTCAATTACTGGATATAAATCTTATCAGATGATGGTTAGTTATGAGAAATGTGTTATAGTTTCTAAATATTACTAAAAACGTACATACCATCTGGCCCTCTCCTGGCCAGATCTGATCATCCCTATGTTTGTTAGCAAAACAGACACAAAGCACAGACACAAAAGGCAAGAAAAATAATAGCCAGATCCCTGTCATCGTTGCAAAGGCTGTTACATTACATTTTTCAGACAATATTAATTGTACTATTTGCCTTTTCACTAACACTGGCAACTCTGACACAAACTCATTTGTAGAATTGTTTTATTGGAGCTTATGATACTATTTAATTAATGACCAGTACAAACTAATCAAAACTAACTGAAAATGATAAAAAATACATGTTGAGTAGACATCCTGTTCAAGGCTTCATGCAATTCAATGTTTGGATAGTACAGGAGAAAGTTTGAAAAACCACTCCAATATCTTAAATTGACACGTAAAGAATCTAGATAGATTAAAACAGTAACAGAGGATCACCACATGAGGGTAAATTGTCTCTTCAAAATATCTACATACCTTCTATTAGTGATAATGGGAGTTCTGCATAGTTATTGAAGGAAAAATATAATAATTACAGCAATTCCATTAGAAACAGTTTTCTAGGCTTCTCCAGCCACTGCATATGAGCAAATCCTATGGGAATTGTCTGTAGGCAATGGCTGGAGAATTGTTCCTCCTTTGGAAAGTTTTCCAGACTAGATTACTCAAAGCGGCAATGTTAACAAGGAATCCTTCAAGGACTTTTAGGACTTTCTACAAATCAAATGACAGTGTAAAGGGGGAATACCATTTCTCAATAGGTTTTTAAAAGCATAGAGCATGAAACAGCCACCAAATAATGCCTTTTCCAAATAGCACCATTATGTACAGCTGTGCAAACAACTGATTTTTTTTTTTTTGGTTCACTTGCTGATCAGAGGGGGGAAATTGGAAAAAACTCATTTTTAAAATGTTTTGGCAAACTGAAAAGAAAAAAATTTCTGTTTTGGACTGAATTAAAAACTTCCATTTTTGAGTGTTTATTTTACTTTCAGTTAAAAATGGAAACATTGCATTTTAAAAAATGTCAATTTTTTTTTTTAATTCTGCCCTCTCCCCAAACCAAAACAATTAGACAAATTTGACATGAATTCACAAAGTGTTTTAGTCCATCCAGATTTACATTTTTCCACTAACAATGTTTTGTCCAAAAATTTTTGCTAAGCTCTACTATTTTGCACTATCTTAGTGACCTGGCTGAGCTGCCCAAGAAATTGATGAGTTAAATGATATATTTGGTGTTGCATTATTTCTAGTGTTTGCAAGATATGTTTCTAATTGGTTACTGAAGCAGACTTGCTCTTATATACAGCTGTGTCAGGGAAAACAACAAGAGACTACTTTATTAAAGACATTGCAGGAAGCAGTCAAAGATTTCCACACCCAGTGGGAGTGGTGGATTGCAATCTGCATGGATGTTGCCAAGCTGACAACAGATAAGAACAGCAACCAAGTCACATGGATCCAAAACATTCTACATAATGCCTCACAGCTTTAGCTTTTGTATATGCTCCCAATCTCTTGCTGCCTATAAGATGTCTTGAAAAAAACATGTCTTTATAGAGGTTATAAAGTAGTAAACTAAAGGCCTAGGCAATGAATTTTTGATATTTTGCATTGCTCTTTTATCACGAGTTCCTCTTACAATCAACTCCACTTTCCAGATGAATTGAGATGGCTGTCATGAGGTGAAGTGCTAATTCAGCTCTTCACATTAAGAGCAGAAGTGCAGGTTTTTCTGAATGATCAATCTCCCTTTGCAGATTCCATCAGTAATTCATTTTGGATAGCATTGCTTAGCCTGCGTTGTTGAATAAGCTGAGTTCTTCTCCCTAGAGATGGAACAAGAATTTTCTGTCCATGTGCGTGATTCATCAGAAAACTTTTAATTTGGTCTTCCTGAGCATAAACAGGAAACTTGTAGTAGTTTCCTCTTGGCTCAGATTTTGTGGAAGGAATTGAGGAACCAGCCAGGAATTATCAGGAAGCATCTGACCACTATAAATGAATGTCTGAAGGAACACAGGTCCAGCTGTGGTACTATTTGCCCAGTAACTTCTGTGTGAAAAAGGTGGATTACAAGACCCTGCATCGAAGATGTTATTGACTCCTCAGCACTGACTGGACCATTGTAAGACAAATTGACAGGCATCTCTCATGAAAAAATTCTGCAGGTGACTTTGTCTAGTCACCTAGCTTTAATTGCAGGTGCCTAGACAGTTCTGTTCTATTTTTCCTTCTTTTAGCTTGAGGAGACAGGTTTTTCTTCAATGCTTGCAATAAAAATTTGATATTGACCATCAACTAAAAATGAAATAAATCTATTGTTTCCTCTATCAAACCTTGTATAGAACAGGTTTTGTCAACAAGAAAGGCTCATCTAACATATTAAATTATAAGTTTTTATCTCCTTTATAATATTTGCTTTTTCAGACATCATACTTAACTGGTATTGTCATGGTTACAAAATTTCACTTGCTCACAGTTTGGATTCTTGTTAGACAATCATGAAGCATTCTTAATCTGGAATGGAGTCATTAGCTCTGAAAGCTTGGGAAACTGTTCTTTAGCTTCTGTCTCTGAGATCTCCTACATTACAATAGGCACTGGAGTCCCCTGGAAAAAAACAGGTCATTTACCAGCCCAGCGTATTTTCAGCACCCCCAAATCCTAATTATATCTCTAGTCCAGGTGAAAGAAACAGGTTTTATGCCACCTTTGAAATGAGTAGCAGATAAATCCAGGCTCCCTGCCAATCACATTCTCAGAAAACCAGATCTAGGGTGAAATCTTGGCCCCATCAAACTCTATGGGATGAGGATTTCACTCCTGATATTTAGGGAAATGTGAATGACATTGTTCAATTAGCCTGTATTTAGTAAGCAGAATCTGAACGTCCTGCTGAGCTGGCTGCGGGGAGGGGTAAAGGTATAGAGGCCAGACTGTATTTGCATGAGGAAACCCACTCTGCTTAGGTGCTCAGCATGATGGGACTGCTTTGCCCAAAGGATCCCGTTGGCTGGTGCTGGGTTACAAATCATCTTAGTGTTAAATGCAGGGTAATGAAATGTGGTTCCCCTTATTGTATGAGCAAAGGGCAGCAGAACTGTGCTTAGCCTGTTCTGATTGATGGGTCACTATCATAGGAACAGAACTGGCTAAGCAAGGGACTGGATGCCAGAACCCTGTGAAGGGAGAGAGGGGGTGGGGATAGGTATTCATTCCTGTCTGGAAGTATGGGCTCTGCCTAAAAGCCCTAGGCATGGTCCTGCTGTTTGAAGATAGAGCTAATTAAGATTCCATTAGGAGTCTTTTGTTTCGTTAAATGCTCGCTAGAACTGAACTCATCTACTGTGGGACAGTACTCCTGCCCCACTTCAGCACTGAGATTCATCCACTAAGAGCTGACATCACGGAGAGCTGAGAATCAGAGAGCTTGGGGGAACCTCAAGAGATCAACCGGCAGCAGTGATAGTGGAGAAGCAGGTGGTAGCGGAAGATGATGATGTACAGCAGAGCAGCCAACAGGGTAGCTGGTGGAGCGGCCAGCAGGAGACTGGCAGAGCAGCAAGCTAGCAGAGTAAACAAGTTGCCTTCTTCTTCCCCCCTCACAACCAGGGTGGGAGGTGAACTCCACAACTACACCTCTAGACTTTGGGTCTTCCCTGACTAAGGACAACACCTATGAGTGGAGTGCTGTGAAGGGAGGGGCATATTAAAGGAACTTCTTGTTGCTGGACATAAGAACCCGAGGCAAAAGAAAACTGCCAAATGTACTCTGGAATACATATTTTGTTCATGGTTTTATGCATGTGAATCCTGCTTGTGGTGTTTTCCCAAGTTAATGCTGGGTTACTTTTCCTCTTTTATTAAAAGTCTCTTTCTACACTCAGTCTCTGTGCTTGCAAGAGGGGAAGTATTGCCTCTAGAGGAACCCAAGGGTGGTGTGTAATTATTCCAGGTTACTGGGTGGGGCTTTGAGCTGGTTTTGTGTTGTATTGTTAAAAGGGATCCCTAGATATTGAACCCAGCCCTTGTTGCTGCTGATGCCGACTGGCAGAAGGGTTACACATTCACCCACTGCACTAGACATTTCTGATTATTATAAAACGTACTGGGATACATTACATGAGGATATCCTCTAAAAAATTATGGTGTCATTACCCCAACCATATACATGAATGCCAAGTAACTACATTAAATCAGGATAAGGAAAATCTCAGGATGAAGAAAAAAATGTGTAACAGTGTTTTAGTAATTATGTTAATCCTTATCCAGCACCTATGCCAATTGCTTTTAACTGGCATCAGTCTACATTATCCGTATTCTCATAAGGTAAAAAAGCTGTGTTAACTGCAACTACAATTGATAAATTGCACTGACAATAATATTCTGGTTATGTTACTAGTAAAACAGACCTGCCTCTGTTCCAATATTAATTTCAAGTGATCACAAAAATATATAGGGGCATAAATATGCAAAAGGATTTAACAGGAAATACAAAACAAGAGTCTATTGTTTATCAAGTTCTCTGTGTGTACTGCCAGTCCATTGTTTCAGGAACTTTGTACAAGGTCACTTTTCTTTACATGCTCTCTTTTCTGCCAGAGCTTTGATCACTTACTGTGTTTTTAATTATTACAGATATAGGCCCTGAATCTCTGAGGTACAATGAGAATGCAGTAGGAGCTGAGAGAGCATAGCAACTTACAGGGATGGGCTCATGGTAATTGGGGCAAAATTCACCTTTGTGCAGGAGGCTAAGCACAGTAGGTTAGCCCGACTGTGGGCATAAATGGGAACAAGGTGGCATTAGGCTACATGCTGGCCTTTTACAGAGAGGTAATTTTCATACTTGCAGAATACAGATGACCAGCTTAGCGAAGGCAAAAGAAAAGGAGCTACATGAAAACTGTTCCTAATTTTTACTTCCTAATGGGGTGAGTATAATAGCTGTTGCTGTTAAAGGAATAAATAGAAAGGCAGTGGACTCCAGTCCCATGCTTCTACAGATCTGAATCCCTGCTAGGATGCGAGGGTGAGGAGGGAATATGGTATTTATGAAGAAGAGTTGAATACAAAAGCCTACGTTGTTAATTTAGAAGCAAGGAGAACTATGACCAAGTGATAGGCAAAGGCAGACATTTTTAATAAATTTATCATTATGTTCACTCAGAAATGTTCATGTATCCAATTTATTTTGCTTCTATATTCCAGCTGACTTGGCATCTGAATATATGACACAAAGCCGTTGGCCACCATCCATCCAAACCTTGAGGGCATCCAGGTATGGTTGGTAAACTTTGTCTCTTTGGTATGTATAATATGTAATTAACTCTGCTAGAGACTGATTTTTTTCTGATGTGTTTGTTCAAGAAAGCTGAACTCAAACTCATGACTTAAGGCCAGAAGGGACTATCATGATCAACTAGTCTGACCTCCTGCACATCACAGGCCACAGAACCTCACCCTCCCATTTCTGCAATAAGCTCATAAGCGCTGGCTGAGTTACCGAAGTCCTCAAATCTTGATTTAAAGACTTCAAGTTGCAGAGAATCCACCATTTACTTTAGTTCAACCCAGCAAGTGACCCATGTTCCATGCTGCAGGGGAAAGCAAACCCCACTTCCTTTTCTGAGGTCTCTGCCAACACGTCCTTCCCGACCTCAAATATGGCAATCTATTAAACTCTGAACATGTGAATGAGACCCACCAGTTAGACACCTTGGAAAGAATTTGCTGTAGTAACCCCTCCCCATCTTGTGTGTGCCATCCCTGGCCACTTGACATATTTGCTAATAGCAGATGTGGATGGGTCATATGCCATTATAGACAACCTCATCACACCATCCCCTCCATACATTTACCAAGCTCAATCTTGAAACAAGTTAAGTATTTTGGCCCTCCACCACTCCCCTTGGAAAGCTGTTCCAGAATTTCACTCCTCTGATGACTAGAAACCTTCATCTAATTTCAAGCCTAACTTTGTTGATGGCCAGTTTATATCCATTTGTTCTTGAGCCAACATACATAAAACAGCTTCTCCATTTCTCTGATCATCCTAGTAAGCCCTTGTCTGCACCTGTTCCAGTTTGAATTAATCTTTCTTAAACATGGGAGACCAGAATTGCACATAGTATTCCATGAGATCTGACCAGTATTCTGTATAATGGTAATAATACTTCCCTATAATGCTCCCTTATCTCTACTGCATCTTAGGACTGTACTAGCCTTTTTCATGGCCACATCACCTGGGTGGCTCAGTTATTCTGTGATAGACCAATACACCCAAGTCTTTCTCCACTTCTGTTGCTTCCAGTTGGCAAGTCCTCAGCTAATAGCAAAGACTCTTGTTGTTAGTCCCTAAATGCATGAACTTGCACTTTGCACTATTAAATTTCATCCCATTTCTGTTACTCCAGTTTTCAAGGTTATCCAAATCTTCTTGTATGACATTCCAGCCTTCTCCTGTGTTGGCAATACCTCCCAACTTTGAGTCATCTGCAAATTTTATTAGCACACTCCCACTTTTTGTCCCAAGGTCATTAATTAAAATGTTAAATAAGATTGGGCCCAAGACTAATACTTGAGGAACTTCACTAGGAATTTCATCTTTCAATATGACCCATTATAGTCTCCCCTTTAACCAGTTCCTTACCCACCTTTCAATTTCCATATTAATTCTCATCTTCTCCAATATAACTAATAATTCCCCATGTGGAACTGCTTCAAATACTTTTCTGAAATCCAGGTAAATTAGATCTACTGCATTTCCTTTGGCTGGAAAATTGTTTATCTTCTCAAAGAAACAGATCAGGTTGATCTGGCACTATCTACCCTTTGTAAAAACATATATTTTTTCCCCAATTACTATTTAGCTCTGTGTGTCTTTAATTACTCTCTCTTTCAAGGTTTAATCTAAGGGTTTGCATACAACTCAGGTCAAGCTAACAGGCCTGTAGATTCCTGGATCACTGTTTGTTCCTCACTTAAAAATAGGTACTATATTTGCCATTCTCCAGTCATGGTGTACGCATCTGGTTTTCAGCGAGGACCTGCGTTTTCACTCAGTTTCCTACCTGGGTTTGACTGAAGCACAAAGAGGTCAAGTAACTTACTCAGGTCATCAAACGAATCACTGTTTTATCACAGGCTAGAAAAAAATCAGAATCCTCCTGACTCCTAGTGACTGACCTCTAAGGCTCTTTCACTCTACACTGTCACTTTCACACAATTTAAGCATGCAGTCATTTACCCTCCAGAGTTCAGGGAAGGTAGTTTATAGGGCCTGGTGAGCACAAATAATTAGGAGATAGCCATAAAGAACAATCAAATATAGTATTACCAGGATCCTTAAAATGCAGAATTGGACTAGCTCTGCTTTTTGCAGCTCACACAATTCAGTGATTCTTACACCTGGGCTTATTTTCTAAATTTTCCAGCTAGCCATTGAAAACTTCGGAGACCACATCAAGTGTCTCCATTGTTTACATGGTTTTCTTCATAATTAAAGAGACATTCCCCCTAAATGTATTATTGTGGCAATACAGAACCCTAGCTTTCGGAGCAGGGAGAATGATTGTAAAACAGGATTTGATGACCTGTGACTTCTGGGAGGATCCTACTATTAAGGGTTAGGTAAAGGGAGTGTCTATCAATTACATGTCATGACAGATCTCTTATGATGAGATTGGCGATTTGTTAATGTTGTCCACCTTGTCTTTTGACAAAGTGTAATTTCACCAAATTTTCACAGAAAATTTAAATAGGATGACCTATGCCAAAATAAAATATCAACAAATCAAAACAAAACAAAACAAAAGAGATGCTTTGTGACATCTAAAATAAAAGTCATTTCAATTAGTTAGTGACCTTAATGGAAGTGGCTAAGCACCAAACTATTTGTTTTCTGCAGGGAATTTGTTGCTTTTTCCTACTTTGATATTTGTGGATGTTATCCTAATTTTTCTTTGTGAACAGCAGGTTCTATAAATATAGATGCAACTATACAGTGAAGTCCTCTTTTTCTTCTCCCTCAAGAGATTCCATAACCTGCTGAAGATTCTGTGTTTCACTTTTGAGTTTCTACTAGAAGAAAGTTGGCTGCCAGCTTTGCATCACTTGGAGGTACAGACTTGACTTATGTTACGGCAGGCTTGAAAAGTAATGAGAGGTAACAATAAATTAGACACAATGTAGGCTTACTATGGCTGCAGATAACATGAAGTTTGAAATCTTCAAGACAGCAAGAGGCTGAATGGAAAACTGATGTCATGAAAATAATGATCAACGTTAACGTTGTTCTAACGAGAAATACTAAGCACTGCAAGGCAGTGAAAAACTGAACTGATGACCCAGAAAATAAGCTTAAATAAAATCAGATTAAGAAATATCAGATTGTTGGAGCTGCCTGAAAATATGCAGATAGGAGAAGCTGTTGGTTTTTTCCTAATCAATGAAGATGTTCAGAACGGGTAACATTGTATAAATTTTCATCTGTAATAAGTTACAAAATAATTGTCAAAGGACAAATGCTGCAGGATACTATTACACAGCAATATTATTGTAACTGTCATGAAAGGTCAAATACTATAATATACTATAGACAATGAACTCTGGTTCCATGCCCTGAGGAGCTTACAGTCTAAGATACACACAGGGAAGGGAACAGCTTAGAAGTTTGGTTTTTATTAATATTAATTTTATAAATAAATTTATTGAGTTAATGATAAGTAGTATGGATGGGCTTGAACTTCACCCCATTCCTAAACTGAACTGGACTTTTGATTAAAGATATCCCGAGAGCTCAATTATGACATTATTGGGACAATATACAGAAGAGTTGTTTCCCCTTCCCATAACCTGGGTCTACTCATCTGTCCATAGAATGTAAGCTCTTCAGAGCAAGGACAATAATTCTGGAGTTATTGCAACGCACCTAGTACACAGCCTGTAGTATTTAAATACATAATAATGATAGTTCTTTTTGCAGATGAGAGGCCAACGATGCCTCTTCTTCTGTACTATTATTTCTAAACCACAGTTAATCCTCAAGCAACATACCTGTCCCTCTTGTTTCAGATTTCCCCTCTTCCTGGCAAGTCCTCTTGGAAGTGCTAGGGAAGGAAGAGCTTTACTTGTGCTTCTAGGAAGAGCTGTAGTTCGCTGACTTTAACCTCTAAAACAAGTTTATAAAATACTGATGTGCTCCAACTGCCATTGAATTTACTGTGCAATCCTTGGCCCTTTGAGAGAGTAACTCAGGAAATCAGTGCTGAAGTCATTTTTGTTAACAGATAAACATTCTAAATATTTAATAATTTATTACATATTACTTTGATTGTTAGAAGTGAAAACAAGAGATCTCATATGGATTTTGTTTGCCATTTGAGTTCCCCACAGTACCATTAACTGTAGTACAATCTTTATTGGGTTGAAACATTTGTGTAAAGTATATAGTGTTTTCTTGTCTGACAGAAGAAAAGCTGATGCTCAGAGCATATGAGGAGGAATGGGACTGCAGCCGCATTGCTAGTTAATCACTTTCTGCCCACTGATTCACAGCCAGAATGAACTTTTGGGCTGTAGGGAGTTAGGTCCTATATCCAAGCAGTAGATGGTTAAAGTGGTAAAGGAGGCGGATAGTTTGTGTGGTCAATATTGTCTAAATGATTTTAGTATCCATCTCCTAATCCTCCTCTCTTGACACTCTGTGCATCTTTCACTGTCTTTTGATGCTAATCCACTTAGTGACATCCATTATTTCAAAAAACAAAACAAAATTAAAAAAAAACCCAAAAAGCACAACTACATATTTCCACCATAGGCTTCCCTGTATGGGTAATCTCTTCTACCTGTGACCATGAAAAGGAAAATTTATGGACACCATTTTCAAGAGTGACTAGTGCTTCTGGGCATCTTGATTTTTGTGTGCCCAACTTGAGACATGTTGAAGAGGCCCAATGTTCAGAAAATGTTGCACACCCAGCCTCTGAAAACCAAGCCCCTTTAAAATATCTCACACTGGACACAGATAAACAGAAACACCCCAAATCACTAGTTCTTTTGAAAATCTTGGCTTGTGCTGAGTCAGTGTAATGTAACCAGAAAGGTACAGCTTTTACCTCTTCTATCTGCTCCAGATTCTTGGGACCTGAAGAATGCCCCTGTAGTGGGACCTGAAGGTGCTCCTTTAGCAAAACATCATGTTACACTGTCTTGTTTAAAGTAGAAAATGAATTAGACATAGTTTACAAAAAGATATATTACCAGAGTACTGGTTTGTAAAAGACAGCAATACAACGCAATTTTATTTTGTATAACATCTTCCATACAAACTATCACAAAATGCTTTACAGGTACCACAAACATAACTGCAAAGTTTAGTAGAGAGAGACAGCAATTATGAAGGAACCAATAGAGAAATCATACAGCATGGGACACATCCACTTTTAGCAGGTATACAGCCCAAGCATTGGAGGAGCCCTGGGAAACTCTAGAGGTGGAGCCAGGATAGAAGAATTAGTTGCATTCCTCAGCCTGTAGGAAGGCTGCAAAAGCCTCTGCAGCCATTATCTGCCAATTCAAGGGGGGCTAGGTAAAGACAGGATGATGCACGCAGCACTGGGTCCTCTGACACTGCCCTCCTCCATGTGAGGATATATAGACAACCTCCATGAAGTTGAGCATTGTGCTGTGCAAGGAGCGCACAGCTCAGAATCTTGCCCCTCCGTTGCACAGCACAACCTGTGTGATTCCATTGCTGGGGAAGCCTTGCAGTTGCAGGGGCAGAATTTGGCCTTATGTTTTCTGCAGAGATTTGAATTGAGATGATGAGTCAATGACTGAAGTAGAAAGGAAGAGGAAGGGTGCTTCAATAGGTAGAAGCTGCAAACAAGAGAGCAGTCTCTCTTATTTGCCTATAGTGGCAAGACTGCATGGAACAGAGGAGATGCCGCTGCCAGTTGAGTGTAAGGAATAGGGAAGGAAGGCAATTTGAAGTGGATTCTCAAATGACGAGACAGTGGAACACTTTGAGGATTCAGATGATAGGTCTATGCCTCATTATATGCAGGAAACAGTCAGGCAGCAGCATTCTGTGCTTACTGGAGGCTGGAGAGCTGGCACTTGGGAATAGTTATAATGATGAAGGCTAGAGGAGAGCAGGGCATGGATGGGGATTTCAGTATCATGCACAGGCAGCACTGAAGGTGTGATAACAGGCAATATAAAAAATGTGAGAGCTGTGGGAGAACCAGAGGAGAGTTCCGAGTCAAAAATGATGTTAAGGTGATAATTTAAGTGTGACATTGCCCTGGATATGTCTATAGATTAAAATTTTAAAATCATAAATCAGGAAATTCCCTCTCTTTTTGAAATATAAACCAATGGAAAGGAGGATTTTCTTTCCTAGAAATAGTGTTTACATTCTCGGAACTGCCACATCCTCTGCACCAAAGTATCTCACCCATCAACAAAGAGAAAATCTGAACGTGTATTTTTGCTCCAAGTCTTTTTAATCTTAGTCTAGTCATGCCCAAAACAGACCTAATCACTTCCAATCCTCAGGCAAAAATCACTGCAAGGAACAAAGGACTACTGCATGTGGGCACTTGAGAAAGTATTATGACCAAATCAACAACTATTTTTTTTATTCACTGCTACCAATATCCTCAAATCCAGGTTTCAAGAGCAAAGTAATGAACAGCTATCAAAAATTTAAGAGTGGAAGAACTAAGTGTAATTATTCTTGATTAAATCTAATCTAATGTATAACTAAGTGTCCTTACATTTCTCCCACCCGGCATTATGAAATAAAGGAGACTATAAAGCAAATGCTGTGATTGTAAAATGCTGCATTAAAACACTGAAGAATGAAATTTGTGTTCAAGTACAGACACTTTAATATTAATTCCTCCACCACACAGTGTGTATTTTGGGCCCAAACTGTGTTTGGCCTTCATATGATATACAGAACGCATGGTCTCTGCTCCCCAAAACTTGCAATCTAAGCTGCGACAAACATATTAATGCGGCAACTAGAAAAATTGCTTATATAGAAAATTAAGAAAAATCGTTACTTTTAGCTTTCGTATGGAATATTTCACATCTAAATGAGGAGAGGTAACACCATGTCACCAACCAGCTGTCCATGAACCACCAGCAGGTTGTCACAGTTTCAGAATGGTTGATGTGCAGTAATTTTACTTAGCACTAATATTTCTTCAAGGTCTTTAAAACAAAACCAGCCAAACAAAGACCAGCAGAATGAGCCAAGCCCAGATCTGAATTTCAACTTTTCCAGAGTTCAGGATATTTAAACCCCAGTTCTATTGTCTGTAGTTTGTGGTAGAGATAGGGCTCAGTTGTAGTGCATATAAAGGAAACTTTTAAAATAAATGATGGTGATGTGATGATGATTTAAAATCAACGATGGTGATGGCATATGTGACCATCTCCTACAAGAAAAATTAAATGATAGATGAGAACTCTCCTGATTTCATGACATAAAATAACACGGAAGTATTATCTCTACAGTTATCACCAAAGAGTAACGATGAAATAGAGCTGCCATCATGATACCTATTTGTGAAACTAAGGTATGTTACTTTAAGTCTAGATGGAGAGAATCTTTCTTCTTTTCAGAGATCATTTAGAAAATTCAGCTTTTTCCAATACAAAAATTAGATGACGGTTCATGTGTTAAGTGAGCTTGCCACACACCAAACGTATTGCCCTAATCTACAAAAATGATTAGTATTTGTGAGTACCCAACTTGAAACAAATGATTCTGATTCTCAGAGTGGATGCTCAGCAAGTTCTGAAAATCAGACTTTTTTAAGGTGTCTCTGGCTGGGCATGAAAAATTGATTGAGGCACCCATAATCATTAGTCACTTTTGAAGTTACACCATTATCTGTAATTTCTCTACTTAATACATTTTTGCGAATGATCTGTGTAAACCCACCCAGATTCTGCCCTCCCTATGTGTACACAAATCTCAAATTGACATCAATGGGAGTTAAACACAGAGTCTGAATGCAAAATATGGCTCCATTAATTTAAATGGTAACAAACAGTGACACAAGTAATTCATGTTTGTCAATCTTGTATTTCATTGATCCCTCCCCTAAACTGCCACCAAAACATACACAGATCCAGCATTTGTTGGTAGTTGCTGAATGAAAAAACCCCATAAAACTGGAAATGCATGAAAGGATTAGACATTAAACACTGTATAGGATTTTAAAATCTCTAATTCACCTAATGAATTGCAGATCATGATGAATAAATTCTCTGATGCATGTATCAAGTTCGGCATGGTAATCAGTATTAAGAAAACAGTTTTCACGTCACAGAGCACCAACATCCCACCTTAAAGTCTATGTCAATAATGAAAGTCTGGGCAATGTGGATCACTTCTGTTATACTGGCTCAAATTTAACCAGCTCACTTAGCCTTGATACAGAACTTGATGTGAGAATCAGCAAAGCCTCTGTCATTTTTGGCAAATTTACCTCATCTGGAACAACAAGCTGCTAACCCTGAATACAAAGGTGTCTATTTATCAAACTTGTGTCCTCAATACCCTCCTTTACAGCTGTGAACAGTGAGTCACGTACTTCAAGCAGGAGCGGAGACTGAATAACTTCCACCTTCGCTGTCTCAGAAGAATCCTTGGAGTAACTTGGGACCAACGGATCATTAACAAGATCCTTGAGACAACTGGTCTACAGTCTATGCTGGACGCTAACAGGCTTTGTTGACTGGGATGCATGGAGCACATGCATCAAGATTGTCTGCCAAAAGTTGTGCTATATGGCCAACTCAAGAATTACCCAAGACATAGAGGAAGGCCAAAGCTCTGATACAGTGACAAGGTCAAACAGGGTCTTAGGAAATTCAGCATTCCCACTGACAACTGGGAGAAACCTTGCCACAACTGCTCAGTCTGGAGAAGCCAGCTAAGGCTGGTGCAGTCGTCACAGAAAGTCATCAGAGAGCCCAAGCTGATGCCCATAGGTGATCCAGGAAGCAAAGCGTGCTCCAATCTCCATTTGGCAAGTGGACCTGTAGCCACTGTGAGAAAGTCTGCCAGTACACTGGGCTCTTCTCCCATACTAGTGCCAAGCACCATTGACTGACTAACTTCGTTGTGTTTTCTTTCATCTGTCAAGATGTTGGATGGACATATTTTGAGATTTTTAAAGTACTCAACATTATTTTAACTCTGCTCCTGTTGAAGTCAAAGGGAATTTTACCATTGCCTTCAGTAGGAACACAGATAGGTTGCTGACGAAGACTTTTGAAAATTCAGTCCCATCTTTTAAATCCTTGTTAGATTTACCAACTTAATGCTGCTGAATTTATCTGTATGTATTTGGTGCCAAGGAGTTTCCCTTGCTTGAAAAATTACTATTCTAGTTTAGTGAAGTGATTGGAGAGGCCTTTTTATTACATGGACTAGTAGAAACTGGTGTAAAAATGTACACTTTTGATATATTTGACCAACAACCTGAACAGAATGCTGTCTCCAAAGGTGCTGGAAAATAAAGGCTACAAAAATCTGATGAAATCTGACTACTGCCTTTGTTACTGTATGGTCCTACAGTACTTTGAGAGAATTATAAATCAGGAAAGTCAATAGTGAAGTTATACATTTAAGCGAAGTTCTGGCTCTTACAAGGTGCCTTTATAACTTCTAAAAAAGAACCACCTAATTTTATCAGCAAGAGAATCCTGCAGGCAACACAGCAGAAGAGATGATAATACCGATCTATGCTGTTTCCTCAACCCATCTTCAATCTTCAGGCTCAGTTTAATATTTGAATACGAAGAATATATGTTGGAAAATGCACATATTCCATCCTACAAGTATGAAGTTAACCATTTGTTCATAATCTAAGAAAGAAAGAAAGACAAATGACAAAAATCTCTCTCCCCAACTTATCTGTGGAGTTTTCCATAAGTTAGATTGCTGCCTTCAAAACCAAGTGATAATATCTGTGGGCTTTCTCTTTTCGTAATATTTAGCTACTGTGAGTACCACAGCAACTTTTTTCTTTTTTATTGAGAAAAATTCTGCACACATAGTTTAGAGTTTGAAGATTGCTCCTGGTCCATAGTGGAAGAATACGATCAAGAGAATTATTGTATCCATTAAGACAGAGGAGTCCTCCCATAACAAGTCAACAACTCCCAGCAAAGATACATTACTCCACTGGTAAATGAAAAGCTAAACAAGATCATGTGACCTGAATCTCATTTACACTAAAGATCGCTTTGCTATCAGGTTCATGATCCGATTAGTATAATCACTGTGCTCTATCTTGCGGACCAAGTTCCCAGTGCTATGCCTGAAGTTCTTGAGAACACCAGGAATAAACTTTTATGGTTTGGTTTACTAAAACACTGAAATGAAACATGACAAGAACAAAATTGAAGTAAAAAATAAACTTAGGTAAAATTCTGCTTTCAGAACTGCATAGCTGAGTTAGATGCCAGTAGGTGCTGAACCTCCATTAATGCTAATAAGACATCTATGTAGATGTCACGGGGTCCATTCACTGCTAGGGTGCCTTTTTTTGGATGCTTTGGGGATTATCTCTTTCCAGGTCCAATGCCCCCTTCTGCTGCTCGTTGCATATCCTGCCATCACTCTCGCTGTACAACTCTGGGTGCTCTCCCTTTGTAGCTTGGCCCCCTGACCAGGTCACTCCTCCTCTTCCAGGGTACTAAAGACTTTCAGTACAAATTGTCTCAGCCAGTCTTCTCATCCACTGCCCGGACCATGTCACTTACCCTCTATTCCAAGCTCTAATTCAGGGACCCTCTAATGAGCAGCCAGGCTTTGCACCATCTTAAACCTTGCTGCCATTTTCCTGAGCCTTCTCCTACACCCTCTCACCCTAGGTTGCTCTCCTTCCCTCTGTAATGTCCAGAGAGTAGCTACAAGCTCCTCCACTGCAGCCCCTTTCTGCTGCCAGCTTCTTGGTTTTTTCCTAGCCTCACTTCTTGCTTCTCAGCTCTGCTCCATCATGATTCAGAGGATTACTGAGATCCCCTGAGCTCTGGCCTATCTGGTTACCTGGTCCCTTTCTCAGCCTCATTAACCCCTCCCATGCCAGTGTGGGTTGAACACTCCATAATAGTAGAGAAGAACAGAATATTCAATCAAATTCCATCATGTTGATAGGCATACAAATAGGCATATATAATCAAAAAGGCATACAAAACATTTGTAACAAAATGCAAAGCTATTTTAAATGAAAGATTTTCCCTATTTTGTTATAAGCACAAAGAAATCAGGGACTGCAGCACATGAATTTTTCAAGCAGGAACTGGCTCGTTTTCCTTTTATTACTCTTAAGTGCATATTTTGGCCCTTTTTCTTAAAATAACATACTGTTATCTCTTCATCCACATTTCCAATGCCTGACTTTTTCTTTTGATCCCTAACCACAAAGTATACATCTATACTGGAGATAGAATTTCCAGCTCAGTTACACATACCTGCACTAGCAATGATCGAGATACTGTGCTAAAGTAGCAACAATAACGGTGGGAACGGCTATGTGCTGGAGAAAGTATCTAACATCATTAGTACTTTGTACTAGATTTGTACTTTGGTGGTGCGTCTCACACCACAATGGCTACACTTCTATTTTTAGCATGTGGTTTCGATCAATGCTAGCGCAAGCATGTCTACTCAAGCTAGAAATAACACTTCCAGCTCTAGCGTACACACTGTGACAAAGCTCTTCTGCTACCTCGATGGGCCCAGGGCTTCCTTCTAGCAGTAGCTCAGGAAACTGCTCCCCTTTAGTGTTCTTCCACCCTCTAGTGGTGGGGGAAGGTAATACAGCCTCTCTAATATGGCCACTCCTTGCTGGCTCCTGGTCATGTCTCTGGTTCTCACTTCTTTGCTGAGGCCCTTACTTCTTTGCTGAGGCTCTTGCCCCTCCAGTGAATGGCTGGTAGGAGGTTGGGGGGGGGGGGGAGGGACTCGGTCCCACCCTCGACTCCGCGCCCCCACTCAGGGACCCTACAATTAGCAGCCTCGTGCTGCAGCTTTAGGAAAGCTGCTAGCTTCCCTGGGTTACTTCCCCGTGCCCCTTGACTTAACGTCCGTATCCTGCTCGGACAGGGAACCCTCCTGGCCTCATTGCCGGGAATGCTCTTGATCCTCACTGGGTGTGATAGTGCCCAAACCAAATGTCCAATTCAATCTTTCCCTTCTGGCAGGGTTTCTTCCCTTAGGTCTCCAGTCCTGGGAAAGATCCTTTGCCTCTTCGGGCAGAGTTTTTTCCTCCCCCAGTCTTTGTACCTGCAGGGTTCTCTTCTGCCAGCGTTCTGCTCCTTCTCCTAAACCCTCCTGGCTTTTGACAGCATCTTGCCTGCTCACACACACTGGTAGCTCGCCTCACTCTCAGAACTCCAGCCACAACCTTTCTCTGAGCTGAGGCTTTTAACAAGTCTAGGCGGGGCCTTGATTGGCTCCAGGTGTTTTAATTAACCTGAAGTAACCCCTGCTCAGCTACCAGGGAAAAGGGACTTGCTGAGCCTGGGGCTGATATATTGGCCTTCTAGAACCCTCCGCTAGCCATCTAGTCTGACCCTGTCACAACACATAATGCTCTTGTTCAAGCCTTCATCATCTCCTATCTTGACTATAGTAATAACTTCTTCTCTGACCTGCCTACATCCACATGGATCCTTGCAATAGAAACAAAATGCAGCTGCTGAGATGTTTTTGTTTGTTGATTTGACCATCTCACCTTCCCGCTCCCCCTCATCATACTGAGTCAACTTTCTTCTCCTTGCTTTCAAAATTCTGCCCCTCCCTGTTTATTTTCTTGTCTACTCACATGCCATCCAGGATGCCAGTTTACAAAATCTATTTGTCCACTCCTTCCATAATCATCTCCATCCTTTCTTTCTCACTGCCCTTTATGCATGGAGTGCCCTCCTTGAACTAATTTACAAGGATTCTCTTTAACATTCACTTCTGCTGTGCTCCCTATAAGAAATCAGTCAGCCTACTGGTGGCAAAGTTGGCAGCAAGGGAGACCAGATATGTATTTATAGATGGTTCAGAACCATCACATCATGAACATAGGTAACCTTTGTTACTGTGTGATCTTGCTATTGTTACCCATCACCGCTTCACACTTCCCTCCTACCGTTTATTACACTCTCTTGCTCCATGTAGTTTTAAATTAGATTGTAAGCTCTTTGGGGCAGAGGTCATGTTTTATTTGGTGCCTAACAAAAGGAGACAGAGGTCATGTTTTTATAGTGCTTAACAAAAGGAAGCCTCAGCTCTAACTGGGGCCTTTGGATGCTAATGAAGTACACCTAGATAGCTAACCATTAAATAATAATGGGTAAATAAGAAATAATCCCCTTTCCAGTTTGGCCACTTGGAAGTGCCACAGTGACACCTTTGCTTATCCACCTACTAGGAACTAACTTTCCTTGCCTTCTTTCCATTTGGCACTACAGAAGTCCTGAATCCTTAATTAGCAAGACTGTGCCAACCACAATCCCCAACTAGGAGCAACCACAATACAAATAATAAATAAATAAATAGCAAAACATCTCTCATCATTAACTGGAATAGAAACTCAGCACTCAAACCTGTACATTGGTGTGTTTTAAGCTGACTGATGATTTATAGGTTGACAAGTGTAATTTAATTTAAAACTATTGAAATATTAAGTACTAGACACAGTAACCAATGAATCACATCAGAATTAGTTTGGGTCAGTTCTTTACAACCAGTTTAGTCCGACAGTTATGAGAACTCTACTGCATTTTATAGCAGTTAAGTTGGAGGAATTTTCCTGACAGACGGTGTCTCACGCTGGTATGTGTTAGCTAGAACAGGTGTCAATCTCCAAAAGACATTTTTCTTAGGGCTAGTAGTTTTGGCAGTACAGTATGTATCCTGAATGTGGTCTTTGTTCAAATGCAAGGCCATAAATCAGCTAGCAAATTCATCTGTGAATAAAATACCATCGTAAAACAGAAAATGTGTGAATCTGCAGCTATGCAAATGGGGAATTAAAAGCCTTTCCTTTGGGCTTGTTTAAAGGCTGAATGGTGATCTGTAGTCCTGTTCAGGTTACAAGATATCTATGTCTGTAAAGTAATCCCCTAAAGAAAAGATCTCTATTGAGAAATTCAATTTGCCTGGTTATCTGAACGTATGTCACAGCAAAGTGTTAGCTTTAGGTCTTATTTTACTGTCAAACTTGTCAACATCTTACTGTGATTGTGCAGTGGCACTTTTCTTTCTTTGATTTGCCTTTCTTCCATACTGTACGTATTCATGGCAAACCAAATGATATCAATCACTTTTAACTTCCCAGGAGATTCCCTCCAAGTACCAGTTTGTCCTAAATAAGATTAATATATTGAAATTTCCATGGATTTGAGCTACATGAGAGAATTTCACTGCTGAGAGCCAGCAGTTCACTGGCAATTTAGCAGAACCTGAATAGGCAAACTTTTAAAAACCTGGACTGACAGTTGCTGTCTGGAATTAATGTTGTAAAATGGCATGACTAGCCTGAAGCAGCAGTCTATTGATATCTGTGTGTAATGAATGACCCCTCCTCAAGGAGATATACTGAACATTTTTCAGTGATGGAAACTTTCGGATTCTGGTGCTTATCAGTCCGTATAAATGTTTATTACATTCTTCCTAAAAAGCAAAAAAAAAACCAAAAATCAAAACCTACAGAATTGATCTAGGAGGCAGATAGTACCTAATGAGACTCAGCTTTTCAAGAAAGTCAAAGTGAGCAATTGCATAGAAGAAAGTGTACCAATATGTATGTGGAGCAATTTTGTACTCAAAGGAATATACTGCGATCTCTGGGTGATGGACAGAGCAGGCACATGGTGCTGCAGGATGTGTGTGTCACATAGACTGGGGTTCAGAAGTGCTATTGGAGGGGAACAGATTGGAGCAGAGGCTGAGTGGGAGGGGTGCAGGGATACCAGGGGGCGAGGGGTGCAGGGCCACATGGGGATGTGGGGCAGAGGGAGGCTGAGTGGGGCTGCAGGGACACATGGGAGGGAAGGGGTGCATGAGGATGGGGAATAGGGTTCAGGAACACACGGGGACGGGGAAGGAGGGATGGCTGAATGGGGGTGCAGGGACACATGGGGATAGGGAGGAGGAATGGCTGAGTGGGGATGGGAGGAGAGGGGTGCAGGGATACATGGAGATGGAGACAGATGTGCCTGACTGAATGGTAGAGGCTAGGAATCAGCCAGGGTCTGCATGAGGGAGGCACTACCCACTCCCTAACAATCCCTCCACCTCGCCCCCAAAAACCTGTTGCATACTTCTCCTATCCACACCCATCAACCCTCCAGGTTCACTCCCAAGTTCCTTCCCAGCAATTACTTCCCTCTCCCTCAGCTCCTCCATTACTCCTGATTCCCCAAAGCCTTTGCAATGTTTCTGAGGGTGTGGGAAATATGTTTCTGTATTGTAGTTTAAATGAATTATTATTCAAAGTTATGTATTAGTATGCCTAGTGAGGAATCTATTTGTCAAAAACATTTTCTGAATCTTTTTTGTTACAGACATACATACATAAATTACCAAAATAATTGAAACTGCTGTGATTATATTGTTATTTATGCAGAATTTTAAAATATTGTGCACAGAATATAGCAGTCGCAATATATTCCCAATCACCTGACCAAGATGGTGATTGTGAAATGTTAACATTAGAGAGTCTATAAAAATAGACAACAATAGTAATGGAGGATTTCAACTATCTCCATATTGACTGGATAGAAGTCACTACAGGATAGGATGCAGAAATAGAATTTCTATACAGCATTAATGATTGTTTGTTGGAGCAGTTAGTCCTGGAGCCCCGATGTGGAGAAGCAATTATTGATTTAGTCTTAAGTGGCACACAGGATTCGGTATTAGAGGTGAATATAGCTGAACCGCTTGGTAATAGTGATCATGATGTAATTAAAATTAACATCATTGTAGGGAGGAAAATAGCAAAGAAGTTCACCACAGTAGCATTTAACTTCAAAAAAGGGACACAAAAAAGAGCAAGCTAGTTAAATGGAAATTAAAAGGAACAATAAGAAGAGTGAAATGCCTGCAAGTTGCATTGAAAATTTTTAAAAACATCACAATAGACAGTCTAATTAAATATATGTCCCAAATAAAAAAATACTAAGAGGATCAAAAAATGTGGTTAGAGGCAAAAAGGCATCATTTAAAAACTGGAAGTCATATTCTTCTGAGAAAAATAGAAAGGAACATAAACTCCGTCAAGTTAAGTGTAAAAGTATAATTAGGCAGGCCAAAAGGGAATTTGAAGAGCAACTAGCAAAAGACACTAAAAACTAACCGAAAAAAAATACATCAGATGCAAGAAGCCTGCCAAAGAATCAGCAGGGCCAATGGAGGTGCAGAAGGAGCACTCAAGGAAGACAAGACTGTTACAGAGAAGTTAAATGAATTATTTGCATTGACCTTTGCTGCAGAGGATGTGAGGGAGATTCCCATGCCTGAGCCATTCTTTTTAGATGACAAATCTGAGGAATTGCCTCCTCTTGAGGTGTTAATAGAGGAAGCTTTGGAACAAATTGATAAATTAAAGAATAATAAGTCACCAGAATCAGATGATATCCACCCAAGAGTTTTGAAGGAACTCGGCTATGAAATTGCAGAATTACTAACTGTAGTATGTAACCTATTGCTTAAATCAGCCTCTGTAGCTAAGGGATAACTAATGTATTGCCAATTTTTAAAATAGACTCCAGAGATGATCCTGGCAATTAGAGGTAGGTAAACCTAACTTCAGTACAAGGTAAATTGGTTGAAACTATAGTAAAGAAGAGAATTATCAGACATATAAATGAACACAATTTGTTGGGGAAGAGTTAACATGGCTTTTGTAAAGGGAAATCACATCTCACCAATCTATTAGAATTCTTTGAGGGGGTCAACAAACATGTGGACAAGAGTGATCCAAGAGATATATTGTACTTGGACTTTCAGAAAACCTTTGATTAGGTCCCTCAACAAAGGCTCTTAAGCAAAACAAGTAGGCAGGAATAAGAGGGAAGGTCCTCTCATGGATTAGTAATTGGGTAAAAGACAGGAAACAATGGGAGGAATAAATGGTCAGTTTTCAGAATGGAGAGAGCAGGGTCCCCCAAGGATCTGTACTGGGACAATATATTACTAAATTATCTGGAAAAAGGGTAAACAGTGAGGTGGCAAAATTTGCAGATGATAGAAAACTACTAAATACAATTAAGTCTGAAGCAGACTACAAAGAGTTGCACAGGGATCTCACAAAACTGGGTGACTGGGCAACAAAAAGGCAGATGAAATTGAATGTTGACAAATGCAAAGAAATGCACATTGGAAAACATAATCCCAACTACTATAAAATGGGATCTAAATTAGCTGTCATCACTCAGAAAAGAGATCTTAGAATCATTGTGGCTAGTTCTCTGAAAACATCTGCTCAATGTGCACTGGTAGTCAAAAAAGCTAACAGAATGTTAGGAACCATTAGGAAAGGGAAAGATAATAAGACAGAAAATATCTTAACGCCACTATATAAATCCATGTATGCCCACACCTTGAATACTGCATGCAGTTCTGGTTGTCCCATCTGAAAAGAGACATATTAGAATTTGAAAAGGTACAGAAAAGGGCAATAAAAATGATTAAGGGTATGGAACAGTTTCCTTATGAGGAGTGATTAAAAAGAGTGGGACTGTTCAACTTGGAAAAGAGATCACTAAAGGGGGATCTGATAAGTGTATAAAATCATGAACAATGTGGAGAAAGTGAATAAGGAAACATTATTTACCCCTTCACATAACACAAGAACCAGGGGTCAACTGAGGAAATTAATAGGCAGCAGGTTTACAAACAACAAAAGGAAGTACTTCTTTATACAATACAATCAACTTGTGCAACTAATGACCAGGGGATGTTGTGAAGGCCAAAAGTATTACTAGATTCAAAAAATAATTAGACAAGTTCATGGAGGATAGGTCCATCAATAGTTATTAGCCAAGATGGTTAGGGATGCAACCCCATGTGTGGGGTGTCCCTAACCTCTGACTGCCAAATGATGGGACTGGACCGTAGGGACAATACTTGATAATTGCCCTGTTCTGATCATTCCCTCTGAAGCATCTGGAATTGGCCACTGTTGGAAGTCAGGATCCTGGACTAGATAAACCATTGGTCTAACACATTATGGCCATTCTTATGTTTACCCTCTCTGTATTTATATTACTTCTTTAGTAATTTCATGGTATTTTGACAACAAGGAGAGAAACATAGGAATTGCTTTACCTAATTGGACCTAAGGGTTCATCTAATCTAGTGTTCTTTCTCTGACAAGTGGCCAGTACCAGATGCTTCAGAGAAAGAAGCAAGAAATAATGAAGTGGACAATTATGGAATATCCTGGCTATAGAGCAATTTCTGTTGAATTCTCATCAGTTAGTGTTTGATTTATGACCAGAAGCATAAGGGTTTTATATCCCTTATTAATTGTATCAGAGTTAAGAAACTGTAGATCTTTTCACAATCTATATAAATGTTTAAAGCTAGAGTTTTCAAAGGTGATGATTAAGGAGAGTTTGAATTTCAATAGAAGTTGGACACCTAATGCCCACCCTCCCTTAGAAATCCTAATCTCACTGAACCTTTGATTTCAATGACATATTGTGGCAATGAGTTCCACAGGTTAAGTACAAAAATCTTTTATCAATTTAAAATTTGTTGCCTTTCAGTTTGATTAAATGTCCCCTTGTTCTCATGTCATAAGAAGGGGTAAATACGAGAGTCTAATTTAATTTAATCCTACTACAGTTTAGTTCCACTGTGCTAGGTTCTGGTACTATTTCTCCCTTGAGTATGTTAAACATAATCATATTGGGGGCAATATACCTTAGAGGCTCAACTATAATTATTTCTTGAACTAATTCTTGAACATTACTTAGGACTCAGTCAAGACTAGCCTCTCCTTTTGTGTGTTCTAAAACTAGCTGTTCCAAGAAGCAATTCTGAGGTGTCAAGAAATTGCTTTTCTAAACCTTGATCTGTTCTAAGATTCAATTGGTTTATACATAGTTAGTTGTAATCAGCCATTATTACTGTTTATTAGATTTAGTTGCCTTTTTTATATCCATTTATAATATGCACTCAATATACTGTCTCTGGTCAAGAAGTGAATAGAAAAACCTTGTCACTATATTTGTATTTATAGGGTTTGGGATTTGTATCCCTACAGATTTTGCTGTATTGTCCACTCCATTCAAGTATTAGTCTCACTGGATTCCACAGAATCTTTTAGATCTAGTGCTACTACTCCACTATTATATCCAAATCCAGCCTTCCTGTCTAGTTTATACTCAAGTATAGCAGTATTCCATTGCTTTGTGTCATTTTACCATGTTTCAGAAATGCCTCTGTCAAGGTCCTCCTTTCACAGTTATTCATTTTAGTAAAAATCAATGGGAGTCAGGCACCTAATCCATTCAGGTGCTTTTGAAAATCCCACCAGGCACCTTAATACCTTTGAAAATCGGGCAGCAGATGCATATACATACACTACTTGTCTATAAGACAAAGCTGTACATTCTGCAACCCCATCACCCAGTGTTGACATGGCGGTAGAAATAAAGGGCTGTGCTACTTAAGAAGGCTGCTATCTGCTGTCTTCATCAAGATCCCACAACATTCTACACAGTGACTTGTCTATGCACACTAAGCCTATGTTTCATGAATTTTTAAACGTATTTCTACTTGTCCACACTTCTTTCCACAAAAGAGGTATATAGCACTGCATAACCAGCACCACCTGCTCTCCCCAGGGATCCTGCCTGAGCTATAGCAGCTTTAAGGTCAACCTCAGGTTAAGTAGAAGCCCTCAACCTTACCCAAGGCGATACACCAAATAAGCATATTACACACCTAATCTGTCCTTGCCCCTCCCTTGTCTTCTGTGTCCTCTTTATGTATATTTCACTATACAACTTTGAGCCTCCTAGTCAGTTACAGCTGGCTTGCATCCTGACTCCTGATGAACTTCCACTGCTGGGATCCCATCACCTAGATTCTGCTGGCAGACCCTGGTCAGCGATCTGGACTCAGTACATATTCAGTGTTTCATCCAACATTTTGAAACAATGATTGGGAAATCCAAGGACACTTCCACCTACTTTGACCTTCAGCCCTGCCTGTTGATTTTCTGTTAACAGGACTGTCGGTCCTGTACATTAATGGATCTTCAGACACTGATTCATTTTATGGTTTTATATGCCTATGGGGGGTCTGGTTCCCTTTATTTTCTGGTATGAGCATTGCAGTTATTGATTTCGTTCAGCAGCTACAGCACTTTTTTCTCCCTCTCAGTTTTCCCCAGGCATATCTGCCTTTTCATGGGGGTACTCAAAGTGAAAGGGTATGTTAGGAAACACCACTTGCAACTTGACTGCGGATAATCTATTCCAGGTTTTATGGGGCTGATTGATATTTCATTTCTCAATTGCTTTAATACATCTGTACTAGTAAAACAAGTTTGCTTGTACACCTGGTATAATATTCAAGACATAACAAACATGGTGGTGCCTTATTAAAAATAAAGTTTTTATTATTCAAAGTTAATTCACTCATTTTTAAAAAATCATTGTTGTCTAATGAAACAATAAACTAACCTGATCAAATTTGTTGTCCAAAATATGATTGAAGATTTTTTTTTCAATTTTTTGCAAAGTCTTTGAGCTTTGAGAGCCTCAACCTCAGAGTTTTAATAGACTATTAACACTACAATATTTTGTTTTTAAAAAGAATTTGTTTTAATCTTACAAGGCAACCTAGAGAATCCTTTGGAGGCCTCAAACTCATCTTATAGTCATAGCCAAATCTGTGCTCTTCAAGGGAACCCCTTGTTGAGTAAGGATGGTGAGGTTTTTAAGGGTGGATGAATCAGAACGCTAGCCAGAAAACTCAGAAAAGACGACAAAATAAACTGATTTAGAGTGAGAAGATGGAAATAACAGAAGAAAAGGCTCTAGCTTTGTTTTGGAATTTCCTGCTTCAGAGCAACATTAGCTATCATGTGTTATTAGTCATGGAACAACATGTTTGAACAGAAAAATACTATATTTCACGGTCCTAAAATACTGACAAGCAGGGTTGTACTGTAGTTCAAGAACCATGTTATTAAAAAATGTTGTTTCCATTAAAAACTTTCTTTGCTAGCCTGCCTCAGGACTCCTTTAAAGTGTTTACTTCTCTTTACTCTTACCTTATAGTCCACCCCCCATTTCCATACTTCATGGCATTTTATATCACATAATTCCTTAGAAACTAAGCTAAGTGCTTTTTAGCTTTTTGCTTTACATTAGTTGAAGATAGATTTCTACAATATTACAATTAAAAGTTATAGTTTCCAGAACTGACAAGAAAAGAGCAAGACAAACATATTTTGGGGCATGTAGAACTAGCCAACATTTTTCATGCAAAATTGTTTTTGATGAAAAACTGCAGTTTTTGGAAAATGAAAATGTTGGGGAAATTCAGATTTTCCCCCTCTCCCCTTTCCCTTTTTTCAATGGAAAAAGAAAAAAATGAGGAAAAAGGGAAGAGAAAGGGGAAAGAAACGTTCATGTTTGGGAGGTTTGTTTTCTACAAATCAGAACATTTCGAAATTTTTCACAAAAAATGGGAGAAAATGAAAATGTTTCACAAAACACTTTTTTGACCAACTCTAGCAGCGTGGTTTTTTTACAGCATTTTGAATGAGAAACGATTACAAGCCTAGATGCTATTGGTAGTAAAAATGTGCACTACAGATGAAGATATGTAAAAATTTACTATGCAGATATACTGCACACATATGTATTATGCTCAACATTCATATGAAAAAATGGAGTAGCTGGCAATGAGCGTAACAGACGTTTTAACACAATACCAAGATAATGGCATTGGAAAGGATATCTATCCAGAGCAATGCAGCAAGATGCAAGTATCGGTACTCTCCTTAGACCCAAATGGCCATGTAAGTAGAGACTCTGAAATCATGGTCTATTTGCATATAATGTTTAGTTGCTGTTCTTCCCTGCCTTCATTTAAATTTCTCCTGAAGACTCGATTCTTCTGCAACGCCTACAAGGCACTAAAGCTGACTTAGTCATCTACTTATCTATTTCATGCATCTCCTGAGCAAACTGCTCATCAGTGTGGATTGAGGGGATTGAATGTCAGCAGGGAGGGATTATATGCACACTAGAAGCAAAATTGGAAATTGGTGCGGGAGAAAGGCAAAAGGAATAAATTGTCATGTGTTTAAGTAAGTTTTTTCTTAAAAAACCCAACAAATATGTAATTAGTAAGACAATGTCAATCACTGCCCAAGTGACCACACTTTGTTGTATTCTGCCAGCCTTCATTTCTCTTGGTATTTTTAGATAGCTCCTGCCTAGAAGAATATATAGTATCTGGCTTTGTGATTGAAAAGTGCTAGCACCTGTTGGCTGCTATGGCTGTGTTTTTTTAAAAAAATGTTCAACGTTTTGCATGATAAATTAATCATGGAAAGGATCCACAGACTTTTCTTTACATGCTTACAAAGCATTTAATAAATGTTAAGCTCCACCTACTCTCCACCCCTTAGTTACACTGTAGAAGTAATCACATACATACACCTAATTATAAATACTTACATAGCACTGTAACTGTACATGGCGCTTTTCATAGAACATTGGGGCAGGAACGACCTTTTTCTAAGAACTTATAGTAAGATGCCTACCAGACTAAGCAGGGAACAGTAGTTCAGGAAAGGGAGGTGTTTAAGGGAGGATTAATGGTAAGAAAATCAACACATGGTTCATGGAAGATGGGGTTTTTCTGAAGCAATGATTTAGAGAAGGCAGGTGGACAAGAGACTTCCATTTCTGTACCAGTGTTTTCAAATGTAACATATAATTCTGTGTGTATTGGCTGGACATGCTCACTTTAAAAACCTCTTGGACTTTGGCTACCAATTATGCACCACTTTAGACAATAGTGACTTGTTACTAATTTACCTTTGTAATTATGTACTGGAATTTGTAATGATTAATCTCATTCCTAGTCTATTGTCTAAATATATGAGGTAGCACAGCGTGATTTTAATCTGTACAATTGTTAATACAAGTTAATGCAAATATTGCATTAACGCATTTTACAAGTGTAAACATAAAATATGACTCAAGAATCAGAATTCCTGGTGGGTTGTCAGTGCATAGGTTTAATCCATTTCAGATGTTCAATGTTATTATGAGCAGTCAGAAATGATGGTATTCAGTAAGAGAGTTCTTAGATTACTGAGGCTGAAATGCTACTGGTTAACATAATTTAAACATTTTCTGATCCCTGGCTGCGCCAAGGGATTGTAGTTTTATTGACCAAATTCAATCCACATAATTGTTGTTTGCCTCAGAGACTATAAATCAAAGAATGTATTACTTGTCAAGGGGCAATTCATTTTGGAATCTATAATTTTAGCACATCGCCATTCACAAGAACCATCCTGTTAAAATATTTCTGTGCATCTATCTTAGCATTTTTATTTTATGTAGCAGTCACAGAAGCTAGCATACCAGTGAGGTTGTGCAATAAAAGAAGTTTAACTATCTTATACTATAGCTGTTCTTGTGCTCCATGTGGAGTGCTGGCTTCCTTTCTTTTCCTGAACTCCAAATTGAGGTACACAATGGGTGTGTTGTGCTCTGTTAGCATGGTATGCACAATATCTTTGAAAAGGAGGTGTGAGCTGCCGCTAAAACCTAGACTCTTAACAGTACAAGTACCAGAAACTAATTAAACACAGCACTGGGACATGCAGTCCATAAAAACTAGTGCAAAGCCTGCTTTCTATTATGACCTACATACTGCACAGCAGCAGTTGGACAATTTAAATCTAGTTACATTATTAAGGTTGAGTACAATGCATGTACTGCAATACTGAGGGATTCAATGATTTTAAGGTTTTTCAACTAAAATATTCACATGTTCAATATAACGTTTCATATCATAGTAATTCCTACAATACAGATCACAGCAGGATACATAAAACCCTTATTGTGTGTGTGTGGATGTGGGTGTTAAAATGCATGTACATGACTTTGTGAACTATTCAAAATGAAATTATTTCAAAATAGCAAACATTTGGAAGGGTACATTACGATATTTGACACAATCTGTAACATGATCAATCAATGTACTTCAAAAAAGATTCTAAACAGGTCACTGCCCACGTCACCTTTTCATGGAAAATATTTTATAGATCAGTTTCACTTACATGAAGTTTTGCACAAAGTATTTACAAAACTGAAAACAAAAACCAAACAAAAGCTTACCTCTTTCACACAAGCGGAGATGTACAGTAGCTTCTTCTAGGAATAAATCCACAGGCAGATCCTCCTAAGTCAACAATCTATTAATAGGAAGCATGTAAACCTGGTTTGTACAGCCTACAATACAGAGCCCATCTGAACTGCACACCTGCTTCTTCAGCAGCGCCTGCTCATATAAAAGAACAGCACACAAGAACAATGTTAAGAGAGGGCAACACCCTTCTTTTGGGTCAGCAGGTTTCACTCTGAGCAGCTGGCGAGCTGTTGAGATAACATTGCAGAGAAACCTTGCCTTTACAAGTCAAAAATCTGACTCCACTGCCAGTTAGCAGATATGCAGCATTATCACTCTGCATTCCACCCTCTCAGATCAGCTAGTGGCAGCAGCCGTCACCAGCTTGTCAAAATGGCATCTTGAGGGCATTCTCAGCCCTAATAATTATTCACTAATATGCCTGTTCTGTTTCCTGTGACTAGATTTTTGTTTATTTCGTGGTAAAGCACAGCATAATATGTCACACTGTTTTCCATAAGCAAAATGGCTGGTCCTTTCAGCAGTGCTGCAGACACCTCATTGGGTTCCACTGGCTTTTTGTAGCCATGGCAACAACCAACAGACAGACTTATTCAGCAAGCATGGCTGATCATGTGCAGATCTCCAACACAGAATGTTAATTTACGGGGTTTTTTCCCCTTCCGTACTGCCATTATTTTAATTTCTGAACATTTTATGGAAACATTCAGATGTTACTCATTATCTCCATTTGCTTTTGGGGTGATACAGAATTTTTGGTAAGTAAAGGAAGGGCTATCTACATTATACAGAATGTTTGTAAGAAATGAAGCCTCACTGCAAATAATCCAGGCTAATAAAAATTGTCATATAAAATAAACCATTGATTTAAAAAAACAGTCCTGTATCTTTGATGTTCAATTTAAGCATTGACAAGGTATGCAAAGCAATATGCCCTTTTGACAAGTAATCCTTTAACGGCCACTTTATTAAAATAAATTTAGAATTACTGATACAAATTAATAACACAACTCATGATTGCCACCAAGAAGTCAACATTTACCACCAAGAATAGCCTTTACAATCTCTCCAATTGTTCTTGGCATGTTTAACTAATATTAGTGTGGATTTTTCTATCCTAAATAGAAAAGATTTTAAAGTGGTTACCACTGTACCTGAGGTACCACAGTAGGATAGGATAGATATAGGATTAGAATAGGAGATAAAACTGTACATTGTGTCCTCGTTTCCCCATGGGAGGTAATGATACTAAAAATTGTGAAACTGAGCTTTACAGATAAAATGTGATATTTAAAAGAGAGAGATCATCATGTAAAATACAGTTCTGTAATAACATTGGTAAACATTGGCTTTCTGATGGTGATCTCTTCACACCTAGCACCCTTCACCCCAATGCTCTTTGTAATCTATTCATTTAAAAAAAACGGAAGCATCTACATAACATATTATATGGACTGTATTTACTACACCATTACACGCATTTTGCATCCCCCCAAAAAATCTAGATATCTAATTAGAAATAAGAGTTTGTGGAATAGAACATTTACCATGGCCAGATTCACTCCTGTCTGCAGGTACAAACGGCAGCTGAGCTGATATGAAAATAAGCCTAGGAGAGGACATCTGAAGATACTACTAAGCTCCCACAGGCATTTTGTTTGAGGAAGGCAGCTTTAAATCCCCTTCTAGTTTTCATAAGGCACACTGAGGCTGCTCAGAATGTACAATGAATCACACCATTTCCCAGGTCGGCCCCATACCCTTTTGGGGCTGCAGCAAGTAGCTCCAGACCTTCTGGAGAAGTGTAACTTGCAGACAGGTTGTACTGCTGCACCTCTCTACTCCTAGTGGAGCTTCTGCAACTGAGGGCCAGCTGGGAATCTAGTAGTGGAATGCAAGCCGGCCCAATGAGTTTGATTTCAGACATTTCTTTCATCAGAAACCTGATTCACCCCTTTGCAAGGTAGAAATATTTTCAACTGACTTCAAATATTTGACTTCAATAGGAGTTGTATAGTAAAAGTGAAGAATGGACCATGAGTGACTAGTGATCATCTTCCCAGTACTCTGTGGCTTTTCCTTTGCTTTTATGATTGCTACAAAGAGATGCTGTGTTTAGAAAGAATGCCAACGTATCAGATCTCCAACACATTCAAGCAGGTTTGAGTAAGATACTGTATCAGATATCATTGACCATATTTCTATCATCAATCCTAATTTATTGGATTCATTTTTCACCTTCTCAATTAACCTTTTCCAAAATGGAGGAAGAGTCGTTTGCTGATATTTATCTATCTATATATTCCCTAGGAAACAACATCTGACACTAAGGACCAAACTGTCTTCAAGTGAACAGTGCCTCCAGCTACCATGACTCAAGCACAGATTATTGGTGCCAGGACTGCTGTCCAGTGCTGCTCCTTTTTGAGCAGAAAGGGTGGCAATTTGCTGATTTTGCAACTGATTCTAAAGCTGTTAGCTGGGAAACATTAAACCACTAACAATTTATTACTGATGTGTACTAAACATTACAGCAAAATTACTCTGCATCACTAAAATACCATTTCACGGTCATTTGTTCAGTAACTTTCTTTACTGAACAACATAATATGGATGTAGGACCTGATTCTCCCTTTACAGTTGTTTTACACTGATGTAGCTCCACTTAAACCCTCGAAGTTGCTCTTGAGTTCCAGCATAATAAGGAAAATCAGAACCAGGTTGTTTGTCTACCCCATATATGTACATGCGTCGACCCATTAGATCATTTGTAATTGCTACCACATTCAATAGCGTTTACATAGGCTGCACTGCAACTTATTGAAAAAAAACAGTTTACTATACAAGTTTTAATCCCTTTGATCTGATGCCCACATTCATGGGTATCTTAAACCCAGAAAGGAAGCACAATGATTGTGTACAAAATTTCTTCTTGAGGTTAAAGAATGCACATATGGGACGCAATCTGCAGTGTTTAATGTTAAGCGTCTAACCCTATATTCCTCACGCAAGGCAAAGCTCCAATTCAAACTAGTGGGAGATTTGCCTATATAAGGAGTACCAGACTAGGTCAAAAGCAGTGATGGGCTTTTTACGTAGTGGTGGAATAAGTCGTTCGATAGAAGGCATGATGAGAGGCACAATATAAGAACCTGAACATGGTTCCAATCCAACAAAGTACTTAAGCACCAAGGGTGAGATCTTTACCACTGCTCAAGCCACTGTGTGCTGGGTAAAGGCTGGAGAGATGTAAAGAGGCCTTAGAATCCCAAACTGGCCAATGGAGGATTTCTGTAGTGCACACACTATGGAGATAGCCATAAGGCTGACTTCTGGAGACACCCTCAAAAGATCCTGTGTAGGGGGCCTGTAGGAGTAGGTCTGGGAACACAACCACAGCATCCAATGCTGTAGACATTTCAGGCAACCTGGAGAGGCGGCCATAACTTTGATAGGCCTTCAAGGCGGTCTAAATTATGCTGCAGTGTCTGGAACAGTACAGGTACAGGATGCTGCAAGTGTGGTTAAAGGCATCTTAGCTGGCTTTGCCCTATCACCCCTTCCCCACCCAGGGTGCAACTTCTGTGCTGCCCCAAGTAGAGGAGTATGTAGTCACTTTTGACTTGAGGGGACTACTCATGTGCCCAATAGATATTTGTTCACGTCAAAAGCCATCACAATTTGGAAAGGAGCTAGCAGATATTGAATAGTGCCTGATCCTAGGCACTTCACCTATGAGAATGCTATGACTCCTCACTTTCAAGAGAGAAGTGGAAGACATTACTTGTGCAGCTTTATCTCAAGAGAGATTCCTTTATCAATGTATCACAGTAGCATTGTAATTAACCTCTTCCAGTTGCTGTTTTTCTTCCACAACAGTATCTTCCAATTGTCTCAGACCAGCATGATTTGCTGCACTTACAAAACTGTACACCTTTCTTCACAACACAGTATGCTACATTCCTGGTTGACTTAATAAATTAGCTCACCAAAGATCATTCTTCATTAATTTATTCATTGTTTTTTCACTCAGCATAACTTTAAAATTTAGCACCCACATTTAAAAACATACTATTTATTAATTATATTGTATTCTTAAATTATCTTTTCAGCCACAAAACAAACGTGAACTGTATCAAACTTCAAATGCAGTTGGCACCAAAGGACAGCAAATGTCCCAAGAGCAAATCACAGTTAGGTAGCAATTACAGGAAATAAAATGATCCTTCTTGATATAGGATTGGTATAATTATTCCTGGATGTAATTTAATATCCAAATGGAAAATAAAACAAACAAAAAAAACTAGCATTAAGTCATGCCTGAATATCATTAGCACAGTTACAGATCTTTTTGACCCTGTTTCCATTTCCTTAACCACTTGCATAGTAGGTTTACATGAAAAAATGTCCATACAAAGATAGTCTGATGCGATAGACAATATGGTTTCTCAGTTTCCAATGAAAATGAAAGTATTTTGTTAACTTTGCACCTTTACAAAAAGATTTCAATGCACTTTATAAATAAGAGTTATTCAATTCTCCCAACACCTAGGGCAGTACGTAAATATCACCTCATTTATAGGTGTGTCAACTGAAACACAGATTATGATTCTTTCCAAGGTCACACAGGAAGTCAGTGACAGAGTCACCTGGATTAGAATGCTCTAGTTTGTCTCTCACTCTTATATAATTGCCACTACACAGTACACATCTCATAATGCAAAACATGACAATAATTAATGGTACATCGTATAGTATCTGTGCAAAAGGGAACTCGAAATGGAACACTGCAGAACTAGAGTTTATTTTATGCAGTGCCAGACTTGCTCAGAGCTCCTGCACCAGTTTGATTATTCACTCTACATATTTTCAAGTTCCTAGCAGCAACATCTCTGAGTTAGAGATTGCTTTCATAGTTATTCTATCAGATAACCTGTGAAGGTGTTCTGATAGGTGTTACTATACAGAGTGTGCAGAGCATATACAATAATGAGGCAGCTTAAGAGCTTTTTAAACTGCATGTGTGGGTTTAAATAAAATATTCACAAAAAGCACTTCAAAAACATATGCTAGAGGGCATTTGAGGAAAAAAGAATTGAAGGAAAGTTATCCTTTTTTTAAAAGAAATATAATCACATGGATCATGGCCAACTTGCCTCTAGGGCAGGCAATTCATACGCTGCATGAGGTACAAAACCATGGCACAAAGAGAAGAAAACATTGATCCAATTTTCCCCTTAAAAATTTATAGGATTTTCCAAGAAGACCTCCAAATTATCCTTATAATAAAGCAGTAAGGCACTTTAAACTAACAGTTCTAAACACTGTAGTAATATTACCATAAACTGTAGCGCTAAAGATCATTACTCCAAAATTCTGTACTACTTTTCCATTTTATGTGTATTGTGGCAGATGGCTGGCTTCACCCTATTGGGTCTCACGCTTCTGCCTCTTGTAGTGGGCCAGGGCATCATCCGTTACCCCATCTCCCCAGGAAGGGGGGTAGGGACCCGGGCCCGCCCACTCCTCCGGGTCCCAGCCCAGGGGCCCTATGAGTAGCAGTTATGAGCTGCTGGCACCGTACTTGCAGCTGCAGACTTTTTCCCCTGGGCTACTTTACCCCCCTTGATCCTTCTGGCCTCTCAGGCCCTGCTTCCTTGCTCCCTGGACTGGGCTTCCCAACCCAAGCCCCTGTGCCTGGGGGAGTATCTCAGTCCTGCCAGGGGCGGGTTTCCCCTCCTGAGCTCAGTACTTGTCTTAGGACTCCTCTGCTCTTCCATACAACACTGTATTCCTGTCTGCTCCTTGCACAGCACAGCAACTCCTCCAGCTCGTGCCCTGTCTCTCTGGAGCAGAGGGTTTTTATCAGGCACCTGGCTGGGCCTTAACTGGCCTCAGCTGCTCCTAATTGCCCTCTAATGACAATGGCTAGTCTACCGGGAACAGAGCTCTGAGCATTCTGTGGCTTACATGCCTCCCTTCCCTCTCCTCGACAACCTCCTCTTGGCCCTGGCCAAATTGGCTATCTACAAGACCAGGGAGAGGAGGTTGGCACCACTCTCTGACTGTGACTGTGGGGCCTACTTCCGTTCCTCTGTCCGTTCACGTATCTGGATGGAGTTCCTCTGGGCAGCGTCCGCTGGCTCCCTTGACACCTTCCGGGAGCACTGGATGCTGTCTGGGGTTCTCTGCTCGGTGTCCCCTTACAGTTCCCTCTGTTTTACCCTTTGACCCTCACGCCCCTTCCTGTTTTTTCATTTGTTGTCCCACGGAATCAGTTGAGTCCTGGGTCTGGTGGCTCCTCTCCTTAGGCTGGGGGAGGGGCCTTTAGCGGTGGGCAGGCTTGCACCTGCCCACCCACCCTCTTACTCAAATAGTACCACTCTCCTACTGCCCATGCTTTATCACAGTATAATTGCAATGATCCTCTTGCAGTTCTAGTCTGGTTCTACTGCATCAATCACGATAATATATTTAAGTAAAATTGCAGTCTGCATCAAAACACTGTCATGAATCCTTCTGCACTACATTTTATCTTATTTCTAGAAATGGATAAAAGAGTACCTTAAAATTTAGTTAAAATTGTAATTTGAGCTCTTTTTCTAGACTTCCATCAGCCTTTGATTCAGTGCATTGAGCAAGTTTGTGGGATCTGATAAGGCAACTCAGCATCCCTAGAGAGATAGTGTCATTGACAGAAGAGCTCTATAATGGAATGGAAAGCTGTGTTTCAGTCATTGGTAGATACATGACATGGTTTCCTGTCTCCACAGAAGTTCAGCAAAGTTGCATTCTGTCAGCATCATTGTTCAATATCAGCACTGACTGCTTGATGGATAAGCTTGAAAAAGCAGCTGTTGGGGGTGCTGAGCTGAACACCATTCTGCTTTTAGATCTCAAATACATCAATGACATTGTTTTTTGGCTCAGTCTGGTGAATTGCTGCACTAACATCTGATCTGGTTGGGCAAGAAGCAGTGCACATTAGTTTGGTTATTAATCCAGATAAAATTAAGTCTCTGGCTATTACCATCAAGCATCCTCCAGCTCCAGATTACAACCAGATCAGGATTAACCCATCCAGATGGGACATTGAGCACGTAGCAATTGTCAAGTGTCTAGGCAGCATCACATACTGCACTGCAGGATGCTCAAAAGCTATGAACACTTGTATAGCAGCAGCAGCTGCTGCCAAGTTTTCAGCCTATCAGTGCCTCAGTTTATACAGTAGCCTCTGTAGGACTGTCATTTCATCAAGGTTGCCCCAATGCTGCTGATCTATAGAACCAGGAGTATACCAACTCTATTGTATGGAAGTGAAACATGGGCACTGAGGAAGGCTGAAGAACACTGGATTGATGTTTTCAGTTCTTGTCTTCATCAGCTGCTCCATATCAAATGGCAAGAGAAGATCAGAAATGAGGATGTTCAGTGCTGAAACAAGCAACCTAGCACTAGTTCAGTTCAGCAGTTTCTTGGTATGGACATATTATTAGAATGGTAGAACAACAAATTCTGAAATGTGCGTACTACACAGCCAGCAATCATGTGGACTTAGGGTGAACTGGGTTTTTTTTGTGTCCACCTTAAAGATCTAGTCACAGATTGATCCCAGTAGCACTTGATCTGCAAGGAGGCCATGTCCTTTGGGACTTCTGTGATAAAGTAGAGCAGGAGGAAACAGGGAGAGGCGGTCAGAATTTTCTTTACAGACATTATTTTGCCAGTTATGAATCTTATTTATGAACAAGTGATTTACCATAATGGCCTGTCTTTCTGTCATCACTGCAGTCACTTGTCACAACAAAACGTCTTATGTTTTATATCTCTGGAATTATATTTTGAAGAGGACAAGAATGAGTATGAAATCACGTAGCCATTCAAAAGGAGACTGAAGGAGCTTGGCTTGCTTAGCCTAATGAAACAAAGGAGGAGTGGAGATATGATTGCTTCCTATAAATACATCACAGGGAGGGAGAGGAGTTATTTAAGTAAAGGGCCAGTGTTAGCACAAGATGGATATAAATGGATATAAACTGTCCATCAGTAAGTTTAGGCTTCAAATTAGATGAAGGTTTCTAACCAGCAGAGGAGTGAAGTTCAGGAACAGCCTTCTCAGGGAAGTAATGGGGCAGCAAAAAACATAACTTGTTTCAAGACTGAATTTCATCATCACTTTCCCTTGGTGTGAGGAAGCCTTGTCTGTGCCTGCTGTGAATCAGCTCCCAGAAACCACCAGTTTCTTGCAGCACAAGCACTACCTTCCAGGCCTCCAAGGCCTTGCTCTCTCTGTACAAGTAGTGATAGGTACGCACCAACCCCCAAGTCCTCAATGCAGTCCCTGTAGTATCCAGCCTCTTATCCAGTGAAAACAGAATTACCAGGTCTGCTGTTCTTAAAGAAACACGACACACCAGCTTGTAAGATCCAACCCAAGATCACCACTTTGCTTAACACCACTGCACTTCAATATATTTATAATGAAAACAAGAATATGTTTATCATCAAAAGAATATAGATTCAAGTGACAGTGAGTAAGGAAACTGGAAACAAATTGTTACATATAAAACAAAATCATAACATGCTTTCCAGAGGCTTAACTAACAAGTTATCCTCTTGTCTAAAGCAGCTTATCCCATCCAAACTTCTTTTCAGCATTTTCAAACAAGTCTGGTTGAGATCCCTCTTTCATGAAGTAAACTTGCTGTCCATTTACTTCCTAGGTGAAGAATGACAGGGTGTTCTTTGTCTCTCAAATATATTAAGGCAAACCTTTGATGTGCACCTCAAGATAGTGTTCTCCACCTCTCCTCCCTCCCTGCTGTTTTCTTCTTCCTGTTACTTTTCTCTCTGTGAAGATTTCACAGTCCTTTGTTAACATTCAGTTCAGACTGGTGAGAGGAGTTCCACTGTGAAACTTATATTTAATTTACATGTAAACAGCTAGATAGATAACCTTTTATTTGAGATCTTGAAAGCTTGTCTCTTTCACCCACAGAAGTTGGTCCAATAAAAGATATTACCTCACCCACCTTGTTTCTCTAACATCCTGGGACCAACACAGCTACAACACTGCAATCTTCAGTCTGACAGGTCAGTTTAGGATAAACAAAGTCATCGACAAAACAAAATCATACCACACACATTGTGATATGATTTCATCAGGCCTCACAACATAAAATGGGTTGGTTCAAGCCACTATTTGGAAGGGAGGTTTCCAGAGTACACCAAAATACTGCAGGAAATAATACTCAACTAACCACATTGGATGGAACAAGGGACATTTTGTTTTTAGAGCTGAAGTCTTCCAACTGAGATGTACAGCTGAAGTCCTTTTTATAAGTGTGTGTATTAACCCAATGAAATTCCAAGCTGGGAAGATATATTCTGTCTATTTAAAATTTCAGTTGGATATGCAATAGCCCACTTAATTTACTGTCCTGAACTGTTGCAAGGTGTTGCAATTCACTGTTAAGATTTTATTGCATTTGAGTGATTTCAATTCAGTTGTGGGTGAAGTAATACCTGTATAGTTTGTAAAGAGCTTTGGGATCCTTCAATATATTAAACACACACACTACTGAGGGTAAATAAATGAGAAATTGTATGCCCCTGAAAGAGCGTAACAGACTTGCTAGACTGCAAGCAAGAACAGGTCATCCACAAAGAGGCATGTAACTACTCTCTCTCAGTGTTATAACATCCATTGAACCAGTAGAAGCAATGCACATGGGCAGAGGGCAATATACATAGAGCAGTGGTTCCCAACCTGTGGCCCTGGGGCCAAAAGTGGCCTGTGTGGGCTTTCAAAGTGACCCGCGGCTCCCCTCCTGCTGGCTGCAGAAGGGAGCACTGCCTAAGGACCCAGGCAAAGCGTGTTTCCACAGAGCTAAATGACAGGTGCAGGCTCCTTGCTGCAGCCAAGGGGATGGGAGATCAGCGCTCCCCTCCCCTGGCTGTAGCAGGGAGCACGGGAAAGTCTCTGCCTAGGTCCATAGGTGCTGAGGTACCTGCTGGAGCCAAAGAGAGGGGAGCACTGATCTCCCGTCCCTCTGACTGCAGAAGGGAGCCACTGCAGGGACCCAGGTGGAGTGCACAGGGCTACAGGATGTGTGTGGTTTCCCTGCTGCAGCCAGGGAACTCCTTCCATCTGGCTTCAGTGGTGGGGGTGTCTGCTGGTGGAAACTGGTGGCCCTTCCGGTAGTAAAAATGATATCTGTGGCCCTTAAGCCAAAAAGTTTGGGAACCACTGACAGAGTATATGACCCAAATTCGGCCCTTAGATATTATCTGCAATAATTATTGTCTGAAAATGAAGCAGCATGAGTTCACTGAAGTAAATGCAATAATTTCTTGTACTAAATACACATTTTAAAAATCCATTTCCAGGGAGAAATTAAGAAAGTTTCATATTCTTCTCTTGGTTGGAATGACCTGACAATTCACTCATGATTCTTCTTTGCTCTTCCAAATTGAGATTAATGTGATCATCTCAAAATCCCAGTAATAAAGGGCCTGATTCTCCTGTCAGCTGCATGCAAACTGACTTTACCCATGACTAGTAGGATAGTTGGGCCAAAGAAATCTCTGATCATTTTGGTGAATTCTTTACACCATACCTATGACAAACACATTTCATTTTTACACACATCTAATTTTAATAGACAATACAATAACATTACAATGACAGGTGCCCCTTCCCTACTGAATTTTCCCATTTGTGCCTTGTACCTAGATATAGATGGCAGGAGATTCAGCACACTATGCCTGGTTCTCTCTCTCTCTCTCTCTGCTCCTCAAATTTTGGCCAAGTTATGTGTCTGCTCAATGAGGAAGAAGCCTGCACTCTGGAGCTCTTATTTTACATTCTGCACTTGTCCATGAAGGAATGCAGATATGCAACAAAGATCTGTGCTGTGAGAGGCGACTTTACTCCGTCTGTGCTACAATCACCTGAATACACTAGGAAAAGTTAACAGTAGCAGGGAAAGATTTAAATGAGAAATTGTATTGTTTTTTTCAGTAATAGATTTTTGCAGTCTTTTCTTTATTATGGTACAACAAGGATAATATTTAAAGGAGAAATCTGAAATCCAGCAGGAAACCTTTCCATTAGCAATATGTTAAGCACAAACTATTTGGACCTATAAGAACTGAATGACATATTACTCAATTATATTAGAAACACAAAAAGATACATTTAGCAAACTCCCATTCATCTCACACTCCTGTTTCTTTCTCCTTCTGCTGTGCTAGCACACCCACTCCTTTCATCTCTCCTTTTAATTCCATGTTCATCAGTCATTTTCTTTCTTTCCTTAGCCATAATCTCCTTTCTCTCTTTTTCTTCTGTCCACTCTTTTTTGAGTTCCTGCCCCATCCTCCCCCTGCCTTGCTTCCCAGCATTCCTTCCTTCAGCCAAGGCTCTGTCCTGCTTTCCCCTATTGGGGATTTCCCTCATTTTTCTCCTGCCTGAATGAATCTTCTTGCCTTTTCATCATGTAGTGAGTGGAGGTGTGTCATTAGGTGGGACAAGATGGCAGAGGGGGTGGTCTGAGATACAGATTTTGAAGTGTTGCTCAGACACTTCACTTCCTGGCAGCAGGCCTATTGCAACCAAAACTGGAAATACCTCCCCTCACCCAGTTTCAGATCCAGCTTGGAGCCAAAGTCACAGGGAGAGGTTGATCAAATGCTCTCCCTCCCCCTAAAGCTTGAGGTATATCCTGGTAGTTTGATATCCACCATTCTAGTTCTGAGACACCACCAATTATTTGATTCGGTTTCTTTTTTAAAATATGTTCTCCCCACACTCCCTCTGTGACTCCCTGACCTCTTTTCTACACGTGGAGATTTTGGGGTGTTCTTTTTCCCTCACCCAGGGTTGTACTGTCAAACTGTTACTTGAACTTATCTGTCTCTCTCACCATTCCACTTTCACTAAAATTGCCACAGAAAGTGTGAGAGAAGAAAGATTAACACAGAAAAAGGGACCTCATTTACTTTCCCTTTCATTTTTTCCCCCTTGTTTTCTTTACAAAGAACAAGATGTAACCAATCAACTCAAAATAGAAAGTGGTTTCCTAAACACACCACCATAATGATGGCTCAGAACTTGGAAGCTTTGCTATTGTCTGATTAGACTGGCTAATTAAGTGATAGAAAACTTGTTGGGCCAGTCCTATCAGACTCTGACATCTCTGGAAGTTAACTAAAGGAAATTTTTTATGAACTGCTGCATTAGAAATTTGACCTTCTGCACAAACAAGGCTTTAAACCCACCAGAGTTCTCTCTGGGTGCTCACAATTTATATTCAAGCCTCCTGTGCTGTATTTTTGGAAAATACTAATCAACTGTTCAAATCAAAACTCAAAAGCATTGTAAAAAAACCAGTATCAGCAATAAAGTATGCAGTCATTAATCATTAGCCTAAAGAAAAGGTGGATGAGTGTGTGTACAGATGCCAAATAAACATAACAGTGAAACCTATTTTCACTAACATTCTTTACTGGATAGGGCAAAACAGTAGCTTTTAATGATAATATGATCCTTATAATCCATCTTCAACATGGTTCTAAAGTATTTTGCATCTGAAACATTTTAAAATAGTGAATTTCTCAAAGGTGGGCTTAAACTTTATTCTCAATTCTAAAGAGTGGGAAGCAGCTATTTCTGCCAGAAAAGGTCACAGATCAATCTTAAAACACCTCTCTCTGAGTATAAATACCATCACACAGCATGGCTAAGTAATGTGAACATGTCTGGCTGGCATAGCTACAATAACTAAGTTGATAAGGTACCAATCAGCTTATCCACAACATTCTTTTCAAGAAGAGGTCATTGCTCTTTTTGTTCCACAAAGCGCAACAATGCTAAAGCATTCCACAAGCTTCTTAATTAAACAATATTAACAACAGCATTTACGTCACAGTTTCGGTAGCTTATGTTCTTTGAAGTGGCACTGCACAAAACAAGTTTTTGTTGAAAAATGGTGTCTGCAAAATAGTTCTTGTGCTATATCAGTTGATCAATTTATTATGGAGAGATTTCCAGGCCCAGACTTACTTTCTATTGTAACCATGATCGGGGGCTTCTTTTAAGTTTAACTATGAACTTAAAAAAAATATAACTGAAAAAATTTTATTTTTAGCCATCAGTAACTTTCATCAATCTTACGTATAGCTTAATTAATTTGTGTGTGTCTTTGAATAGAGCTAGACACAATTAATACAGGCACTGTGAAATGGGACCTGTTTTTAAAAAGTCAGCAGCCAAATCCTCCTTAAATGCAACATTTAGATTTAAGAAAATAATGGCATATTTCCATTTTACATATACTTTGCAATCTGGAACAGTCACAACACGAACAATTTGACTGGCATATTAATAAAAGGACTCCGCATTTGTATTTAGTATAAATATAACAGGTCCAAATGTCTTTGTTTTTTGATACATGTAAATTGAAAATATTGGGACATTTTCTTCTTTAGCCCCAAATATGATTTGAATAAGGTCATACTCATAACAGGAGAAGCACTACTAGGAAAGCAACCTCTGTTTCCAGCACAAACATGAATAAAAATACTGAAGTATCCCAGCATTTGGCTTTATGAAATGGCAATGATTTGACTGTTCAGTACCACTTATTGGAGGGGGCTGCAGACAAAGTGTAATGTAGAAGGAATAGAAAAGATACCGTATGTGCATGAGTGAGGAAGAAAGAAAACAAACACACACAAAAATCTCTGTATAATCAACATTTAGAAACCCAAGCCAGTGACATTGTTTCCATAGTAACTAAAGAACTTCAAAGCAGAGAAAAAGCAAGGGAGATCTTAAAAAGGATAGAACCAAAGGCAGATTCAAATATATCATATACCAGTCTGAAAGTCAGGACCCTACGATGAGGGACTCACACAGTATATGGATCTGTAGATCTAGGAGTCTCTCTGTTTAAGGAATTTAGGTCTAGTAAGGCTCTGCTACCTATCGAACTATGGATCAAAAGGGAATAAAACACAGAAACAGACCATCATGGCAGAACCCCTCATGAGCTGTCCATCTGATGCTCTACCTAGATTAACACCTCCTCCCATTCGTTAGCTGGCTACTGCACAACAGATTGTTGTTCCAAGACATGGAAGAATTTTCTGCTAGTCAATGCAGTTCTTCCACCCACTGCATTGGCCAACCATAGTCAGAGGAGGTGACCAGCATATCTTCTCTCTCAGATCGTGTTACATGATAAGAGTGACCCAATTGGGAGGAGTTACAATGGGTAGCAGCCAGCACTATGCATATGGTTAATCTGAGTGAGCTGATCCAGCCGGTCTGCAGCGCTGATCTTCAGTGACTGTTGTGCTGCAAGGAGGAGAGAAGTCCCCTGCAATTGACCTTTCAGCAGAAAAAGTAATGGAGGTTAAGGAAAAGGCTTGATGTAGACTGTCTGAGGTTGGGGGAGATTTTAAGGAAGAGGGAACCACTGAAGTAAGTGTCTGTCTAGATACCCACAAATCTGGGGGAGGAAGGTTTGAGAATACCACTATTTTGATGGATCCAGGCCTCAGTTAATCTTGATCTGCTCCAAAAAGACTTTTAAAAACAGTTGTATGCAGTGTTGTTATAGCCATGTTGGTCCCAGAATATTAGAGGTCTGAAGAATGAAGAGCCGCTCTGTGTAAACTTGAAAGCCTGTCTGTCTCCCCAAGAGAAGACAGTCCAATAAAAGATATTCCCTTACATACCCTATTGTTCAAAAAAGGAACATATGCTAGAAAGATTTTAATGCTTGAAAAACTTTGCATATTCATTCATATTTCCATAATTTCTTATGAATGTGTTCAACCTAAATTCATAGATTAATTGCTATCTAAAACTCATTAAAAAAAAGCTTTAGCATCTCCTATCATTAAATGGTATATATGCGCCACAGCCTTTTGAAGATTACAATGGTATGGTTACTACATTACATTTATTATAATTCACCTCTTTCTCACAACTGTCTCAAAATCACATCTTACTTATATCCCAAATCAACCTTAGCATATCATAATATATGAATCCAAAAGGCAGAGATACAAACTTTGCCAAATTATATATAATGACCATAGGTCAGCTCCCTTGGCTGGTATAGACTGGTTAACATTAAAAAGATAAGAGCTACTCCGGTTTACACCAGCTGAGGATCTGACTCTAGATCATTTATTTCAATATAGCTTTAAAATGACCTAACTGGCTCTATTTAAAATGGATACTGTCAATTTAGTCCAAATATAGTCCAAAATTTAAATTTTGTAAACCAAGCTTTTGTAAAATCTGTGACCAATTTAAATATTCCCACATTTTATTTATATTGAATGAATGAATGAATGAATGAATGAATACAGTTTTTAAACAGATACACTGTTTCATCTGACAATGGAACAGACTATAAACAAATGTGAGACTCAATTCTTGCTTTTTTCCCAGCTGGCATAAAAAAGTGAAGAAAATCATAAGTAAATTAGATTTTTTTTTTAAACTTTCTTTTCTAAAATTCTAAAGTATTCTTAGTGACATAGGAAAGAAATTAGTTTACAATACAGAATTTCTAAATCTACTGTGTCCCTTTAAGAATATGGGATTTGAATAAAAAGAGATATAGTCCTTAGTTCCTTATGACTCTATTCCCAACCATTACAAACTTTGGGGGTATCATACACTTAAATGTTGAGGTGTATGTGTAAATCTTACTGACAAAGTGAGTAGGAGTTATGCAAATGCATTGAGGTGTGCTGGCCTCCAGGTTTAATTTATATATTTTGATTTTTAAAGGTCTGCAGTTTTATTCATTAACAACCAAATCTAAAATAGTTACAGAAAGTGCTCTTAAAACCCTCCAATATTTGCTGCCCACAGTTATTCATTACTGCTATTTAAAGCACTGGAGGTACTACAAATATTGCATTTGTATACCCAAATGTGGGAAATAAGTTAATTTAAATGGTGCTCACTGTATAAGCATATAGCTCTGGTATGCTTTAACAACCAAAAGATTTCTCCTAGCAGATATCTGTCTATGGTATTTATATGGCTCTGTGACAGCATCTATCAGGACTTCCCTGCCCACTACTGGAGGCATCAGTGCCTTGAACTGCTCAAGGAAAAGCCACTCAAACTTGGTTTCCATCAAGACAAGAGCCCCAAAGACCTACAAGGGCCAGGAGGAAATACTTGGCCTCTCAGGACCACACTCTCCGCCAAGTTTTACACTGGGAAAGGTTTTCTGGTATAGCTCTACTAACAGATACTCCTAGTGTAGACTCAGCCTGTACAAACAAAAAAGTGCTGTTAGGGGTATAGCTGACACTGGTTCCTTGTTCTACCAGTAAAAGCACTTTTATGCCAATATAACTGCAGCTACACTAAGTTCTGTCAGTACAAGAGTGTTGTAAAAAAGTCACCACTCCCCAACTGACATTACTACAAAAGTTTCTAGGGTAGACCTGGCCCTAGTTTTAGATTTCATAGCTATAGTATTACCATTAGGCTAATCATTTTCAGTCTCTTGGAAGGGATGAAGTTGATGTGCCCTGAGTATATTGGGCAAAGAGAAAATAAGAAGACAGCCATGTTAACTGGCTTGCCCTTTTGATCTCCCAGAAGCCCCTTTTATATTCTTGTGGAATATAACTTGATAAGTACAACCAACCAACAAAACTTTCAAAATTTTGTATTGAGTTTTGACTGCCTTATAAAACAAAATAGCTTTCTGTTGGAAAATGCTGATCTGATGGAATAGAAAGCTTCCACAGAATGTGTGGATTTTGTTAAAATTTTTAAGTGGAAACCAGGCAGGCTGCTGGGCTTTCTACTTCCCCAGCAGGGTAGCTAGCCAGATGTTTTTGAGAAATTCCATTTAGGATCTTCTGAAATTATTGGAAATCATCGACTGGAGATCCAATATGCAGAAAATTTCACATTTCTGGTTTTTTGTTTGGATTCAGAATGAAAAACATTTAATAAATATGAAATTTTCTGCAGGATGGAAATTCCAGTTCCCACATCACTCTACTTGTAAGCAGTCCCATTTTGTAGTATTAATAATGATTACACAGGGCTTACAATGCAAATAGACTTGTTAAGATTCTCTAGAAGGTGTATTAAAATGCCCCTCCCCATATATTTGTTTTGCTGTATGAAATACAAAGACTTTTTTGTACCATGTTCTATAACTGCTATAGTAAAATATGCTTGAGAGATGTACCCAAGATCTTTTGACAATCAAGCAACATACTGTCAAGCTGGGTTCGACTCTGTATTGTAAATGTCACTCCATCAGAGCAGAGAGACTTAAAGATTCTTATTTTCGAAGAGAACAAAGCAGGTAAAATGGCGAAGGGACAATGAGTTCCAAAGGAACTACTTTCATATATCTTTATAGCCAGAACTTTGTATTTTGCCAGTGATCATTATCACAGTTTAGAAACAGCAGTAAGTTTTTACTGCTGCATAGAATTTCATTTTTGCAGTGCACATTAACACAAATGGGAGTCTTGCAGGGGAAAAATACATGCACCACAAAAAAAAACATCTCCTATAATATCCTTTCAGAATTTTCAAAAACACTTAAATGATTTAGGATGCTAAGTCCCATTTTCAAAGATTAATTAGGTACTTCAGCTCGTGTCACTGAAAGGCAAATATTAGAGCTTTTCTACACATTGCATTAGTCTGCATCAGTGGGTTATAAATTGTAGTCTGTAGCAGCATGTCATGCACTAACTGGCTTGTGTGGACTCTGCTGGTGTGAACTAAAAGTTCGCTAGTGCACATTAACGTAGACCCACAGTTCTCCTGTGTCACATTTGAAAATGGGTCATAAGTTCTAGGTGACTTAGGAGCTTTTGAAAAATATTACCCTTTGTGATTAGCACAAAAGACTTGGATTTTTTTCCTGTCTTGCTTAAGGTGACGAAGCAACTCTATGGCAAAGTCACAATTTATATGAACTTCATTGTTTCCATTTGAAAAATGGAGTTAGCAATACCTATCTACCTACCACTCGGGAATTGTAAAACTAAACCAATTAATGTTTATAAATCTGTAAGAGATCTTCAGTCAGAAAGTGCAATGCATTATTCTTAATTAAATTATTTTTTCTTAATACAATACAGTATTTAAGTGTTACGTCAATAAAAAACTGTTTAAGTCCACAGAACATTTTAGCTGACATTTATATTTCATTGAGGATTTGTTTTAAAAAATTCCTCTCCATGATGTTTCCTGCCAAGGCTTTATGAAAACAGCTACCTTGTAAATTTATACTGTGCCACCTGCATAAGATTATGGACAGAGTGTAAAATACGAGTTTTGGTCTCTTCTCAGTATCTCTTCCCCTGCAGGAGGAAGAAAGGCAATGGGAGAATGCAGAATGTCAGTAGCAATTTGTAGGAAAGGTCAGTGTCACCTTCTGCCAGCTGCATGAGGCAGCTGATTTCCTATCTCCACACCCCATCTCTGGAGCATGCAGCCACTAAAAATCCATTGTATTGAATGGTGAGATCCACAAGTCGACTATTTGTTTAACAAAATACTTCTCTAATTCCTTTTTTCCATTTTAAGTTTCCTTCTTCGGGATCTCCCTTCCCATGTAATATAGTGCAAGTGCATTTCATTTTACTAGAACTGAACCTTGTAAGTTTTCAAGTAAGCATCCAGTGATACTAGAGGTTACAGCAGACTTTATTCTACACATTAAATACAGACACAATAAAATGTTAGAAGTATTTGGAAAAATGTAAGGAAATGTAAAAGTTTGAGCTGATAGAACACAGAGTACCTGTTACACATACACTCAGCATTGTGCTCCAAACAACAACGAAGGACAGCATTTCACTAGTACTGCCCATGCTATTCTGCTATATCTGCAGGATGGCACATCCAGAAATACTACTAGCCACTTACCATTTTCATTCCTTTTTTACATTCTTTAGATTACTACTCTTGGGAAGTGGTCCTTCCAAAAATGGTGAACAGCCCATTGGCAAACAGACTGGTATCCAACTATTAGCCTTCTCAGATGTCTTTGATTACTCCACATTACTCAAAGTACGCAAAAAAATTACGTAACTCCCGTCGACTGCTGAGCTGCTCTTCTGCGCTCCATCTGCACTGCGCTGTGCTACTTTTGTAGCTGGTCTTAGTACGTCGATTTCTGGATCGACTGAGTGGGTCTGCAAATTCGCTGCTGTCAGTGTAGCCGTAGTCTGAGAATCAAAGTGTATTTGTGACCAAGCCCAAAACATTTATTTTTTTAAATGGAGAGTTCAGTCACTGCATAATATGAACATATAACAACATTCATAACAGGCTACCTTCTGCATCTCTAGCATGGCAGCATTCAAGACATTTGTTCTATAGAGGATCTACTCTTAATTCAGATACTATGAGAGTCCAATGCATAATTCAACTCCTCTTTCTAGCACTATGACTGTTCTCTGGGGAACATCTTTGATGCACTTCTGCTTATTTTAGAACATGACAGCAGCACAGCATGCAGCTTCATCATGGAGCAGGCCTGCAATTTTTCCCTTCAAACTACTAAATTAGCAACCCATTATTTAAGTTCCATTGAATGTGTCTGAGCAAACAGGAATTTATTCCATCTGGTCCTCTTCACAGGGGATCGTGAAACAGGACAGGCAAGATCCTGTACTATTTGAACAGCTTAATTTCTATTCAGGCTAAAAAAGAAAAAAGAGAAGGCCTTGGCGCCAACATCAGTGGATAAGCATATGGTTGTTTAAATTACATGGCAGGAGAATAACTGGGGAGGAGATAACATTCGGTGTCAAAGGCACAAAATCTATGCCACTTTTTATATTGGTAAGGCTGCTGTTGACAGCCTCAAGAATTACACACATTTTAACCATTCAGGATAAACTAGATAGAAACCTGACTGTGTATTTTTGCTGGTATTGATTAGATCTCCGGTGGCTTCAGTTCTATATGAATAAGGAGTAAACAAAATATTTTGTTTGCCAGTATGTATCTATACATGTGTTTTATTTTTCCAGACTTGAAGATCTAACTTTAGACATCCAACTTCATATTTAGATGCCTGAGCTGGAGTTTGTTGTGCTTCTGCAGCTCCCATTGATGTGAATGGGAACAATGTGTGCTCAGCACCTCTAAAAATCAGGTCAGTTTTATTTAGGGTGACCAAATATAAAGGCGAGTACACTAAATTTGCAAAATGTCATTAGCACTTGTATAGGCACTTGACTTCTTCAAAGCACAATGAACATTAATTAAATCCTCAAAATGCTCCGAGCGGAAGGTAATTAAATATTGTCTCCATTTTACTGATGAGGAAATGGAGACAGAGATCAAGTCATTTGCCCTAGGCCTTTCTGCAAACCAGCGGCAGCCAGCATTAGAAGCTAGAGCGCCTGGTTTTCAGATCCATGGTCTTTCCACTACACCATACTGTCTCTTTTTATGTATGGAAATGATTTCCATCTTAATGCCATGCTCCAGCTGTGTAACTCATAGCTGGTTAAAAATGGGTTTATATTTAATATGACTAAAGTATGCAGCAAGACCCAGAAATCTGATTACAACTTAATCAAATTTGGGATAATTAAATGTTATGTCTCCTTTGAGTCACTTGTTAAGCCATCAAACCCAGGCTGATGAAGGCAAGTCTATGGCATCCTTATATCCCAAATACATAAAGGGAAGATCATTATAAGTAATCACTACCATACTTTAAAATAAATAAATTTGCCATTTTTTCACTCCCTCAAGCCAAAAATAAAACTTAAGACCTGTCTGCTTTAATGGAGAGCTGCCTGGCTCTGAAAGTGTTTTTATTGACACAGTTAATCTACTCCTCTAGGGGCCATGTTAGTAAAGTCAGCATTGTCCCCAGATGGTAGGTGACCTATTAGAGCATGTTAGAGATTAAAGGTGGAATTCTGCAAAACATGTGAGGGATTTAGGAGTACCAGTGCCATTAACCTTGTTAGGACTGGTGCTCCGAAATCACATAGGTACTTCTGAAAATCTCCCTCTTGGCCCTCAGCTCCTTGCTTTCCTCTCAGTTTTCATATGCTTTGCAATATGCCACAACGTGAAATTCTGGCTCTCTGAAGTCACTGAAAGTTTTGCCTGAACTTCATTCTGTGCCTGCAAGTGCTCTGACCTCGTGTTAAAAAAACATGTTAAGGAATGTAACAGAGTTAAGGCTGGTCATGTGGCAAGAGCTTTAAGTTTTCCAAATTCAAACATTTATTTTTGAAAGGCTTCTACTGGTTAAATTCAAGCTAATGGAAAACTCACACATATTCTCAAAGATACAGTTTTCTATTTTTTTTAATGGTTTGCTGTTTTTGGAGGGGAGATGAGGAGATACAACATTTACTATATTTGGATCCAAATTGAAACACAGAACACAAAGTGACCTCTCAAAGTTTGGGAATGTGCTGCTGGTTTGGACTGGTGAGTTGGATCCAGCCTGCTCTCCATGGTATTGTAGAGAATACCAATCCAGAACCACAGGGGGCCCCTTCCTACTTCTAGGTATGGGAAGCTGGGGGGAGACACAATTCTTGCTTATTTCCTCCCTGTAGGCCCTGCCTCTAGACCAACCACTGATCCTTCCACCCAAACAGGTCCTGCTCCCCCTCCAGGGCCAGTAAATATTTATTTATTTTTTTGGTGTATGGTGCCCAGTAGACTTCATCCCTCTCCAACCTTTTTCCATGCTCTTCAGAGGCAAAAGAGAAAGATGTTAGATGGCCACTCCCCACACTGGAGTGTGGGAATGGGTTGCTAGATAAGGGCCATACCTCCTCGCCCAAATTCGAATACTCTTCTGGAAGTGGAGACTGATATACAGACTCCCTGGGCAGCAGGGAGCAGTTATTTGCTCCTTGATGCGGCCACCTCTGTACTGCACAGCACAGAAGCCCTCACATTGGAACCAATAGCATGAGAACTTGTATGACTTGTACTGTAGCTTTAAAATGTCCTGTAGTGGTGGATTATTTACCACCACCCCACAGAAACCCAGAGCAGATGGCTGGGCTATACTTGGAAACTTTCCTGAGGAAGGAAGCTCCCAAAAAGCTTCCAGCTTTTTCTGAAAAGCAGACCAGCAATATTCTCTCCATTCTCATTCATCTCTTGCCATTAGCTAGAAGGCTGCTCTGCCTGCTGTGGCTAGGAGGCAGGCTGGTCTATAATAAAAAGTTTATGTTAGAGCAGTTTTGTTGTATGATCTTACCCACATTTTGGCAACGCTGATTGAGATTTGAGATGCATGCCCCTGCATTTACATGGATGTAGATTGAGAGATTGGGCTTGTATTTTTTTGATTTTATTCCCCTCATAGCTATAGAAATTGGGCAAAAATTATTTGAAGATAAAAAGGAAGTTATCTTAATATAGGTACCACAAACAAGCAGGGGTAATTTGGAAAGTCTAAAACACTTTATATACCTATATGCCCATGTTAGGTCCTGGTAAAACCAAATTGCAATGGTTACGTATTAGCTAGAATAAAAACATAGCTGTTCACCTCACTCTGACTTTTACTGAAGAAAAGAAAGGTGAAAAGAAAAACTCCAGCAAAATGCTGGCATAGTAAACTTTTAAAGACTTAAAAATGAATCTTAAGTAACTGGCACTATTTTATATAGGTCTTGATTTGTTTCTCTGCCCAGAGCCACCAGAAAAATTATGAAGACTGGAAAAAAGATCAGAAGAGAAGGACCACTGACTTTTATCACCTTCAGAATGAACAGTAGAGCCTGAACAACAAACAACCATACCACCACCACCATCTCTACCACACCTCTTCCTTGTGGATAGCACACTGTCAGGCTGATAATTTGTTTTTTAAAGAGATACGGTGATCTCTTTTATTTGGACCAACTTCTGTTGGTGAGAGAGACAAGCCTTTGAGCTTACACAGAGCTCTTCTTCAGGTCTGGGAAAGGTACAAGAGCATCACAGCTAAATACAAGATGAAACATATAGTTTAGCATAAGTAATTAGCACATGTTCTATGGAGCGATTCAAAGTGAAGTGGCCTAGTAATATCCTTATAGTCATAGGAAAAAATGGGGGTTTAGTGGTTACAGATTTTTGTAATAAGCCATATATCCAGTGTCTTTATTAAGACCATGATTTTTAGTGTCTAGCAAAGTTATGAATTTAAGCTCTTAAAACTTCTCTCTCTCTCACCAACAGCAGTTGGACCAATAAAAGATATTACCTCACCCACCGTGTCTCTCTAATATCCTGGGGCTGACATGGCTACAAAAAATTTGCTTTTTATACTTTTGACAGCTCTTCTATCACGGCTATGGATGCATGACAGAGAAAGAATCACTCTTAGGAAGAGTGATGCAAGTATTATGGCTTCACCTGCTGTTCAGTATATTCTTAAAGGCCACAGTGAAATACATATTTCATCATCAATTACACTGTTTCTGTACTAGAAGTTCAACCATAAATACTAATACATTTTACCCATGACAAATAACTGAGATATACTATCGTGTTTTTAATCTAATCTTAATTATAGGAGAAGTTTATGAATCCCAGAAGTAAATGTAAATGAATAAAGATGAAATTTGAATATTTTCTTATTAAAAATCACCAAAGGGAATAAGATATGAAAAGCATGATTCACATACTAGTGAAGAAGTTTGAAAGTGGTGATTTGATCATTATTTTATTTTATTCACTATGAGGAATATTTTCAAAGCGTGTATGGAAGGTAAAAATTCCCTTTACTAGTCTAAAAATTTATCCCGCTTTGCAGATCCATGAAGAATTCATGCAGTTGTTACATAGATTTCAGGCCAGAATTTGCTCCAAAAATTTGGAATTCACATAAAATGATCCTCAAGTTAATTGTCTTGGTAAAACCCTCCTTTGCTTCTCTGAAGGTTTCTTTCTGTAGGATTAAAAAGCTAAATTTTTAGAGCTAGTAAAAATCAAAATAAAAAAATGTTCAATAAAAAGAAGCAAATATTTTTGCAAAAATGTTCACGGAAAACTTTGCAGTCATTTACTCTTCACTGTATTTCACTTTGCATTTTTGTAGTTCCGACCACTTAAGGATCTGAAAACACGTTGTAAACATTAATTAATTAAGTCCTGCTATGTCACACTTTTGTATCTGTTTTATAAGCATTTGACTTTCAAAAGAGATGGTTATACCCAGTAGATGCACAGATAAATTTGCAGTTAGATACACAGGTGAAAGTACAATTAAGTGTACAATAAGCTACAGAGGCTGATTTCACACAGGAAGTCAAGTCAGCCTTTGACATATTAAACTGGAAGGAAAGTACTTAATCAGGATATTGTGTGTTATAGAAAAATTTGATAGAAGTGTCACTAAATCCATTAGGTCCTGGGGTTGTACATATTCTAAGATCTTACAGTCTAGGTCCTCTGTAACAGAAATTCACACTAAGGTCGCCTGTATTTAAGAAATGAAGTTGTGTGATTCTTCCTGTCCACTATAAAACTAGTTTGTTGGTAATTTTATTTTGTGCTGTATGTAGAATGTAGATGCATATTCTGGAGGATTTTTCCTTTCCAAGTAAGGATACGTCTACACAGCAAAGAAAATCTCATGGCTGGCCCATGCCAGCCGATTCAGGCTCACGGGGCTCAGGCTGTGGGGCTATTTCATTGTTGTGTAGGCTTCCAGGTTCTTGGGCCCTCTTACCTCGCAAGTTCCTAGAGCCCAGGCGCCAGTCCAACGCCAAAAGTCTACCCCGTAATGAAACAGCCCCACAGTCTGAGCCCAAGTTGGCTAGCATGGGCCAACTGCAGGTTTTCCTTTGCTGAGTAGACACAGCATCAGAATGCTAACTGGCTACTTGCTTTGTTTTCATATGCAGAGCAGTTTTGTTTAAATATCTGGCTTAATTAGATAGCTTTTTGTTTAGCTCTGCTCAGTTGTGTTTCAAAGAATCTATGATTTCCTCACACTGGGTTTCCCTTGGGCTGTGTTTCTAAATGAACAATGAAGTTTTCAAGCGATTCCATTTCTCTGTCCAAGGCAAATACAATACTAAGGTTCATTCTAAAAGATCCCTATAGAATTATCAGAGATATTTTGCCATTACCATTATATTTCTCTGTCTAAGAAGTGTATGAACTGTGCATCTCCTGAAGTCAGTTATTAAGTTGCCATCAGTTGGTTTATTGTCTAGGAGTTACCTGTAGGGACATCAGGACGCGGGAGGGCTAAAAAATAAAGGAGGGAAAAGATATTGCAGTCTAAGGACCAGATTCAACCCTGCAGGTGCAGTTAACTTCTATTAAAGACAAGGTGCTTTAAAATCCATTTGGGGCTCCATAAGAATGCTGCTGATGGGATGGCACCAGGAAATGTACTAAATCAATGCATGTCTGGGCTAACTTGATCTTTTTGGTCACCACCTACTTTCTGGGCTGCACTGCTGGCACTAAACCTCTTAGTGGGTGGTTTAGGTCATTACACCAGCACTCCAGCAGATTTTCCACTACTATGGACCTATATTCTGGATTCCACTGTCTGCTGTGGAGGTTTATGTTATAATAAAACCAAGTTTTCAGAATGCTGTAGAAGCCAATACTTTCAGAACTTTGGCAGTAGCCATTTGGATTCAAATGGGAGTTGGACAACAAGGGACTTTCAAAGCTGGTGTCTGCGTGTCCAGTGACTTGAGCACTCTATTAGGGCAGGGTGGGGATATGGTCTCAGGGTTGGGCACACAGAGTATTTTCAGAAGTATTCAGAGGCTTGTTCTATCTGTATTATGCAAGCTCTTAAAAGTCCCAAACAGATATGGTCCCCAATGTGCTAAGTTCTTGGCACTGGATCTCTGGGTTGCAGCCCCCTGTTTACCAGCCATGACTCCTTTAGCAGGTCTAATTTGCGTTGGTCACTGCAGGAGACTTTCCTTCAGGAGAAGTGACTCAAAACAGTGTTTTAAAACAAACATATTGTCTATTTACCCAAAGGTACATAACAAGCAGACAAAAAGGATTAAAAATAAAAAGGCCTACACTCCTGGGTCTTACAAAAACTTGGATGGAAAATATAAGGTTTAGGTAAGTTCCACTTACCCAGGTACCTTGACTTCTGGGCTGGAATGGACAAGCTGCCCTGCTTCAGGTTCTCACTCACTGTATCCCACAGCATTTCCCTCCAGCAGTTATGGCTCACTTATCTACCCTCTTGCCTCTCAAGGTAGGATTTTTTAAATTTTTTTTAATGGTTTAGTGTCCTTTGAGCTTAAGCCTCAGCCTTGAAAAAAACAAGCCTACTAACCTGGCTGGAGCTGGGCAGGTAGGCATTTCCCAATTAATAGCCCAGAAATTGTTCTCTTAAGGACTCTTGGTATTGGCCCTGGAGATCTTATCTCTGTCATTGTTTCATTTCCTGTTTTCTCTTCCTAGAAGTCCCTTTGGATTTAAATCCATGCAGCCAGACAGAATAATATCAAATAGATAATGGAGATACAGATAATAGTCAAAACAAAAAATATAGTGCGGTATCTCCCTCATTCCCTCATCTCTCCTCAGCCATAGTTCTCTTCAAGCATATGAAGAAAACAATCCCTGTCCTAATAATGTTACGGTGTAAGGCGCTCAAGGGTCCAGGTATCCAAACTTAATAGTGTTGGTTGAATTATGAGAGCCAGGAGACAAAAGTTAAAGTGCTCAAGCTGCAGTCCTCACTGGCTGCTATGAATCTTAGGCACCCTTAAAAACACACAGCACAGAGTGAGGACCCACATGCATACACAAGAGAGAAAAATATGGCAAAAGAGGAGGGGGGATTTACTGAGGGCTAACAGAATTAGTATAAGGCAGGTGAAGGTGAGTAAGAATTAGGATAGAGACTAAGAAAGGCAGAAGTAGAGGGAAAGAGTTGGGGCACACAGTTGTATTAATTTAGATTACTATATGGGGCAAAGGTGTTATAACATAACACAGTAACTGCCCAACATTAAACAGGGTTAAACAAGGTCCAGGGTTTGATATACTGAGAGCTTAGTCTGCTTATTACCATGTCAAACATCATAAGATTCAGGCTGATGGTTAGAAATTTATTGATTGAAACACACGAAAGGTAAAGAATCAAAACAAGCTAAAGACAATGAAATTGAAATTAATTTTTTATCCAAAAGAAACAATTAAAACCTATTAAAGGTTACTGTTTTATTTTAGACTGAATATTGGTTAAAGTCTCTGATTTAGTCAAACAGTCTTTTTGGTGGTGAAGAAAGGATTAGTGCTATTGTTTAATTCTGAGGTGAGAATGATAGACACTTTCCTGCTGTAGACAAAACAGACTGTCACAGAAGGGAGAGAAGAGATAGGATAGGAAAGGTAGGGGAAATACTGCTTTTGTTGATGTTTTCAGGATACAGGGCTGCTAGTCAGTCACAGATGGATGCTTTGGACTCACAGTGCGGCCAGGACAGCTGATACTCTGGAGTCCAGCTTAGCTTCCCAGTCAAGGACATCTGGTTGGTCTGGTTAGGTCCCTTTCATTCCCTGGGAAGAGCTGATATCTAGTCTTACTATTCTGGTACAGTTGATTTCAGGATCATGTGAAAAACAGACAGGTGGGGGGGACAGGAGGAAGATGAGGGAAAGAAAAGAGCACAGAGCAGGATCTCACATGCAACAGGGTGGGGTCTGGTGCAGTGATGATGTTCAAGCTTCTCACTCCCAAGGTCTAGTGTCTCGGCAACAATCCTTCCACTGCAGCTGTGGTGATGGTAAAAGTTCTTAATATGTCCCCTTTTTAAGGGCCCCAAACAAGCCATGGGTGAAATAATCCATCCTTTCATTATTTTGTCCGCCTGTTGGGCTTAATTTCTGATGCACCAATTTTGGTTCCTTGATTTCTGTTCCTCTTGTTTACCAGTTATAATCTTAAAACAGCCCTGGAGTGATATCAGTCAATCTTTTTTGTTTAAATTAACACATTGTCTCCTTCTCAAATTTTTTCTTAAACAGTTTTATATAACAAATCATTGTGACAAAACATGAGCCTTTATCCACTTTTCACCAGTTGAGTTTACAAATTAAGGTAAATGTTTAGGCCCAATTATCACAACATACAATAGGAGAGTGGTTCACTAGGACAGCTCAGAGAGGCTAGTGTGCAGCACTTAACTATATCATGAAACAATTTAGGGAAAGGAGGCAGCAGGAATGGGAGGCTGAGGCTCAGTAAAGGGGGAGGAGGTACCCATACCCTCCTAATTGAACAGAAAAAGAATTTTAGAATATTTTATATGTATTTTGTAATATTAATATGCATGTGAAATAAGAATATTTTTATACTGCACAGGGAAAAAACACCACAAAAGAGTTTTAAATTTGATTAATCAATCAATAGATGTCTTTGGAAGGATGTGATTTGCTAATTGGCTTCTTGGGTGCTAATCAATGGATCATTAGCCTTAAGTAATGAATTACTGTCCTAGTAACAGTATTTATGCTAGTTAGAATAATAAAGAAGATTATAGTGTACTAATACACCAAAGGAGGGATTCCCCATTATTCATTCTAAAAAAATTCATATACTGAAGCATTTAGGAAGAAATAGCGAGAGAGAGAGAGACCATAACTGCTTTTAGAACAGATGCCTTAAGCATGCACACTGAATTCTAATGAGAGATGGGCTGAGGCGGTGCTCTGTTCAAGCTAACTAAGATTCATGTTTGAAGTCAAAAGAAATGCTAAGGTTTGGGTTCATATTCAGTGACATTTTGAAGAGTTCTTCCATCTTAGGCCACATTCAAACCATATTCATTCATATATATTGTATTTTATAAATCAAAGTAATGTAAGAATTACAGACTTCACACTGCTAGCATGCTTGTGATTGCTCCAGAAGTTATGGCTTTAGTGATAGCCAGAGGGTGTGCACAATAAAGTTTATAACTGTTTTTTTAATCTGCTGCTAATTTTAGCAGGCTTACAACATGTGCATTTGCTTTTGAGGTATGGAAGCAGATATGCAGATGGTTAAGAGCCTTCCCTTGAGGTGGGGAGGGAGATTGATTTTTCTCAATCATTTGCAATACTTTTAAAGCTTAAGAATTCATGGCCCTGTGGCATTTTCAGATACAGGGTGCAACACACATTACCATGTGTATAGAATGTGCAGTAACTGATAATAAAAGTTGGTTATCTGGGAGCAGGCTGAGATAAGAGGCTGGTATGGTCCAGCGGCTAGGGCATTAATCCAGCCTTAGGAGACCTGGGTTCAAGTCCTTGCTGTGCCACAGGCTTCTTGTATGGCCTTGGGCAAGTCAGTTAGTCACAGTGCAAGTTTACTGATTTTTACCTGCGAGGCAAGATTTGGACTGGCAGAGTCGTGAAGGGTTTGCTGGCAGGGCAGAGAAGCTGGTGTATCAGGGAGCTGACACACAGTTTAGAAACAGCAAAGCTCTCATTTGCTGACCCTGAGAGAGTAACACAGTAACTCACAATTCTGGGAACCCCAGCAAGGCATCACATTGGCGAAGTCAAAAAGCATTTACACACATCTTGCCATTTGACAGAGGGTTGCACTTCAGGCACTCGTATAATAGTTTCAAGTGATTCTCAAATGGGAAAACTGGTTCTAGTCCAAGAAAGTTTACAGCTTTATTATTTTCTGTTTATTTTGGGTACAAGGAAATAGAGCAAGGAAAAGTATAAAGTAAATAGTATAGCAGCCAGAACAAGGAGAGCAAAGAAATGTGAGTCAAATACATGAAAAATCAGAAGAATTGTGCTCAGACCGCTGTATATTCTATATAGGTGTGACCAGTCCGGTGCCCAGGGTTGCCAACTGATAATGCCAAGGTCAGGGCAGGCTGCAAAAGGAGAGCAGATTCTCCCCACGCTGGTGGGTGACACTGAAGCCTGGCTTCCCAACCAGCCACGAACTGCTTCTGATTACCCCACACTGGATATCACGAAGCCAGTCCACAAATGCCCACAGCTCCCTTTACTGCATTACAGCTCCAGGCTCCCAAATCAGCACCAGGTCCAGCAAAGAGACCAGTTACTTAAACTCTCTTCTCTTTGCTAAAAGGTTCCCTCTGACCCCAAGGGGTCAGCCACAGCACCAGATCAATATAAGCTTGGATCTTACCTAAAATACCACGCTGGCAGCCAATCCTTTAGTGTCTAAACTAAAGGTTTATTGTACAAAGAAAGAAATAAACCATAAGAGAAATGTTAAAGGGTTAAAGTAAATCACAGACATACAAATGATTAAAAGTCCATATACTTCAGGTTTCTGGAAGAAATGTGGAGTTTGCAGGCTTGTATAGTCCCCTCTGGTTCACATCCAGTACCTGGATGGGTCTAGGTCCTTCGGTTCAGTTGCAAGATGAATTGATCCAGAGGTCGGTGTGTGTCTGCAGACTAGACAGGAGCAAAGACAAAATGGTTTCTCTGGCTTGATCTTATAAACCCCCTCCTCTGGCCATGCGGCCTGTGGGCAGTCACAAGACCCAAAATGGAGTCCTTAGTCACATGGGCCAATCCTGGTGACTCCTCCGGTGGGCCTGGGGTCCATAGTCACATGGGACAATCCTGATGTTTCATCGGGTAGGTTGCCTGCAATGGAGTCCAGAGTCACGTAAGCAGGTTCTGGTGACTCAGTGGTGATGCTGGCTTCTCCCTCAGGGTCCCTTGCACCTGGGAATGCCTTAATGGGCCATTATGCAGGCCATTGTTCTGCAGCCTTCCTATCTGGGGTGTTGCCCAGGCAGAACAATTTGAAATACAGATATCTCAAATACATCTATAACTTCCATTTCAAATATCACACATGAACATAAGTATTATTATCTTACTTAGCACATTATAACCTTCCTAAGAGTACCTGACATGGCATATCCCACATGGATTATTATGATTCTGCCCTACTGATATCACCCAATATACTAAATGCCCCCTCACTCAAGCCAGCCCGCATGACAATAGGGAAAAGGCCAGATGAGTTTAAAAGCCTTCTCATGGAAAGGACAAGACTGCAAAGGTCAAATGGCTTCCTAGGATACATCTGAGGTCCCAGAGTCTAGAGCTGGAAAGAGAGAGAGAGAGACAAACAGCAGCTGAAAAGGTTCAAATCCAACACCAACAGGAGGTGAGGGAAAAGGAATGCCCAGCACAAAATCAGAATGTGGGGACTAAGGTAGACAATCATCAAGCAGTAATCAATCCTACCCAAGGAACACACATCTGGGATAAGTTGTGCCCTGCATACACAGAAGCTGACTGTATAGAATACCTTACTACATAAAGTCCTCACACTGATTGCAAAGCTGTCTAGTAAAGCGCTTAATGTATCTAATAAAAGGTCAAATAAACGGGTTTTGAAACATGAGCTTTAAAAGGCTGTACTGCAAAGGTTTCAAATTACTCCTGAGTAGAGTAAAATGTAGAGGTCTCAGAATGAATGACAAGATGAGTCAGAAAACATATGTATAAATTGTGTGATTTGATGAGAAAATGGGCCCAGTGGAAGGAGGTAGAGAATGATGATCAGTCATCAGCTTTTTGTGCAGGAACAATTGCTTACAATATCTTCTGAAGAGATCAGATAAGCTATTTGAGATAAACCCTGGATTCTGTCCAAAAAGCAGAAGATTTCGCTGATGCCTTGTGTAAATCAGGGTGTCCAGTGAGCACAAAACCAAAAGGGAGGGGCAAAATCTCAGTGTAAAGGGGGACCCTATTTTACCCCTGGGAAAAAAGAGGGTGGTTAGGAGCTCAGCCACTCACTTCCAGAAAATAGATCCCCTCTTGGGAATCAAACGGGCAGACCCCCGTGTGGAAGAGAATGGAAAAATGAGAATCCCTCTAGTGTTCAAGGCACTAACTGCTTCTCAAGTGAGGGGTAACTTAGGGGTTCACGCCCCCTCTCTTTATAGTCCAGTCAACCTTTGAAATGTATTCTTTTCAAATGTATCCCCAGATATAGCTCCTTCTCCCTGCTGGGTGTGGGTGCCATGCTGTCTGGTGTAGACACCATCCTGTCTTCTCCCCCATTCGTGATTTTTACAATGCAAATGATCTCTTCCTGCAACCTGTGATTCAAATGAATAGCCCACCTTTTAGGACACACTTCAAAAGCATAATATCAGTGAGTATCTGTAATTCCACATATGTTTCACAATTATATTTTTGATCAGTGTGTTGTTAGTTTCCAAACGATACCTCACAAAGCTTGTTTTGTACAAATTAGGGCTGTCAATTAATCACAATTTACTCAAGTGATCAATTTTTTTAGGTAACTTGATTAAAATAAATAATTGTGATTAATCACAGTTTTAATCATACTGTTAAACAATAGAATATCAATGTAAATGTATTATTTTTTTTGGTTTTCTACATTTTCAAATATATTTATTTCAATTACAACACAGAATACAAAACATACAGTGCTCAATTTATATTATTTTCATTACAAATATTTGCACTGTAAGGAAGGTAAACAAAAGAAATAGTATTTTTCGTTTCACCGCATACAAGTACTGTAATGCAACCTCTTTATCATGAAAGTGCAACTTACAAATTTAGATTTTTTTTTGTTACATAACTGCACTCTAAAACAAAAAAATGTAAATTTTTAGAGCCTACAAGTCCACTCAGTCCTACTTCTTGTTCAGCAAATCGCTAAGATAAACAAGTTTGTTTACATTTACAGGAGATAAGGCTGCCCCACTTCTTGTTTACAATGTCACCTGAAAGTGAGAACAGATGTTTGCATAGCAATGTTGTAGCTGGCATTACAAGGTATTTATGTACCATGTTTCCTAAACATTTGTGTAACTCTGTAGGCGTCAGCCACCATTCCAGAGGACTCCTGGGAAGAGGACACAGACAGAGGAGGTTCCTGTGACTGAGTATATAAACGGTTCAGAAAAGAGAGCTGAGATATGATGGATGTGATTCAAACTAACCGTAGTAACAGCCAGACCAAACAAAAGGCTTGGCCTGATAAACATGCCTGTGAATGCTCTTTTGAAGTAAGAGACTCAGTGCTAAGGCTAATTCCTATGAAAAAATGCAAGATGCAAAACTCATGGGAGGAACCTTCTAAAGTGGTTAAAAAGATGGATGAATGGACATATGTAAAAGAAAAGTTCACAGTAAAGCTGTCACAAAAATGGTACATGTTAAAAAGCTTAATGCTTATAATAATAGGGAAGCAATGGTAAACACAATTTGTTGTGTTGAAGGGGAAACTGAGGCATCAATTCATTGATTTGAGGGTTGGATGACTCATCACTTGAAAGCATTGGAGTGTAGAGTGGGTTAATCCACACTGAGAAGGCCGAAGTATGTCTGTACTGCAAGCAAACAAGCATGTATTCTGCAGCAAGCCAGGGAGGACTGAGTGATGACCCATAAAATCATCACTGTAGGATCCCAGCCTGCACCCTGTTGGGTCTACCATACCATTGGTGCAAGAGCAAATTCACAGAGGAGATACAGAGTATGCTGGACATGGGGGTGATTTAAAGAGTCTGACAGTTCCTGGGTGTCACCTCTTGGACGTCCTAAGAAAGATAACAGTAAAATTTTGTGTTGCTTATGGAAAATTCAATGTTGTCACTGTTCCAAATACTTATCCATTGCCCAGAGTTGATAATATGCTTGATAGCTTGTTTTGCTCAAAATATTTTAGCACTTTTGATTTTGTGAAAGTTTATTGGCAGATTCCTTTACATGAAAATGCACAGAAAAAAAATCTGCTTTTATTACTGAAATGTGACTGTAAGAGTTCAAAATGTTACCTTTTGGATTAATTAGTGTGGGAACCAGTTTTCAGAGGCTGGTCAATCAAATGTTAAACATATTACAAGACTTTGGAAGAGATTATGTTGACAATATCACAACATTTAGCAACTCTTGGTCAGATCAAATGAAACACTTGGGGACTGTACTGTGAGAGTCAGAGATTCTGAGTCTGATTGTTAAGGTCTCTAACTGTAAAATTGGAGCAGCCAAGTTCCTAATTTGAGACATTGGGTACGAGGTGGTCAAATCTCAGACCAAAAAGCAAGTTCAATCTTTCATAGGCTTGATTAACTACTACTGCTGACTTCTGTATGGGTTCAGTGGTTTTGCACCTGCAATCACAGATTTGTGCAAAAAGACAAAGCCAAACAAGTGTGGTGGACAACTGCTGGTCAAAAGAGTTTTGATAAGGTAAAAAAAATCTTCTCAGAAAAGCCTGTTCTGGCCAGTCCAGATTTTGACAAAATGTTTGAACTCTGTACTGATGCATTAGACATTGGTTTAGGTGCTGTGCTAACGCAGTCAGGAGAAGTAAAGAAAGCACTCCTTTGCTTTCTTAAGTAAGAAACTGACAGGCGCGGAACAGAATTACACTGTCAAAAGAACGTTATATCACGGTCTGGGCAATCAGGCAGCTCAGACTCAATCTTTTTTTAAAAAAATCCAGGGTTCTAACTGACCACTCTACATTGATTTGGTTGCACAGAATGAAAGGCTCCAACTCCAAGCTGCTATGGTGAAGCATGTTGCTCCAAGAATTTGACACTGAAATTTAACGTACAAAGGGCAAAGAAAATATGCTAGCAAGGTGCCCCGTCCAAAAGCGAGGGTTCTGACCTGCTGTGTAGGGATCAGCCAGTGGCTAACCCTCCTGCAGTTCTGCAAGGAAGGAGATGTGATCATAAGAGCACATCAATGCCAATGGCACATTGTTATCATTGTATTAACCCAAAAGGTGGCATGTAATAGATCAAGTGGAAAAATATCATTGTGTGATGTATGTATGATTAACTCACAAAGAACTTTACAGATGTGCTGGAAACATGTGACTCAAATGTATTTAAATCAGGCAGGGGGAGTTGATAAAGAGGTTTTCTCCAGACAAAGGAAAGGGTCGAACACCTCAAACCAGGTATGGCCAAATTCAGTGCGCTATTCATTTGCACCCAAAGATTGTGGGGAGAGATCATTTGAATTGCAAAAATCCTCGGAAGGAACCAGCAGGGAGTCTAGAGTCATGGAGTGTGGCATCTACACCCAGCAAGGGAAAGGAACTTTTCTAAGAAACCCATAAGAAGAATAGATCTCAAAGTTTTCTGGACTATAAAGGCAGGGGTGTGAATTCCTACATTATCCTTCACATGAGGAGACAAAGAAACGGAGCACAGTGAGCTCTGTAAAGGGTCGTGGCTAAAAAACTGGTCAGCCATGCTGGAAGAAATGCTGGTGAGAAAAACATCTTTGAATAAAGGACTTTAGTTTGTTAAGTTAGATAGAAGTCTTAGAAGTATATTCTTACTTTTATTTGTCTGTAACCATTTCTCTCTCTATTCCTTCTACTTAATAGCACTTAAACCTGTGTCCTTTTATTAATATACTTACATACTTTTACTATAAACCAGCTCAGTGCTTTGATTGAAATAGAGTGTTAACCCCAGTTAAGGGGCTTTTTACTGTCTTTTTAAAAGAGCAACACATTTTATAAGGTTTTGAGAGCATTACAGTAAGGAGCAGCTGTACACTGCAAGAAGACTTCTCTGATTAACTTGGGAATTGGGGTTCACTGACTGTTGCCTACTAGTCAAGGTTTGGAGTGCCAGAGTCCTGAAGAGCTTGCTGGCAGAGCAGATAAGCTGGTGCATCAGGGAGCAGACACATAGCTTAGCAACAGGAAAGCTCTCACTTGCTGAAGCTGAGAAGGATACCACAGTAACTCACAATTCCTGGAACCCCAGCAAGGTGTCACAAGGACTATGTAAATACCTCAGTTACATATATGCCATTGTTTAGGTATTTTTGACAGTAGCTACCTGTTCCAATTGCTTAGCACATTTTGCAGGTTTTCAATTTCATCTTTTTCTCATACCTTTGGTTTTGGCCATAGACTCTCAGTGCAAGGACAGCAATGACCACCCTACAAGCTCATTTACCAGTATTTTCTTTTCAAAGCTTCATTAGCTCAAAGGAGCTGCCAACCCTGAAAACCATTGTGATGCTAGTATTTAAAAAAAAAAACATTCTCCAGCACCATAAAATGTTCATTTGTCCTTTTGATGAAGTCTCTCACTGTGGTGATGAGTGAGTGACTCGAATTCTTGTGATGCAGCAGAGCTAGAGACCATAAAAACAGCAGTTTTGTCTTTAGTATTGAGAACAGCAAGTATTAGGACAATCAAAAACTACAACAAGAAGATCTGTTGTGGCATTTTTTTGTGTCATTGTCTGTTATGAATAGCTTCAAACAGACTCTCTCTTGATATTCACACATATGCCTCTACTTGTACATGTGTACTTGGCTAAACCTCTGACTGAAATGATGAGTGATTTTGAGTTATAATCTGCACCTGTTATTTGATTATGGGATTCTGGTGCAGACCTGTCGATGCAACTTCAAAATTTATTCCAAAAAAACCTGTATTTTTAATCAACTATCAAACCCACAACCCAATTTCCATGTAAAGATGTGCTGAGATGTTTTATTTGTCTCTTCTATTCCAGGATTCTAGTGCATTTTTTTTCTCAAAATAAACCAAAATTGTGACTGTCTCCTATACAATTAAAAAGACAAATTGATGTCTAATGAAGGGCTATTGTACTGCAATATACATTCAGCCTGGCTTATCTACTGTCTTTTGATAGTCCACTGTGTCAGCACAGTCTGAGAACACTCAATTTTTTCAGCTGAGTTTTGCAAGCTGCACAAGACACTGTTTCAGTTACACAAGGATTTTCTGTCTGAACCAACTATGAAAAATCCATATGTGAAAGATCTTTGTGTAAGTACGAAACCTATAGGGTTTCCTAATATGATTTAGAACAAGTAGCATATGCGAATATGATAAGTGACACTGTAATTATTCCACCCATTGGGAGTCAGTCATCAACTATTTTGATTATTGTAACTGAACATGACTCACAACTGACAGTGCAGAATAGATGGAATTCAGAACCTTTTGCTCAAAAAAAATCCTACAAGCCCCTAGCACCTGAACTGAAGGAGAATCTCTTTCAGCTGCTATATAGCATATATACCCTTAGTAGCTGCTACGGAGTGATATGATTAGACTTACTTTGACAGGTCTGACATATCTTCCAGTAGAGGGCAATGTGCATATACAGATGCTATCATGAGAATCAGAAGAATTTGGTTCAGAAAAGTTAATAGTAAAAATGGCAAGGGATTGATTAGTTCGTCTACAAAAAAGGTGGGAGTGTCAGAGTTTAGAAGCCACATTACAATATCTTAATTTGTAAGTTCCGTATTAAAATTCAGAAATCAAACGAATTCTGATTTCAAGGTCTAGGAAAGAGCTACTGCTCAAATACTCATTCAAGTAATTAGAAATGCTTTTGGGTATGAGAACAATAATTAATAGTTTGATTTCTGTCAAGACTTCCACCAAATGCACAAAGTATCAGTGGACTTGCAATAAATCTAGTATATATTTTAACTCTTCAATAAAATTCCTGTTAATAATAGTTCCATATTTTTTTCTCTCTGTTGGTAGGACATTAGTAAAACTATCTGAAACTACCGTTTTTTTACTTCACAAATATTCATGGGTGAAAAAATAGCTATTGTAGCAGTAGGCATCCTTCAAATATCTAAAATAGATTAAAAGGTAGATTTATATGAGTTTGATCCTGAGGTAAAGTTGTATCTTCTTTGCAGCAACACACTTTTTTACATAATGTGAAAACCAGTGAAAAGTTAGAAATGAGAAAGCAAAAACGTTACGGGTGAAATCTTGGCTCCATTTAAATCAATGGGAGATATGCCTTTCAGTGCAATGGGCCTAGGATTTCATCTGATGTGTTGACATGAAGGCTTCCATTCTCCTCCACCACTGTACACTGGATTTAACAACTGGTAGCTTAATATAGTTTTGCATAGTGATGTTGTTAAAGATCTAGTGTATTGATGAGATGAGATTTTATACTATGACAGAACAATTAATACAATACCAGCATGCTTCTCTCTCCTCTAGATATACGATTTTGAAGAGTCTGTTTAGGTTGGACCTGTTGAATAAGTAGATGTTTCTCGGGTTTAGGAGAGTATCCTAATGACATGAAATTTAAATTGTAAATCTACAAGGACGCTAATGGCTGGCAAATAAGAGAGTAGCAAATTTGCCAAGCTTCGAAGGTGTCAGTTTTATGCAATCACCCATCCTCCTAGTCTCCATTTTTATTTGTTTCTTTCCCGATTTTCTTTAAAACTGTTGGTTCCCTAGGAAAAAAATCCTTCAAGTCTATATTCCAGACCAGCTAAAAGTTCTTCAAAGTGACTTATCTTTTGAATGCGCTAATGGAATCTGTGAAGCTGACTTTTGTTTCTCTCCAATCCTTGGAATGTCTAATGAATGGTTATTTCTTTTTGATCCCTTTAATATGCTAAAGGAAGATGATTTCCCCTGCCTTGTGCTCTTAAAATCCTCAGCTAGGCCGAATCTTCATTTAAAAATATTTGCTTTCAGTTCTTGCAGTACAGCTAGTAATCAGAACTGCCTGGAGAGCCTTCTGTAAATGTACCAACAACAGCCGTCCTTTAACAAGTATGAACACAAAGCCCTATTTATATTTTATGAAGTACTGTAAAACTGTCTTTAGGATACATTCTGAAACAACATTAAATAGCACGAGAATTCTAGACCGCAATGCAGCTTTTGGATTAGCCGTCAATCCTGTCACCCTTCAGTGTGTTATTCTCATTAAGTATACCCAAAATGGCATAACATTCCCCCATTTTTGCAATATAAATTCCATTTTGCATCTCAACAATAAGATAATCACTGAAGGTCTACTGATTAAGTAAGTGACATTGACATTTCTTTGAGATCACATCAGCTTTTATGATTCATAATCTATGGGAAATTTCTGGTCTGTCTTAGGTATGTTTTGGAGAGGAGGGGAAAACCACGCAGGGAGCTTCTTCCACCTTTAGCGTCCCCACCTGCAGTAGAAGACAAAATTAGACCTATCACTTAAACAAACACTCGTTGGGAGCCTAAACTTCCCATCTAGCTCACCATACAAAACTAAAACCACATTTGTTGAGAAATCAGATTCTGAAAGACTTTTAATCCCTGAGGGAAGTTCAGGCTCTTTCCCAGAGCTCAGATTTTAAAAAGTGTTTGTATGCCTTGTGGCCCTTGACCTCTGCAACTTGGAGGAACTTACGCCTGGTCTTCAACTAAAATTTAGGCTGACCTAGCTACATCACTCAGTGCTGTGAAACATTTCACACCCTGAGCATCAAAGTTAGGTCAATTTAACCCAGTTGTAGACATGGCTAGGTCAATGGAAGGATTCTTCCACCGATTTAGCTACCACCTCTGGGAAAGGTGGATTACCTACATTGACAGAAGGGGTTTTTCCATCAATGTAGGAAGTGTCTACACTATCGCACTTCAGCAGCACAGCTGCAGCACCATAGCTGTGCTGCTGTAGTGCCTCTAGTGTAGACATACCCTTTATAGCCCTAGAGTCCTTATACCACTGTTAACTGCTTTTATCGTCTTCTCAGATTTCCTGTTTAACACAGAATTTTCCTAATTGAAGTGCACCATTAACCTCATCTATAATTTCCCTCTCTCAGCATAGTAGCTGGCATGAAATTGTGAAAGGCAAATCTGACTTTACACTCCTCAAGAATTTCTGAGGGGAGTAAGTTATTTAGAGGACTTGGAAGTCAAACAAAAGAAAATCATTGATTGGTCTTGTTCTTATTATGCTGAGACTAGGTCTCTAAAAGGTTTAATGAGAGCACAGACAGCCTCATAGATGACCTTACTCAATAGCAACTCTTGCACCATTTCCATACTATTCTATTTATTTGGAGCTCCAGGATAAGGCAATGGCACCATAGTGGTAATCTCTTGTCTTGCTGTTAATTTTAACCACCATATCAATAAGCAGCTGCCTTTCAAGTTATAAAAAGGATTCCATTATCATCAAGTTGAGAGAATGAGATCATTCATACTATTAATGCTATGAAAGGCTGTAGCATAGCTGAAACATGACACAAGCTTGAAGCATACCTAGGAATGAATTTATCATTTCACAAGAAACCAGATAATAAGAGCCTCTTTTAAGTTATTGAAATTCTAATTGAGATTGACCACAACCACTGTTAAAAGCTATAGATCCTTAGTAAAACATTAAACTACCATCACAATAAAAATTGTTAAATTAATCAAGCATTTGTCATATAAACAAAGACAAGGACATTTTGAAAGAAAACTGGAACAACTCCTAGAAGGGTTTAACTGTGAGAAGTGGCTTTGAAAGAACATCACTGTGGGGTTCTGCCTTTACTATCTCACTGATTTTCATATCAAGTTTACCAGTGAAAGGATGATTTTCCTAACTGCCAACCCTGCGTACTCATGTTGGGGTCTGAAAACAAAAGTTATGGTCTCTCTAAATCTTGCATCATCACTAACAACAAAGGGTGGGAACTGCAAAGGTACTTAGGGTCAGGTTTAGGCTTCATTGCGATCCACAAGATTCCTGTTGAACCCTTTAGGTGCCTAAACTCAATCAGTGCCTAAATTTTCAAGGTAGAAGTTCCCTTGATACTTTGTTGTAGCTGTCTAGTTGCTTATCTCCCACCTAAATTCCAGAGTGATTCATGAACCTGGGGAGGAGAAGCATTCACCCACCAATGTTGCATGAAGGATCTGATCCAGCAGGCATGCTCAGAGGCTGCTACAAGATTGGCTCTCATTCAAAATATGGCTCCCCTGAGGCAGTGGTGGTGATGCCAATCTTATAACTTTCATATCAGTGGCTAGAGCAGTCACCTGGATGCAGGAGACCCAGGTTGCCAGAGGGGAGAAAGGATTTGAACAGGGGTCTTCCACCTCTCTGGAGAGTGCTCGAACCACAGAGCTATGGGATATTCTGATTTCTGTCTCTCTCATGCCAATGACAGACTGTTCCACTGTAGATACACAGTCATTGGGCCAGAAAGAATGACTCTGTAGCCTGATGGTTAGGGCACCCACCTGGGAGGTGAGACACCTATGGTCTAGTTCCTTGGCTCCAGTCATTCTTTCATTATTTATCCACTGTGCAACAGTTTCAACAGGAGAGATTGACTAGATTAGGCAGCTCTGCACCTAGTTGGCTGGCTTTTGTGGATCATAATGTGAAGCTCCTATTTTTGTCCATTCATTGTGTAGAAAGCATAGGCACCTAACTCAGGCTTGATAAATCACCACGTTGTTCCTTTGATTTTCTAGGTGTCTAAAAGTTAGGCATCATGATACTGAGCATTGCCAAACCAAAGTACTTTTGTGGATCTGGCCAAGGATTCTGTAGGTCAAATGCTGCTCTCAGTTCACTCCTTTGCAACCTCATTGTCTGTAGACTGTGCTCTGAATTACCTATTGCCTTAGTGGAGTGGCACAGATGCAATTAAAAGATGTAATTTGAAGTTAATGGCATTGCACAGGTGTCACTGCAATTGGAATTTAGTTAATTTTATTACGTGAGCCAAAACATTTTCAGTTCATTTCACCCTCCCATAGTAGTATTAATTCTGCAGGGATGATGGGAGTAAAAAGTAGGAAAAAAATGTATTTGTATCACTAAAGCAAACAGACATGACTGGATAACACAAAGAACAGATTTCATAAGGAAGGGGGAGTAATTTTTACATAACCATTTTAGAATTGCACTTTAAACCACCCCACTTGTAGAGCTACAGCAGCACAGATGATATGTAAAAAATCACCACACACTGTTTGGAGAACCCTAGAATACCCACACACACAGATTGAGTTGAGAATGGAAATTCAGCCTCAACTCTGAATTTAATTGCATTTCTAGTTTTACATCAAGCATCTAATATTAATTTTTGTTTAGTTTAATTTCTTGGGATTGGTATATTTTTAAAGTAAAAAGGTAGCTGAAGAAAGATTTTTATGGGAACCTTTGAGACACTTTTTTTTTTGGTGATTGTAGAATCTGATGCTTGAGAGAAACACACACATTGCTAACCTAAATATACCATTAGTCAGTGCAAAGGCTATTTTATATGTGGGTTAAGATGGTAAATCAGAACACTGACACTATTCTCCAGTGGTTCTGTCGGTCAATAGTCAAAAGGTCATGTCACTGTGGCTGCCACCTATGTGCACTCTACTGTAATCTTACAAGAATTTTGTTACAAAGCATTTCCTACACACCAGCAGTGCTTGTTACTCTTAATGAATCTCCTGCTTTGGTGAGACACTGTAAGCCAAGTTTCAGTCCAGAGACTATTTTTATGGTTGAGATACAAGTCCGTGGTAATGTAGGCTTTTAAACAGAGCAATCCTAAGGACCTCGATAATCACTACCTCATGATTATAGTGAAATATTACACCTGGATTTGGCCACTGTGGGAAGACAGAATACTGGGCTAGGTGGACCATTGATCTGACCCAGTATGGCCATTCTTATGGCAGTATTTTCAAACAGTCTAGTTACAATACCAACAGTTCTGAATGTACTTCAACATTTTTCACAATAATGAAAACCCAGGTTCTCCACATTAAAGGGATAAAGTCTCTATTGTTTTATACTTATTTACACAATCTGGCCATTTTGGTGTGGTGCAAGATGCTGAGCAACATCAACTCCCAATGAAGTTTATAAGAGTTGAGGGAGTTCAGCACCTTAGAGGAAATACTTGGCAACCTGTAGGGTCAAATTCTGAGTGTTTAGCAGCATGGCACATTGATGGCAGGCCTGGTTGTATGCCAGTTTACGTTTGCATAATGCTCCTGCTGAATTTTGCACTATGCAGCCTGCCGCACAGTATTTTCATGTGGCAAATATTTTTAAAAAGCAATGATCTGAATGAACTGCAAAAGTGAATTGAATGAATGACGTTGAATGGCCCCATGATCCACTCAAATGCCCATGTATCTATGTCAGTATACACCCCGACATCACAAAGGCTGTTCTACCAGTGAGTCTATCACAGCACTGGCCAATCAACAGTCTCAGCTGAGTAGTTTATGAACATCATTCCTAGAAGTGCAGTTTTTAGGGTGGCAGTTCTGAGCACGAGAGCAAGCAGACGCCAGGTTTCACAGCAGGTAGTCACTGAAACGGGCAGCAAATGAACTGCTGTACCTATGAGTTTGTGAATACCATCCGTGTTTGGACAGACTGGAACGTTTCTGGAACATTTAGCCTCTCTCTGGTAACAGTAATGATTAAAATGAGAACAGATTGGTAAGAAATGAGTTTCATATTATTAGATCTGTCCTTTTCTGAAAACTTTGCATTGCTGTTCTATGCACTTCATTGCATAGCAGAGCTACTATGGTTTTCCCATCTGCCTTTTTTTTTATTGACAGCACATAAAATATTCACATATGCAAGTGTGGCAATGATCACACTTCAGATAGACCACAGATAGAAAGATATGCCATCTACTCAGAGGCCAAGATACTCATTTTTCTGATATATTAAATCCATATCTTGCTTTAGAATTTCCTGTGGAAATTCAAGTAGTGTTTTTATTGTTTGTAATCTACTGAGTAAAGCACAGCAGTCAATGAAAAAAATCTCTTAATATTTTTTCATTGCTATTACTAATATATTTTGTGCTCCCAGCTACATTAAATGCCTTTTCTTTAGATTAACATTATCTTCCTAATTGCATGCAAGGTTTCACTTACAGGACTTTATTAGCTACTAACAGGAAACAAAGATAAGAGTCTTGAGAATTAAAATGCCTCAGTCATTAACGATAACAATATACCCCTTAATCCGATGCACATATATTATAACATCTGTTTCCTAGTATCCATCACTGCAGTATTACACTGCTGTACTAATTATTAATGGAAACAAGTATCCAAAAAGAGACATCCCTGACCATTATCGTTTATTCTATTTAATTGAGTAGGGTGGACGTTTGTTTTCAGGACAGATGTTGGCCATTCTGCTGCCACAGATATTGAGGGAAAACTTGCAAGAAGACATGCTTCACACATTATCAACTAAAGGTGAACTTATAGGTGTTCTGATTCCTGGCTGTAATGGGTTCCAAAGCCTGGGATCTGTCATCTCTTGAATGGGAAGGTTTTGTCCCTGGACTTCTTCAGTAGCAAGCTCTGTTGGACACACTTGTTACGGGACACTGTGAAAAGAGGTCATCTGTGAGGTGGCCTGGCTCTTGCTTGTTGTGGGTTTTAAAGGCTATTCACAAGACATTTAAGAAGATTTGTGATTGGAACCATAAAAGCTACCTTTATGGGAGTGAGATGAGCACACAAAATAGGTAACTGTACATGCAAATGCCCATTTAGAGGAGATTTACCTGTAAAAATGAGCCTTTGCAAGGGTAGCATAGGTGGCCATTTTAGAAAATTTAGTCTTTCAAATGTAGCAAATATGCTTTTGAAAACGTCACAGATGGTCAGATCTTTTAACAAAAGAGTCTCTGAGGAAACAGTGTGCATAAAACAAAGATCTTCAGAAACTTCTTTTTTCCTGTATAAGTTTCTGTCACATTCCTTATTCTCTTTAGACTGGGTCACACACCTATTAACATATTATTTTGCTCCTTGAAAATATCAAATAGAAAAAGGAAAACAAGGATTTTCCAGGCACTTGCTGCTGCCAGCAAAGCAGGTTGCACGGCATGGCTGATGCCCTGGAAAGCCTTGAGCTGTCAGAATCCAACTAATGGGATTAGGGAACTACTGCCTTCAGGCACAGGCACTATGCATAAAGGCAAGTTTATGGCAGACATTGGTTGGTGGAGGACTAAAAGAACCACAAAATATTTACCTGACAGTACAAAACAGCTTGTGCATTGGCTCTGAGAAGTGATCAAGTGATTATAGGGGGAGTCAATAAAAAAAGTATGATGCCATAATATGTACAGCAAAGATGAGACCAAAACAAAAAACAACAACAACAAAAAGTGCCTGCTAAATCTAACTGAGAAGCATTCCTGATTTTCTGGAAGAGAGGCAGGAGAATAAGTTGTATACATACAATAGACTCTGCTCTTCTTTTTCCCTGACCATGGAAACAAACAGCTCAGAAACTGAAATACAAATTCCATGCCTACAAAACACTAGAAAGGATAGGACATAAGAAAAACAAAAAACAAACAAAAAATAACCCCATTATACTCTAGAGATTTTAATCTCTTTGGGCTAAAAAGGCAAATGAAATGCCCTTCAATAAAACATCACCTCCACCACTGAAAAAGGTAGCACCAAAATATGAATGTAACATATCTAGATGAGATACCCAAATGGAAATATTCCATTACATATGCACACATATTTTTTAAGCAGCATGATATAAAGATAACAGGTTTAGACATCAGTGGAATTACACACTCATATTTAAAGTTAAACATGGACTTAAATGTTTTGCTGGGTTGGATAGATAAGTTAAGATAGATACATAGATCACTTGCCAGCCACATCCTCAGGTTCAATTCACTTGTAGATAAAAGAACGTATGCCCAATTTGGGAACTCACAAAAAGGAAAACAAAAGACCTGGTACCTGATTACCATATGAGTTGCATATATTCAACTTCTACTGAAGTCAATGGAAATTTAATGGGAACTTCATGTACACAACTCATGGGATGATTGGGCCTATGACAGAAATTAAGTGGTCAGATTCCAAAGTAATGGCAACATTATAAAAACTTACATAAAAATGGGCAAATTTCTTCAAGTAAAATCTTTATTTTAGTTTGTGTGTGTTTCCTGTTGGAGATTCAGCTAATTCTGAAGTGGAGGACACCTGTTGAACCATAGACATTGTGGGTGATTGATACTCAAGTCTTTTCCTATAGTTTGATACCTGCTGCCTGTTTGGGTGGCAATTTCTATTACATAGAGCGCACACATACTGAGACTCTCCAGCAAAACTGCAGACAAATTTATCAAAAAATAATTGGAGACCAAATTATGGCTCCCAAATAACTTCTTACCTGAGCCTGTTAGAGCTGTGATCATAATAATTATGCTCTAATGAGGCAAAAGACATTGGCAGCAGCTGCAAACCCTGTTCAATGGCTCAGTAAAGTCAACATACTAGTATAGTACTTTCATTGATCATTCAGATATAACCAATCAGGTCTGTCATGAAGGCTTGATGTCAAGATGTTGTGTCAGCTTCCAACAACCCATTCAAGGGGAACTATATAATCACATACTCCTGGGTAGCTTAAGATTTGTGAGAGTTATACGTATCTTGGCCCTCTCACTGCTGGTGAATGGTTAATTTTTCAAAACAGATTTCATCTCTAGCTTTCATTTTTCTTTTCTGGGGAGTGGGGCTGGGTGAGTTAAAAATTGTCAGCTGAATTAAAATGTTTGGTAAAGGCAGAATGTTTAATAAATATTCACTAACCAAAACTGAGAATTTAAACACCAGATAAAGAAAAAATTTTGTAAAATGGTTTGTATCCAAGTGGCTGAAGACAAACAGAACTATGACATAGGACATATGACGGAGACAATTAGGGGCAGGATTTTCAAAAACACCAAACATTGGTGTACCTGCTTCCATTGAGGTCACTGGCCAAACTCCCATTAACTTCAGTAGGAGCAGACTTAGGCTGACACTGTACTATTGAAAATCCTTTCCTAAGGCTATATTGCCTCTTCACCAACTGGCTGACTATGCCACATTCTAGTAGATTGTTTTGTTTTGGAGTGAGGTTTGGGTTTTTTTGGGGTGTATCAAATGTACATGCACTTGAGAGTGCTAAGGAGCCCAAGCAACTGTCATTGAGGTCAGAGGAATCTTTCCATTGACTTCAGTGGGTGTTAGAGGGATTTTAATGGAGCTTAAAAACACACATACAGACCCATTCATCTTCCAGTATGTTTGGATATTGGCTGACAGTTGCATACTCTGCCGTGTGCTGTCTTTTATGTATACAGTCTATCAATTTCTCTGACAATCGAGTCAGAAACAGTCTTCCTGGATTCAATACAGATAGGGCTGTTTTTATCTTGGGAAGACAGCTTAATGACAACAAACTGAGAGGTCAACTGAATTTATTTTATCTATTGAAAAATGTCTGTGACCTGCAGGTGGTGGTTTCATTTGATGAAACAAGATTGTCTTTATCTTCCATATTTTATAGAAGTTCTGCCTTGGCCTCAGTTTTATACGATGGCTTAGTATGCTATTAAATAGTTTACTGCAGCAGTTCTTGCTATTTTCTACACTTCTGTCTTTATTTACATTAGCCTGGGGAACAAAGACAAGGCCTCAGTTTCCCTTAGCAACTGAAGTTTCTGTGGAGACTAATTGCATTAACCTGAACACCACAATGCTCAGAGGAACAATTCACATAATGAAATTGCACTCCATGCAAAAAAGCCTCATTATGCATCAGGCAAACCGGTATCACTTTTTTGCCCCAAATATTAAGTTTTAAGACATATTCACTAATTTCTGAATTTGTGGCTAATCTGCTCAAACACTACAACAACAAAAGTTCTATTTAATTAGAATTTAGTAGGATTTCAGTTCTTTCTGCCTCCAAGTCTCTTTAGGCACATGACCAGTATAAACACCGAACCTCAAAAGCCCCTACACAACAATACAAAATTGAATTATACAATTCTCATTCAATTCCTTTCCAGATAATTTATGGAGAACACACACTTTTCTTTCATGTTTGAGAGAGATGCAAATTTGTTGAAAATGGACTCCATACTATAATTCCTCTCTTTATTATAAATTGTGGACCAAGTTCTGTTGTCAGTTACGTCAGTGTAAAAGCAGAGTAACTGCTATTACAATAATGGAGTTATTCTGGATTTACAGTGTGATGGCAGAATTTGGCCCTTTAACACCCTGGGTTATATTTTAAAAATGATCAGGTTTTTTTTAAGCATACAAACATCCTACTCCTGTAAGGAAATATTGTCAACTTTAGAATGGGCTTCTTGCATTCTGCAGTCCCAGAATTTGCCATGGGACCCACCATTTGTCTACCCCTTTTTCACATAATTGTACTCCAGAATCAAAGTTTTCATTAAAAATTGTTTACAGCCTTCATGGTTTGAAGATAACCTTTAAAATATAAACCAGTATAAACTAATGCAGAGCTGTCTTCCTGAGTCTGCAGGAGACTTGAAAGAGTAGCCCTGAAAGGTGTGACCTTTTTAACTGATAACTTTAGCAGAAGTATCCAACTAATAGGCTTATCCCACAATATTAAAATGCTTCCCTTGCCCCCTTAAGTACCAAGAGACCAATCCAGCTGCCAAACTGTCCCCTGACAGTTTTCATGATGTAATTATGCATTGTCAATACTAGGTCGGCACTATATTGAAAATGTGAGAACAGTGTAAACGTATCTGGATTTAATATAAAAATAAACAAGCAACTGTTGCACTGATTATTATATTCACTTTCATATTTCATTAATTAAAATAGTCATGCCTTAAATTTAAATGAAGCTGATGTAGCGTTTCCAGGCTGCTATACTAGCGTGCCACAAATCTAGGGATTTTGCCCCAGATTGCAGGTTCTCAGAGTTCATTGGGCTATGCTTTATAAGGAAGGATGATGTTAGCACAAACTCTCCATGTTTCGTTTAAACAACAAGAATGCTTTTGGCACACACACCTAAGTCACATCCTAGATTGCAGGGATGTTTGCTATGCGCCAGTTTCAAAAACAAACTAAGTTTAGGTAATCTGATAATAGCAAATAGTATACAACTTCTCGATTTGGCAGAAGGTGTATAGAAAATCTCTCCCTTGTGCTCTGATCCCACTCTGATGTGTATTGTATTAACTCTGAAGTAAGACCTGGAATGGTTGAGAGATTTGGACAAGTGACAATTTATTTGATTATGACAATGATGCAAGGTGGAAAAGGGTTGAAATCCTTTGAACTATTTCAAGAGCATCCACTTAATATTTTTTAAAACAGAGACTGACTATATATCCTACTTCGAAATGCCAAGATCCACATACGTCAAGATACTGTGAAGCCTATACGAGATTCAAAACAGCTTCATTATTTCATTGTAAAAGGTCATTCTGAATGTTTTAGGAGAAAAAGAGAAAGCAGGATCTGTGTGTCATGTGCAAAGAGTGATTTCCAGCTGAGACAGAGCTTAGCAGCTCTGCTAGCTCATTAAAAAAATAGTTCCTGAAATGAAATTGAACCGTGATAATGCACAGACCACATATATAAGGCTGGTCTGCATTAGAAAAATGATCTCTTGCTGGATACTACCAACGGGTGCAGCTGAACCAGTGCTCACCACTATTTGCTGCAAGTGCAGCCAAAGACAAATTGTGTGCAGCACAATTTTAGAAACTAGAGTTAAAATGTTATCCTCATGTTAATGAGCAGCCAATATAACTATAGTAGACATAGCCATAACCCATTATAGTTGAACAGGATTTTTTCATGCAAGTAGTTTTTGATGGGACAAAAGGGAGACAGATTTTTTAGAGCTTCTCCACATCTAACTTCCATAACTCTAGGACAAAAGAATGCAAAATGCAAAAGAATGTAATATTATAGACCTATTTTCATGCATTTTTTCCCTCATGCATGTATGGTGTGTTTACAAGCCAGTGACTGCTTCCCCAAGGGATTAGATTTTATATTAAATCTTCATCCTATCTAGCTCTTGAAGGTGCCTGAGAGCTGAACTCCTGGAGACAACTCCTCCCCATCTTCAGCGATCTTAAACACAAAAAGGAAGCTAACAAAAAGTGGAAAATGGATCAGATGACTAGGGAGGAGTATAAAAATACTGATTGAGCATGTAGGAGTGAAATCGGGAAGGCCAAAGCACAGCTGAGTTGCAGCTAGCAAGGGACATGAAGGGTAACAACAACGGTTTCTACAGGTATGTTAGCAACAAGAAGGTGGTCAGAGAAAGTGTGGGCACCTTACAGAATGGGGGAGGCAACCTTGTGACAGATGATGTGAGAAAAGCTGAAGTACTCAATGCTTTTTTTGCGTCTGTCTTCACAGACGAGGTCAGCTCCCAGATTACTGCACTGGGCAGTACAGAATGGGGAGGAAGTGAGCAAGCCTCAGTGCTGAAAGAACAGGTTCAGGACTATTTAGAAAGGCTGGACATGCACAAGTCCATGGGGTCAGATCCAATGCATCCAAGGGTGCTGAGGGAATTGGCTGATGTGATTGCAGAGCATTGGCCATTATCACAGAAAATTCGTGGTGATCGGGGGAGGTTCTGGATGATTGAAAAAAGGCAAATATAGTGCCCATCTTCAAAAAAAGGGAAGGAGAAGGATCAGATTGGTCCGCCTTACCTCAGTCCCTGGAAAAATCATGGAGCAGGTCCTCAAGGAATCCCTTTTGAGGCAGTTGGAAGAGAGGAAGGTGATCAGGAAGAGTCAGCCTGGATTCACCAAGGGCAACTCATGTCTGACAAACCTGATTACCTTCTATGATGAAATGACTGTGGATGAAGGGAAAACAGTGGATGTGATACCTTGACTTTAGCAAAGCTTTTGACATGGTCTCCCACAGTATTCTTATCAGCAAGTTAAAGAAGTATGGGTTGGATGAATAGACTAAAATATGGATAGAAAGCTGGCTAGATCATCGAGCTCAATGGGTAATGATCAACAATTCAACGTCTAGTTGGCAGCCGGTAACAAGTGGAGTGCCCCAGGGTTGGTGCTGGGGCCGGTTTTGTTCAATATCTTCATTAATGATCTGGAGGATGGGATGGATTGTACACTCAGCAAGTTTGCAGATGACATTAAGCTAGGGGTAGTGGTAGATACACTGGAGGGTAAGGATAGGATACAGAGTGACCTACACCAAATTAAAAGCTTGAGCAAAAAAATCTGATGAGGATCAACAAAGACAAGTGCAGAGTCCTGCACTTATGACGGAAGAATCCTATGCACTGCTACAGACTGGCAACCGAGTGGCTAGGCAGCGGTTCTGCAGAAAAGGACCTGAGGGTTACAGTGGACAAGAAGATGGATACGAGTCAGCAGTGTGCCCTTATTGCCAAGAAGGCTAACGACATATTGGGCTACATTAGTAGGAGCATTGCCAGCCGATCAAGGGTAGTGATTATTCCCCTCTATTTGGCACTCATTTGGAGTACTCATTTGGAGTACTCATTTGGAGTACTGTGTTCAGTTTTGGTCCCCCCACTACAAAAAGGATGTGGACAAATTAGAAAGAGTCCAGCAGAGGGCAACAAAAATGATTAAGGGTATGGAGCACACGACTTATGAGGAGAGACTGACGGAGCTAGGCTTGTTTAGTCTGCAGAAGAGAAAAGAATGAGGCAGGGAGGTGGATTTGATAGTAGCCTTTAACTACCTGAAAGGAGGTTCCAGGGAGGATGGAGATAGGCTGTTCGCAGTGGTAGTAGATGACAGAACTAGGAGCACTGATTTGAAGTTGCAGTGGGGGAGGTTTAGGTTGGATATTAGGAAAATCTTTTTCACTAGGAGAGTGTGAAACACTGGAATGGTTTACCTAGTGAGGTGGTGGAATCTCCATCCTTAGATGTTTTTAAGGTGCAGCTTGACAAAGCCCTGGCTGGGATGATTTAGTTGGGGTTGGTCATGTTTTGAGCAGGGGGTTGGACTAGATGACCACCTGACGTTCTTCCAACCCTAATCTTCTATGATTCAGCTTGTCTGAAGCTGACAGAAAGCAGCTAAGCCTAGTGACTCAGCTAGTCAAGAGATTTGGCCTCATCATCTTAATCAAGCCAACTAAGGTAAAGAGAGAAGAGAGGCAGACAGTGAAATAGAATAACATGTTCTAGAGATGGCTGGTCCCTGGAAGCCAGAGCCTATAAGTTTTACGAAAGTGGAGTCTGAGCTGTGTGTGTTTGTTTTACCATACTGTAGGAGTGGAAATATGGGCAATATCCTTGAATTATGTTTAGTTTGATTCAGAGCACCAGAAAATTAAGCCATCCTCACCACCAAGAGGTCTTTTGTTTCCCGAGTTTTGCTCCATTAAAAGTGTATTTACTTGTGCTGATCCCTGATTTTCCAGTCCCATTTCAGGAACATCTGAGCATGTAAAATCATAAATTTCTCAAGTTCTCCAATTTATGTCCTCTTGTTATTTACAAGGTATAATGCTGAAACTCCAGGTGCCATGTGTAGCTATGAAACTATGATGCTTTTTGTTTCCTGTGTGCTGCATCTTTAAGTTTCTAAGCACACTCCCCCTTTTACAAACACTCTCCATTTTTGTTCTCAGAGAGTAGTACACGCTATCAGTGTAAGAGACTTTTCTATTTTGCTATTGTTCTGACTGAAACATATGTTGCTCTTTTTTTTGGGCTGAAGACCCAAAAAAATAAATTTTGGGGGTCAGGGAGGTCCAGAAGAAGATGGGCCAAAATGGTGCATGGTAAGCAAAGCTGGAGAAGTGAGCAGCTATAAACAGTTGAAGGTGAGAGGCACAGAACCATTATCCTCAAACCATATTAGAGTTTGATAGTAATTAGTACCTGAAATAGTTAGCCAATCCTTCTTCTTTCTCCTTTGATCATATTTAAGCTTCCTTCCTCCAAATGGAACTGGTTCCCAACTCCAATTCTCTGATTTCCTACCCGTGTTCTCAACACTTACCTTTTGGGATGCATTAGCACCACTGGTAGCTGGTGAAAAATGAATGGAAACTTTAGGGTGCATCTTTAGCTAACGTGGTAACTAACACAAGGTCAAATCCTAGTGAAGAGGAGAAAGTTTAGACTCACATTCGCAGATTCAGGTAAACACTAGTGTAAAACATACCTTTTTTCCCCTAGTGAAGGCAAGGCCTATGAGTCAACAGCAATGCAGAAGCTAGCTGACAGCAAAAGGGTTTTTCAATATCTTTATATTTGTTTAAGCTTTGCGCCTTAGGGGATGGGGCCATTTTCATCCTGTTAGTGACTCGCCAGGTGGTGTGTCTGAAAAGTTCTTCTTCTAACATGGCTAATTTTTGCATTAATGAAGTGTTTTGATTGGAAGATCAGTAAATTGCTTCCAAGGAAAGAAACTGCTGCTACCTTGCAACTCAGCAGAATCACAAGATATAGAAAACCTGACAATACTGTCTTCACACTAGTGCTCCACACATCTTATTAATGCTATCAGGCACTTCTCTGCTTCAGCTGCATGTGTCTGCGTCTCTGTTTAAGAGCACAATGTCAGAATTCATCACCGACTCATGATAATGTTATACTGAGCTGAAGTCAGCACACTCTCACTCAGCAGTTTAAAAATTAAGCCACTTTAAATATAAATAAATGTTTAAATTTTGTGTGTATAAATTCAATATTCATGAAAGGTGCACTGAAGTGTGACAGGAACTCTGGAAAATGAAGCCTGGCTGGGGCAATAGCAGTGCAAGCTTCGCTATATCACCTCAACCAATGCGTTTCAACCCTCTCTGTGCAGGACTTTTCTATCACGCTCATCACTATATTATTTGAGCACCTGGAACACCCACCGTGGATTGGACTAAATCCACCAAATGGCTATCAGTTGGCAATAGCTTTTAGTCATCATTGTCCTAGGCTGGAGTTAAATCAACAATCCAGGAGATAAAAACTTCACCACATAACTAGTATTTGAGTTATTCAACCCCATCACTTTAGATATTTTATAAGCTAAAGCATGTTATTGTTAAAAACAATAATTAAAAATGTTTACCTTGGTACCAATTATGCAATAAGTAACGGTACTGCCAACCGGAAGTGTTAAAAAAATCACAAATTAGACCACAAAAAAAGTCATGAGAATGGCTTTAAAATCGTAAGATTTAAAGAACAATAAATTTTGAATTCTCTTTATCTGGCTTTGTATGTTTTAGGGTTTACATTTTCAAACTTTTTTCCACAACCACATGGGTCAGAAATTCAGGTTTCAAGGCGTAGGGGAGAATTAAATGAAAGCTGAGAGTCTCACAATCATATGAATCCAGGAGCTGGGCCTTTAAAAAGAATAAAAACAGAAAGTAGCATGAGGCTTGGGATAAAAAAAAAAATCACAAGAACTTGCAACACTGATAAATGTCTGTAAAACAGCCTCAGCAGTAGTATGCACTGAAGAGCTCAGATGGGACTGAAGCTCTAATATGGCCAAATGACTCTTACTTTAACTTTATGAATATAAACAGCCCACCATAGAACATACTGTAGAGCATATGGGTGCTTCAGTCCTAGATGCCACCAATTAATAAATGTCATTGGGACTGCTGGTAAAGTTGGACATCAGTATATGGTATTAAGGGTTATTTGAACATAGGTATTTTTGTTGTACATGGACTGGGTGCACAGTTCCTTATCTTCATAAATTATAAGTGAAAATATTTGGAGGCACAAGATGTTTAAATTCAGGATGGATGAACCAAACACATTTTCTGTAACTTATGTGATTTATGTAGAAAACAGAATGGTATAAATGTTGCCGGCAAGTGTTTGGGCTGGTTAGGCCCAGAGTAATCATTCTGGTACATATTTGCCTCTCTTGTTCCAGCCTATTGTTTCTTATGCTCCTTTGTTGTATCACATTGCAATTTAAATTGTAAGTTCTTCACAGCAGGAATTGTATTTTCTTATGTGCTTGTACCCAATGCAAAGGTTGCCAATCCTGATGGGGCCCTTTGGCTAGTGCATAGGATAAAGTAGTATGCCTTTAAATAGATTGTGAAACCTCTACTGTGACCCTCACTGTCTTCTGAATTTTATAAGCCATCAGAGCAGCAGTTTATAGATATAAGCAGGGACTTGCATATTGTGTATAATTAGCAAACACAGTTATTTGGATGCCACTGTGCTCATATGGTTCCTTGATCATAGAATCCTTGAAACGTAGGGTTGGAAGGGAGTTCAAGAGATCATTTAGTTCAGCCTCCTAACATGAGGCAGGACCAAGTAAATACATATCATCCCTGACAGCTGTTTGTCTCACTTGTTCTTAAAATTCACCAGTGATGGGGATTCCACATCCTCCTATGAAAGCCTTCCAGAGCTTACCTACCCTTATAGTTAGAAAGTTTTTCCTCATCTCTAACCTAGATTTCCCTGATGCAGATTAAGCCCATTGCTCCTTGTGCTACCTTAAATGGCACTGGAGATCACCATCCTCTTTATAACAGCCTTTACCCTATTTGAAGGCTTATCAGGTCCTCTCCCAGCTCCCCCACCCCCAAGTCTTCTTTTCTCAAGACCAAACATGCCCAGATTTTTTTTTTTTTTTTTAAACTTTTCCTCATAGGTCAAGGTTTCTAAATCTTTTATCGTTTTTGCTGCTCTCCTCTGAATTCTTTCCAATTTGTCCACATCTGTGACAGAACTGGACACAATATACCAGCTGAGGCCTAACCAGTGCTGAGTGGAACAGGGCAATTATCTCCTGTGTCTGACATACAACACAGCCCACAGTGATATTAGCCATTTTTGTAACTACGTTACTTTGTTGACCCATGACACTATAACCCCAAGATCATTTTCAGCCGTACTACCACCCAACCATTTATATGATGGTTGTTGTGTAAAGAGCTAGACACAAGAGGTACTGTCATAATATAAACAACAAATGAAACAATATAAAATTAAATGGGAAGTAAAAATGGAGCCCTTACAACTAGGATTCTAACAGTGGGTCTCTCTATTAGAGACATTGTGAATATACTAATGATTATATGGACACCGGTACTTTTTGCCCTTTTGTTGGATAACTTAATAATATCCAGGAACATAAACAGGTAATTACTATATGATTACTCTAATATTTCTTTCTTAGGTGTTTCTAAGTTATCTTTCACACTGATATCCATGAGCCTGCTGATAAAACTGTGCAATGTTGTCCAGTTAAAAACATTACCTCTGTTGCACACGATACAGAGAGATCCATGGCTACAATCTTCTCAACAACTGAATTTAGATAAATAGCTAATTAAGGGTGAAACAAGGCTCAATGCCATTTTTGCGCATTTATGTGAACTGATCAGATCCGGATAGCCACAGTTCTGACATTTACAACTGCAAACAGGAATTGAAATCTAAAGATGTGGTAACCCAACGTGACACCTTCTCTGCCTATTATTGAAACACACTAATGAAAATCAGTTTTGCCTTGCACTAGGATATATATTAAACTTTCAATTATTTTCACATGAACACATCAATTGTTTACAAGTAAGGGGTTATATTTTGGGTTCTCTTTTCTAATTATTTGACAGCATTAAGTTATACGTTATTAAGTATTCTGAAGTACTGTACAGTATAGTTTATTGTGGTAATTTATGAAGTTTAGAAAACACTCCACCTATTACCTTTTTATGTGTTTTTTAGAAATATTTATTTGAAGATTTGTTTAGTTTAGGAAAGTGGATAGGCTAATTAGATTTATCTGGAGAAATGTTTGTATCTAAGGCCTGACTCCTACAAACACTAATGGACATACTTAACTTTGCTAATGAAAGTAGTTCCATTTATGTCAATAGAATGAGACCTAATTTAAGATATTTAGTGGAAAGTCTCAGTCAATGGAGCTATTTTAGCAATTCAATTAATAATTTGTAAATCATTGTGTAGTATTTGGGGAAAGGCAGAGGCAGCTGTAGATGTACGTCTGGCAGATTGAATGCATTTGCAAAAGAAACATTTGCTAATCTAATTTAGCCCATAAACATGCAGTTTGCCAAGTAAAGTTATACTCTGTATTTTACCTTTTTCCTAAAATTATTTGGTTTGCAAACACACAGATCTGTTATGGATTACAGCATATTGGCTCACTAACTGACTTTATAGTAATTTATTTAATCTTGTAAGTGAAAGCCAAACAAACTGGGTCCTGTAATACAAAGTATCAAGCAATATGATAACCCATTTCAGGAGCAAGAATTCTTTTTCCTTATTCTGCTATTACTTCCTTTATGCATGTAGAACATACAATACTATGATAAACAGTTGGGAATTGATGAATCATTCATAACAACAGTGTGTTAATTTGCATCTGGAATCACAGATGTATGAAGAGGGACTAGGGCTATTCCTGAAATTCACTTTCTGTCAAGTGCACTAAAAACCATCTGTAAATAATGTCCTAAGAAAGAAAGTCAGCAATGTAGAATTATGGTATTCATGTGTCCCATGAGGTATTAACTGAAAATATGAATAGTAATTTGTTCTGAGAATACATGCCTATAAACATGCCATGAAAGATTCTCTGAAGCTTGTAGTCTGACTTCTAAAATCCAGTAGTTTAGGAGATGTAGAAGTCACTTTTATCAAAACTAGTAGTGTGTTTCTTACTTCAAAAAATTCTAAGTGACAAGGGAATTTCCACACTGAACCCCATGAAAGGGACTGAGAATTTACTCCTTAATACATATGTCTAATATTTCATATAGCTGAAGAGAAAGCACCTGATTCGAACAAACAATAGCTCCTTTTCTCCCAGTTTTGTCAAGACCACAGCACCACTCTATTTCTAAACTCAAAAAGGGCTGTAAATGAATAGTTAATTGCTTTCAACTTTTTAACAATGATATACTTAAGTACGTATCTCTGGGAATGATTAAGAATGAATTATCAAATTTATGACTGAGTAGACAACTTTCTGATTGATATATACAGTTTACTTACCACCTATTCTCCCATCTCTTTTTCTTTGCATGCAGAGTATGTATTATCCTGTATGCTCAATTGCTTGTGAAGTAATTTTCTGAGGGCTATTATGCTTCTAGGCTCTGTTTTTATTACAAACTGTATCTTTGATGCAAAGATCTGAAAGCAGGTCTCAGTTTCCAACTGCCATGCTCAGAACTTCTGTTTTCCTTGAAAATATGAGAATCATTAAATAACTAAGAGATTTAAATACTGGGGATTCAACTGAGAAATGCACATTTAGAAAACCATTTGGGGGACTGGAATGTGGGTCTCTCACCTCCAAGGGGACTGCCCTCAACACCAGGTTAAATGTCATAATGGGGGCAAGCACAACCTCCTCCTCCTCCCTCCTCCTTCCTCCTCTTCCTGGTGTTTGGTGTGGGGTTGTGTGCGCTCTTAGAGCACATGTACTGGATTAGTACCCAAAGACAAGACAGTGGAGAAAGGCCTAGTTTGTGAATCCCACTGGGGCTTAGGAATCAGGAAGGGGCCAAACTGCTGGATGACATCAGGACTGCAGTGGCCATGCAGGTGCCCAGAAGCTGAAATGTAGGAACCTAGGGGACTTCAAACATGGAAATTTAGATGTCTGGGGACTTTAGGCGCCAACAAGAATAGGTAGCAACTGAGCAAGGGTTTTGTAAATGCACCAAAATGTTGGATTTAAGCACCTAAGTCTCTTTGTGCTACTGGTACCCATTATGGCATCACAGTGTAGGCAAGCCGTCAGGAAAATATTTGTGTTTTGGTTCACACCATTAAAACACTCATTTTATGTCATCAGTTAATAACACAGTAAAAGGGCAAAGGATATGTGCTCACTCATGCACATTATCCATATCCTGCACAACAACATACAAAAATGGGCACTGTACACTTAATGACAGTTTTAAGAATGCTTGATGTGATGTCACTAACTATAAAAGCAATACACATACATGACATCTATGAATACTACCATCGATTGAAAAGTGTTTCTTTTAAGGGAAGACACACACATTTGAGTATTTTCTGACATTTATTTCTATACTTGCTCATCCACTAAAATATGAACATATGACTAAACACAAGGGCATAGATTTGTTTCTCATTGTCCAATTTCTACCATACATCAATAACTTTTTATGTTAAAATCCAAAGGTTCAGAAGGCTCTGTTCTATCTAATGGATGGTTTAACTCTATGGACTTTAAAATGACAAACATGTACATGAGGTATCAACATCAACAGATGTAACAGTTGAAATTGACCTAGAAACACACTGGAAGGTGTTCAGATCAGAAACAAGCCCATACAATCTTTTCCAGAAAAATATTATTTAGTTAACATGAGCAGGGTTGAGAAAGATACCTGGTCCTGTCCTTTTCTGGGTGCCATTTCTGCGAGCTGCTAGTGAAGTCTTTTTAATGGGACCCTCAGTTTCCAAGTAAGTTATTGGGAGATCCAAATGCTCAGCACTTCCTAGGACTGTGCCTTTTCTTACCAGTGACTCTTAAAAGTGCAATGGTTTACTTTACTTTATCCAGGATTATGGGGGGAAGGGGGAGGAATTCCAATGATGTTAAATTTTATGATACTCTGCCAACATTTCAATTCACTGAGGGCCCCTTTGTCATCATTTTCAAACTTGAGTGCTTAAAGATAGCTACCTAAATCCATATTTAGTCACCAGATTAAGTAGCTTAATTTCAGAGGAGCTGAACATTAGAGTCAACAGGAGCAGAGGGTGCTCAGCACCACTGAATGAAGTTCGAGTCACTTATTCAGATGTCTATTTTTGAATTTGAGGTGCCTAATTTTAAAGCAGCCAAGTTTGAAAATGTTGAGCCTAGCCCTTAACCTACCATAGAACCATAGAAATATAAGGCTTGAAGAGACCTCAAGAAGTTATCAAGTCTAACCCCCCATGCTGCGGCAGGACCAAATAAACAGAAACCATCCCTGACAGGTGTTTGTCCAACCTGTTTTTAATAACCTCCAATATTTTGGAGGTATTCATATAGGGATATTGGGTATCCATACAGGGAGTTTTGTGCTATGTTTCTAGCTTATTGACGAATAATTATTTCATTCAAAATTGCCTGTTTGGTTTCAGCTACAGTAAAGGAGAAAATGATCTTGATTTTAATAGAATATATTTAAAGCATGGGTATAATTTACCAAAGGGCTCAAGGTCTATGAAATAAGGAGTGTCACGCTAGCTGGATAAGGGGGGCCCTTGAGGTGGATTCAGAATCTCTGATTACTCCCTTCTACACCAATCTCACGTTGGGGGTGTCACGCTGTCTAGGTTTGGGGGGGAGGCGGGGATTTAGTATATTGTTTGACATCAGTATGTCAAAATCATAGTAATTCATGTAAGATATGCCATGCCAGGGATTGTTAGAAAGGCTATAATGTGCTAAGTAAGAGGATAATGTTTATGTTCATGTGTTATATGTGTAATGGAAGTTATGGATATGTTTGAGATATCTGTATTTCAAATTGTGCTGTCTGGGTCACACCCCAGACAGGAGGGCTACAGAACAAAAGCCTGCTTGATGGCCCATTAAGAAATTCACAGGTGCAAGGGGCCCAGAGAGAGAAGCCAGGGATATACCTGATGAGTCACCAGGACTTGCTCATGTGACTCTGGACTCCATTTTGGTTCCCGTGAAATTCCACAAGCAGCATGGCAAGGGCCAGAGGACATAAAAAGGCAGAGGTCTGGGATCCATCTTGTCTTCAATCCTGTTTAGCTTTCAGCCACCTCTCTACCTCTGGATCAGTTCATCTGCAACTGATCTGAAGCTGTGAAACAAAGGACTGAGACCCATCCAGGTACTGGGTGTATACCAGAGGGACTATATAAGGCTGCAAAGTCCACAATTCTCCTAGAAACCGGATATATATGGACTTTTCAAATCATTTGTATGTATCGGATTGCTTTAATCCTTTAACATTTCTCTTATAGTTTGTTTCTTTCTTTTTGTAATAAACCTTTAGTTTTAGTTACTAAAGGATTGGCTGACAAGGGGTAATAGCTTCATTGGAAGAAAAATGTATTGTACTAGTAAATTCTTCACTCTTTAGCCTGTAATTACATTTCTCAATAAGGATACAAATAATCACTGTACAAAATCCAATTTATATAATTCCTGAAAAACATTACTCTAATTGTATTAAGAGCACCAATATCACTACAGTTGATATTTGGCACAGTTCTGATATCTGTTGTATAAACCAAATTCTGATAATGTAAACTGAATTTCTTTAACAAGTGTACACTTTATTTCTTTTTGTATGGTTTTGTCACATTTCAGCAATATCATTCTGACTATACCAGTACAGTGGTCTTACTTAAAGTTTCTACCATTTTAAACGTTTACCAGTTCTCCCCATCATGTGTACAGGAAATGTGTGAACCTGGCCATATCTTTTAAACTGGTAGAAATAGTTGAAGTGAGATTGCTGAATATAATGCACTAGAGATACAAGATCTTTGCATGGTGTACATTTGGCTCTCTTAGGCTCAGTTTCTGTAGCTCTCTAGCTTGATATTTTCCTCTATGGAATTTTTAAAGTGAGAAGGAATCTTGAAGAATATTTAGTCTCCTTTTGAGGATTTACAAAATGATCTTTCCCCAAATTAGACTACCTTCCTGAAATAAATCTAGACTGTTCCACCTTGAAACCACTGATGACTGTGAAACAGGCTTTACCTCAACCTGAGTAGGGGAACAACCAAAATGTATGGTTAAAAGAAACACCTAGACAGTTTTGTACTACAGGATGAACTTATGGATTGGAGAGTTGGCACATTCTGAATTAAGTGAATTCTGACCAATTAAGTGTTTACCGGCTATATTTCTAGAAACTCATCTACAAAAGTAAGTCTCTGAGAAAGCACTGAGATAGTTCCTTCTGAATACGAGAAGACCAAAACATTTTAATTGTTTGAAGTAAATTAGGAGTGACCTACATTGTAGATGCTTGGCAGATTAATCCAGTAGGCATGGAGATGTGCTGCTACTAATTAGAGGAATTTGGAGAACAAACCAATCAGCAGTGGCCAAGAGAGAATTTGGGATTGCGAATGGGACTCCACAATTCAAATTCAAATTGTGTGAAGGGCACCTACAAATATGTAACTTAATATCTTCCAAAATAAGGATATCCTATCTTGTACAAAGTGTGGGAAAGGAAGCAAACTAGGTGGTTTTGGCATTCTGAAAATCTGCCTCATGCTACATACACATATACAGGGAGGAAAAAAACCCTAGATGCTGCTTTTACAATCCTGAGCATCAAAGACTGAAATGAAAATTTTGCATAAGATATTCTTAGTCAGTCAAGCAATATATTTTACTGTACCATTTACTATGAAAAAAGGATGTGCAAAAAATTAAAAGCATGTATCAATTTTATGTATTTGTACACATTTATGTATTTTAACTGAGATATGATCTGGATAAAAATTAAACCCCCCATAATGAGAAAAAAGTAAAAAAGTAGTGAGGCAAAAAAATATATTCATTGCAAATGTAATTTCAAACAGAAGGTTGTTCTTCCAATTGGAAATTAGTATTCACAAATTCTTCTCTCTCTGTTGATTATCTAATTAACTCAGTACTCTAATTAAATGGCTACAGGCAATTAATTTTTTGGATACTACTGTTCTGGTAATTAGTAGAATATGATATGGATACTGCTGTTTTGAAAGTTATTAAAAGGGAAGGATAAACTAACTTATTCAAGGACAGTTTCATTGCAAAACTGGCAAGCTCCACTGTGATAGACTCAAGTTTCACATGGAGGTTTCAGATGTGTGAAACTTCAAGCAAACTTCAGGAGGTGCAAGCTTCTGCAACCCAACCCCACTAAAAGAGTGATAGCAATCCAGCAGGTTTTACACACAGCTCTAGCAATAATGTTAACAGAAGAGCACCCAGACAATAAAACGTTTTGTGTGGGCAATTAAATGGCCAAGTGAAGCCTAGGCCCTTAATAGATGAAAAACATTTATGTATAATACTCCAATAGCATGAATATAATTCCTATTACTATCATGCTACATAAAGATCCAATAAGTCACAGCATTAAAAATAATTGTACTGCCTGTAACAGGATTCCAACCCACCACTAGTTTGCCTCTGTGTGTGTCTAATTCTAGAAAAGTAGCTCTCATGGCTTTGGGTGCCCCCATCTGCTGCCTCTGGAAGGGTCTCTTCTTATAACATGGTTCTCCAGCCAGCTCACCATTTAGTCCATCCCTTCCAAGGTTATGAAATCCAACAGGGCCACTGTCCAAATGTCTTCTCTGGAGGGTGTTCAGCCCCAGCTCTATGCCTCTATACCAGTGGCTGGCAGGGGAATCTGGGCCCACCCCAGCTTTGAGCCCAGGGACCCAAAAAAGAGAAATCCAGGTCTGTTGAGTCCCCATCCCTGCTGCTGTTTCCTTGGGCTCCTTCTTACTCAGCCTCTTTCTCAGCCCGTGCCTGTTTTTGGGTTTACCATGGGAGCCTACTGTACTCCCCATGTCTGCTTCTCCCACTTCTAGCCAGACTTCTCACCCCAGGGCAGGACCTCAGGGCTTACTCTCCATCTGGATATCCTCCTTGTTCCTGATGCCCTCCCGTCATCTCAAGGAGTGACTGCAGCCACCTTCGCCCCTGTAGCCAGGTAACCTAATTAGCCTCTCAGGCCCTTGTTAACCCTATCAGGGCTGGTGTAGGGTGCCCTGTCTCACACGTGTTTCATAGTTCAGCACTGCTGTCTGTTTGGACATATCCTTGTTTTCACTACGGGGAACAGATGTAGCGAGGTAATAGTTTGAATGGGGGGTTAAAGTATTGTTTATGCAAAGGAGTGGCCTGTGCTAAAAGCCACAATTAAATATTTTGTCATATATTGATTTGCTATAGACCAATCCTGCAAAATAAAGAACACTTAAAGGTACTGAGTGGCTTCTTTGAAATCTATGGGAAAGAAAGCTCAGGGTCAGATTTTCAAAGGTGCTGAGACACAAAGATGCAGATAGGTACCTATGGGGATCAATGGCAGTTAAATGCCTAAACAGGTTAGGTGCCTGTGAAAATCCCACTATCTCCATCTTTAGGCACCTGAACACATTTAATAATCTCTCCCACAACACTGTGCAGAATTAGGCCATATTTATACATTCATATTGCTGCACCGAACAAGTTGTGACTTAGGTCAGTTAAGTAGAAAGTAAATGCAGTCAGATTTATTTTCATTCCCAAAAGGAATATAATTGTTTCAAGAGGAATCAATAGTATAGCTGAATCTGTCTGAGGTTGATGGGTTCAGATTGCCAGTATTAATATATTAAATGTGTGCAGATATTACCAGATTGCATACAAATGTTTTAATTTAGGAGTCTAAATCTTTGGTTTACAATTAATTTTAAAGCAAATTCTTCAACAGCATGTGCAATCTTATTTTAGCCAGGTGAGTCAGAAGCTCTTCCATCATTTGTGCTACATAATCATCATGTGATGCATATTACTGCATATTGGCCATGTGCTTGGAGATGTATATAACAATTTGGTTCCTGCCCCAAGGGACTTAGTCTAATCTTGACAAAACTCAGCCAGACAACACAATACCAGTTGGCTAGAGAATATCCACAATCAAAAACTCTGCATTTTTTTCCTTTGTTTAAAGATGTATTATCACTCAAAGAATTCACAGCAGTAATATATTTAAAGAAAGAATTTGAATGAAGACAGCTGTCCGGCATGCAAAAAGGTAAATGCCAGAGGTAAAAAGGATAACATTGGAGAAGTCTATGAAGGGAGTACTTAGATAGAAGATTAGAGCAGAAAAAGGGAATGAATGAAGAACTAGGAAGCAAAACACCCAGATATGTAAGTAAGAGCAGAATCCCACAGAAGCTTGCAGGTTTACAGATTCATGGCCAGATGGGTTCATTATGGTAATCTATTCTGACTTCCTGCATAAAATGTAACCAAGTGGAGCCTGCAACAAGTCCACAAGTTCTGGTTGTAATAGAGCATTACTTTTAGAAAGGCACCCAAGGTAAAGATCACACACATTCTGCATAAATATGCTCCATATATAGTTACAGTTAAGGGAAATATTTCTGCCCATAAGCTATAGAGATCATCTTTGATATCTTTTTCTAGACGAAGTTTCCAAGGTAATTTTTAAGATGTTTACACATTTACATTTCCCTGCATCTTATATAAGTTTATTTTAGATGTGGTGATATTTTCTGGCTGCATTCCTCTCCAGGCTCAACACTGAGTGCCTGCTGAAAACAACAAAGCAATGTCCGTTTCCTCTGAGCAGGCATTTTACTGAGGGTCAGATTCTCTCACGCATATTCATATTGAGTTGTATCAAAATCTGTCCCTAAGTAGTCACAAGCTATTGTAGTAGTAGTTTTTCCCCTCCAACCCAATTTTCTGATGTCCCTGATGACTCCATCTGCCTCTCCCTTCCCCAGTTTCCTCTACTTTACAGCATCCGCAAGATCTCCATGAAGCTACCATTCCTCCAGTGAATGATACCGGATGAGACTCCTTTGAGACTTGAAACTTATCAATACTATCCTATTCGGATGAAGGGGCTGGTATTGAGTGATACCTACTGCTCCCTCTCTGCCTTTCAAACTGCTGGGGTCACAGTGCTCTATGTTCACAACACTTCCAGCCCTGTCAGCTCAAGAAGCAAAAGACAGGGACTAGGATTTGTAGTAATAATGTAGGTCTGACAATCTGGTCCTTAAATCACATTACTACAATGCAGCTTTATTAAGTATAGTATTATCAAGTAATATTGTTACTTCAATATCTTTACTCAGGCAAAAGTTCTCACTGATGTCCAATGGAGTTTAGTCTGTTAAGGGCTACATAAGCACTCCAGGATATGACTCAATAATAGTAGTGCACCTCCTTTCCCCGTCCCAGTTTTTTGTTAGGAAAAATGGGTATCTAAAATATAAATGATTACTCCTGCTGAATGGGCTTTTCAAACCATGTAAGGCTTTCACTGACCTCAGATAAAGCTCCTGTCCTGTAGCACAGGGTTTCTTAACCCATGGGTTGAGGCCCAAAATTGGATTGCCAGAATCAAAAGGTTGCGTGGCAGCTCCTGTGGCTCTTGTCCCATAGGGCTGGCTGGGCTCACAGCTCTGTTCCAGGTACCCCAACCTCTGGGGCCCCAGAGCCACTCAGCTTTAGCCCAACTGTCATGGTGACAGGAATCCAGGTAGGCCAAATTTGAGTGAGTGGCACAGCAACTCCATGAGCCAGGTCACAACTCCATGCACACAAATTTAGTCCAGTAAGGGGGGCAGAACCAAACCTAAGCAGTACTACAACCACAGAGGTTGCAACATCTGGAGTGGAGAGCCAAGCCCAGATAACCCCACATCACAGGAGCTGCAGGAGACACCACTGTGGAGTGAGTGCTGGGCAGGATCCAACCCCCTCCCCCCTAAGGGGTAGGATCCAATCGAAACTACCCCAGGGCCTTCACCCCCAGACTATTTACTGTGTTGCAACAGGCCATAAACATTTATAAATGGGTCCTGAGCCAAAAAAGGTTCAGAATCACTGCTCTAACACATACCATAGAACTGGCTCTTTTATGCATTCAGGAATTAAATTTCACTTGACATGTTACCATTGAAGCCTTTTGGTTGCACATTTGTCTCTTTTTCTACGTCCTCGGTCTCACTGATTCTCCCCCTCCAAGCCCTAGGCTACAGTTTTGAACACAGGAAAGAGACAAACATGAAACAGACACAAACTTTTAGGGTTCCTAATAGCCTTGGCTCCGTTAGGTCAACAACATGAAATAAAACTGAAGGGGTATTATTCCTCCTTGTATGTGTAACCATATCAATATGTATAGAGAGGTGAAGGTCTGAAATGAGCAAAAATGCATAATTTATGTAGAAGCTCCCCCCCCAAAAAACTATGCTATTTGGAAAATTTATATAAATTCAGCAAAATATGTTTATGAATCAAAGGATTTTAAACTGTTACAAAGAGTCACTTGTTGGAAAAGCACTGCTTAATTAAAGACATCAGCATGGCTTTAGGAAGGGGAAATCACACCTAATTGACTTGATTTATAATCTTCTCCAAACTATTAAATGCTTAAAAGTGTAGTCTGGGACTATATAAACACTCTGACTTTGAAATGGAAAACTTGAGAATAAAGGCGCTGTTCTGTGACTTCTTTTTAAGTTATTTTTAAATTGGTGGTGGCGGCACTTCTAAAAATGATAATATTGATATATTCAGTGTATTTGTAGCCATATCGGTCTCACGATATTAGGGAGACAAGGCAGGTGAGGTAGTATCCTCTATTGGGACCAACTTCTGTTGGAGAGAGAGAGGTTTTATAGGACCAACTTCTGAAAAGATTATTTCACAAACCTTGTTTCTCTAATATTGATATGTCAGTTTAAATCACTTTAAATACACAGAATCAATCACACTGAACAAAATGTTTCAATGCAGAACAAGCGATGAAAATGAAGAGTGCAGTATATAATGTCTACCATAGAAGCAATTCCCTTGATTAGAAATAATCAGTTATTAGTCTTTAATGAAACGGGCCCTGGAAGTTCAACACACAAGCACAATCCAATGACCTTGTTAATTACAAATGGTCACTTGGGTACTTGGTTACAGATGTAAGGTAACTAGGAAGGTGGCCTGTTGCTGCCAGATGTTAGTAAGTTAAAGAAACAATGTTTATATGATGTCCAAGCAGAAATATTTCCGTAAACATATCTATACTTATGTATAAACATTTTTTCCTCAACTAGAATTTTCACGATTTAAAAATCAGTAGCTTAAATTTGGCTAAACAGTATTTGGCACTTTAGAACCTTAAAGCATGACATAATTAACTAATTAATCCTCAAGGCCTTGTTTAAGTGTGTTACAGATGGGAAAAACAGTCCGCAGGACCCATGTACAAACCAGTACCACTGTGCACCCTTGCATGTTTAAATGGTTATCATTGCACATGTAAATTGAGTAACTGTTTATACAAACTTTCTATTTGCACATATAAATGGCTACAGAAGAAAGGCCCACTTTATTGTACACACTTTTACATACAATTTTGAGTTTCACTGCATTTGAGATACCAGGTTGCCATGTAGTATTTCTACTACAACCTAAAGTAAGTTCTTCTACAACTTAAAGTAAGTTTAGAAATGCCTAAAGCCTTTCTAGTTGCATGTCATTATTTCCACTTGCAATCCTGATCAGAACAAGCAATCAGAGACGCATGCAAATGAAATATTTTAAAAGGCAACTTTTGAGTCCCAACTGAATTTGTGAATCTTCATGTTATATAAACAAGGCTGATTTAAAAAAAAAAAAAAAAAAAAAGAAGTTTTGCTTCTAGAAAATGCTTCTACACATTAATTTTAAGGCCCAAAAGGACTATTGTCATCTAGTCTGACATCTTCTATAAAAGGATATAGAACTTCAAAATATAATTCCCACATCAAGCTTAATAACTTGTGGTGGTCGTAGACCCTCTCTCTCAGAAAAGCATCCATTTTTATTTAAATTCTTCAAGAGATGGAGATTCCAGCTGTTAGAATCTCTAATGCTTCTAGCTGCTAAATTAACGTGCCCTTTATCATCAACTATTATTTCTCTATGTTGGTACTTATAAACTATGATCAAGTCTTCCATAAGGAGCTCAATCTACTTAGCTCAAGTGTCTCCCTGTATGATTTCTTTTCACCCAACAGACTTTTAATGATTTTTCTTCTCTGGATCCCCTTCCATTTTTCAACATCCTTATTAACCCCAGAACGATACACTGCAGTCCAATAACTGTCTCCCCACTGCTGTAAGCAGAGGCGATATCTGCTCCTAGTCTATATTCTATTCTTTATAGATCCAAAGATTGTATTAGTCTTTTTACCCACATCATTGCACTGGGAGCTCATGTTCAAATTATAATTATGTTTAGTTAGTTATCCAACATGACCCCCAAGTCTGTTTGAAGATCACTACATTCTAGGATACCATCCCCAATCCATAAGTATGGCCTATATTCTTGTTCTTAGATGTATGTCCTTGCATTTGACTGTATTAAAACGAACATTGTTTGAATGCACCCAGTTTAGTTTACCAAGAGATTCAGATTACTCTGCTTAAGTGATCTGACATCTTGAGGAACATCATGACGACAACAGTCTTGGGGTCTGTATATTAAACATACCATATCAGAAATCAGCAGATTCAAAGTTCACTGAATTTTTAGATTTGATGAGGGAATTTTAAGTAATTGATTCCTTGTTATTTTTCTTTAATTTCACTTCATATAAAATAGCATCTGCCCCCCAACCCAGTCTGATTTTTTTTTTTAAACATGAAGAGTTGTATAGTCCAAAGAAGCTGATATGTATATATTTTATGATGTTTCCAGGTTTTGAATTCATTTACAAAATAGAACTAGTCTCCTTTCCTGCTGTTGTTTTGAATGGCACTTAGCTTTGCACAATCTTGTCAATATCAGATAAACAGTACAGTAACAAAGCAAATGGCTAAACATATTGGAAATGTACAAATTTAACATCTCTCAGGGTCACAGGGCCCTAGCTTAATTGCCTTTCTGTCAGATACAATACATCTCACAAACATGCCTCAATGGGCAAGACTATTTGAAATCAGTCCAATACAGTATGCTAGCTTTATTTAGTCTGTGCCAAATGGATAAAGTTCAATGCTGCTTTTGTTAGGAAATCTATAAAGTGTCTCTATGCTATAGTTGAGAAAGACAAAAGTTGTCACTCCATACTTCAGACAACGTTAGTTTTTACCTTTTGTCCCATTTTATGAATTCTTAGCTTATGTCAGACTTGGAGCTTATTCAGAGGTCTTTCTTAGGCATTCTGATATGATAGTGATTACTGTAGCATAAGACTCTAATCAGAGATTGTTAAGCTGTGCCTTTTTTATGGCTTTCAGATGGGCAGCAGTCATGTGTTTGCCAGGTGTTCAACTCATTTTTCAGTAAATATTGCCAACAAATCTGAATTAGTTGAGCCATCTTAATGCTTTTTGTTCCTAGTTTTGCATCTAACGAACTCTTAACAGAATCATTATTATTTCTACCCAACGTTTATATTGTGGTAGCACCCACTCCAATCAGGTTTAAAACCCGTTATGTTGGGTTCCTTGACACGAAAAATCCATTTCCTTGACACGAAAAGTCTATTGCTGGGTCATTGGAGCAATATTTTCTACAATATGCATTTCCTAGAATTTTGTCCATTGTAGTTTAAACGTCCCATGAAATAGGGCTTCCACTGCCATCTTTGGGAGACCATTGAAGGTTAAGTAATACCTCTCCATCTTTGATGTTCACATTTTTTAAATATGTATAAGTTGATATTTTTCTGGTAGTGTGGTATCCAGAACTAAACATAGTATTTTTGGTCTAGTCGCACTATTGCCATATAGAGGAAACATTTCAAACCTCCATGATGTGTATGTACCCCAAAAATTGTATAGGCCTTTTTGGACAACATCATCATCCAGTCTGGTGAATCACATTCATCTGAGTTCTAAGATAGTTAAAGAACAACGTTACTGAACATGAAGAAAAATAACTAACATCCCTAAAAGCATACACACTTCAGGACTTGAGGATGGTCTTTGTGGTGCCATGTTTAAATCTGCTAAGAATAATCATGGGAATAAACTATTTCAGAGCCTCAACTCAGAACCAGAAAAATTAGTTTTGGGGGATGAGGGAGTGGCACGGGGACGAAGAACATAAAAGAATATGTCACCCTGATGAATAATTTGATGTGGGGCGGGGAACAAACAGTACAACTTTTATAGTGGTAAGTTATGTGCCTTTTAAATTGTATAGCATTCTTTGAGAGAATTAATAAAATTCAGGCTAGAGAAGAATTTGCAAATATAATTAGGTCTCCCCAAAAAAGCTTTTGATAAAATCTGTCAAAGAGGCAATTAGAGAAGTATAGACACCATAGGGTGAAAAGATAAAGTTGTCATGAACTTAAGATCTGGTTCTGAGACAGGAAGCAAAGAATGGCTGATTTTCAGGGTGAAAACAAATCAGTAACGGGTTATTCAAAGGATCAGCGCTGGAACCCACATTGGTCAATGTGTTTAACAGTGATTCTAAAGAGGAGATAAATAGCAAAGTGGTAAAATTTGCTGAGAAGAAAAAATTACCTGGGTCAATAAAAATTACATGGTGTGTGTGAAGAAGTCAAGGAGGTTTTAATAAAAGAGCAATGCTCGGATATCATGAAGGCAATTAAAATTCCATGTGGCCAAGTACAAGGTAACATACAATTAATGAAATAATGATCATATTTTATATTAAGGGAACATCTATAAATTGTTCATGAAGAGTTCATAAATGATTAATAGATGTTTTAATCAGTTGTTCTAACATTCCAATGGGTTCCTTGTAATCATGTGCAACACTGATGCACTTACTTTATATTAAGAATACGTAAATAGATAGTAGATAATAAGCATATACAGACAGTAGTACCATATATTGTATGAGTAGAATAATACCACCTCACTTGCTACCAGCATCATAGTATTCCATCTCACCACTTGCAAAAGGCCAGGCAAATAGATAGGCTTCGTAAGTGTGCCATAAAAGAAAAACAAACCAACAGATCTGGGCTATTTTGATTCAAGACATGATAAACTCCAAAGTTGAGGGCTCCCTCATGGAGAATTTCCTGTCAGCAGACCACTCACCAAGATGGGCCCAAACTCAGGTTGCCACTGAACATAGCTGCAGCTATATAGCTGAGTAGAGGGGAGTGAGGTTGATCAGAGTGTAAATTCTAGTAACAAATGGCAGGCACACACCCTCAGTCAGATATCACTGTCATTGCATTTTCTGGTTGCTTACCTCAACTGACCAGCATCACTTCATCTTATCTAGACCCAGTCTCAGCCAACTAGCCCCAAGATTGACAAGACATGGGGCACAATATTTGATAATTCAGTCTGGGTCAGATCAGAGATATATAGCTAGATGTTATACTGGAGGCATTGTAGCGCTTGCATTCATCTATACATTGAACAGGTCAGGGACAAGGTGGAATCCGGTAAAACTCCATTTTAGGTGTGCCCTAAATAAGGAATGATGAGCAATTGCTTAAAATCATCCCCTGGCCTTAGGTATATTTTATGACAGCAAAACAGAGCTGACTGGAAAATTCAGCACATTCTTTTCCAATGGAAAAAACTGAAAAAGATGGCAAAATGTTTCACTGAAAAGGTTTATTGTTTTTCAATCAACTCAGAAAGGAAACTGCACAAGCAATATTCCACATGAATACACGCATATGAGAAAGCTACAAGAAGCAAGGAAGCTCTTCTCTCCATCCCACCCTAGAAAATAAGAGGCAGCTCTTCTAGATGGTGGTTCTACAATGTGATGCTTCCTGTATTTTTTTTCTTGCAGCAGCAGCCAGTAAGAGGATGATGAATCCTTTGTTTACAATCTGCACTAATGTCTTGAATGTTAATAATTTGACTGGCAAAAAGGGGATGGCAGTTTGGAGGATAGACACAGAGCACAAAATGACAGTGGAAATGCCACAGATCCAAAAGGCAATGACATATGACAAACAAATTTCACATCAGAGATTCTGCGGCTCTGGAGGTACAATACGCAAGAGGCTTTGCATAGGATATAACTACACACAAAATAAAATCCTAAAACACTTTTATAATGCGATTTATATGGTGCTTTTACTGTGTGTATTTAACATATGTTCAAAGTGGAGTATCAGGCACTGGTTCGACATTTTTAGCATTTGTAAGTACTTCACTTTATATACGTTTTACTGTAGATATCAAATGATCATAGTTTAATTGGTATACAAGTACACAGAAAAGGCAGCCTAATAGTATTACCCATAAGTGTAGTTTGATATTATGATTACATTTTTAAACATACCATTCTGTCAAAAGTCTACTTAAAGCGATATATAGGCTACACTGATAATTTAATGTATAACGTTTATATACCTAAGTAATTTTGCAATGGTTCCTGTCTTTAGAAGTGTACATTATTGTCTTGGAAACAGATATAGATAAATACAAGTGCTAAGGACTTACTGTGAAGTGTAAATGTAGCAAAAGGATTATGATCCTGATTACTCAATTCCTGAAACATTTGATTTCATCTCATTCACCTTCATGTGTGGTTCGTTTTGTTACATGTGATATTTGACCTACTTTTCTGCATTATTCCCGTGGTATCAAATTACTTTCAGTCCTGCAAAAAACAATTAAAGCTCGTCTCATCTTATAAAGATGAAGAAAAAAATTCCTTTTAAGAACAGACCACAACTGCTTCTTGGAGCAGCTTGTCCTGGACCCCACAAGGGGAGAGACCATTCTTGATTTAATCCTAGAGTGGACTCTGAGGAGCTGAACTGCTCAATAATAGCGACCATAATTTAATTAAACTTAACATCCTTGTAGGGGGCAAAAAGCCAAAGAAACCTACCACAGCAGCATTTAATTCAAAAAGGGAAACTACACAAAAATGAGGAAGCTAGTTAAACAGAAATGAAAAAGGATATTCACAAGGGTGAAATGTCTGCAAACTGCATGGAGACTATTAAAAACACCATGATAGAAGCTCAAACTAAATGCATACACTCCAAACAAAAAAAAACAAAAAAACAAAAACAAAAACAGTAAAATGACCAAAAAATGCCAACAGAGTAAAAAAGGCAGTTAGAGGCGAACAGGCATCCTGTTGAAGGAAAAGGCTCAAGTAGGGACCATCAAATTGCAGAAGTAAATGCGTGATTATGCAGAGGGTGTTGTAGAGAGGGCTTTGGATTCTTTGACCAGGGGATGTTGTTCCAGGAAGAAGGATTGCTAGGAAGAGATGGGATCCACCTGACAAAGAGAGGGAAGAGCATCTTCGCAGTAGGCTGGCTAACCTAGTGAGGAGGGCTTTAAACTAAGTTTGCTGGGGACGGGACCTAAGCTTGGAGTAAGTGAGGAAGTGGGACACCAGGAGAAAGTGCAAGGAGAAGGGTGCAACAGGGGAGGCCTCCTGATTTGTATTGATAAAGTAGAGCAATTTGCTAGTTATCTTAGGGGCCTGTATATGAACGCAAGAAGCCCGGGGAACAAGCAGGAGGAATTGGAAGTCCTGGCACAATCCAGGAATTATGATGTGATTGGAATAACCGAGACTTGGTGGGGTAACTCACGCAACTGGAGCACTGTCATGGATGGGTATAAACTGTTCAATAAGGACAGGCAGGGGACAAAAAGGTTGAGGAATTGCACTGTATGTAAGAGCGATATGATTGCTCAGAGCTCCAGTGTGAAACTGGAGAAAAACCTGTTGAGAGTCTCTGGGTTAAGTTTAGAGGCAAAAGCAACAAGGGTGATGTCGTGGTGGGCATCTGTTATAGACCACCGACCAGGAGGATGAGGTAGATGAGGCCTTCTTCAGACAACTAGTGAAAGCTTCCAGATCACAGGACCTGGTTCTCATGGGGGACTTCAATCACCCTGACATCTGCCAGGAGAGCAATACAACAGAGCACGGACAATCCAGGAAGCTTTGAGAGTGTTGCAGACAACTTCCTGGTGCAAGTGCTGGAGGAACCTACTAGGGGCTGTGCTCCTCTTGATCTGTTGCTCACAAAACAGTGACGAATTGGTAGGGGAAGCAGAAGTGGGTGGTAACCTGGGCAGCAGTGACCATGAAATGGTAGAGTTCAGGATCCCGACAAAAGGAAGAAAGAACAGCAGCAGGATATGGACCCTGGACTTCAGAAAAGCAGACTGACTCCCTCAGGGAGCTGATGGGCAGGATCCCCTGGAAGGCAAATATGAGGGGGAAAAGGAGTCCAACAAAGCTGACTGTATTTTAAAGAAACCTTATTGAGGGTGCAGGAACAAACCATATTGATGTGTAGAAAATAGCAAATATGGCAGGAGACCAGCTTGGCTTAGCAAAGATGTCTTTGGTGAGTTTAAACAAAAAAAGGAAGCTTACAAGTGGAAGCTTGGACAGATGACTAGGGAGAAGTATAAAAATACTGCTCAAGCATGCAGGAGTGAAATCAGGAAGGCCAAATCAAAACTGGAGTTGCAGCTAGCAAGGGACATGAAAGGCAACAAGAAGGGTTTCTATAGGTATATTAGTAACAAGATAGTGGTCAGGGAAAGTGTGGGCCTCTTATAGAAAGAGGGAGGCAACCTAATCAAAAATGATATGGAAAAAGCTGAAGTACTCAATGTTTTTTTTGCATCTGTCTTTTCAGACAAGGCCATCTCCCAGACTGCAGCAAGGGGCAGCACAGAATAGGGAGGGGGTGAGCAACCCTCAGTGCTAAAAGAACAGGTTCAGGACTATTTAGAAAGGCTGGACATGCATTGCATCCGACCCCATGGACTTGTGCCTCTGAGGGTGCTAAAGGAATTGGCTGATGTGATTGCAGAGCCATTGGCCATTATCTCTGAAAACTCAGAGATTGGGGGAGGTCCCAGATGATTGGAAAAAGGCAAATAGTGCCCATCTTCAAAAAAAGGGAAGGAGGAGGAGCTGGGGAACTACAGGCCAGTCAGCCTCACCTCAGTCCCTGGAAAAATCATGTAGCAGGTCCTCAAGGAATCCATTTTGAGGCACTTGGAAGAGAGGAAAGTGATCAGGAACAGTCACCATGGATTCACCAAAGGCAAGTCATGTCTGACCAATGTGATTACCTTTTATGATGAGATGACCGACTCTGTGGACATGTTGAAAGTGATGGACGCGATATACCTTGACTTTAGCAAAGTTTTGACATGGTCTCCCACAGTATTCTTATCAGCAAGTTAAAGAATGGATAAATGGACTATAAGATGGATAGAAATCTGGATAGATCATCAGGCTCAACAGGTAATGATCAATGGCTCAAAATCTAGTTGGCAGCCAGTAACAAGCAGAGTGCCCCAGGCGTTGGTGCAGGGGCCAGTTCTGTTCAACATCTTCATTAATGATCTGGAGGATGGGATGGATTGCACCCTCAGCAAGTTTGCAGCTAACACTAAGCTGGGGGGACTGGTAGATATACTGGGGGACAGGGATAGGACAGAGTGACTGAGTCAAATTACAGGATTGGGCCAAAAGAAATCTGATGGGGATCAACAAGGACAAGTGTAGAGTCTTTTAGTACATAGGAATGGCATGAAGGCTGTGCTTCCTAATATCAAGGCTTCACAAAGCCACTCACCACATGCAAGGAGGGAACTTTCCCTGGTGATGGGGGCAGGATTTACCCATCAGCCACTGCCGAATTTGAGCTTTCATTTAAAACTCCAGCTCTAATGGTAGACGTTTATATTAATCCAAGTCATAGCTGGAGGATTAACTGATGCAGCATGGTCTTCCTGATTCTTCAGACAGCAAGAAATACAGCAAACTTTCCAAGGACAAGCATCTGGGCTGTGCACAGACTTGTCTATGCTGGTGAAATACAAATCCTGAGAAATACTGGCATAAAGGTACATAGTGGGCACCCAACTACTCAATTCCCCACCAAATCCATCAGTTAGCTCCACAGGAATACATCAATCTTCCTCTGAGTCCACATTCTGTTTGTTTATTCCCCGATCGAGCCATCACTTGTGAATTTTACTCTCCCTGCAATCCATTAACACACCCTGTTCCCCAGTTCTTCATATGCAGATGCTGTGGTGACTCTCACCCTCTTCTCTTTCCTGGCTGGTTGATCAGCATTCCCTTCCCTCAGCTTGTACCCCAGCTTCCTCTGTCTCCTTGAGTGTGTGTTGATTAGCCGGCTAGGATTCGCAACTGTCAGCTCTACTCCTCCTGTCAGCCAGCAAAGAAACATGAAGATCCCTGGATGAGCTGGAGAACAGGACTGGAAGCTGGAGCTTCCAGCCAAGAGTCAGAAAGTAGGCAGGCCTCACTGTTATTGAAGTTGTTACTCTGAGGCCAGGGAAAGAGAGAGGATTTCTTCACTCCAGATTACTCAGCAGAGGTGGAAACAGTCTATGCCTGCTTCTCAGCTGTGGCCAGGTGGTATCTTGACTATGTAAATCCGCTGAGCTCCAGCAGGTAATATTCCTTGTTTTGGGCATGTGTAAGTTGGCTGGTAGGCTGTCCCAGAACTGACCGGCATGAACGCAGCAGACCAGAAGTAGTAAAGTGCTGTGTTCTGTGAACACTCATTGCAATTAAAAAAAAAAAAAAAAAAAAAAAAAAAAACAACCTAGAGGTGCTGGGGTGCCATATGTAATCTAGAATGTTCAGGATTTCTTGAACTTTCTAATTTGTGGAGCATGTGCTCTTAAACATGTTTCATTGTTTGTGCTGTTTGATCTTATTTGTTCTACAAATGCTTTTGCTTCTTCCAAAATTTATGGAGGTCAATTCCATATCCTGGAAGCATCTGAATCATGAGGTACAGTTACACCATTACATTAGGGAACTTCAGTATTGTATTTCAGTAGCACAAGAGGGGTTGATAGACAGACAAGGAACGATGCTAGAATCCAAATAGTTGGAGGTCTGACCACCTGCCTCAAACTCTTAAATAAAACATGCATTCCTAAATAGTGCCATTAGTGTTGTAGACTTTGGTGGTATGCCACATTGATCATTTATGCAAGAACACAAAATTGACACCTCTGCAAAGTCATTGAAATTCCCTAGTCCTTTATTCACCCTGCAATATCACTGTTCTCCAAAGAGTTCTCCCATTGAGCATTGACCTAACTTGACTCTCAGTAGTCTGCAATTAAAAGCAAAACCCAAAATAGCATAGCTACACAAAATATTTCACACAACATGTAAGGGGGCAAAGTTACAGGAATTTTGAGATCTCCAATTGCTTTGCTTTTATAGCCAAACACCAATTTGCTTTAAAATAGTTTTATGAACAGTGCTTTGTCCTTTTATAAACAATGTGTTTTCTGTACATTTGCATAAAAGACTGTTTGGTGGAAGTATACAATTAGTAGCTATGCATAATTTAGGCATTCTGTTCTTACATAATATCCTGCATTTTTTCCAATGATTTACCAGGAAAGCCCAGCTTTTTTCATGTTTGACAGGTACAAGGCAGCAGACTAGAAGCAGGAGCACTGGTTGAAGTTTATAGTTGATTATTTGTATACTCACAGAGAGAGAGTATGTAGGTGGAAATGACGTATTAAATGCATGTGATAAATTACACATGTTGTAAACTGGTTGATATCTGGGTAATTTGATGCATGTCTCTGGCCACATTACCGGCGCCGGTAAGACAGCACTGACCAGAAACAGTCCTCTTCCTGCTTTGTTCCTGCCGCACAACCACTGAAAATGCCCATTGCCACTCTGCTCTTTTGCTGAAGTCCCTTCCTTTCACTTCAGGTGCCATCATCATAACTATACAGCATATGTTTATTCCCCCAGAACTCTCGCACTGAAATGATGATGAACTAACGTGATTAACCAGCACTTCTCCATCTTTCATTTGCCTTCCACCCTTTGTTTAAGGACACACTTGTGAGACTGTGTGTTGAAGCACAAAACCCTCCAAATTCTGTACTCTTCATTATATAGAGTGCACACTTTCTTCGGTCTTAATTTAACATGGAAAATGCATGGGAATTACTATCATCCATTTATATTTCAGTTCTCCTGCGGCCCTCTTCTAGTATCCAAAGGCAGTGCTGGGGTATAGAATTGTCTTAAGCTGTATCTTTGTTTGCATGCCATATTAAATCTCCAGTGCTAAGTAGCATTTAAAAGTGTTTAGGGAACTTCTGTAGCAGAGATTAGTCTTCTGGGAATGGGAAAGACTTTTCCTTACTCTAGTAAGTAAAGTTTTAGAGCATGTTGCCTGCCTTCTTGTTCCAGAGTGTGCAATGCGAGCAGTGCAATGTAAAGAGGACCTTGAGTCAACCATGTGCTTGGAAAGAGACTCTCCCTCTCCCCACATTAGAAACATGAATAGACTGCTTTTAGAATGCTCCCCATCTGTGAAGCAAAACTAACATATTCCTGATATTGCCGATAACTTACTTCTCCACATTCTAATCTGTCCAAAACCAGAAATCCTAGGCAAGCATTAGCAGATAGATGTAATAGATATGGGGTGAAAATTCTGACACCCAAACATTAAAGAGCTAAGAAAAATGTTTGGTTACTTAAAAATTAAAATCACTGAACAATGTCAGTGAGCTCCAAAACATCCAAAGATTCTCCACTCTGAAAATAAACTTCAATTTAGTATGCAGCATGCAAATTAAAGTTAGTTTTTGATCGTGAAATAAAAGCAAAAGGGTAATTAAAACTCCTTAGGGTTATTGCAATAAAATGTTCATCTCTGGCACCCCTGCCAATAATTTAGGGTTTAAAATGCACTATGATTTTAAGATATATTTGTTGTATGTAAATCGTGTGTGCTATTTTACTTTTGTGTTTTTACTCCCCCCTCCCCCCCCCCTTTTTTTTTTTTTAAACAAAAAAACCATTCAATCACATTTTTCAACGTTTTTCTTTCTGATTCAGGCTAATAGAGGTATTTTTATTTAAAGAAGAACTTTTACAGACATTGTTCACTCCAACTTGATGCAGCAGAGAAGTTATAATATTGACTACAGGACATCATAATTATTACCATGGCAGTATGCTGTGCATGTGAAAACAAACACACAATTATGATCTCACGCAAGAGCAAGCAGGAAAGCTTGGGTTGTGATTTGCTTTGAGATTCACATTTTCAATAATAGCAAGAGGAACACATAGCAAATGATTCCTTCATACAAACAGATTATGTGCTTTCAAATTTGTCATCTTCACACTAACAGGAAATGCATCCATTCCTATTATGTAGTTGTCAACAGTTTAGTTAATTTTCCAAGATCAAAAAATCAACTGTGACATTGCAGACTTTGTAAAACTAAGAACAGCTCATTTCAAAAGGAGTTTTATTGTACTTCAGTGAAAATTCAATTTTTTTTAAAAAAAGGGACATTGTTAACCTCTTTTTGGATAAGTAGTGCGCCCTCCATAAAGGAAAAAATCCCAGGCTTCCTCCTTGAAGAATATATATAATACAGAAAAAAAAAAGAATGATGAGACATTAAATATATTTTAATATCTTTTGACATTAGGTCCTCTGCAATCTAAACCTAATTGTCTCAAAAAGCTATATGTACGTGTATGCTTCATGAGGTGTGTGTATCATCTGGGAAAGTACAGTACATTGTGGGGCCTAACCTTTTTGACAAGGTCCATTTAAAAATAACAGTAATCAGATTTAAGGGTCTTGTTTTCAAGCTCCTTTGAGAAAAACTTGACTGAATATCTGATGTTACACACAAAAGATTAAAGAGCTCACCTTATGAATAAAAATTCTGTACACAAAAGATTCCTGAAGGAATCCTTCACACTGAAATTGCTGACATCACACTGTAACAGCAAAACACACCAATTTGCTCAATATAATAGTGATTCTAGTATTTTAATACATTCAGTTGCAAACAGGGATAATCAATCACCATTCAAATATATGTACAGTTAAGATGCCGCCAAGAAGAGAAGCATATATTATCCATAGTGGTGATGCTGTCATACGCAAATCATCATGTACCATTATCCATCATGTACCATTAACCTTTGAGTTGGATTTGAGGTAGTTAGATGGATTATTATTGCAATCCCTTAACTATTTTCATAGGGCCAGGTAAAATAAGCCAACAATGCAGCATAGAACAGATTTAGTCTTATTACACAGGCCGTAATCACTCTCCTATAATTATCTTGTTTCCCTTCATCAACTCAATTAGTACATGCTTGTAACTCAGAGCTAAAAAAAATTTGTTTCGACAAACAAGTGTCAGATTGAGAATTATTTTTTTAATTAAATTGTTTAAAAAAACAAAACAATACTTTGATGAACGGGACTGTAAAAGTGCACAGGGTCTTAAAGCACCTTACAGATATTAAATGAGACTATGCATATCCCCATACCTCTGCCATGCTACAAAACTGTGCTCCAAGGGGGCTCCTCCTGTGTCATCAGGTGATATGGGGTCAGGTCAGCAAGGGTCAGATCTACTTATCAGCCATTCTCCTCCACATAAGGATCTATAGTAGCACCTGCATATGCTATGAATGAAGAATCTTTCCATCTTTCCATCCATCCTCCAACCTCCATCGAGCTCTTCTGAGGCAAGCCCCTTTGCTGAGGCTTGGTGAAGGGAATGGGATTAGAAAGCAGTAACTGCTAGCTCAGCACATACAAGAGTTACTTACATAATCCAAATCATCACCCTTCCTCTGGGCAAAACCATACATCCTCACCAGCAAGAAAAACAATTCCTAAAATCAGCTGAAAATATAGATACTTACCATAAGCTTCACAATGGACCAAACTGCCTGAAGATAACCCAGCTAATTAGCAGTAGCAATCATAGTAGACATCTTGGTTCCCAACATCAGATCCTTCTTTCAGTCTATAGGATCTATCGCAGATCCAGTATCTGTACCCACGATGATAGCAGTGATCTACCCTGGAAAAAAAAAAAAAAAAAAAAAAAGCATGTTCTGTGAATTTAGTCAGTTTGCTTACAGTAAACCGTTTCTTTGAAGCTACATTGTGATAAGATTGAGGACAGAATCTGGCACAGATTTGCACACTTTGACTTTGTGAATTATAGTTGGGTGCATAAATCTAAGAGCAGGATATGACCTACAGTTTGTAGCACAGAGCATAGCAGTCAAGCTTAGTTCAAATCCATGTGTGACATTTTATACAAGTAATTTAATGAGCTGTTTGCATATTTGTAAATAATTATCTTATAACCATATAGTACAGGTTAAAATAATTGTCCCCCTAACTGCCTGGAGCTAGGAAGAAGCTTTCTTCTTATGCTTGCTTTTACAAAAATTGTCCATTTGAAGATGTTTTTACTATAGCTGCTGGGGTGTTGGAGGGATCAATTTTTAATGAAATAACCAAAAATCCCAAACATAAAAATGCAATCAAACACTGGTTTTCAGATGAAAGTATTTAGTTTTCAAAAAATAAAAAATAAAAAGAATTCAAGGAAAGCAGATACTTTCACTGAAAGTTTGTTTTGTTGAGAACCCTATTCTCCATCAAAAATTGATAGAAAATTTTTTGATTAGCCCTAGCTTTTATACCTATTCCTGATATCTGATACTGACCATTGTTTGAGAAAGGATACCTGATTAGAAAATTAGTTTGACAATTTCTATGTTTTAACAACTTGATTGAGCATTCTACATGCTTTAAATACTTTGAATTGTTAGGCAATTTTCATAATTTAAACTGAAAACTAATATTTCAATTATGGATATTCACAGATTATATGAGTTCATGGAAGGTGAGATACTGCATGCAGTAATACTTACTATGATGCAATTGTTTTACACACAAGATAAACCAACCCATACGATTAATACACTCCAGCTCACAAACTGACACGGAGAAAAAAAAAAAACAAGCTTTTCCCCCTCTTTTTTTTGCCAAGATACAATAAGGTTTTAATTTAGAAGCATCTTGCTGTGCTGAAATTAGTCCTTTTTGAATGAAAAAGATCTCAAGCTACAGCAAGCCAAAAACTGACACTTTAAAAAAATTGATTCAAGTAAATAAAGGATTCCAATAAAATGTTGATACATACTAAAATTAAGATAAATACCAAAGAACATCAGAAAAAAAAAGTTAGATTAGTCATGGTAGGGACTATATAGTTTAATGCACAGAATACAGAATGTATGATTTGTGGGCAAGGTGGGTATAAATTTTGCAGGAAGACAGATTAGGTTGTAGAGATGGAAAATTAGCACTATAAGCAAATGATTCCATGGAATATTGGGGAGGAGTGGTGTCAAATTTCTGAATGAAGTGGACCATACAGCAGAATACATATTAATACACTAAATCATAACAGTACAAGTATATCAGTAGATACCCTGATCGAATGAACTAATAAAATAGCAGGTGACCTCAAATAACGCCTACCATCTGATCATATGACACCATCAGGACAAGGTTTAGAGAAAAGTTCTCAACATCTTAAGTGATTACTTCATTACAGCTAGTTCACAGACTAAATAAGAGAGGAGGCTAGTCACAATTTGACTAAGTAGAAATAAGTGTTGGTTCAAGAAACAACAAGTTGAGCCACTGATAATGATTACATTAAGTTCAACATCATCATGGGAGAACTTGACAATAATTATGCCAAAGATACAGCTGAATGAGAAATATTTTCAGAAGTTGTCTCAAAGCAGAAGTGGCAGCCCAATATCCATATCCTAAAGGCCACTAAAGTAAAAAACCCAGACACCTTATGATCTAAGATGTGATAGAAGAACATCCAAAAGGATGAGTGGGGACATGATTGGGGGTGTATATTTTAGCATAGATATCTGAAATATAGCCAGAACTCTCAGGGATTTAAAAAACAACAGGGGGAGAATAATAATTTAGGATTGAGGATGCTCATAAATATGGCTCTACAAGAAATAATGTAACAGCTAATTAATCTTGCTCCAAAATTGCAATAATCTGACGTGTCTATCTGAGGTCCTTATTATGGCGCCCTTACTGTAGTATTATGAGCACCTCTCAATCTAAGGCATTTATACCGAGAGGCTACAATCTAAGCAACACAAAACAAAATCCACTTTTCATTCCCCTTCCCAACCCTTTTCTTTGGTAAATCCCCCCTTTCACTTACTCTAATTTACCCTATCATAATTAAGGCATCCTTCAGCCAGCGTGAATCAGTCTCCTGATAGGACATTACATCAGATGCAAATTTCTTTCCCTTTACCTTCCAACCCTTTATCTTCACTAGGAAAAAATATATGTCTTAATTTATGTTAGCAAACAGAGGGGAAAATCCTAGTGATAAGACAGTTTGTCATTTTAATGAGAGTTGAAGTAAGTCAAAGTGACTTAGGAAAATGGGATTTAGCTTCAATGCTGAGCAGAGCAATGGCTAAATACCTTTAAAAAAAAAATCAGTGCCTATATGCTTTCCGAACCAAAAAGATCATAAATCTTGTCCCAGCATTCACAACCTGTACTTCCTATACCACAGATCAGCAATACTATTAACTGCTCACAAAGGCATTTATAAATATTTTAATGGTGACCATTTTAATGCATCTGACAAAGTGGGTTACAGCCCACAAAAGCTTATGCCTGCAGAAATTAAATTTGTTAGTCTTTAAAGTGCTACAGGACTCATCATTTTAATGCAGTAGACATTATGAAAAAAATGGCCTAGTGAAAATAAGATTCCTGTTCCTGATGATCCTAATATCTTTTAAGACAGTTTCTTTCCTAACAAGACTGCAGTTTTCAGAAGTGAACCTGTTGCTCCTCTTTTACCAGACTTCAGTTTTCTCTTTGGCATGTAACGTAATTAAAAAGTATCCATGTGCATACAGCAGAAAGGGATTTTCTAAATCGCAGGAGCACACCATTCACCCTGAATTTGTCCCTAATAAAATACTTAAGCTCTTACACAAATATGGATTTTCAGCTCTTTGTGAATCAACTCCTTTCTTCTAAGAGATTTGTCACTGTGGAATAAAAATCACTTGTTAGGAAGCAAATCCAAATCCAATCATGTGCTAAATTTTCCAATCCAAATAATGTAAAGAATTTCACAACTGAAAACAAAATCTGCACATCTGATTCCAAAGATCTGCAGCTGAAAAAAATTAGTCACAAACAATACATGTTAAATTTAATGTACAGCCACAGCATTACTGATTAACGAACACTGCATCTTAATTCACTCACAATGTACTGTTAATTGTGTTCTAATCAAATGACATGCAACTGTGCAAATACATCCATAGTTCGTTTATTCCTTCTTCATATGTGAAAGCTACTGTAGGCTTTGATAATAGTATGGTTTGTGGATAACTACCTTAGCTTTGAGATGCAATATCCTACCTATACCTTCTTATAATCATATTGTTGAAAAGATTTGAGGGATACATAATGTTCCAGACTACAGCTAACGAGGATGGTTTGGGGACTATTTCTGTCAAGCTACGATAAATATACTATTGTACTCTTATTTTGATCTGGTCACTGCACCTATCCCAGCCTCCAAACAAGCATATTACAAGACAATTTTAATTCATTATAATACACGGCACTTAACAAGGGACAGATCTTAAAATGAGTCAATAAAAGATCTTTTACAGTAGCATCCTAGTCTAAAAATGTCCTTGTGAGAAAAAGCCTGCTCTCACAGGGGAGTTTTGCAGTACTTCCTTTGGTCCACCAAAGAAATTGAGAGGACACTTAAGTGTTCCTCCCAAAAGCACTTGTACAAAATAATGTGGGTTCACTGACCAAAAATGAAGCAAAGGCATCAAATATAGACATAGAAACTTATATGGTGATATCTTCTTAAGAAGACATGCTAATAGAAAATATAGCTATCCAACTGTACTATTTCATGGGTAAAATTATCTACCAGTTTAATTTCCATTGAAGTAAACTGGTGCCACGTGTGATGACGCAAATCATTTAAATTGATTTTTTCATAACAAATATAATGCCCAACTTATAGAAATAGATAGTCAAACATACAATTTTAACTACCTTCTGTGGTCACCATTAAAACATTTTGCAACAGGTAATATATAATAACCTCCTGTTCTAAATACAGGGGAAAACCAAGGTATTTTAGATCCAATTACTGCATGGTAACTTACTGACCTTTTAAATGGTGACAACGGTACTGTGCACAAGACCTCTTTTTTCATAAAAGGGGTGGGTGTGTGTGGGTGTGGGTGTGTGTGTCAGAGAGGGAATTATTTGAACAACATAGCTATGTGAAAGATCCAAGTTAACGGGTAGCAAAATGTAACCAGAGTTCAACAGAAGATTCACTCCTATGGCATATTCTACATACGTACCATCACATGTGGATGAGCTGCCAGATTGCCTTCTCATTTACCCTAGTGTATAACTCCATTTAAAAAAAAAAAAAAAAAACCCAGTGTGTGAATCTGGTGTAAGTGCAAGGGGAATCATGCCCCAGAGTCTCCATTCTATACCTTTATGTAATTAATTAATTAATGCATTAATAAGTAGGAATTATCTTTGGCCAAAAAGGGAAGTAGGCTTATGTCTTTTTATTGAGGCTAGGAAATGAGACATATTAGAATATTTTTGCTTAATTTTTTTTAATTTCTTGGTCTTAATTTTTAGTTTTAGATTTCAGTTTATAGGATTATTACTGGCTAGATCTGCTGGAGGCTTGTTCTCAGGGGTTCTCTTGACTACACAGCTCCCTTCTAATCCTGTCCAGAAGAGATTTTGCAGTGTGAAAGGGGAGAAAAAGTTCAATTAATACAGCCTGAGACTCTGCCCCTGCAGACTTGAGGGTCCTGAGGAAAATATCCTATAGAATTTAATAGGGTGTGACCCTACAGACATTTGTTTTGTGAAAGAAAAAAAAAAACCCTCTATTTTTATGGGGTTTTGAACCATCATACTGGAATTCTACACCTTAAATTCCATGTTTTTTTCTATAAGGATCCAAAGTAATATAGCTGACTCTCCAACCGTTTTCTACTGGCCCATACATTCACAATACAGATGGATAGAGCCTAGACCCAGAGAAGCCTCGCAGAAGAAGCTTCTGAAAGCTGGAAAGAGCACTTTAAGCAGAATTCTCCCTTCTACAAATGCAGGCCCCTCTCTGTGCACAGACATTGAGTGGCGTATGACCCACTCCCCCCAGACTGAACCATCTCCCAAAGTTCTTATTCGGTTTTCGCTCAGGTAAGACTCCAGTGAAGCCAAACCAAGGAAGCTGCTGAACACTGGTGATTCCAGTTGACTTCACCATTTAGATTTTCTCTGTACAGCTTCCACAGATATTAGACATATTTTGATTCTTAATACAATAAGGAATGACCACACACTGTCCTAAATCAATATGGTTGAAGACCCAGTGAGAAACATTGCTTGTAAATAATGCTAAACGGAAGAGTTGCCAATCAGTTATACTGGTGATTATGGGCAGGGTATATTATCCTTAGATCACAGTACAGTTTCCCTCAATTTTCATTACATCATCCTAATTCATTCACATGTTCAGTATTCTGTCTTTTTTCTTTTTTTTTTTTTTTTTTTTAAATATAAATTCTGGACACACTGATCACCATCAAGCAAAATGGAGTGCCTTTTTCCAAAGGTCCCCCCTCCCCTTTTCTTTTATTAAAAGAACAAAACAAAAAACCACAAGCCATGAATAGGCTAGATAAAAATCTGAATTTAAGCCAATTCCCACCATTCTGAGGTTAGTTCAAGTCCTGTGTATGGGATAATTTAATGGAAGCCTGTGAAGATCAATTTACTATAGCACAGAACATCTTCTGTCCCTGAATCTGTGTAACTTCATTAGCATTGTGTCTCTGCTATACATTACACACTTATTTGGGGTGTAACTGGAGTCCAACACAGCACAATAGTGCTGAAAGAATTGTACTATTTTCAGCCCAGGAGCTTTGTAACAGATCCTCCCTTGTTTAATTGTAGCATACAAAATACCTGCATACAACATACTGCCATTTCTACCTCTGATATAATCCCTGGTCTGAAAGTAAAAGAACCATAGAAAGTTGTTACAAAGTGGTGTGTGTACTAAGACATTCTGTACTAAAGACAGCAAGCATGAAATATTTGAAACTCTAGAATTAGAGACACAGCCGGGTCAAAATTTAAGTTTGAAAAATAAAAACTATTTTTCTTAACTGAATTACTAAAATCTGTTTAGATGAATAAAATTGAAAAAAAATCGAGTCTACTCATACTCATTCATCATTAAAACTGTTCACTTTTTCTGCTATTTACAGCTTGAGCAATGAAAATAGACTAGAGAGTTACACTATTGTTCATGGTAAGTTTCTAATCAATATCGTCTTTTTGCTTTCACACAGAGGCAAACACTGAAGCATCCTGCCAACCAAGCACTGCACAGGAATATTATCCCTTTAAAAATAAATGGGTTCAAGTTTAATTTAAAAAAAGTAATATTTCTATTGATATTAGGTTTTATAAGTGCTTGCATTTGCAAAACCCGTTTTTCTGCCCCACAGTACTGTAATATCTCAACATCTCACAATTATAAATGGATTTTATCCTTATACAACAACCTTGTGAGGTAGGGATGCATTACCCCCATTTCACAAATAGGGTACTTTAAGTGACTTGGCATCATCGATTCTAAGACCAGAAGACACCAGTGGATCATCAACCTCCTGCATATCATAGGCCACCTATGCTTCCATGACCCGCAAACTAAATCCAATAAGCAAAATATTATAGCCCACAGGAGAGCAGACCATTATGTGCCACAGAGAGAATGGTAGTTACTGAGGTGCACTAGTACTCAAGGGACCCTTCAGTGTCATGGAAACAATTAAGTGAAATATACCCAGATAATCCTGGCAAGTGACTTGCACCCACATGATTACCTAAGGTCACACAAGAAGTCCGTGGCAGAGCTGGAACTGAACCTGGGCCTTCTGAGTCCCTCTGCAGTGCCCTACCCACTATACTTTCTTTCCTCCCTAAATTGATCTTAGTGTCCTTTACATTCATAGCCCCCAAATAGCATGTTTATTCAATTAAAATATAAACATCCTCATCTTATTTCACTGAATGTGTTGCACATTGTTAAAAATACTCGTGTCTTTGTATTTGTTTATAGTCTAATTGTTTGCTTTGAAATAGTGCCCAATAACTTCTGGATAAGGGAAAGAAATGTTCGCAACAGGAAATACAGGGGTGTAGAGAGTCTAAGTGAATGACTTTAAATAGCACTGAGTATTTTTGTTGTGTTTTGTTTTTAATTTACTGGCCAGCAGAATTTTTAGCTTTTGTTCTTTACTGTATCGTGGAGTAATCCTGAAATATGCAAGTCATATCCTGGGGCAAGGCAAAAAGGCTGTTTAAAAGGTTTAGTAATCTTAAGAGGGGTTTTGAGCTTATTAAATGGATTGGTCTGTTCTATCTGAAGAGTAAGGAAATGAAGAGATTGATTAAAAAATAAATAGTATATTATGCAATTGAGATGAGGTTTGAGGTAAAATGTAGATGCTCATTAAAATTCTGTACTAAGCAATACACCTTCTTTTTGGGTCTGTAAATCCAACTTCTCTCCAGAAAAAAATAGTGGACATTATTAATAGATGAATCCAATTTGAGAAACAAGAAGGATGTTGAGAGGTAAAACAAGAAGGATGTTGAGAGGAGCTTTTTTAGTTACTTTGCTCTTTACTTTTTCTTTTGCTTTGTTGTATAACTAAACAAAGTAACTACAAAACAAGATGGCCCATGAGCTAGTAAGTTAATACTTGCTCTGGTATTGCCTGCCTGTGATTTGATAGATCTTACAATGGAGAAGCAGTTATGGTAGGGGGTTCTTATACCTCTGAAAGTAGTGTGAACTTTGACTTTAGCACTGTGGTCTTTTGAGAAGTCTACTTTAGTAGCTGGACAGCCATTTTGTTTCAGACATCACTTGTCAGTGTAACTATGTTGTGGATTTTTCATACCCCTGAGCAAATGTAGCTGATTGACCTAACTTTTTAGTGTAGCCTAGGCCTAAGGTGCCTATGATTCTATGTGCATGATTATAATACATACATTTGCTTCTGTGTGGCCTAGTGGAGGAAGCACTGGATTGGCACTCAGGAGAGCTGGCTCTGGTCTACTCGGTGACCTCAGCCATTTGCTGCCCCTCTGTGCCTTAGTTTCCCCATCTTTACAAAGGAGATAAGTATCTCTATTTTAAAGTGCTTTTAGATCTACGGAGAAAAGCACTATAAGATCTAGGTAATATTTTGTTCAGTTTATTACAGAATAAAAAGATGATCATTTCTGGGTCTTAAACCTGCACAGATCACCCATGTAAAGCCCAATGCAGGACTGGAGCCTTAGAAGTTGATGGCTTGAAATAGTATAGTAACATTTTTATGAGCTACAGGGATCTTAGCTATTAATATAGTAATTTTTTGTTAAGGCTTAGTTAGTTGCATAGAACTTTTGGTAAAGAATGTCACTATAATTAAAGGCTGTCAACATCAGCATGACAGAGGCCTATTTTCAAGATTTTATAGCCCATACGTAAAACACAGGCAGAAATGTAACTTAGCATGAATGTGTGTGTCATACTGGCTATAGTTACCATAAGCCACATTTCCATGGGAAAAGAATAGCCATACATCATAGTGCATGTGTGTGTAATGCAGAGAGAAACATTTTTAATCACTTCTAATACGTACAAAAAGATATTAAAATATAAATAATCTTTGCAAATAAACATTTTGAGTGAGCTTAATTAACAAAGGCAGCATGATACTACAGAGCCTTGATATGCTAATCTCCATTTATATCACAACTGATTAATTGTTCCATCTGAAGATTATTAATTTTACCTCTCAACATCCTTCTTGTTTCTCAAATTGGATTCATCTATTAATAATGTCCACTATTTTTTTCTGGAGAGAAGTTGGATTTACAGACCAAAAAGAAGGTGTATTGCTTAGTACAGAATTTTAATGAGCATCTAGGTAGCAGTCAAGTCCTATAAATACCTAAGATAACTAAGCAAAATTATTGTTTCTTTATTTCAGTACATTATTGAGAACTTCAGTAATCACTCTCATGACTCTTGCTCTCTCCTTAATCTCTATCCATAAAAATAATGCATAGATTAGCAGACCAAGTCCCATATGAATGTCAGGAACTCACCTCAGTTCAGATATTTTTCTAGCCCCTGAAGTTAATAGCAACTAAAAAATTTTAATAGTTTCTTTAGAAGTCTTTGTTGGTCTTTTCCTTTAGATCCATGTGCATAAGGTGTTATGCTGCATTATCCTTTTAAGACCACATTCACAGGGCACATACTGCTCTGTTTGGATCATTCATTATACATATATGAAAAACAAACTCAGCCGCATATCATGGAATCAGCAGCAGCTGATTTACTGCTTAACAAAAGAAAGTGATGTTTAAGCAAATGCAAGTCTACAGAAACTACAGCTTTTTACCAGAAGCATGATAAACATTTTGCTGGAAACATGTGTCGTTATTGGCTTTGTCTGCCAGAGTCCAAATAATTGTGAACCACTATTAACTTAACAGTTCTTAATAGTCTTAGTCAACGCGAACACTACTGATCTGATATTTTGCTATTTGGATGAACCATTTACCTTTGTTTTTATTTTTTCTGAAAACAAATCTGTACCCCATAAACATATATAGATTTTTTTAAAAATACCACACTTATTTGAAGGAAATAGAATTACATGTTGCAGACACTAAGAAGTGAATGACAGATATAGCATTGTACTTAATGGAGAAACTGTAAATTTTGGAGAGAAAAGGTAAAATATATTGTACGTATCTATATAGATACAGAATGTCATTACTGCTATAAAATTATAGTTGTTTCTTTTGTATTACTATTGACTTGTGTTGCAGTGCTGCTCACTGTGATGCTGTCTTGCATACAAGTGATCATTTATAATATTTAATACCAATATGATAAAATTGCAATGATTATTACAAGATATGCCATTTAAGGTACCATTGGAAAGGCTATAATTTGCTAAGTATGATAATATTGTTTGTGTATGTATCATCTTTGTATGATACGTTATGAATGTGTGATATCTGTATCCAAAAGTTTGTGCTGTGCTATTGAGTTACATCACCCAGGCAGATTAGCCTCAAGACTGTTCAGATTGCTTGGTGACTCATCAAGGGCCATCAGTTATACGAGACCAGGGAGAGAAACCAGGGGCTGCACCTAGGAGTCATCGGGATATGTAAAGACAGGCCTGTGATCAGGGGGACTGCAAATGATTTTCCCTGCCCATGTACTGTGAACTTGTGTTGGGAACAAGCCACATGGCAGAAACTATAAAATGCAGCTTCACTATCTCCATTTTGTCTTCATTCCTGCTTCCTATCTCTGGATCAACTTCTCTACATCTGAAGCTTTGAACAAAGGACTGACAGACCCATCCAGATACTGGATATACTCTAGAGGAACTGTACAAGCCTGCAAATGCCACAATACTGCTAAGAATCTGATATATATGAACTTTGCAATCATTTGTATGTATCTGATGCCTTTGATCATTTAACATCTCCCAACTTGTTTGTTTCTTTCCTTTTATAAAAAACCTCTCGTTTTAGATACTAAAGGATTGACTGGCAGCATGATATTTTGGGTAAGATCCAAACCAATATTGATCTGTAATGTGGTTCACACTTTGGGGATCAGGAGAACATTTTGGTAAAGTGAACAGAGTTTTAAATAACTTTTCTCTTTACTGGACCTACTTGCTGATTGGGAGCCAGAGACTGAAATGCAATAAAGGGGACCGTGTATTTCTTTTCGGGATTTCTTGATAACCAGTGTGGGGAATCAGGAGCACTGTTTGTGACTGGTTGGTGAATAAAACTTTAGTTAGCCACTAGTTTTGGGAGAATCTCCTCTCCTCTTTGCAGCCTGCCTGGACCTTGGCATTTTCAGGTGGGCTACCCTAGGCATGGATGGGTCACAGTCACAGGCCCCAAACTGGATCAGGGCACTGTACAAACATACAGGTAGACAGTCCCTCACCAAAAGAGCTTATAGATTCCAAGACAAGAAGGGTCTATCGTCATCTAGTCTCACCTCCTGTAGTTTACAATCTAATTTGACACACAATACGACAAGTGAGTAACAAACAAGAGGGAAGTGGGGGAAGGAGCATATAGTAAGACCAGATGGGCACATAGGTTAGGTAGGTGTAGATATTTATTTACAGTTGCACCTCACTCTGTAGCATGCCCTTTCCAGACCCATAAGGACAGTCTGCTTCAGGATGCTAAATCCTCCATAATGATTAATTAATAGTTCCAAACAAATTTTAAAGGGCTTTATTCTTTCCAACATACAATCAAATCAGCTATTCCCAATTGCTGCTCAAACTACACATCTTTGGTTCCATAGAGTTTAAGGTCAGAAGGGACCATTAGATTATTTAGTCTAACCTCCTATATATCACACTTAATTTAACCCAACTATTGCTATATTGAGTCCAGTGACCTTGGTTAAACTAAAGCATTTTAGTCCTCAGATGACTAAACTGTTGTGTGCCATTGGCAGAGAACAAGACAGACCAATGTGCCACCCAATGCCTGAGGCCCCTACAATGGCAGGGAATAGATTAGCTGAGAAATGTCGAGATAATCCTAGCAGGTGAACCATGCCTTCTGTTGCAGAGGAAGGCAAGCCTCCCTTTCTCCCTCTGCCAATCTGACTTGGGGGTGTAACCTTCCATACCCCAAATTCGGTGATCAGTTTGATCCTGAGCATGTGAGAAAGACATATCTCCTGCTATGGTCACTCTGAGGCTTCAGATGAAAGCAAAAACAAACCCAGAATACAGCTAGCCAGTTGACTTGAGTGAGACACCCAACAGAAGCAGGTCTCTGGAAGGGGCTTGAAGGAATGGATAGTGAGCTTGGATCACCCATCGAAGGTGTCCCATTGCAAAGGGTGTAATGGAAGACAGAATGGAGACATTTGTGAGATGGGTAGACAGGTGAGTGTTTAAGGCTGGTATAATTGACCAAGAACAAGGAGGCATCGCGCAATGAGTTAAGCAGATAAGTGGACAGGAAGATTTATGAAGGGCTTTGAATTTGAGAACAGAAGACTGAATTTGATGTGATGGAAAGAGAGACCCAATAGACATGAAAAAAAAAGGGTTAGAGTCAGTGCAACGGGCCAGTGAAGTGATCTCCACAGCTGCTTTTGAATGGATATTGGTGATGAACGTGAATGTCACAGACATGGAGTTTGCAGCAGCAAGAGGTATAGCATAAGCACTTGGACAAGTGTCAGAAGAACAGATAAAAATAAAATGTTATGAGAAAGCAGCAGCAAAATTTAAACACCTCCTGAGCAGAACAAGGGAGGAGTCAAGGATGACTTCCAGGTTATGGGCGTGAATGACAAGGAGAGTAGTGAGGCTGATGACAGCAGAGAGAATGTGGGTAGTGGGTAAGGTTTGGGAGGAAAGATAAGGAGTTCAGTTTTAGCCATGGTAATGTTCAGTCCTTCAGATGTTACACCACAGTCCATTAAAATTAGGCAATTTAAGCAATTTGGAGTAGTTACCTGGGCTCATACTGCTTTAGATCACTGGCACTTGGTGATTTTTAATTTGTAATTCCCCTAAAAGGGCAATTTTCAAAGGTCAGAAGTTGTCTCGGTATACTATTTATGAGCCGGCCCACTGCTAAAGGCGCCTCCCCCCGGGGGAGGGGGGGGGGTCACTGGACCCAGGACACAACTGATTGCGTGGGAGTCACAGGGTCAAACAGAGGGAACCAGAAGAGGACATCGAGCAGAGAACCCCAGACAGCACCCACTGCTCCCGGAAGGCGTCAAGGGAGCTGGTGGATGATGCTCAGATGAACTCTGCCTGGATTCGTGAGTGAACAGAGTAGGCCCCACAGTCACAGAGCGCCTCCCCAGCCAACCTCCTCTCCCTGGTCTTGTAGATGGCCATTTTGGCCAGGGCTAGGAGGAGATTGATGAGGTGCAGGTAAACATGCCTGGGATTAGAATGAGACTGAAAATGCTTAGACTGTCCTAATATGACCAGGGCATCTGGTCAGCTTACACTACTTGAACTGTTGTACTTGTTCAACTTCTACTGGTTAAAGCAAATATCTATCTGGGGGTTTTATACTGCTGCCCGTCATCAGAGTAGCTGAGTTCCTTCCTATAATGGCAAAATCCTGCATGGACTCTTCATAGAGTTACTAGCACTTCTCCCTTTTCAGAGTAAAACTCTGCTTGGGGTATTACTTTTGATAGTTTAGATTTTATTAATTTCTTCCTCCCCTTTCATTTTTGTTGGTTGGTAGCTAGAGTACATCAAAAATAGGAATGTCCAAACCATGGAAAAAGTCTAATATTTCAAAAATTGTCATCATCTGAACTGGAGTGAAATATTATGTTTCATGAAATGGAGTTCCAAAAGTTTTCAATGGGAAAATGTCAAACACACACAGTTGCTGGATAGCGTATCCTTGTGAATTTCCTTTCCTGATGATAGAAGCAGCTAAAGTTTGAACAAGTATCAAAACTATCCTCATGGTTTTTTAGAAACTTTTCAAAACATGTCTTAATGAACAGATTTCCTTCACTCCTTCCGTTGCTAATGGAGAGGATCAAGATCCTAAATCGAAATTGCACTACATTTGTACTTAGCTCCAATTAGATGGTGTTTTCAAATCCATTCCACAGACATCATATCATTTATATAGGTTCGACTGTTTTGAAATGTCATCTACAGGATGTCAATTCAAACACGAATTGTTCCAAAATACACCATCTTCAACACAGTCCACCAAGCACCATAGCAATAGATAAGCCACCAAGAGAGCCAAATGCTTTAAGTTTTCACTGGCAGATCCAGAGTAACTCCTTTGCCTGCACAGGAGATGCTCTGAAATTACATCAGTGCAAATGAAGTTAGAGTCTGACTCTGAGCATAATCTGGACAAATTATCACTCTTCATTTTGGGTCTCTAGATCTGATCTTCTTAAAGTGGTATTCTGATCACCACTACCCATTATAAATGTCTATTCTTGAAGATTTATAACTGAGCAACAAAACTTTGCTTCAGTCAAACTTGGAATCAGAAAGTTACAACTCTGAAATGAATTGTTTTGCCTTATTTTTGCAAAATGACTATTAGATTTTAAAATGAGTACTAAACCTCTCAATTCTTTCTTTTATACCCCAGTTATCATAGGGTCCTCATTTCTTATGCTGTCTGCCTTTATAGTCTTGGGCAAGTCACATCAAGAGTTTGTCCCACTCTCTCCAACAGTAAAATGGGGATAATGCTTGTCAGAAGAAAGCAGTGTATAAGTTTGTTTCCCTCTCTAGAGTCTATCAAACTGTTTAATGAACTAGCATCTCTCCTTACCAATGTTGTTCTCTAATTACTCAGTATTATAACTATTGCTGCACTTCAAAATAGACATGCAGATTAAAAATGTCAATAAAAATACAATCTGACTTAAAAAAAAGCAGTATATGCTACAGGGCCATACAGCAGTTAACAAAAAGCCACTATCCATTCACCCATTTTCATTATTTGTATGGGCATTCTTCATTTTCAGATAGAGGAGTTCATTCACGTATCCTACCAAACATCGGCACACATCTAGATACTTTGTTTTTTCATCTGCATACATTCATGAAGTCTAATGAAGGTCTCTTTTGAGATGAAGCATGAGTCCAGCAATTGCAGTTGCATTGTAAACCAATGAATATATATTTCCACTGTAAGCCATTAATAGAAATGGGTTTAGTTCCAAAAGTAAGCATGTTTCTTTAAAATACCTCATTTTACTAATGTCATTTTAAGTTACCGCTGAAAAGGAGCAATATTTTAAAGAATAATATGGTGATCTCCTAATGCAGAACCCCACAACTTAAACATGTTCATTACTCCCTGCCCTTCCAGGGAGCCGATATTTAGAGCTACATCAATCAAGGTCCCAGTCCTGTAAACATGTAAGTAATCTTTATATATAAAGAACAGTCCCATTGATTTCATGGAGCTGCTCAGGTGAATAACAGTTCGCAGAATTGCTGGGTGGGTCAGAAAAATAAATTAGTTTGATAAGAGCTGATCTGAGATGTACATGATGAACAGAAAGTTTTCTGAGCTGCCACAGAACCACTCCACTCCAAAACTCAAGTGACAGAACACTCAGCCAATAAAACACCAAGTCAGAAACATTACATCATCTGAAGAAGCTCATTGGCTGACCATTCCCTTATGACATGGTGTTTCCATTAGTTTTCAAAATAATACCTATGCCACACGTTTTTGGTCTGAACTATTCCCAAAAGTCCTGTCACCAAAATAATACATGCAAGATTAATCTAACAGTGTTGGAAATTTTCACTAGATGCTGTGAAACTACACTTGAATGGTCTCCTCTGGAGGCAGAGCTTCCACATAAGCCATTATAGTACAGTTGTTTAAGCACTTGGGAGGAAAGCTGGTCAAACTTCTTGCAGAACTAGTCTGTTGAACTTATCCTTTTTTATTTCCAAGTTGTTCAAATTTATAGAAATTTTTAGCTGTTCATGTTCATTGATCAAAATTATTCAGTGACTGTTTTAGTGTAAAGTCTTTGGATTGTACACAGGTTACTGTGCTTTAAGCATTGCTTCTAGCATTCAGTATTTGCACTTCAAATTCAAGCTCTTTCGAATGGAAACAGCAGCTCACATAATATGTTTCTCTTCCATGACTAGTTGGTTTTACTCTCCGAATGGGGTTTTCAGAGTGAGTACTCATGAAGTCAAAATACACTTTCCAGGAACATTCTGCAATATTTGCTTAAATTTTGCTTTAGAGGAGACCAAAATAAATCTCTTGTGAATACTTGTTCAAATTTCACAAGTAGCTGCAAAGCTTCCCCAGTTCCATCAGTTTATTCAGTGAATTTATTCTCCTTTTATGTTCACACGTGTGACCAGATTTCAGTTTTCACAAGTTTGTTATCTGCAATCATTCAGCAAGTGTTTTGAATAGATAATTGTCTTCTCAATAATTGCTTGTAAACTACTCACTGTAACTGTTGCTTTGAGTATAAAAATATGTTAATCAAGCTTTACAATTGGACATCTAAGTCATATGATTGTTTCTCATTCCTGATTGGATAACAAACTTTTGTAAGCAGAAGGAAGAGTTTCATGAATCAGTGGTGTCAAAAACATTAATGCAAACCCATTTACAGGAGCATGTCATGTATGAATTTCAGATGACATTTTCTAGTTTAACACAATCACAGTGTCTGTTCATACAGAAGAAACGCAACCATTTTTAGAACTGCAGATGAACACAGGCTAACTACCAACATAAAGAGAAGCACTTACTCAGCCTGATCAATGTGTTATTTTACACCACTTTTCAGCAGTTATTTATATTACAGTACCACCTACAGGCTCAGAGGCACATCAGGAGACCTAGTTTTACAAAAAATTACAACACACAGAGGTAGATGTGAAACAGTTTTTCTGTTTCAAATCTCTGGAGTGTTCCACACAGACATCCTAATTTAAACTTCTCCCTCCCTTTCTTCAGGGAGTTTTTGTTGTTTTGTTTTGTTTTGGGGGGGGAGAAGAGAACGGGAGCTGGGGGGCAGGAGGATCCTGTTCATTTCCACGCCTACCAGCCAGAAACCTGATCTTGTGTACTTTATAAATTTGTTGGGTGAGCAATAGGGACTTCATATCTCTTCATTTTACCATGGAGACTAGGCAGACCACAAGACATTGAAACAATTATTAATTGGATTAATTACTTACACATCTTTAATATATGTGCCAAGACATAGCCTAAGGAAGGTTTCTTTCATCCTCCCATGGAACTATTTCAAAAGTATGTCAAGATGAAGAAAGTGTAGCCGTTCTTTTAAAGTTCTTGAAATATGGCTGCATTATATATGCAGTATTACAGAAAAGGGGGGGGAGGGGAGATAATATCATCCCATCTGTTACTTAGGGTAGTGTATGGATCTGGCATTGTGAAGGGGAAACATACTTACATAGTTTCATACTATGGTACCACTACCTCCACCACCAGTCATATGTGGCCAATACACACAAAAGTGGGTTGTATCCCATCAGGGATAAGAAATAACAGACTAGCCACTCTGCATACATATCCTGTGTTTCCAGGGGCGTGAGGCAGCAAAACTAATTCGATACAGAGGGAAGGGGGAGAACTCAGAATAAAAAAATCTCCACAGCCTCTCTTTCTAAGGTTGTTATGGTCCATTATCTTTATTCTAAAGTTTCCAAACTGCAGTATATCTTACATGGCACTTGTTATGTATGCTTGGTTATCCTATATGGCTGGATACATATGCTAACTAGAATATTCTAAACCATTTGAAATGTACAGAGTTAAGTGTTTGTTTGAAAGAAGGTCAGAATGATAAAACATCCCACTGCAATCACAAGGAAACCAAATAAGTAACTTGTACAGTGGAGGAGAAGAAAATGGGCCTATAAGAAACACTGCTCCGCAGGGCCCTCTCCTCCCTATTCCTTTCTCTTAGTTCTACTTGGAAACAGACCTGGGAGAAATGGAGAATTAGAGGTGAACTAAAACTAAAATTTTATGGCTGTATTCTCTCCCACTTGAAGTCTTAAAATTGAGACCGGATAGCTTTCTAAGTGATATGCTATTGATCAAACAGACGTTGATTGGAGCAGGGACTTGAATCTGGGTCTCCCACGTCACAGGTGGGGGCCCTTAACTACAGAGATATAGAATCTCCCTCTTTTTTGGCCAAATTAAATGTTTATTTAATACCAAGTGGAACAGCACCCATAGCAGACATGAATACCCACGATAAAATTCCCCACAGCCTCGTGGTTGGGGCAGTGACCTGGGAGATCACAGATGCTGGGTTCAGTTTCCTGCTCCACATCAGGCAGTTGGGATTCAAAAATGGGTGTCCCTCATCCTGGGTGAGCGCTCTAAACTTTGGGCTATTGGATAAATGTGGGACAATTACTCCTCCAGCTATGCTGTCTGCGTGGTCTGATCTGGTAGATGTACTTCAAGATAATCTCTGCATACATCTACTGCACTGGGTCTTGCAGATGATATCGGTGAAGGAATGCCCATTTTGTGAGCCTGCAGGGCTTAGTCATGAGATAGCCACCAAGCTCCTTGGTGGTGTCAGGACTAAGGTGGCTGCATGCATCTCCCCACGTGCAGAAATTTAGGGGACTTAGCTAGTGGAAACATAGGCTGCTAGGGAATTAGGTGCCTTCAGGGTTAGGTGTCAGCTGTGTGGGGGTTTGTGGGATCTAAATTTTGGACCCAGAAGCTTAAGTTAAGCTCCTAAATCCTTCTTGTGAATCTAGCCCCCACTGTCTAGCACTTCAATTACTGCAAAATGACTGATATTTCTCTCTAATTAAAATGGCAATGGTATGATGCAACTTTTGTTTTAAAGCAGCTGGATGGTCAGAATTCAGAGTTTTCGACTCAGATATAACCACTTCAGAGCAGCATGAATCCTCATCATCACTTAAAATACGAGCGTACCCAGTCCATAGGGTGCAGGTCCAGCCTCAAAACAGGTAACAAAGTGACTCAGTAAGAAAGGCCAGGGGAGCTAAAAACACAAGGACAAGATGATGATTAATGTTCTGAAGGGCTCCAACTATTACAAAAGCATTAGAATGTTTCCATGGTTACAAGTTTACCCTAACAAAGGGAAAGCAGGCTTTTTAGGCAGGGAACTATTGACGGCTTGCTGTACTCTGAGTGTCCAATAAAAAAAATGGTATGACAAGAATTTGTGATCAGCAATTAGAATAGCATAACTAGGCAACAATAAACTGCGGAAGCCTAGTAGAGGATGCCATTATTATGGGGAATTATTTGAAAACAACCTAGAATTATGGAAATTAGAGACAGAAAATACCTTTTAGGTCATCTAGATTATCCCCCTTGCAATGCAAAATGATTTTCTAAGTTATTGAATTTACACACACACACACACACACACACGGCAATTCTACCTATAACATCGTCCCTTATCCATCTCATCAACTTATCTGTCATGCTCATAACCTCTCATTCTTCATCTCTCTCCCGGAAGCAGGAGCATTGTCCTCTTGCTAAGAAAGTTGACTTTTTTTTGTGGGGTGGTGGGAGAAAACCACAATGCTGCATCATTCTGGGTTTTATATCCTCAAATGACGCTGCACAGCCTGAATGTATAGTATTGTTTGGTCTGCCTACTTAGATCCTGCAAGTTTCTCCTCAAGGGAAGACTCTTACTCCTGCATGGAGCCATTCAAGGGGACTGTGCATGGGAGTGCCTGTAGATCCCTTTGTGGGAGCCTGAAAAATCTGCACACAGACTTCTCTCCTAAACCATGTAATTTAAAAAGTACTAGTTACATGTTTAATCAGCAGCTATATAGCACCTAAGGTGTATATAACTCTTATGATAGATATTCAGATGTTAATTTTTAACATATTTATCCTCAACACCCCTGAGAGACAAGTGCTGGTATCCCCATTTTACAGATGGTGAACTGAGGCACAGAGACACTAAGTGACTTATCTAAGGTTCCACAGGAAGTCTGTAGTAGAGCAAGGAAGTGAACGTAGGCCTCCTGAATCCCAGACTGGTGCCTTACCCACTAGGCCATACTAGTTCTTTGTAAGAGTCAAAAAACAAAAGTTTATAGCTTTTAGCAAAACTTTTATAGCTCATCTTTCAACTTAAAAAAAAGTTAAGAATTAGGAACCAATCACATGCCCATTGGAGTGAACAGGGATCTTCCCATTGACTTGAGTGAATATTGGATTGAGCCTCAGTGGCTTACTACAGTATCACAAACGGACTTTAAACCTAATGCAATCCTTATTAAATAGTGATTTGAACTTTTCAGACTGAATGTTCTCTGCAGGACAGTTACTATCATATGGTATCCCGAGAGAAAGTTAGGAGGCATCCTTAGACCAATACTGACATTTAATGGAAACCCTCACCCCTGGAAGATATTTTTGGATAATTTTCATAAAACTGGTGTATGTCTGTGCCCAATATGCAAGAGAGGTAGGAGAATGTTGCCATGGTTACTAGTTTACCTTAAAGTAAAAAACCTGCTTTTCTTTTGTCTTATAAGTGAAAAAATAGAAAACAGCTGTTTTTGCTTTATAACTGAATGTATTGACAATCTTAACTGACTTATGTAAGTTTGTCTGTGAATGTCCCCTGCTTTTTCAAAAAGTCAAACCAAATGCAATATTTTAAAATGTTCCCCCCTATTGCTTCCCAATCTTAACCCTATATCTCAGCATTCATTTTCTTGAAATATAACATTTAGGGGGAAATAGCCTACTAATTTTAACAAGATCATATAAGAAGTAGGAGTGTTAGCAGCAGAGTTGGGTCCCAGAAAGACCCAGGGAGCAAGAGAGCAGGGCTCCGATCAAAAGATCATTGATGTAAATGGATAGCCTCCCTTTGATTTTACTCAGCATTGGATAAAGTTGCAGAAGAGCAATAGCAAATGTTGATTGCATGCTGTTCAGGGCAGGGAGGGACCTTGTCTTTCTGCCTGCACTGCAGTACAGAGCACATATTAGCATGCTGTAAAACACAGACCAACAGCATTAAGGTTTTGCTTCATTATTTTAGATTCTGAGGGAGCAACAGCAGGCTAGTCACTACTCTGGAGATCTGGGAAAAAATCAATCAATCAATCAATCATGTGAGGTTCCTCTTCACTTCTTCCACATGCCGCAAGTGAAAGATGCAGTGAAGAATCCCACTACACCTACTCCCTTGCTCTGCTGGGGAGTGAAGATGATGCAATCTGTACAAGTTCCAGCTGAAGAAAACTTGCTACAGAGTGATACTTGGGGGGAAAAAATTACTTCCTTTTTTTGTGGGGGTGCTACAGAGTGATACTTGGGGGGAAAAAATTACTTCCATTTTTTGTTCTCCCTTGCGCGCACGCACGCACACACGCACACACACCCTGTTCGCACTGTTGCAAAGCTTTCTACATGGGGCTATATCTTAAATCAATTTGGAAGCTGGAACTGGTTCAGAAGATGGTCACCTGCTTGGGCTTCAAGACTTGCTGGGGTGCTGAGTGATCTTCTGGATAGGTTGTAAAAGGTGCTGGTTTTTACCTATAAAGCTTTTACTGGCCTAGATCCAGCCTACCTGGAGAGACCACCTCAAGCCCCTTGATCCACTGCCACTTTTGTGGTCAGTGGTGGTGCTGATGTTAGATGCCCCCTTGATACAACAGCAGCTGGGAAGATTTTCTTTGAGAGATCCCTGGGATACTGGAATAGTTTGTATGTGGTTACATTTTGGGGCATACTTCAGAGCCGATTTGTTTCGCCTATCCTTTGGAGAGAGGTCAAGAGATTGATGGACAGGCAGATATGTTGAGGTGTCGGTATTTGATTATGTGTTGTTGCTTGGTAGGAGGGGTGTGCTGATAGTTAAAATTATAAATAAAATGCAATACAAAGTAAATAAGGGTTCTGAAGCTGTATAAATCTGAAAATAATGTATAATGGGGCAGCTGTGAGGTGAGGAAGGGACTATTGACCAGGAAACATGAGGTTGAGAGTAGCAGGAAACATGAGTGCGTACAAAGAAAAAAAGGGGCAGAGGGGAAAAGGATAGAGGGCAGCTGGCAGCAAAGGACGTGTGAGGAAATGGGCCTGGAGAGGTGTGGACCAAGTGGCCAACGAGGAAGGGGGATGTTCCTTGTAAATTTCTTGAATTAAGCTGTTGGGCTGTGGCCCTCCTTAGAGCTGTAAAGGAACTGTAAAGGAGCCACAGCAATAAGCATGAAGCTTGCAAAGTCCACAGAGACTTCTTTCATTCCCTGTAAAGGACGGGCATCACTTCTGAACCTTGGAAATGCCAAAGGCACCACCACCTTGATAATGTGCAGCAGGGAGCATGGAACTTGCAAAGCCCACAAAATATTGACTAGAAATTTTAATATATAGATGAAGTTGTTATTTCTTTTCATTGGGGAGCTATGTATAAAATGCATTTTAAGTCAAGCTGTTACTAAATTATGTAAAAAAATTTCAAAAATGACATCTATTTTTTCTAAGCCACACATAAAAACAACTTGTTTGATTAATAAACTGTCAAAATAATGCCATCTGGACTAGGTCTAAGCAAGTTAGATGTAAGGTGGAAAAAAAAAAAAAACACCCCCCCCCCCCATCTATTTAGTGAAAGGTGGGAGGGATGTCAAAATCATGTTACAATGGAAATGGCCCTGCAGCCTAGGGCTTAGTCCTACAAAATGTTGAGGAAAAAGGTGTTCAGCACTTCCCAGGAGATGCTCAGCCCCTGATAGGAATGGTCTCAATTGTGGAGTGGCCACCCTAGCTCAATAGCAATAATTCTTTCTTTAACCCACCTATTTATGTATATATATTATATGCGCCATACTGGATCACACATTACACTGAGTCGATTAACACCATAAGGTCCTAGTGAACTAAAGAGGATTAATGCAAACCTGAACACAAAAGATCAAGAGTATTGCAGGTTTTGCACTTTTGTGCATGGAATCAATACTGAAATTCACCCATCATCCTTTCTTACAACCCTGAAAAGCTGATTATAAGCTATTCCATTAACTCTAATTGGAGGTGTAAAGTGAGAAAACAGCAAGAAGCAGAAGTCTTACATGGAATTAAAATAAAATGCAACCTCAGCAATACAATTGGAACTCAGATTTGTCCCTATCACTTGAATGCACCAGCAGTTGCTGTATTACACCTGTTTTTCTATCCACCAGCCTCACTGTGGCAGACTCGTATTGCTTCAATTGGCATATTTATGATGAAATTTTAACTTATTGAGTCACACCCTACTGATAACTCATTACTTAACTATATTGCATTTATTATAAGACGACATGTAAGCAGCTCAACTGTTTGCATAACAAACAAGAGTATGACTAATTATTCAAACTCGTTGTTAATCTCTGCTGATAGATGGGGGCTGCAGATAAGACAAATGAGGACAGTGACTATCATAAATAAATGCTCCACAAAATCACTGCCTGGTCAAATACATTTCTTCTGGGTCTTTAGCAGAACTGGGCAAAAATTTTCCAACAAAATAAGGCTTTTGCCAAAAAATACAGTTTTGGATCAACATAAGAATGGCCATATTGGATCAGACCAATGGTCCATCAAGCCCAGTATCCGGTCTATGATAGTGACCACTGCCCAATGCTTCAGAGTGAATGAACAGAACAAGGCAGTTATCAAATGGTCCAGGCCCAGCTTCTGGCAGGTAGAGATTTAGGGACACCTGGAGCATGGGATTCCATCCCTGACCATTTTGGCTAATAACCATTGATGGATTTATCCTCCATGAACTTTTCTAATTCTTTTTTGAACCCGATTATACTTTTGACCTTCACAACATCCCATAGCAATGAGATCCACAGGTTGACTGTGTTGTGTGAAGTACTTCCTTATGTTAGTTTAAAACCTGGTGCCCATTAAATTTCATTTGGTGATCTCTAGTTCTTGTGTGATGTGAAGAAGTAGAAGACTACACTTCCTTATTCACTTTCTCCATATCATTCATGATTTTATAGACCACTATCATATCTCCCCTTAGAAAAGAAATGACTAAGCTGAACAGTCCATCTTTTTAATCTCTCCTCATATGAAAGTTGTTCCATCCCACTAAATCATTTTCATTGCCCTTCTTTGTATCTTTTCCAATTCAAATATATCTTCGTTAACCAAAACTATTCACAAAAGACAAGTTGAATTCCATGAATACCTTCAGCCAAAAAGGTTAAAAACCTTCCCCAAAAACAAAAGTTTAAAAAAAAAAAAAAAAAAAAAAAGATTAATTTCAAGTTGAACAAAGCATGTAATTTGACTCAAAGTGAAACATTCTGTTTGACCTAAAACAACTTTTTTTCCTGGTTTTTAGTTTCAGCAAGAGTAACTTAAAGGACTTCCATCTTGGGGCAACCCACTTTTTTCCCTCCCCCTAGTTCAGTCAATAAACTGATATCAATTATTTCCCATGCTCTAGTCTTCAGTTACTTTGTTTGATACTTCAGTTTGCTGTCATTTGTCCTAGAAGCTAACAAAAAAAATGTTCTCTATATGCTGATGGCTGCTTGCTCATTACAGCATTGATGATAATTAAGGCATTTCAATTCTTGTACACAATAGTAATATTGGAGTCCAGGGCACAATTAAAAGTAGCCCATTTTCATAAAACATCTGCTTGCATTGGTGTAAGGCATTATAAGCTCCTTCGCCATTAGTCTGCTGATTGCAATCCTTTATCTCAGAGTTCTTTACATTTACATATATTGCATGTATCAGTTCTAAAATGCGCTATACTGGGTTATAGGCATTCCTTTCTTATTTTCACATATTTAACAGATATAATTGATCTCATATATAGCTGCACACAAAACAAGTTATAATGGGATAGAAGCAACAGCAACAAAAGACCATGGTGATAGATCAGCTTGTTCTATCTGTAAATGGCTATTTGACTGAGAATAGAGTACAATAGCAAGTGTCAGCAGAAATGTACAACAGTTCTACAATCCTACTTACAGTTTAGACATTTTAAAACTGATAATTAGGCCAAGACAAGGATAAAATTCATTTAGTCTCATGCATCACTCTGCTAATCCCTGTAATTCTGCAACCTTGAATGAAACAGACTCAATTAACAATGAAAGGAACAGATACCTTGAAAAGAGAACATTCCAGCACAGAATTGTTGCAGTCAGCTTGTCAGAGGATGTATCACAGAATGAGTTGCATGGCATGTGCTTATACCCTTGCAGTGCTGCCCCTTCTGAGCTATCTGATCTGCACGGCAGTCTTTGCCAGTACTGGAGGCATTTACAATGTGTATGCTGTATTCATGCACAATAAGGAAGCATAATCAGTGTCCCTCTACCATTTGTCTGGAAGCATCAGATCTTTAGACCTATCTGAGTCTGATTGGCTGGCTGCTGGGCTCACTGTACTTTTCTTGCCTTAACCTTCGGCTGTGTTCAATATGTTCCCCAAGGGATACATACGGAGAATTGGCTGTTAGGGAAACAATAGCAGGTTAAAAAACCCAACAACAAAAACTAGCTTTTCAATGGATAAGGCTAATATTAGTTTTCCAAGGTTGTATGCATGTTAAACAAGGGCAAACCTAACAATGGATAACTTCACAATAGCAAACTGTGTTTACACACTGAAAATATTATAAACTGCATCTGCTTAATACTGCGCTGAAGTGATCAGGTGGTTTCCAGTTTTAAGGAGAGCTAGTATAATCAGCCTTAAATCAAAGCAGATGGGAATGACAATATATTAAAGGAGGTTATTACAAACTCTAGAGGATACAGTTAAATAAGGATAACTAATCCATCTTAGAAAGGTATTATGAATTGCATCACTGAAGCAAGAATAGCCCTCCTGTATCTATTTTAGATTTTACAAGGCGGGGTAAATGAAAACACAAGAGTATAGAAGAGTGGTAATGCTTTTTTTTTTTTTTTTTTGGAAGACATTGAAAAATTTCTAGTGTTTAAATGTCATTGTGGTGTGTGTCTGCAGAGACACGAGTAGAGTTAAATAAAATACCCTTTTAAGATGTGCACACTTGCTGCACTTCACTAGTATAGGTAATTTTACACCAATTGTTTCACAGCATGAATCTGAGATTCTTAAATATTTTACAATGTGTTATTCTTGTTCCCCCCCCCCCCAAAAAAAAAAAAATATTAAGCTATACATCTTTCAAAAGTGCTTGAGTGACTTTGGAGTGTCCATTGACACTTTGGCTCCTAAATCCCATTTCCAAAAGTAACAAGCATTTGGGCACCCAAGTCACTTAAACACTTGAATTTTCCCCAAAAACATGGTGCCCATCCCTAGGAGAGATAATTTGTGAATTATCCAGAACCTTTATTTACGATACACAGGTCACAAGTATCCCTGAACTCTCCTATACTTCACTATCCTGAGGTGAAAAGACCAGTGTAAGCAGCCCTTCTCCTCCGCTTCCTCTATTAAATGGATTCTGTAACTCCTATGTACTATGCTTTATTCCAAATGACATTTCACCATCTTAAAAATAATCTAGGCTATTAGTTCACCAGGGAATCTTCTAGGACATAGAACACAGCATAATGTATTGTTTTTAAGCACTTTCCTTAGTTGCCTCAGCTGAAGCTGTAGGCATGCTGAGAACAGCTATGTTGTAACATCCAGTAGGGTTCAGAAAGCTTAGGTGAAACTTAAAATTCATTACAATTCAATAATTAAGGAGACAGTAATAAAAATATATTACTGTTTGTGTTCAATAGATAGGAGTAGTGTTTTTAGAATTCAGTATTTTTAATTAAATAGAGGAAAATCTTTGACACTGCAGGGTATATAGTACATTCAGGGGAAATATTGTTTCAGTTTTAGAACACTTACTTCCACAGCAAACATACAAAGTGGATGCAGAACGCATGCTTCTTAGGTGCCAGAGGCATGATCTTTCACCTTGTGTCAGAATTTTACAAGCACAAATTCACAAGAGCCATTGTCACCAACTGGAAGTGCAATGTTTGCTAAAAGAAGCAGCACTTTTCATCTGCAAAACCCTTACTGCTTTACACCCTAGTGCAGAAAAACAAAAACATTGGTGTGCGCATGCCACGCTCGTCACTGTCCATGAATCTAATGTGATACAGTTTTTCATCTATATTACAAACAGATTTTTTTTGCCACAGTTGTTCAAGATATGATGGATGAATATCACTGTTTGAATACTCCATTCTTATTGCTAGATGAGTTAACTCTGTCGCAGGCAACACAACACAGAAGCAGTTCCTTAGAATCTTTGTTAACATTTTCCAATTTGCTGGGGTAACTTTTTTTTAAACTCACCCTGAAAGGTATGGGATAACTACAGTCTCAGGGAGGCTGTCATCCCCAAAGTCATTAGCTGGAAAATTACACAATAAATCACCCCAAAAAAATCAGTTTATACACTCAAGGGCAAAGAGTCTTTTAGGGAAAACCACCTGGGCAGCCCATGATTTGAAGGTAGGGTGCTATTAACAGCCTCCCCACCCACACCATTTCCCCATCAGGGATTACCATAACCCAGACCTATGGTTACTACAATGGACTACACTTCCCAGCATGCTTTTCTTTCCGGGATCTCAAAATGACCACTTGTGAGCTACCAGGAGCCACTCTTGGATTTGTAGTCCACCTGCCGCAAAGGAATGGGGCACCAGTGTCAGGGTGGATAGAGCTATGAAGCATATATGACACTTGCCTCTCTGCCCCACTTTAGATGCAGCTCTAGTGCTGAAACAGTTGGGAGGGGGGGGGGGGGGCGGAAGGGGAGAGTTGAAATTTGACATAAAATAGCCCTCACTGAAGAGCAGCATCTGTGTGTGTAGTGGTGAAAATTGCTTTGATGTATCAGACTTCACAGCCTTTGAAAATCATTTTGTAAATGTGCAATACTCTTGATATACTCTTGTAGCACTATTTATGGAAAGTGTTCAGACTGAAAGTTGAGCTACACATATGCTCGAGTGTATAGCAAAGCTCAGTACCGCTTGAGGGTAGCCAGGAAAGAGACTGTGCCCCTCTTTTGCACCTCCTAAATTTTGGGGTCTCCAAAGTACCAATACAGCCCCAGGAGCTACAATAACTTACCCCGCCTGCAATAGCTCCCTTGAAAGGCATCCAACACCACAGAATCGGCATGGTGCAGTAGTTTCTGGGCCCGCCCCTTGCACGGCCCAAAATAGACAGACATGGCTCTACTTACTCTCCACCTTTCCTTGTACCCTTTGGGAAATCCCCTGTGGAGTAGGGACACAGCAATCTCTTGCTCCTCTGAGTGATGGGGTTCAACTCTGTCTGGTCCTTATATGGACTGTGCAAAGGTAGGAGGCAACTCCCTCTCCCCCCCACTGTTCCCATAAGATCCAGGAAGAATATGGCCCCACGTGTTTCCTCAGAAGCACCAAGTATAGAGGGCTTCTCAGGGAGAGAAACAGTGGCAGGAACAGATCTAATCAATGAACCTGACAGATGAAAAACAGGGAAGAGGGAAAGAGACAAAGGTTACAAAAATAAGAGTATTAACCAGCATTGCCATTCCCAAGCATTAAAAAACCTCACAAGTTAGACCCTCAAAATCATGAGATAGGCTTCACAATCATGGGATACAAGTATGGAGGGTTTGTTTTTTGTTTTTTTGGTTGGGGGGGGGGGGGGGGAATTTTTGGTTAGTTTTCCTTCTGAGCCTTCAGGGTGCACTCAGACCCACATTTCCAGGCTTTTCTCCACAACCGTGAGGGCTAGAAACTCGGGTTAAAAAAAGAAAAGCTGAGTTTCTCAAGTATCACATGATTCCAGCAACTGGAGATTTAAGAAAAACTCCATTTATGGCAAGTATCAATAAAATCTCCAATTGGCAACACTGGCTGAGTTTAAGAATAGATCTGCGATAGTGAATGTTATAGGGGAGGATAGAGGGAGCATCAATTGGTGTGTCAACGAGGGTAGAGGTATACACACTCAGGTCATCTGGAAGGAGGGAAGCTAGGGTCAACAGATTGCTACTGAGGCACCAATCCTTAGTTGGATCTGTGCCATGCCCCATTAATTTTATAGGAGCTCTGCACAAGTGTAGAAGTCCACCCATGTCAATTCAGTTGCAAGATAGAGGCCCCCCATGTTTGAAGTACTCCTAAATCTATCTGCATTAGGGGTTACTGTGGGAACAGGGAAGGAAGGTGATTGGCTTTCAAGGAGAGGTCTGCTGCTTTAGCTTTACCTGCACGTGCATGTTTGCAGCGGGGAGTGAAGTGACTCCATGCTACTTTCCCAGCTCCACTTGAAACGCCTTTCCTTGCCTATCTGAGCCTGGCTCTCACTAGGCTCAGGCCAGGAAACACAGTTATACATTAAATGGCAGTCTCTCAAACTAGTTCTCATGTATTTTCACATTGAGTAATTGCACAGCAAAGCAACTGCCATTATAAAATTAAATAAATACTTGAGACTGACAGGTATGCTACTGAAACAACAATCAGCATTTTTGTACATTATTCATAGAATCCAACCTTACAATGGAGCACACAAACACCACCAATGCCAGAGTCAAAGTCCAGCAACACTGAAATGCAAAGCTTTCTGCAGAGGTGAATTTTAGCATCCTAAACCCTGAAATCCAAAACAAATGACAATGCCAGTGAACAAAGAAATAGAAATACAGCCTTGAAACCTATTAAGAAAATAATATTCTTCAGAAGAAAAAAAACACCACAGTCTTAGAGGCTGTCACTCTTTCTTCATCAACTCACTTCACAGGCACACTGATGCACAAAACTCAACTGGAGTACTGTGGCCTTATGTCTATTTCAGAAGGCTGATATGCTTTGTTTCTCAATTTGCTTAAGCAGTTTATCATATGTGTATAGACATTTTCTGTCAGGGTACACCACAGAAATCCAGTTCAATAAAGATGGAGTTTTTTGATCTCCATATAAAAGGTATAGCAACCAGGGAAGGTGCAAGAGCAGAATATTTATTTGTTTAATCTATTATTCCAGAGCTTTTAAAATCTCCCCTCCTCACCCCAATAGAAAGGGGCTTTCAGAACTACTGATTACTAGGAAGTTGTGATGGCATTAATGTGTTTTAGTTTATATTGGCAATAATATCACCATGAATTATCTTGTTTGTTGTACAAGCTTCCAGTTCTTACAGCCCTCCCCACACTTGCCTATTGGTCAACAATATTTCAGAGAGGAAAGGAAGTGCAGCAGCATGGGCATTGTGGGGACAACAGGTGTTCTCTAGGGCACATTGTTACCCAGCTGGCTTTTAATTGACACGTTCAGTTTTAAAGCACTGCTTAGCCTAAATCACCAAGGACAATATTTAGACTTTGTATGTAAAACAGACCTAATACTATTTTCTTGCCACCATCCCTTTTGTCTCTTGTCATTTTAGACTGCTTCTTTGGAATCAGTGACCGTCTTATTTTATGGGTGCACAGAGCCTAGCACAACAGGGCCTTTCACTAATTTGGGGTTTCTACATGCTATTGTAATCATTTGAAATGTTATTTCTCTTGTCTAATGAGTTAGATAAAGTTAGTATACTACCAATAAGCTGTGTGTGCAATGAAACTAATTCTCATAAGGACTTTATTATATTTTTATGAACAAAATATAAACTTGTCCAGATTCGAGTCAGTATTTATTTTAACAATATTCCTTAAAGAGGGCATTATGGTTTCCATCCAGAAGAAAAAAAAAATCAGACAGCATATTGGTAAAAATCAGATGCATAATTATTGGCTTTGTTAGCATTCTGACATAACTAGCAGTGACGAGCAGAAGGATACAGACTTCAGACAATCTGTGCGAAATGGTCTGCACTCTCTGCCATTATTTACTTTAGCAAATCCCAAGAGGAAACCCTGGTCAGCAGATTACAGAGCAAGATGAAAGAAAAAGACTAGAAGTTGAGTGAGGTTACTATCATCTGTGTGAATCATCCCTTCCTGTTATTTGCAACTTGAGAAATAAGATATTTGTTCCCCACACCAGCTAGAGAGGAAGCTATTGTTAGGTAAGTTTACAACGTTCAACAAAAGGCTTAGTATCGGTAAAGTGATGATTAGCAATAACTCCTAGTATACGGGTACTGGGATTTCAGTGTGCTTGGAAGTCCTTCAGGTGTGTAGTTGTACAATTGTCACCTTTTGCACAATTACAGTTTTGTTGTTCAGTTGCAAAATATAATCACACACTTAAAATTGTTTTTTGCAACAAATGTGTTATCTGAAGTACCATGCAGATATGACAGGCTGTAACCCCTGTGTTCACACCTTTTTACAAGACTATGATAAATTCTGTACAAAGTAAGCCTTGTGAGGTATCATTTGAAAACCCAATTTGCTGATAATTATTGTTCTGGTAAAATACGTGAGGGGATATTGTACGTAAAGTTATAAAATTCTACTGTAGGACATTACTGAGGCATGTTCTAAGTTTAGAAAAACAACTGCAAACCAGTTCCTCAGAGACAAAAGGCCTCTGCCAGGTGACAGTGAACTCAAATGGACCATCACCTGATTAAGTGGCCATTCTTTGGCAGGGGAAAAAAAAAAAAAAGAAAAAAAAAAAAAAAAGCATGAGCAAGCAATTTACACCCTGGCAAAGAAACAGCTAGAGGTTTCCATTCCCCCAGACTGCTTCCTGAACCCCAGCTGAAGATGATTCTCAAAGAGGAGGAAAAAGTATAAGAATGAGGAACAGATGCCTCAAGTTATTCCTCTCTCCTCCTCCCCCCCACCTCCCACACAGCAGCCAGCTCAGGAACAAAAAACAGTTTAGGACTGAGGGAGGGATCCTATCTAAAAGGAATTCAGACAGTAAGACTGCTGAAGCATGTGGGGAGAGATTTTAGCTTAGAATTCACTTAGCTTGTTAAATTAGGCATTAATTGCATTTAATTTTATTTCCTTGTAACCAATTCTGACTTTTATGCCTCATTACTTGAAATCACTTAAAATCTTTGTTAAACTTGTTTTATCTACCAAACACTTCAATGAAAGCACGCTGGTTTAAACTCCATTTGAGATAACAGGATTTGTGCATATTTTCTATTAATAAAATGACAGATATTATGAGCTTGTGTAGTCCAAGAGAAGGCTGTGCGTCTTGTGCTGCCCATTTCTGAGGGGGTCTGGGACTGGAAATTGCCTGGTGTTGATCTGCAGTGTAATTCAAGAATGGCTGGCCACAGCACCCATAAGTATAGCTGGGAATAATTTACATTATAGAGGCTGTGTGAGAGCAGTAGTTTCTCTCACAGTGAAGCACTGTAAAAGACACCCCATGTTGGAGAATAAGGGAGGGGGATAGCTGTTCAACAATCCAGATTGTACCCAGCATAACGTCACAAGAGGTCCAAAGGTCTACAATTGTCTATCTCAAAGAGAAAGCTGAATGTGAAGGAGCCTTAAGCACTAATGGCAACCTTGTACTCTCCTCTGAGATACTGAATTTACTGAAAGAATTACTGTATATTTTAATCCTATAGCTAAATTTTTGGATATAGGACATTTACATCCTTTGTTTTCTGCAACCCATACTAAAAAGAGACTTCTTTATCATCAGGAAGGTGTTTATTGGTTGTCCTGTAAGGTCTAATGTTGGGAATTACTGCAATGTTTGTTTTCAAGGCCTTAGCTAAGCCTATTTGAAATACCACTTAGAGCTTAATGTAGATGCAATGTACCACCTTTTAATCTGGGCTGATTTATGGGTTGAGGAACCTAAAACAAGTTAACCCTGGGTCTACAATATGTGCTAAGTGGTTTTTCAAGAGGGCTAGAAAAACACATGTAAATCACCCCCCAACCACCACCATTTTTGCTTGTCTAGGAATGGCCTACCCTTACGATATACACAGTGATACACTTTGCTGGGTATATAATCCAAACACTGCCACGCTGCTCTTGGTGACTCAGAGAGGAAAGAATCAGTAACATGTTACCTGCATTTCTAATTTCTCCCCAAAAGAAACTAAGGGAAATTTGCTTCAATCTTTGTGTAAACTATTCAGGCCAGACAGACTGGCTTGTAAGATTAAGGCTCTAATTTGGAAAACAAATGAAACTGAATGCAAAACAATAAGTCATCCTGGCCAGTGCTGAAACGAAGGTAGAACTTCTAAAAACCTTTATATAATAAATGGTAAGAAAGGGAAGAATAGAAATCAATATGAATTAAAAGGTAAATATAAGCAATTGATATGGAAAGCTAAAGTTATTAGGGGAAAAAATCTAAGGCTGACAGGGCTAAGTAAAATAAAAAGGAGTGCTAAAGATACCACAGGGGAAAAAAAGTCCTTGCACTTAAATTACTTGTTGGGTGCTAAGGCTTTTTTAAGTACGTTAGAAACAAAAGAAATCCTAGCAAGAGTTTAGGCCATTAGTAAACTATCTGTAATGGAAGCAGAAATGGAAGACGTGTTCAATTACTGTTCTGTATTAAGAAGCAGAACGATGTACTTGTATCACATGAGAACAAAGTACTTTAACATCCTCCTTTAATTACTAACAGAATAGAAACATCTACTAGGTTTAAACAATTTTAAGTTAGCAGCCCATATAACTCGCACCAAGGATCCTAAAACGGTTCGCTCAGGGGGACTTTGGCCTGGTGAGGTTAATTTTTAACAAATCTTGGAATACCAGGGAAATTCCAAAAGACTCAAAGAATGCAAGTGTTGTGTCAATGTTTAAAAGAAAGCAAGCAGGATGACCTGGGTAACTATCAACCAGTTAGTTCCAGATCAATCCCGAGCAAAATAATGAAAGAGGCTGATAGGGGATTTGTAGACTGGCTCAGGGGCCATCCTGGGCTGGCCCTGCAGACAGTCTGCATCAGTTTCCTCTTTGAGGTTCCAAAAATAGTTCATTATACCCAGACTCCCAAAGAACAGTATTTCCCATTGCTTGACAGTAACTCACATTTTAGAGTGAGCTTCACAACCCTCCTTCTTGGGACTACGTGCTTCTAGCACTGGCCTGTAAGCTTTCCTCTCAGTTCCAGGCATTGCACAGCCCTCTTTCTTGGGGCTGCAGCAGGGTAGACTTCTTCGCTTCAGCACCTTCCCCCTTGACTAGGGCTTGGAGCCTCCTTCTGAGACATCTTCCCTGGCTGGGTCAAATAACTCAAGCAGTTGTCTGCTCTGGTTATCAGAAAGGGGAGCCTTCCATACCCACTCCTCAAGGGTTCTTATCCAAAGCCCTTTAAGGGAACAATGGTCTGGAATGGCCCTACATTTTCCATCTCCCAATTGCTCAGGAAATGTCAATACTGCCCCTGGGAGTGAACCTCTCAGACCAGGTAGGCACTGTGTGGAAGCTGTAGCACCAGCAGAAGCTCGGGTTAGCCATCTGAGCTCATGCCCACCCTGGGCCCAAGCTTGGGTAGCTAGCCTGAGCCTCTGCCACACCATCCACATAGCTCTCTTTAGTGCACTAGCATGAGCCTGTTGACCAGCTGCAGTGTAGATGTACCCTGGCCATTTCCTCACTCCCAATAGCTGCTTCAACCGTTTTTCTGGCCTTCATCCATTTTCTCTGAATATATGGAATGGGATAACTAGCCTCTCAAATACTGTACTGCCTCTGGCCTTAGAGGGACAGTGCCCCCCCATTCTGAATAATGAATAGGAATGATGTATTCCATAAAACCAAAGATGATAAGCAATAACTATTGTCAAACTCATTTCATTCTTTAATATTACAAATATGGTTGATAAAAATACTATGTAGATTCAATTAAATTAGACTATTGTACGAAATTTGACTTAGTACTACTCAGCTTCCAGATTAAAAGCTAGCATTATACAATATCAATAGAATACATGTTAAATGGATGAAGAACTAGCTGACAGATTTAAGTAGTACTTGTCAATAGGGAATCATCACTGACTAGAGATTTTTCTAGGAGAGTTCCACTGAAATTGGTACTAGGCCAGACACTCCAACATTTTCAGCAATTATCTGGAGTTAAATACAAAATTATTTCCAGCAAGATTTGTATATGACATGAATGGTGAAGCGGTAAGTGATGATGAGGGCAGGGCAGTGCAGGTCATACAGAGCAATCTGGATTACTTGGTAACCTGAACCCATTCAAACAAAATGCATTCTACTTCAGCCGAATGCAAAAGTTATGCATCTAGAAACAAGGAACGTAGAAGATACTTCCAGAGTGGGAGACTGTATCTTGGAAAGCAGTTATTCTGTAAAGGATTTGGGGATCATAGTGGACCTGCAGCTCAACATGAGCTCAGTGTGATGTGGCACTTGCATGTATAAACTGAGAGTCGTGAGTAGGGAAGTGATTTTACCTCTTTTTACAGCATTGGTAAGACTGATACTGCAATACTGTATGCAATTCTGGTATCCACCTTTTGAAAAACATAGTAGAAAAATTGGGGTGGGTACAGAGAAAAGCCACAAAAAATGATTTGAGGGCTGGAGAAAATGCCATACACTCAGACTTAGAAAGCTGTTTAGCTTAGCAAAGGGAAGATTGGGAAATATGGTCACCCTACCTTTCAAAGGGAAAACAGGACACTGCACAGGTGAGCAGTGACTCCAGCCCTGAGCCCTGCCTGCCCCACCCTGCCCAAACCTAGTCTCCTCCCCTTCATGCGGCTGGTGTCACCACTCACCCAACTCCTGCATGATCCTCTGCCCTCCACTTTTTTGACAAAAGTGGGTATTTGTTCCGTTTGTTCTTGCCAACTGATCAAAAAAAAGACAGTATGGCCAGGACAAGGCTTAAAAAAAGGGACGTATGGTTACCCTACTGAAAGGGGGCCTGATACGTGTATAAGTACCTTCACAGGACAGATAATACCAGGCACTAAACAGTTCCTTAATCTAGGAGAAAGGCATAAGAACCAATGGCTGGAAGCTGAAGCCAGACAAATTCAAATTAGACAATTTTAACAATGAATTATTAACCACTGAAACAAAACTATGAAGGGCAGTAGTGGATTTTCTACTTTTTGGGGCCTTCTAGAACAGCATCCAATCCTATTGATGTGAAGATATGCTTTTAGCCAAATGCAGTTATTGGGCTCACTACAAGAGGAATAACTGGCTGAAATTTAATGGGCTGGGCTGATATATATGGGAGGTCAGACTAAATGATCTAAATGTTCTGGCCTTAAACTGTACGAAACTCTGGAGTAAAAACATCAGATGCACTTGTTCAGAATAACCATTACCAAGCATTCAAACAGCAGACCAGACCTCTATATTCAGCAATAAAACTCCATTGGACAGCTGGGCTGAAACAAAAGGAACCGCCAACTCACTTTCTAGATAATGCCTGCTACCTGGCTTTAAAAAAAAAAAAAAAAAAAAAAAAAAATTCAGGAATTGCCCCAGCTAAATAAGCAGCACTTTCTTCTCACTTCCTTACCAGTGGATTTGGGTTGCAATATGAACAGGAACTAAGGAAAGAATAATATTCCATTAAAGTAATGTTCTTAGATAGCAATGTTTTGTATATTACACATCACTAATATAGGGCCATATTCATTTTTGCAGGTGCAGAAGGGCGAAACTTATATCACTCACTGGTAAGTGTATGTTACAGGTCCCCTTCTATACCCCATCCACAGAGGATGTGAATCTGCTTCAGCTCCATTTGTAGCAACTTGTGCTTTCAGTTCTGGAGGTCCCTGGTGTATCAGCCAAGATGGTGGTCATTTCCTACAACATCCTGGACAAACCTTATTGAACTCAAGTATTTTAGGAGCTCATTGTATTAAAAATGCAAATATTTGTATGTTAGCAGATGTAACTTGAGTAATGTAAGCCTTGGGGAGAGTTATAAGATTCAGATGGCTCTCCAACAATGAGCTAAAATAAGAATGAGCTGTTAGTTGAGAAGGTTTGCTAGGAAATACTTGGGAGAAGGGAATGGCAAATGATCTATCTCCAGCTCCATCCTTTTGAAACTGCACCTTGAGCAGAAACCCAGTCTCTGGCTAATTACCTATTCAGTCACTTCAAAGACACAAACTGGGAAAAAAGACTGACCTTTAGATTCAGGTGTGTGCTTTTTCTGAGCTAATAGCTGTTATGAACTGATAATCACAGAAGAACCTCTTGGTGAGATTTGAGGGACTGTTCTCAAGCCTGAGGCCCCTGTTGGAGGGGTTAAAGGTGTGATTTCCAAGAAGCTTATTAGGGTACATATAGGTTCTTTTAAATATATTTTTGCTGTAGTGCTTTTGCCTGAAGAATAAAAGTACTTGCTTTGAAAGAAGTGTATGGTAACTCCTAATTGGCAATTACACAGTTGACAGTTGCTGAGAAGGTAAGTCAGGCCTACTTAGGCAGTCTGTCCTTTGCCGGGGAATTCATAGTAGAGAAGTTCCAGAGGGATAGCCATATTACTCTGTATACAGCAAAAACAATGAGAGTCCTGTAGCACCTTAAAGACTAAGCTTTCAGGGGCTGCAACCCACTTCGTCAGATGCATGAAATGGAAATCACAGATAGGAGATATATATATACATTCAAGGGTAAGAAACAACAATGGAAAGGGCAAGTGCTAACAGTCAATTCAGTTAGAGTAGATGAGGCCTATTCACAACCGTTGATTAGAAGGTGAGAATATGTGAACAGTGACAATTACTTCTTGTAATGAGATAACCATTCCAGGTCCCTATTCAGACCCAGTCTGGTTGTGTCAAGTTTGCATAGGAGTTCCAGCTCTGCATATATATACACACCTATCTGTGATTTCCATTTCATGCATCTGACAAAGTGGGTTGCAGCCCACGAAAGCTTATGCCCGCAGAAAGTTGTTGTCTTTAAGGTGCTACAGGACTCTCCTTTTAATAGTAGAGACAGGGAGCTGTGCAGGCTGGAATTAGCAGGGGCAGGAGGAAAGGGAAGAGATGTCTCTGCCTAAAATTTCCAGGGGGTGTGGAGAGGGAGGGGGGTGCGGAGAGAAGCCAGAATCCTAAGCTTGGGTGTCTTTCCTAGGCCAGGAGGAATACAGGTACAGTTGCCCTGAACTGTGACAGCTATCACCTAAGTAAGGGCTTATGCAGCATTTGTACTGCTATGGGCCTCAGATGGTTGGTATAAGCTTCTTTTGAGCAGAGGAAGTATGTAACCCATGGGTGAATGTGTGTTACAGACCCCCCTCACCCTCCCTGCCAGATCTGCAGAGGATAGACATCTTACAGCCACAGCTCAGAGCACTTCAGCTCTTTAGCCCACACTTGCATCCTCTGCACCCCTGGAAGTAGTTTTACCAGAAAGAATCTAACCGCAGGACGAGTTATGACAGCTTTAAAATCCAATCAGGGCTCTAGTGGAGGCTGCTCAGGAAGGGTGATGACTCAGTACCTATTCTGACTGGGTTGGCTTCAACCCCTACCTGCTGGCTTTGCACAAATTTAGTGATGTTCCAGATGGTTCTGTATCTCCCAGAAGTTGCATGCTATTTGAATGCTATACCACCACCCAGGGCATATGCTATCAGAAGACCACAAGCTGGCATGCAGAGGTGGCAAAAAATATCTAGCTCAGAAGAGCCCAGCACATTTATTCAGTAATTCATTGTAAGGAAGTGTCCTTGTTAAGAAGAATTAAAACACAGATTTTAAAGGAAGTTTCCTGACAAAAAGGTTTAAAAGCCTCAGAAAAGAAAAAATATCACTGTAAAAATGAAAGCAATCCATCAACTTCTGATAGATTGTTTAGTTAGAAAGAAGGTGGATGAGGTAATATCTTATTTGGACCAACTTCTGTTGGTGAGAGAAACAAGCTTTCGAGCTATACAGAGCTCTTCTTCAGCTCTGGGAAAAGTCTCAGAGCATCATAGCTAAATACAAGGTGGAACAGATTTTTTAGCATAAGTTTAGCATATCAGAGATCATTCAAGAGAAAGTGGCCCCTTAACACATCTGTAATTGTAGAGGGTGGGGAAGGGGGAAGGATGGGGTTAGTAGGTTACAGCTTGTTGTAATAAATCTTAAATCCAGTATCTTTATTAAGACCATGATTTTTATTGATTAGCAAAGTTATGAATTTAAGAAGTTCAGGCTCATTGATGTAGCTGATGTATAGCATCATTGGTTTCGTGGTGCATTTGTCCAGAAATTCTCCTTCAAGGTGGCCCATGAAGAGATTGGCATATTGGGGAGCCATCCTGGTACCCCTGGCTTCAAAAGATGAGCTTGGGAGCTTAAATTAATAATTTTGCTAGACATTAAAAGTCATGGAGATCTCAAGCAGGGGGAGCCTCCTGTTCACATTCAAGGGTTTGTCTTGTTTCACCTACAATACACAGCCAGTCATGTTTTCTCTGTACAGGGATGCTCACCATTGGCTCCACATCCCTAATATCGGGTCCCTGAACAGTCTAACCCAATGCCTCACATCTCTCTCTCACATAGGTATTTCCATAGTCTCATATACCACTGTTTTCCTAGGACTACATTGTTTCCCATTTTGACATTGCTTAGTGGGAGGAGGTTCCCACTCTGACCCCTGCAGAGAATTTGGATGATGGGGTGGAGCTAAGCACACTCTCTTTGCCTGGGGTGCAGTGAGAAGATGAAATTCCTGCTCACTCCCGTGTCTGCTCGTATCCAGTTCAATGTGGGGGTCCAAGAGCAAAACCTACCTTATATGCTATGGAGCTTGCTCAGAGATCTACAAGTCCATTGAGAGCTACGCCTCTAAGTCAGTCAACTCATCTTATCACTACAGCTTGATTTTGAATCAACAGTCTCATGAAATGCCAGAGCATCATTACATTGCATTACACCCCCCCAGCGATGCCTAAAGGAAACAGACATCTGCTCTAGCTAGGATCTCTTTAAAAATGGGGGCTGATAGTCATGGGTGGTGTTAGGACTGATGCAGTTGCATGTGTCTGAGGCAGTGATGGGGCCCCTTGCCATAATTACTGACTCAGTTACTTGTGAGCATGGGGCTCCAGAATCAAGAAGGGGATAGATAGCAGTGGCAGAGAAATAGCTGCTGCAGCTGCTTAAGGTTGCCAACTTTCCAATTTTTCAAAACTGGACACTACAGCCCCATCCCCCGGTTGCTCCTTCCTTCCCTGCTACCCGCAGAGCTAGGCTGGGAGGAGCTGATGCAGAGCCTACCTGCCCACCCAATCACGTGACCAGATAGCAAGTGAAAAAAAAAAATCGGGACAGGGTGAAGGGTAATAGGAGCCCATACAAGACAAAGCCCCAAATATTGGGACTGTCCTGATTTTAGAGAGACATCTGGTCACCCTACTGCCTGATCAGGGCACGGTGGGGGGGTCAGTCTCCCAAGCAAGGGGCAGGAGAGAATGGGGATCCCAGGAGACTGAGAAGACAGTACCTACCTCCTCTCCACCAGAGCCAGGAACCATTTCCTAAGCTTCTCTCTTCAGCTGAGCTACTCCAGCCTCAGCGCCTCTTCCTGCCGTCCCGGCAGCAGCCGTTACTGTCATAACTGGACTTGTGTCCGGTCACTAATACTGACTGCACAGGTCCCCTTTTGACCTGACTTTCTGGTGAAAAACTGGAAACCTGGAGACCCTAGCGGGGCCCATGCACTCTGAGAGCCCCTGCAGGCTCAGGGCTGCATGGTCGCACAGCAGCCAGCGCCAGATATCATGGTTCATGACCTGCTGCTCTTCATAGATATTCCAATATGCTGGTCCCCACTGGCCACGATTGAATTTGCCCGGGGGGGGGGGGGGGGCGCCTCCAAAATGGTGGCTTTGCCATGAATTCTGGTCAGTGGGACTAACCATGGCAAAGCCTCCATTTTGTTCAGAGACTCCTCCTCCCCTCACATGGCCTGGGCAAAATTCCAATGCAGGCAGCAGGAACTGGCACGCTGCTCTTCCTATAGGCTCCGACTCTAGCTCTCGTGGCTAGATGTGTGGCTGCTCTGGTTCCCGTGACAGCAGTTCTGGCTTTGGTAGGAGCAGTGGAGATGGCTGTAGTGGCAGAAGCAGGGCCAGAGGGAGCAGATAGCATAGCATGGAGCATGAGAACAGAAGAAGTCAGTTGATATGCATGTGGAGCCCCACAATAAAAACCTGCACTGGGGCCCAGCTTTTTGTTCCTCTGCCACTAGGGAAGGCAGATGGGGCAGGCCAGGAGCAGGTAGGGCCCAGTCAACATTTGCCTCAATCGGCCCCTGCTTATGCTTGTCCTAGTAAGGGTTCTTTTTTTTTTATTTTTATATGCCAGTCAGTGACTACAAGTGTAACCATGGTTTAGGTTGACATCTGGTTGGTATTTGAATGGCTTGGCTTTAAAAAACAAAAGCCAACCAAAACCCCATCATCCCTTGAAATTCAATAAAACCTAAACAAACTTATTTATACATTTATTTAACAAGTGAAAATAGTTACTTTATATGAATAAAAATACAAGGCTCTCAGTGGATGATTTAAGGTATCCAAAAATAGTCCCATCTCTCTGCCAAAAAATCACATGTCCATGGAAATTTGTGCCAGTGACTGTGCAAATAACTCCAACTCCTTTCCCACTTCATCAGGACTGTGCTACTTGGTAACAATGGACTTGGTTCTAGTTTGAGAAAAGATGCCCGGAAATCTTAACCCCCGTTAACAAATATTCATACTGGAGGTTAGTATAACGACTGACCTGGTTTATGAAAACCAAAAAGTATAGGTCCCATTTTTTACTGAAAGTTTTTAGACTTACACTTGTTACACATGATGTAGAATTCTATTAGATTCTCTTTCCAAACCACTCCACTCCCACATTATCTGTAACTTCTTCCAGTGTGTCATCTGCATTAAGCTTAAAACACGTGTAACAAAGAAAATTTATAGCTGTTATCTTTCAGTTGTACGGAAACAGCAACTATGCAGTGTTAATGCCAGCCTAGAAACTCCCTGGCATATATAGGGTGGCTGGAAGTATGAGTAGAAGGAGACTGGCACTCAGTGTAACTTTGCCTTGCATTCCCTTGGATAGATTACAATGATGTTATCTGCACTAAATTCTCATTAGTGTAGAGTCTAATCTTGCTCTGTGCAATGCTTTCCATTCAGCACTTGGTGGAGTGGAGATCTGATAAAAATGAGTGACCTTGGTCCATTGACATGCTGAGTTAAAACCAGCAATGGGGGACTCGCAGAAGAGACAAGGGAAGTTGAAGGGGAACCTACTTTTGGTTCTTTGTGCTTGGCAGTTGTTAATACTGTTTATTGAAAGGAAGTAATGATTCTGGGGATGAAAAGTATATCTACACTGCAGTTAGACACCTGTGGCTGGCCCATGCCAGCTGACTCGGACTTGGACGGCTCAGGCTAAGGGGCTGTTTAATTGCAGTGTAGGTGTTTGGGCTCCAGGACCCCTTCCACCCTAAACATCTACACTGCAATTAAATAGCCCCTTCGCCCAAGCCAGCTAGCACAGGCCAGCCATGGGTTTTTAATTGCAGTGTAGACATGCCCAAACAGAGACCAAAAAAGAGTTTAAGCACCTAGGACATCCTGAGTGCTACCAATAAACTACCACCACCTAAACAGCCTCATTGATTGGTTATGTAGAGGTTAGACAAACCAAGGCTGTATTTTAGTGAAAACAGAACTCTATGAGAAGACATAATCAAGCTGTTTACAGGGGTGTGCCTCTGATGGGGACGCCCAGCAGCCTGCCAGCTGAACTCCTCCACCTCCTACCCCTACAGCTGCAGCCTGCTGCTTTTCCTTTCTTTCTACTAGAGTCCCAGTGTTGCTGCCTGCTTTGCAGACCACTCCTTAAGTGGAGTCAGGGGGCGGAGTCAGAGCAGCATAATGAAAGGAGCAACAGCAGGCTGCACCTGTAGGGGTGGAGGCATTCAGCCTGCAGCCAGTCACTCTGCTGCTTCCTCCCTCCCCAGGCTGCACAGGGGCACAGATGGGGGGGCAGCGACACATCCCTGCTTGTCTGCCCCTTGTGCGTGCCCTGGGTGTTTTATAATAAACAAACTAGGGGTGCCACTAAAATATTTGAGAACTGAGTGGGTGACAGATTCAAAAATAGGCAGGTAAAAGCTAGACTTTAACCTTAAAGGAGGTTGGGAGGGAAGAGGGAGAGAACCGTGTATAGAGGGTAATTATGCCTGTTGTGTAGTTAAGATGATGTGGTTTAGAATACAAGATGTGAATATGTTCAAAACACACCACAAGTAAAAGGCTCCACAGAAAACAAACAATAGGAAGACAGATGCACATGCATTAGCAAGTGTGAAAAAATCAGAATGGGGTGGGAGAGAATACGCACCTATATAAGAAAAAGCCTTGAACATCAGGACTGTCCCTATAAAATCAGGACATCTGGTCACCCTAACAGGCAGAGACAAGCAGTATGGCTCCACTGCATCAAGATATTACTGTTTTGTGGAGACACTGGCTAAAAACCCAACTGAAGTTCCTTTTACAATTCATTGTAGTTTAGCTATTTAACAGATGTAATAACATAGCACTCTCTGCATCCAACAATTAAAATGCAGTAACCATGGTACATTTAGGTAATATTAATGCTCTAACTTCAATCTGTTAAGTCACTCAAGATCAGAATTAGCTCCATCCTTAAAGTAGACATATGACTTTAAATCAAAGTCATCCACAATACTAAGGTACAATACCAGCTACTAAAGATGAAGATTCAGGCTCGTATGTGAAGACATTACACGTTAGGTACTGCTGGTCCCCATTACCATAGTAACTCAGCACCTCACAGTCCTTAATATATTCATCCACACAACACCAGTGTGAGGTATGGAAGTACTGTTGTCATTATCTCAGTTTTACAGAGAAGGAAAGTGATGCACAGACACACAAAGTGGCTTGCCAAAGCTCACACAGGAAGACAAAGCATGATTGAATCCAGTTCTCCCAAGCCTCATGTTAGTGCCCTAACCATTGGGCCATCCTCCTACTCTAGACAGAATTTTTAAGTTGTATTGAACACAAGTACAGCTTTTTTTTTTTTTTTTTTTTTTAAATAAAAAGATGCATTTTGGGCTTGATCCCAAGCTCCCTGAAGTGAAGAGACTGGAGTCTCTGTTCAATGGAGTTTCTCACTTCAGTCAACTTTGTACCAAGCCAAAGTGTTTGTGAAAGATATAGCAGCAGCACCCCTTGAGACTGAACAAGTATCAGAACAGGCATGGGTAGGCAACAGTAGCGCTAGCCTTCTCGAACTACATGAGCAGTCTATTTCACCCGTCATGAAAGTGATTTTTTAAAAGATGAGAGTAGAACATGCCCATTCAATCCTTGTCCTCTGTGCTGAGACTGACAATTGCAGCCAATTGTGGCAGACACCTGTCCATCAGGAACTGGACAGAGGCCCCAATCTTGCTTCTTTTAAAGCTCCTGAGCTATTTCATTCGGGAATGGCTAAGGCTGCACTTTTGTAACACCTGTCACTGCAATCATAGAATCTGATTCTTGTGGGTTTGAAAAAATATTCAAGATTTAACATTCTGGGAGGTGTGTGTCAGTGGGTGGATGTGATGGTAAACAATTGAACTAGTTTCACTTAGAACACCAAGTGCTGCCAAATTAAACCCACTGTGCTGCAGTGGGCTAAGAGTAGGAGTTCAACAACATTGCAGTTATACACAGTGAATTCTCACTGGGAGTTTTAATTCCTGTAGGAACTTGGAGGTTTCATGCTTTAAGGTTAAGAGACACCTTAAAATGGTTTTCAGGAGAATTAGGAGTTAGCCTGACTTTACTGAAGGCAGCTCTGGTTCTGCTCACTGTTAGCACAAACAGTGATAGGGATACTCGACTTCTCTAACACTGTTCTCACAGCATTAGCCTTTCATCACGTGAACACTGCTGTGACTTTTCCTAAAAATTGAATTCAGGCTGTTCTTTAGCATGACGAACTGGAAAAAGAAGTCTCCTTATAGCCGCTTACCAATCTGTCAAGCCAGACACTAGCTTTCCTTGAAATGCAGGTGATAGGGCCCAGTTTTAGACACCAGGAGACACTCTGTCTAAGGGTTTGGGGTGGGGAGCCCATATCTTCTTAAGTGAGGATAAAAGTCAGTTTTATCCTCAAAACAAAAGAGCCAACTTTCAGTATGAATCTGCTCAACACAAAGTTCTCAGCCTTTTGGGCTGCTTACTTAGAAGATAAGCCTCACAACAGAAAAAACATAAAGAACAGTTCCCACTCCAGAAGTGTAGAGTTGTTTCTCTAGCGCACCAGCAACTTTCTGCTCATTTGTTTCTGTATAACTATTCCTACCCCTTGTGTATATGAGGGAACTACTCCCTTGGGTCTACGTTCCCCTTACACAACAGCTAATGCCTGCCTGAACAAGGGAAAATGGGATGTGTTGGGAATCCTCCTCCTCAGGGACTCCCTTTTGATTCCCAGAGGGTCTGCACCATCCATCATACTCTGTAACTGCATGCACCATAACCCTGAATGCAACTATTGTACTTGACTGCTCAGAATCCATGACACTGTTTGCCTACAGAGAACTCAATATTACATCCCTATTCTCTTTACTCATTTGAGCAATACATTAGTGCTGTTTCCACACTGCATCACATTTACAAGTTTATAGTATCTGCAAAAGCCAATTCTTAATGCTTCTCAGTTCTTGTTCTTGTGACAGCACAAAATTCATAACCTACTTGAACTAAAATTTGTTTTGCTGTATGTGAAACAAAAAGGTTACAAATGCGATCTGTTGTGTGTGCACATCAATGTTCTATAGAATTATATAATGCTGTCAAAAACTGCTCTATTTATCTCTGACTTACTTAGCAAGAGTGGGCAGTGTGTGCTATTGAGCTTATGGTATAGATTTCATTTCCAAAAGTCTAAAATGGCCAAATTATGTGCTGGCTAGTGTAGTGCACATTTTCACACACACTTCATTGTGACAATAAGACAAGGTGTGCGCGTGCATTCACATTTGCATGACTAGAAGTTGTTTACATGGTCAACTGTGTGTGCATGCATAGGTGTACTGTTGAAAATCTGGCCATTTGTGTTTTGTTAAAGGTGAGTATGCAAAAAAATTAGGATAGTTTAAAAAAAGCAACTTCATACTAATTCCTCTTAATCTGCTTGTAAAGCAATTTCTATGCCAAGTTTAAATCTGGAAAATAGCTTCTGATCAGCTGACGAGTGTTCGGAGTGCTTTCTCTGTGACTAAGACTAAGGATATCTATGGCCAAGTCCTCCCTCAGTCCTATAATGGCAACTTGACAAAAGACAGTTACATTAGTTTCCAGTAATTACATTTTGGAATATAATGTTTTATATGCAGTGCTATTACTGCTTTTACATTTCTAGACACAGAAAATACGTTAACTCTAGCATTGCAAATATGTAGGTTTGTGCCACGACACAATAACATTTACTATGCTACAGTCATGTCTTGAATTGGGCCACCTTGTGATGGCCTGAAGAGCTGGGTGCTTTTTTGTTTTAGAAATGAAGTCCCTGGTCTTAGTGTCTATAAAGAAAATCTTCAAACTATGAACCCAGCATAACTGGTGAAATGACACGTGCCTGAGTTTTAACAGAGCTTGGAACAATAGCTCTGAGAGGTCTGATCTGCCTTGCTCATCTAAATGAAGGTGCTCTCAGATGCTCACAGGTGATTTTTAAGGGACTATATTAATTATTTCATTGTTGAGGAAAGCACAGAAGAGAGGGGTGATCTTATTTTAGAAGGACATTTTCATTTTGTCCCTGAGTGGGTGGTACTTGGGAGAACACCACCACATCATTCTTCTTCCCCTCAACCTATGGAGCCAACATGCAAGAGGGGAGAAGCAGAACCCAAGAGAGGGCATTGGAAACTTACCATATAGTGGTACCCTACTTGGCTCTGTGGGAATGGTATCTGAGCCTCAGTGAAGGGGAGGCAAAATTGAGGAGCCAGCAGTGTTCCCAATATTGGAATAATTGGAATTCCACTGAATTGGAATACCAAGTCAGAGTTGCCCAGAAAAGCACATATAATCATGTTTTGAACATCCAGACAGTCTCCTGTAAGTGGCATCTCAAGCTAGGCAATGCTCTCTTTTCCAGTTTGACTACTGACTAGAATTGAAGGGGCCACATATAACCCCTGTGCCCATCTAGAGGCAAAGATAGGGGGGAAAAAGTCTTGGCAAAAATCCTATTGATTTCTGTGGGGTCAGGATTTCATCATTGACTTTACTGGAGCCAGGAGTTCACCTTCTGTGTTTGGTCAATTCAAAGAAATCTTACAAAGAAAACAGATTAGAACAGGAGTCTATCAAAGAGTGACTTACCAGACAGAACACTTATAGCAAGTTCTGCTCCTCTGGCATCCCCTGCTGACAGCTACTCCAACTCCATGGTGATCTCTTTCTTCCATCTTGGCCCTCTGGTCAGGTCACACTCAGTCCCACCTCTCTAGTGGTAACAAAGTCCCTACAATGGATAGTTCAGTGCTCTTACACAAGGCCTTCAGAGACTCACTCTAGACCCAGTGTTCCTTATAGTCCTTGTCTCAGAACCTCCAATAATCCTTATATTTTATACCCCAAAGAGGAGAGGGGCACCCCTCCTTCTTCCCTGGTGCACAGGGGAACCGAGGCTCCCATTTTACTAGAGGTTCCAATCCACAAATACTACAGTGAGCAGTCTAATCTGCTCCCTTAGACCACTTGGTGCTTCCTCAGACTTCTTCCTACCTCAGCCAATCTCCAGACCCTTTTCCAGGCTCTACAGAATCCCTTCCAAGTCCGATAGTAAGTAATACCTCCCAAAACTTTCTCCTTAGGCAGCCACTTCGTACCCCTTTAGAAAGGGTCATTTCTTCCCTAAGGTTTCTCAATACTTTTCCTAACTTCTTATTAGAGTTCCTATCTCAAGGAAAGGATCCCCTCCCATTACACTGCCCCAAAACTAGCTTTATTCTGCCCTGAAGCCCTTTCTTTACATTAACCAGCCAGGGCCTGCACAGCTGAATTTCACCATTAATTGAGCCTGACACCTGTGTAGTTACCACCAGGTGCCCTCATTGAGGTAGCCAGCTGTCCTTAACCCTTTCAGCACCAGTTGGTGGCATACACTCCATTACAGAGTTATATCAGATATGCAGGATTTGCTCTAGGGATATCATGTGTTCTATCAATACAGCCAGAGGCCCAGATTTCCCTCTGCAGGGGAAAGGAGGCATAAGGTGTACTTCAATGCCAGCGCAGGCTGCAGTGAGCAGCAGTTATTTTTTTCCACTCATCATTTTGATTCTGAGGACAGGACAGTTATAATTTCTGCTGGGAGCACCATAGTAACCCTGCTTCAGGAGGCTTTGAAGAGGCCATGAATCTGCATAACTCAGCCACCCCAATGCTTCCACAAGTAACTACACGGGTTGACTGCAATCTCTAGCAGAGGAGACGCTGAGGAAGACTTGTGCCAGTCCCTCGCAGGTCTGGATTGAAGTGAATCTAGGTCACAGTTTAACTGTATTGGTATAAAATGCCTCTCACTCCAGTGCTGTCTGCTGGCTTAACCATCTGTAAAGCTAGGAGCACTCACGATCAGTCTAAAAGTAACCCTGTAACTTTCACTTGATTTTGTGTAGAGGGAAGAGGAGCAGAGGGGAGAGACACAAAGAGAAAGGGAAGAAAGGAAGAGAAAAAAATCAGTAAGTGAAGATGGAAGGAAAAGAGAGGCATTAAGGGAAAGGTGTGATTGGTAAGATTAGCTACTGCTTTGATCTTGCCGCCAAGCTGAACCCACTAGAAACTTCTTGTCCCTCACTGCTATTACTAAGGCTTTTCTGTCAGACAAGTTGACACTGACTCATCTGTACTGGGAAAGCATCTCTAGTTTACAAGTCAGAAATGCAGTATAATGGATATTGGAGGGCCAAGCCAGTCTACAAGGTGCTGGGCATGAGCCTGAGAAGTGCCAGACATTCTCTGCTCCAACAGAAATCTTGGAAAATTCAGTTACTCACAGAACTGGGCCACAATAAAGGATATTTGTTAATTGCACAACAGTTAATCATTAACAGGCTGGATACAACAGGTCTGAGTAAGTTCAATTGTATTTACTGGACACACATTACACCTGATAACATACTCCCAGCCACATACACAGCAGAGCAGGCAAACTTAATTGCTGCAGATAACGTTATAGTGCAGATATAGTGTAGTAAGGCATGCAATGCTTGTTTTCCCCTCCTAAGCAGTCTCTCATTCACCCTTGCCCACAAGTAACAGAAAGAACAAAAGCAATCTGTCCCCTTTACATTCCTTTCTACAAGAGTTTAACTATGTCAGGTGCAAAACTGTGAGCCTTATTAGCCCTACATTTCAGGGGTTACTTTCACTGCTATGAAGATAGTAGTCAATGTGGAAGAATCCATGGAACCAGAATAAGGAGCAGTTTAGTGAAATGAGATACTGCAGCTCCCATGATGAGAAAGGTTTCCTGTCATAGTCTCCAGCTCATAAGTGATTGTTAATCACCGTATTGGAAGCCTACAAATGCATCATCACTTCTTAATTCCTAAATACACACCACTAACGTGGGGGGGACCCCTCTGCAGAAAAGGGTGAGTCCAGTGTTTTATTGCTAATTCCAGAGTCACAAAAATGAAGTACACAATACTGTTGGAAAACTTTAAACTCTGTATGTATATTGAGGAAACAGTTGAATTGTTAGTTAGTGATTTATGCTACCTTATAAAAATGTACACGTTCTCTCTCAAGCATGGTTCATCTTAACATTTTTCTGGCACTATCAAGCGATTTGTCAAATGTAGAAAGGCAAGGTCTCTTATATTTTTTTACATTGCTTTTATTTATATAAAATATATGAAAAACATTTATCTGTTGCCCCCCATTGACCAGAGTGGCTAGTCAAAGTTTGGGACCCATGGGAGTGGTCCAGTTGGGAATAAAAATTGTTGGCAGTCCTCTGATGTAATATTGTTTATTTACAAAGAGTGTACAGAGTCCTGTCTCTCTTAATGCAGAAGGAATTCAATAGCAGCAAATAGCCTCTTCTGCTCACAGCACCAAGAGCACTCTTTTCAAACTGATTTCCTGTCCCAAAAAACTTCTCCCCATGTTTCTTCCAGGGTCAGCCATACATTTTCAGCTGCTTCTTCAAACTGGCTCCCCTCATTACCCAGTCAAACCCAGACTCTGCCCACCTGGAGCTAGTTTCTGAGCAGATTCTATTAGGCTTTGTTTTAAGTGTGGCCTCTTAACAGGCTCTTAACAACTGACTTAAAGAGGGACTCCTTTGTATACCAGTTTAAACAGGTTTTAATTTAACCCATAACAAGATTTTACCCAGCTTTTAATAGTACAGTAACTCTGTGGTTGTTACTTTCCACATATGCAGTAGAGATAAGTTTCTGGGGGAAAGCTGCATTTGGGCATCTTAAATTTCACTGAAAACAATTGGTTTTTCACAGTTTACAATGTTTTGCTCAATCCATTTACACTAGGGATTTGGATGAAAAGAATAATTGCCCAGAAAGGCTCCTGTATCTTTTTCAACATGACCTTTTCATACTACAGTTAGCTCTGTAACCTAGTACTACCAGTGATTCAATCACATGGGACTAACATTTTTACTAATCTGACCTTTCCATGGATGTTTAATATATAGTTTCCCATATGTGTGACTTGCATTTGGTTTCAGCAACAATTACAAAATCAGTGCCAGCTCACATTTATTGTCTACTTAACAGTTACAAGAGTCCATTTATGTCTCATCATTAGAGATTTTTATACAAGCAGGCTATTTTATTAAAATTTGATCTTTCATTTTTTAACAAACAGGAAGGCATTCTAATTATGGATGCAATATGCAGGTTGTATGAAGACACTATGTTAGAAATAACTAATCCCCTTTAATCTGAAATCTCAGAAGGATTTTCTTGCCCCCAAAGCAATTGCCCCCTAGGTTGGTCAGTAACAGGAGAGGCATGCCTGAGGGTCCTGGGGGAGAGGGAGAGATGGGAAGAGAAATATCAAGCTGTGAATTAATGCTTTAATTGATGCTCCTCTTCCAGATTTTCTGGTGTGCTTCTTTCATTGTCTATTTCCATTTCTCTGAAGCAGTGGTGAGTTCAGTAACATGGAAGATTCACTTTGCTGAGGTACACATGGAACATGCAGTACACAACAACAGCATTTCAGAAATTTAAGGATAAGAGCATCAGTGGTAGTAATGTATCTGTAGAAGATGAATGTACTGTCACTGTGGAAGCTGAAAGTGGCTGTGACATTACCCATTTGTTTAGCATTCAGAATTGTTTATTAATATTCATCAAGGATACTAAAGTTACTAACCATACAGACCTCATTCCAAAGATTCTGCCCATCCATAGGTGACAGAAATAGGGCTGGGGGTAGGGGTGGGGGTGCTGCCACAGCCCCAGATTGAAGTGGTTTCCATTATATACCAGGTTTACAGTTTGGTTCAATGGCTCAGCACCTCCTCTATAAAAATTGTTCCTGCACTCCTCTACCCATCTCTCTCTCATTAGTATCTGATGTATTACTACTTAGCAGCGGTGCTAAGGCAGTAGGGTAAGGAATCTGGGATAACAGGGATTCTCTTTCAGGCTGTTTTGGGTGGTAATTATATTTCCAGGTACAAACAATTCAGTTCTGAAAGTCAATCAGTAGACACCAGAACCCAGCTGAGATATTGATAGCTCTTGGGCTAGAAGTCCTACATTTAACCGCCAATCCAATCCTGCTACCAGTGCACTCAGTGGAACTGGAACCATTGGTTTCACTTAGAGCAGAAGCAGGTGAGGAGTGGTAAAGCCTTGGCAGCGGTAATACAAACTCCCACACATTTCTGTCAGGATTGCTCCACTTTCCTCCCTAATGAGTATAAGCTCAAGAGAGGGGCCTGTCCTCTGCTCTTCATACTCCTGCTAGGTTTTTATATTTCTGATGGTTTTTCCACCTACATTCCCGTGTGCCTGCCTCACAGTGTCACAGAGGATATTATCTTCTCTCACTAGTCAAATAATATCTGACAAGAAGCTGGCAAGTTTAAAAAAAAATTTCAAAAGTAATTTGCTTGCTTTTTTTGCTACAGGATAAAAGCAAGCCTAGAGCCTGATTCACTAGTGTCTTACTCCAGTTTTATGCCTGTGTAACTGCCTTGATTCCCCTGTGCAGAGGGCTTGCAGCAGTGGGAAATCAAATCCTAACTGAATATTAATCACTCCGGACTACCAAACATAGTTCACTTACGTATTCCTGGTAGCAAATATCTCAGTATATAGATGAAACCAACCCCCCAAGTCACAGCCTCCATTGTAGGCATTCGCTAGCATCACTACAGGCAGACTTTTACCAATACCATACAGTTTAAAGGTAACCAGCTGATAACATGCCAACTTAGTTTCCTCTCTTACAGTGGCTTATGTTTTTTGGGGTTAATTTCTGTCTTTGTCCATTGTTTAATGAACACCAGGGATCCTACTTTTCCCATTATAAAAACAAAATTCTCTGATTAAAAAAAATCCATGTTTTTCTGTGATTAAAATGAAATGCTGAACTTTAGTTTACCTAGCCTTCCAGTGCTAGGTAGCCGGAGAGTGGCAGCTGCTGGTCAGGCAACCAGCTCTGAAGGCAGTGCCACCGCCAGCAGCAGTGGACAAATAAGGGTGGCAATACTATACCATGTCACCCATACTTCTGCACTACTGCTGGCAGCAGTGCTGCCTTTGGAGCTGGGCACCCAGAGTAAAAACTAAAGATTCTCTGTAAAACACAAATTCTGTGTTTTTCTTCAGTAAGCTAATTTGTAGGATCCCTAGTGAACGCTACTGCTTGCTCTGAGGATGCCTATGTTTTTCTCCACCCACTTACTGCTGCAAGCAAAAAAAAAAAAAAACCACCCATAATTTAAGGGGGACTTTTTTTTTGCAATATTAATGGAAATTCATAAGCCTTCATATTTTCCCATATATGTGTAACCCAGAACAATAGGAAAAAAGTGTCTCAAAATTCCATGGAAAAATTCAAATTGATAGCTGCCAAAATACCAAGCCAAAATATAAAATCCAGTTAAAATGTATAGCCATTTTCTCCACTTCTGCTTCAAACCTTGTGACTAGAAAATAAATTTGCCTTTTAGAAAAACTCTGTGGAGTAGTTTGAGAGTCTGGAAGAGTTGTGTGAAATACATACGTTGTGGTGCAGGGTTAAGGCTCAAGAGACAGACATTGGTGTTCTGTTTTAAAAAAAAAAAAGTGAGTGGCTGTTGTATTACTTGAAGGGCTGGGTTTTCTTTTGAAGGGTATGGAGTGGATTACTGTTTGCAATGTGCCATATGTAACTATGAAAATTATACTAATTTAAGGGGAAATGCAGGAGCAGAAAGACAAGATTTTAAGGGGAGAGGATAAACAAAGGATGTGGGGAAAGCGGTGGACATGATATACCTTGATGTTAGCAAAGCTTCTGATGCAGTCTCCCACAGTATTTTTGCCAGCAAGTTAAAGAAGTATGAGTTGAATGAATGGATTATGAGGAGGACAGAAGGCTGCTAGATCATCGGGCTCAATGGGTAGCAATCAATGGCTCAATGTCTAAGCTGGCAGCTGGTATCAAGAAGAGTGTGCAAGGGGTGGGTTCTTGGGCCAGTTTTGTTCAACATCTTCATTAATGATCTGGAGGATGGGATGACCTAGACAAATTGGAGGATTGGGCCAAAGGAAATCTGATGAGGTTCAAGCAAGGACAAGTGCAGAGTCTTGCACTTAGGAAGGAAGAATTCCATGCACTGCTACAGACTGGGGACCAACTGGCTAAGCAGCAGTTTTGCGGAAAATGACCTAGGGGTTACAGCGGACAAGAAGCTGGATATGAGTCCACAGTGTGCCCTTGTTGCCAAGAAGGCTAACAGAATATTGGGTTGCATTAGTAGAAGCATTGCCATCAGATTGAAGGAAGTGATTATATCCCTCTATTTGGCACTGGTGAGGTCACATCTGGAGTACTGTGTCCAGTTTTGGGCCCCCCACAACAGGAAGGATGTGGACAAATTGGAAAGAGTCCAGCAGAGGGCAACAAAAATGATTAGGGGGCTGGAGCATATGATTTATGAGGAGATACTGAGGGAACTGGGCTTGTTTAGTCTGCAGAAGAGAAGAGTGAGTGGGGATTTAATAGCAACCTTCAACTACTTGAAGAGGGGTTCCAAAGAGGATAGAGCTAGGCTGGTGGCAGATGACAAAGCAAGGAACAATGGTCTCGAGTTGCACTCCGGGAGGTCTAGGTTGGATATTTGGAAAAACCTTTTCACCAGGAGGGTGATGAAGCACTGGAATGGAGAGGTGAATGGAACTAGAGAGGTGGAGGAATCTCCATCCTTAGAGGTTTTTAAGGTCCAGCTTGACAAAGTCCTGGCTGGGATGATTTAGTTAGGGTTGGTCCTGCTTTGAGCAGGGGGTTGGACTAAATAACCTCTTATGATCCCTTCCAACCCTAATTTTTTATGATTCTCTGAAAGTGTATGCAAACAGTAATATTTTGTAAGTACTCAGAACTGAGGTTTGTTAGAAAAGAAGGCACAATTCTTCATGAAATGAATGAGCACTCAGTTCAGACTGAGGCCTGGTCTACACTGACAATGTAGGTCGATGGAATGAGGCTTATGTCAACCACATAAAGTATGTGTTTCCACTGGCATATCAGTTGCACCAACCAAAATCATGGTAAAATTTGACTTAATAAAACCACCTCCACAAGTGGCATAGCACTGAAATTGAATTGCAGGGGCCAAATGAGTGTCAGTGTAGGCAGAGTGCAACGTAAATCGATGTCATTGGCCTCTGGGAGGTATCCCATAATGTTCTGTTGTGACTGCTCTGGACATTTGCATTCTGCTGCACCATAGCCACGTAAACAGGAAATAGCTCCTTCTCTCAAGCCACAGGGAATTTTGAATTCCCATTTCCTGTTTGGTCAGCATGGAGAGAGCTTTGTTGCTGAACTTCTCATGGCGACTGCACACCCCAAACGCACTCCAGCATGGAGTCGACCTGAGGTTTTGGATATCATCAGCCTGTGGGGCGAAGTCTGTTCTGGCTCAGCTCCAAGCCAGCAAAAGAAATCTGGATATCTACGAGAAGATATTGCATGGTATGGTGGAGACGGGCCACAACAGGGACGCGCAGCAGTGCCATGTTAAAATCAAAGAGCTGAGGCAGGCATATCAGAAAACTAGGGAGTCGAACAGTCATTCTGGCTCGTCCCCAAAGACAAGCCACTTTTATAAGGTGTTGCATGCGATTCACAGCGGTGACCCCACCACCGCATAGATATCTTCGTAGAATCCCAGTTCAGGATCAATGAGGAAGAGTCTGTGGATGAGGAGATCAGGGGGCAGACAAGTGGGGTGTCCATTCTCCCTGAGATCCAGGACCTTCTTGTGACCCCAGAGTAGCTCAGCCAGATGCAGGGCAGTGCAAATGACCGAGATGCTGGGGAAGGCACATCTGGTAAGTGTGTATAGCAAATGGTATTTCTGTGGTTATAGCACCAGGCCAGCTTCTTATTTCTGTGAAAAAAGGAGTCTGTGTGTTTGGGGGGATAGGCTTCCTGGGTGTTGGTCCACTTAAGCAGAAGCTTACCCCCAGAAGAGACTATTTATGTGCACAGGGATGCTCCTAGACTCCTCTGGAGATATTTCCAGGAACCTTTTATGTAGGTATTCTACAATCCTTCGCAAAAGGTTTCTGGGAAGGGTAGCCTTATTTCTTCTGCCCTGGTAGGATACTTTTCCCCGGCACTCTGTTATTAAATAAGCAGGCATCATTGCGGAACACAGTATAAGGGCCAGGCCTGTACCCAAATGCTTTTAGCAAATCTTCCCTTTCCACTTCTGTTACCCTCAGGAGACTGATATCACATATAGTCACTAGGGAAGATGGTGCAAGTTTATAGTACCCAACCAATATATTCACCCCATATTATTCCCCTGCCATGGATAGTGTCCTGTGCCCCAACACAGGGAATTTTTAGTCATGACACTGTTGGCATGGGTTTTAAGGGGTCTGGGAATGGGTGCCCCTATGTTTTCTCCAGTAACTCTTCACCCACACCCTCCTCCAATCCCTTTGGACCACTTCCTCCAAAACTGGTCTTTGGGATGGTAAAGGGGAGCCTAATGATCTTGCTCCTTGGTTAACTGTGGATTGGGGAATGTGGTGCTACAAAGACTTCCCTATAATGGATGCAAGGGACCCTCATTTACTGTGGCTGGAACACCACTCCGATCCATGCAATAGGTACAGAGTGGTATGCGGGTCTGGCTTTGCGTTGTGAAGATGAAGGGGAGTTGGCTTTACATTGTAACATTTCTTTTCGTTCCATGGGGCAGTTAACAATGGGAACTTTGTGCTTTGCTTGCCTTACAGTAGACACCTTGGATTTCACCCCAGCTTCTACTCCTGCAGAGATACTTTCCCATATTAGAAGATGAAAAAAAAAAACCCAACTTAGGATGACATGTTCAATGAATGCCTCCATGGCTGCTGACACAGAGCTCAGAGCCTGGAGAATGTCTTTGTCAGATAAAATGAAAATGGACATGGAAAACAGAAAATCGGAGCAGGAGCGTGCAACACAAGAGGGGGTGCTGTGAATTATAAGTGATCAGTCTGACATGCTGAGGTATCTGGTATTATTCCAGGAAGAGCAGTGGCAGGAGAGACTCCCTCTGCAGTCCCTGCAAAACGGTCAGCCAACGAGCTGTTTCCCAGCCCCACCCCCAAGTGCTCTAGGATGAGGTTGAGCAGGGTGCAGTGCATGGAGTGGAGCACGTACCAGTGGAGCAGAAAGAGGCGACATCCCCTTCAAGAACTGGGAATGTGCATGATTTGCTGTTTGCACTGTGACACTTTGCTCTGGATGCCCAAGTAGCCTTATAAGAATGTTAAATTATCTTCCTTTCCCCCCCCACTCACTGAAAGGATCACCAATAAAACTTTACTGCTTTAAAAAAACATTACTCTTTATTCATTGATAGCAAGGGGATTGTCGGTAGGGAAAGAAGGAGGAGAACGATGGTGCGAGGTGGGGGATGGGAAGGGAAGGCACAAAATTGACAGACGTACATTACTGCGGTTCATGCAAAAAACAGGTTTTCAATGCTTTCAGTGGAGCGCTCTGTGGTTGGCTCTCAACGTAGCACTGCTATCTGGATGCTCAAAATGTGCAAAAATGAAAAATGAAAATTTTTTCAGCTTAGTCTTTTCAAACAAAAAATCAGAAGATTGTCATTGGAAATTAAAAATATTAAAATCCCATAGAGGATAATTAGTAGAGCTGGTCAAAAAACAACAAATTCCGGAATAATCTAACTAATTTTACAAGTAATTGAGAAACATGAAGGTTATGATAACAAAACAGTAAAGGGTCCAATATTGAGGCCTAAAAGCAACATCTACATATAAAAGTTCTGTTGCTTTAACTATACCAGTATAACCTGTATATATAAAGGCTAAAATAGGGAAAGAACAAGTTAAAAATTACTTAGACAAGTTAGATGTCTTCAAGTCACCAGGGCCTGATGAAATACATCCTAGAATACCCAAGGAGCTGACTGAGGAGATATCTTAGCCATTAGCAATTATCTTCTAAAAGTCATGGAAGACATAATTGATTCTAGAGGACTGGAAAAGGGCAAATATAGTGCCCATCTAGAAAAAGGGAACTAAGGACAATCTGGGGAATTACAGACCAGTCAGCTTAAATACAGTACCTGGAAAGATAATGGAACAAATAATCAAGGAATCAATTTGCAAACACCTAGAAAATAATAAGGTAATAAGTAACGTAGCCAAAGATTTCTGTCTCAGTTGTCTGAATCTGTTAAAAAAAGAATGATCAGGGAAAAGGTTTGCAGAAAAACCTCAAAAGGGGTTGAAAATGGAGAATAAGAAAATTAATTAATTAAACAAACAAAGAGTGGTATCAGTGTCTAGGCATTCTGTAAAGATTAAACTGTAATAAGTTTTAGGAAAAGAATTTTTAGGACAGAAAATTAAAGGTGAATCTTGTAATGGCAGTTGAAAATAGCTCCCTCATACCCCTCCCTTCTTTCTTATGCAACTCCTTCCTTATGTGACCTCTCCCTTCTCAACTGCCAAACTAAATATGAGACCAACCGTCAAGGGAATAGTGTGTGGAAGATCACCTAGAACCAGCAACTGTCATTGAAGAACCTGCTAAAGCTGAAGTAGACCAGCCGGCCCCAGACCATCACAGCAGTTGACAGAATAGAAAAGGAGCCCTCGATGGTTCAGAGGGATTTATATCAAAGAAAGAGCGTAAGCATGATTCTTCCTTAAGAAAAATAAGGAATGTATGGGAATGTCTGTAATAAAACTGGATGCCTGTGGTTTGAGTGATCACCCCACCCATTCCATGACTGCCTGATCAGTACTCATGAAATGTTAGAAGTTATAGTTAATAGGATTGTCTGTATAATTATGTCATAAACATGTTTAGTATTATAGTGTTAAGTTACAGTGTTGAAAATATAGATGTATTATTGTGATATTATTTACTTCTCTCTCTTTCTCCTCAATGTAACCACCCATTTCTAAATAAACTTAACGTCTGTTTTTGAAGTATCACAGCTTGTGAGTTCTACCTTGATCCGAGGGCTGTATCCGTGTCTTTTCAATGGAAGACAGGTTGTGTCCCTGGAAATTCCAATAGGGTGGACCACCACACCTAACTGGCAGTTTTTATGGTAACCCCATAGTCTAGAATTCTCCTGGTAACAGTAACAGTCAGCATAGATTTGTCAAGAACAAATCATGTCAAACCAAACCTGATTGCTTTCTTTGACAGGGTGACAAGCCATGTGGATGTGGGGGAAGTGGTAGATGTGGTAGATTTTGACTTTAGTAAGGCTTTTGATTCTGTCTCACATGACCTTCTCATAAACAAACTAGGGAAATACAACCTAGATTGAGCTACTGTAAAGTGGGTGCATAACTGGTTGGAAAAAACTGTTCCCAGAGAGTAATCTTTAGTAGTTCAGAGTCAAGCTAGAAGGACATATTGAGTGGGGTCCCACAGTGATCAGATCTTGATTCTGTTCTGTCCAATGTCTTCATCAATGGTTTAGATAATGACATACAGAGTACGCTTATGAAGTTTCTGAATGATACCAAGCTGAGAAGGGTTGCAAGTGCTTTGGAGGATAAGATTAAAATTCAAAATGATATGGACAAACTGGAGAAATGGTCTGAAGCAAATAGGATGAAATTCAATAAGGATAAATGCAAAGTACTCCACTTAGGAAGGAACAATCAGTTGGACACATACAAAATGGGAAATGACCCCCTAGGAAAGAGCACTGCTGAAAATGATCTGGGGTCATTGCAGATCACAAGCTAAATATGAGTCAACAATGTAACACTGTTGCAAAAACCAAAACCAAAAAAAACCCCACAAACATCATTCTGGGATGTATTAGTAGGAATATTGCAAGCAAGACATGAGAAATAATTCTTCTGCTCTACTCCATGGTGATTAGGCCTCAACTGGAGTACTGTGTCCAGTTCTGAGTGCCACATTTCAGCAAAGATATGGACAAATTAGAGAAAGTCCAGCGAAGAGCAACAAAAATTATTAAAGGTTTACCAAACAGGACCTATGATGGAAGATTGAAAAAACTGGGTTTGTTTAGTCTAGAGTAGAGAAGACTGAGAGGGGACATGATAACATTTTCAAGTACATAAAAGGTTGTTACAAGAAGGAGGGTGAAAAATTGTTCTCATTAACCTTTGAGGGTAGGACAAGAGGCAATAATCTTAAATTGCAGCAAGGGCGCTTTAGGTTGGATATTATGAAAAACTTCTTAACTGTCAGGGTAGTTAAGTACTGGAATAAATTGCTTAGGGAGGTTGTGGAATTTCCATCATCGAATATTTTTAAGAGCAGGTTAGACAAACACCTGTCAGGGATGGTCTAGATAATACTTAGTCCTGCCAAAAGTGCAGGGGACTGGATTAGATGACCTCTCGCAGTCCCTTCCAGTCTCACGATTCTGTGTAAGGCAGGCAACACTCCTAGTGTGGATGCATTTATACCAGGATAAATGTGTTTGTACCAGTATCACTTATTCCTGTACACAAAAGGGAATAAGCTAAACTGCATCCATGCTAGGGGTTGTGCCCGTATAACTGATTTTTTTTTTAAAAACTACACACCCCAAGCTGAATTAGATTTTATACTGATATAACTGTGTGTTGGCCAAGGCTTTCCCCTGAGCACTAAATTACCTTGCCTCTAATCCCACTGAAATCAATTTGAGTAGGAGTGGCTGAATTGTGCCATAACCACACAGAATAAACTAACATTTTCAAATAGATAACTGAAAATAGTGAAGCTGAGAAATCACCCAGGGTCAAATTCCTTGTTGCAGACACTAGCATAGGAAGAGAAGAATTTTTCTTGAAAGGACATTCCAGGGTAGTTGTAATATTGAAAAATAAATCATTTTCTACAGCTAATATCTGGCAACAATATTGCTTGGCACATAGAAGTGACATTTAGGGCCACAAGTGCCTTAGGGTCTTTCTGCTCAGTTTGCTGGAGTTCAGACACCACACAGCAATAGTAGTAAATGAAATGGCTCTTGGTCTGTTTTGATTAGGTTATTTCTTCATGCCTTTGGTCAATTTGAGATTTCCAAATTATATTGCTAGTTACAGATTTTAGACATTTGCTAAATGATATCCTATGACTAGCCACACTGCAGATATATCCATAACAGATAACAGTGTGATGGTATCCCCAATAGCTCTTGGGACTGAGCTCTAATGCCTTATAGTGAAAGCTTCCCCCCCCCCCCAAATAGTGCTCTTTCTGATAAGTGACTTCTTTTTCCAATTCCCAGACTAGATTTCTGATAAAGATGATCCGGTTTATATTTGTTGTATCTAACAGCATTCAATAAAATACTTCTTCTGCATGAGACTTTGTTGTTTAATAAACTTCATTTTAGATTCAGCTGTTTACAAGTAAATGTCTACAATACAAATATTTCTGCAGATAGGTAAATAAGATGATGTGTAGGACATAATGCTTTCTCTCTATGGTAGATCAACAGATATCTCCATGTCTGGAGGCACATGAATTTCTGAAGCACTTTGTATTGCATCTCTATTCTATATTTGCTCAGATTCCTGGAAACCAAGCCATCAAGCTTTTCAAACAGAATCCCCGTTAATGAGAAAAGAAGAAAAAAAAAATCCAAAGACTTTCTTTTCTCCCCCCAAGGCTTGACAAAGGCTACAAGTCTGAGAAATGAATCAGAGAAATTGGACAACAGCCAGAAAATGAGATTAAGAAAAGAAGGAATCTTGGTCTCAGATAGCAGAATGATAGAGTAATTTCTAGGATTTATTAGTATGACACCAGCAAGCCTTTTAGTCCCCAAAAAACTGCCACTGTATTTATGGTAAAAATGAAATTAACTTCAGCTGAGTTCCAGGGCCCCCACATGGGGGAGAGGGTACACTTTACCAGGGCCCATAGGCCCTTGGGGGTCCGGCCCAGGCTGCAATCCCCATTACCATGAGGAAAAATTTGAGGCTAAATTGTATATATTTAGATTGAGGATATTTATAGAAACTTATTTCCTTGTACCTGTGTATCTATCTATTGTCCAGAGTTTGTGAGATTTGCTGGAGCCAATCAGAAGCAGTGTTAGAGCAGTCTCAAGCAACATTCTGAACAGTGAGCTGCTGTGTGTTCTACAATGGGGCAAGAACGGTTAAGCCACCTAGCTATTTTGTCTATTGAGTGTGAACTTGCAAGATAAATTGATTTTGGGGGGCTAATTCATGATTTTGCAATGAAAAAGGCCAGAAAAATAAAGCTTTAAAGTTAGTTGGCCTAATTATAAAATGTTTGCAGTCACATTGGTCTCTTAGAATAATAAAAAACAAAAAAACCCCACACCAAGATACAGACAGGATATAATACCTTTATAATGACCAAAAAGTTACAAAATAGTCAGCAAACTTGTAGGACTCTCAGGCTGGGTGTTATGTTAAACAAAAATAGCAAAGGGGGGGGGGGGGAGGGGCATTTTTCAGAAATGTAGAATATGTAACAGTAATTTCAGAATTCAAACCTTTTTCATGGCTCATGAGATTGTATGTATAGGATGAGGGATTGTGGTATGTGTTTGGAGGGGGCCCGTATTACAAGTTTAAACTGGACCCGAAAAAATTATGCATGGGCCTTGCTCAGTTCACTCTACCTTTTATGTTGTCTGCAGCATCAAAGGAGTGAGTCTCCTCTAGGAAGCAGATTTGGTCTCAAGGGGAATACAAGGTTTTTAGGTTTTAATTGAGCAATTTTGTTCTAGAGTCAGGAGACCACAAAAACAAACAGACCCCCTAAAAAAGTGCTCAGTTGTTGCTGGTCATAAGGATTTGGCTCCCAGTAACTAAACTGATATAAACTGGCATAACTCCACAGAACTATGCTGAATTACATCAGCTAAGGATCTAGCCTTTAATATATAATAAAATATTGAAGGGGAATCTGGTAGCAACCCCTATAGTTAGGTTGCCTAATACTTCCCTTCAAAAGGATTCCTGGCACATTTTCTTTAAGAAGCTCTCACATCTCCATTGTGTGCACCAGGCCTTTGATATTCAGCAAGCGGAATCCCCTGAGCTACAGAAATGCCTTTCCATTCAGATTTGGCTGAGATATATACAATTAAAGATTGCCACTCTTTCCCTTCAATAGACTTCAGGAAAATTTTGGAATCCTGTCAAAAAAAAACAAAAAAACCCACAAGAGTCACTGAACATTCCAAGGCCAGACTCACACCGCCACTGAAGTAGCACCACCACCACACACTGCACTAGGAATATCACTGAGCAAGGGGATTAAAGGGAGGTGGGGGAAGGTAGAGACAGACTTGACTCCTTTCCCACCCAGATATCCCCAAATCCAGCAGCTAGTCCCACTGGCTCATCCTCCATCACATTATCCAGGAGTTCCTCAAATTGCCAGAAAGGGAAACAGAGATGAAGGCTGGGGTCCCCACAATCACGCTCTCAGAAACACCGCATGGCACCAGTAACCTATCCCTTTGACGGGGGCCATTTTTCTCTTTAGGCCAATGGAGTGCAACAGTGTCAGCCTCCTTGAACAGCTTATCAGCAGGCATAAAATGTCATAGCTCAACTTCAATGGAGCAAGGACATTTTATACCAGCTAAGGATCTGACCTTTTATATTTAGACTCAAAGTTCTTTATTCAGGGTCTGAAAACACAGAAAGAAACGCACAGATCAGAAACCAATATATATCTAGGATGACCAAATGTCCCGATTTTATAGGGACAGTCCTGCTATGCGGGGCTTTTATTACCTCCCCCCTGCTCCATCCTGATTTTTCACACTTGCTATCTGGTCACCCTATATACATCCCTAATTGTTTAACTACTTTTGTAACAGTTTTCAATGTAATGTGTGTACCACTTTTCTGGTCTACTGCAATAGGTATCCTTTGCATCAGATCATGCTTAGGTTTACAACAGATTCCTTTACTGGCTGACCTACTGGGGCTTCTTTATCTTATAGTGGCACCGCGAAGAGCCAGGTCTATGGTTCTGGAGCCAAGAGCTCCAAAGTAAGGATTGTTTTTCAGTTAATGTACTGTACTTTACTGTACAATACAAAGGCAAGCTTGAATTACTGTTCTCATTTGAGCTAATATCAGTGATTTTCTTTAACTAGTACCAGTCAAAGATTTGACTGGGTGTGATTGTTTTGTGGGAGAAAATGAGTTGGCAGGAGTTCTCAAAGTGGGCAATCTGAAGGTCAGTGTTTTTTTTTCCCCGACACGCTTCAGAATAATGTTGGTTAAAGAAGTCTACATTCTGCCATGCAAAACTAAAAGAAAACACCCTTCTGTTCTCTTCTCATACAGCTAGTGAGTGATATATTAATTCAAATACATTTCTCTTGGCTGAGGCTCAGACATAGTGAATGATTTCCAGTTGCACCAACAATGAAAGTAATTGTTCTGACTCAGAGGAGAAACTATCACCTCTGTAAACAGTTGCTTGCTTCCACATTTCCTAAGCAAGTCAAGAACTAGACACTATTTTGTTAGAAGGGAAAACCAAGAGGCTACACTTCCAAAACAAATCAGAGTAATGACAATTGATTTGGCCCCAGGTACATCAGGATGGAGCAATAGAATCAGGTTTACCCGGCCAAAAAACTTTCAGCTTTGGACAAAAAGAAAGACTGGAAAGAATAGATCAGCCACTTGCTGGCCCTCGATATACAGCTGTATAGAATCTAAGTTTTTGGGTTTAAGCATAGACAGGACATGCAAATAAAAGTTAGTTTATTGTGCACCTAATCCATGGTGAATCTCAGCAGTCCTCCTGCCTTCATGCTTTTATTCACCTTGCTCTATTGGCCATATATTAAATCAGGTTTTGATGCATGGTGTTCTGCTTTCAAATAAGCAATGAAGCTTTTAACAGATAGGAAATATTGAGCCAGTGCAATTCTAAAAAGTCCTCTTGTCTTAGCTCTAGCCCAGCTTTTTGCCTTCTATCAAAACAGCCTGTCCATTCTCCCCCTCAGCCTGCCCTCAGCTGCTGGGCTTTCTTGCCTAGTCACCTGCACAAGTATCACAGGGCAGTGCTTACTTAACAGGGCAGAGTGGCCCAAGACTTCCTGGCCCTTAAAGGGGCAGGCCACTCTGTTACAGGCCCTATTCTTCCCTCTGTCTGGAAAACAGAGGTCAGACTAAATGATGCACACCTAATATTTTAATTGTAGTGCAAGGAAGACATTAGCAAACCCCAACCTCCACTAAGGTCCCTGGAAGTAGTGTGGAAGCTGTAATGGGCATGACCTGCTGCAAGATTTGTGACCTTTTGCAGATGAGGTCTGAACTTCTGAAAAGTCCTCATTTATGGTAGTTCCTATGTTAACAAGAGGCACCATTGGCACCCAGGGACACTGCTGAGGAAAGTACTCAGACTATTAAACCAAGAGTTTGCTGCAAGAGTAAAGGAACTGCCCTTATTGTTGTAACACTACTGCCATGTTCCTCTCTAGCTATGAGCCAACATAGGATAGCAGCCTACTAGTGCTGCTGCTGCTGCCAGCTAAGGGAATTACTTCCTTAGCTCGAATGGGAGAGGCCTGTGCTTTAGAGTTAACCACCTAGAATTCCCTCTCCACAGACAGTCTGCAGCAGTAGAGTTACTACACCAGCATAACATGGACATTCACGGAGGAGGGAATGGTGCCTCTGTGCAGCAAGTGACAGCAGCTTTCTAGAGATGACTGCATCCATTCTACCACTCAGGTGGGTACAGCCAGAATCACTGTTAGTGGCAAAGCTGGCAGCTAGGTACTGCACAAGAGATCACAGAGTAGCTATCAGGGCTTCCTCTATGCAGCCAATTTTGGAAACATGGGATCTGATGCATCATGGGCTCCAACCCTGTGACTTGGCCATGGTATAGTGTCTAATGTGCATATTTCTGTATTCTCTTCCGTTGCATATAATCTGCCATGTCCACCTGAGAATGACCTACAGATGAAGGGAGATGTGCACGAGTTACAACTGCTGGAAGTTGCTATAGTGTGTCCTGTGACTGCATCTGTTTTATATGGCCTATGGGAGCATAATCGGTCACTTAGGGCTGCCCCATATATGCCTCCTTTGTGCAACATCATGCCCCTGCTGCCCAGCACAGGACTCATGTAAGCCTGAATATGCCTATGCCTCCTGCTACTCCAAGCAGGATCAGGGAGATGCAAAAGGAATTAATTTATATTCCACTATCAGACATTTTGCTGCTCTGTAAGGATTGTTTGCCTCTACGACAGGGAAGAGGATTGGTCTCCTGCTGTTTTCCATCCTAGAGGTGGTACATTATTCATGTGTATAGTAGGTACAATGCATCAGTTTGTACATTTTATGGGATGATCTGAGAGCCAGTCCTGGGAGCCACATAGTTTTATCATAAATTAAAAACAGGCACATAAAACAAATAGCCTGTCTTCATTCCCCAAACCAGAAAATATCTGACCAGAAATAGCATTAAAAGCCAACCAATATCCTTCTCACCACAAATGCCAGTCCCCAAGACCTTGGAAAAATACAGATGAGCCTGGCAGTGTGCCTCCCAAGTCAACACATGGGAACTTAGTCCCACCTTGGTTTAAAACCAAAATTGCCAGCCCCTCCTGGAAAATGCCCTGTACCAGCCAGATACTATTGATCATTGTGCAATACTTCCACAGTGTTGTGTGTGTAATATGGTAGAATATAGCTCATATACATTCTATGGTACTGCTGAGCCTATGTAACACATAGCTACCTCCTACTCTCCTTCTGCTGAGAAAGGCCTCTGAAATTCAGTATAATGGATCCTGCTTTAGATTTGGAAGAGAATTCAGCTTTTTCATTTAGACTCTCTCACTGTGCCTTCAGGCGTTTAGGTTGAAAATGGAAGGCCAGCATTTAGACAGATGCATATAGTGTTATTAGGTGAAGTGACAAAGTCCAGGGCAAATGGCTGGAGTTCGCCTCCCTTATTTTCTCCCCATCTCTACCCAACAAACAGAATTTTCTCCTATGAAAACTATATTCAGAAAAGGCAAAAGATTTCTAACATAGCATTAGCACTGTGTGTGAGAGATCAAAATAGTTTTCACCCACAAAAAGCTATTTCCCCCCTGGCTTTATCTGTTCCCTTTGGCTCCATATGTATTAGAGATGGGCTCAAACCACAGTTTGCAGATCCATACAACCCAAACTCTGGGAAAGTTCAGCTCCCAATGTGAATTTCACAGTCAAAACTAATCCTTGATGGGCCACATCCTATACTGAAGTTAGATCAATGCAACACCAGTGACCAGGTTGTACTTCTCCAGTATAAAAGACAGTGATATCTAGTAGGCCCTATACATTGCCCATATGCCCAGGTTTATAGGCACCAGGTGTAGTAGATAATGGACTTTTGCTGATCACTCATTATAAGTTTCACTGCACCCAGTGAATCTAAAGATACAGTATATGCTTACTGCACTGTAATCTTTCAACTGTCTCATTTAATATCATTTCAGTTGATCCAAATGATCAGTGCTTTACCACCTATATTTGAATGTACATGAACGCCAACAGTCCAGAACAGGCAGTTCAGGGGAATTTTTTTTTTTTTTTTTTTTTTAAAAAGCATCATTACATGGATATCCATGGCTAAAGCTGACATTTTAGATTTACTTGTTTCAAGTATTTTAATTATTTTTTCTTAAGTTAATGAAATTATTATAAAAAGAAATAAACCGCACGTGACTACAAAGTCACAATTGAATGTCATGTTTCTCAGAAACAAATTATATTCTCTCATAGATGAAATTACAAGAAGAGCTGAAACTAAACTAAAGTTTTCCAGGGATGAACTGTATCCTAAATGCTCTGTTTTGTAAGAAAAATACATTTAAATTTGCAAACAAACATTGCTGTGGCTGGATTTAATTTCTTGTATTTTTCAGAGCCTTTATAGATTTCCTGCATAAATCATTAGGATTAATTTTTTATGTAACCTAGATATACAAAATTACATTATATGTTGAAAGGAAGCACAAGTTGACTTACTGTTGAATGAATACCTATATTCATAAGCTATACAGACATCAAAATATTGATGCTTGTCAGACATGCTACCTCAGTGTTTCCGAAGACAAACTTGGAAAGGTATCCATGAAAAACATGTACTGTGAAACCTGAGTAGCAAATTCTCATAGCATTCCTACAATGCTAGGGAAAGAAATATGCAAATCACTTGAAACCCAAACACTTCAGGCACAGTTTACAAATTACAGTCTTTTCGGCATAAATCCTAGCTCAATAGCTTAATTATTCAACTGTAGTTTTGTACTCCTGTTACAAAAAGAAGGAATTTCAAGCATGTTGTTTGGGAGCTGCTTACAAGCCCTCCTCTATGAACCTTGTACCTTCTGCTTAGCTACTGCTGTGCAAGCAGAGAACATACTATGGAGAAAAGTTTGAAGCAGTAGTTTTTAAATGTTAATGAATAATATGATCACTTTATTAGAGAACTCTTCTATGAGATGTTTCCAGGGACTATACTGTATTTTTAAGAGAATGTGTTTGTGCACACTGAAGGTTTTGTTAGTTTGACAGAACAAGTAACTCTGATATTCTTTGACCTTTTCACTTGCCACCTTTAAAAAGTTGTTCATTTAAAACTTCTATGGAATGGGGCAGGGTGGTACTGGCAGAGAACAGCATTTAAAGGTGCTTGCAGTAGACTTTAAAAGAACTGTGATTCTTGTGTCTAGTTGATTCCGAAGGTCCTTTCTGTGCAGCAACATTAATCGTTCCCTGAGCTACTGCACTGGATGACTAATAATGTCCATATACGACCCCTGTATCTCACATTTTAATGTGACTAGAATGAAAGTGGCTATCTATGTATATTTTGCTCTATTTTCCTCGTTACAGTTCCCATACACACTATATCACAAGAAATCTGGCACAAAGGTGATGGGTAGCATGTGCAAAATGAAGGGGAAAACACAATCGACTAAAATGAGGATGTTTCATGTATTTTCTTCCCTAAAATGTGTTGACAACTTGGAAAAAATTGGGGATGTAAGTTAAAATAGCTCATCCAGGCTGCTGTAATTTGTATGACCACCACTCACCTGTTGATGTCACTGCCCTTGGCAATAGTACAAGGAGTTACAGAGTCTCATGGAGGAATTACTCTTGAACAATTTCTCTGAGCATTAGGCACAGACAGGCTTCTCTCCAACAGGAGGAGTGAATACCTGTCAAAAGTGTTTTACAGCTCTGGTGTTGCCAGCTCATGATTTTAATCACAATTTTTATAATATTTGGTGTTTTTCTTAAAGCCCCAGCTCCTGGAGTCAAGATTATGAGATAGTGTTTCTTTTTTATTTATTTAAAGAAAGGTGCTATCCTTCATGGAGAAAAACTTGAAAGTGTGAACACAAATAGCTCATGAACTAGAAGACAAGTATCTGCCCCCCGCACCCTTCCACAAAAATAAAATGCAATGATTTGAAGCCCAACTTGTGATTTTAGGGGATTTAACTCATGATTTTTGAATGGTTGGATTGGCAATCCCCAGGAAAATTCTACTCTGCTCCCACTCTTGCTGCAACATTCAACGTTGGTAGTTAGAGATTTTTTTGCATCCATTTAATTTTGAGTAGACCCATACTACTTAAAAATACCTCATTTCAAGGGACATCACTCATCTTAATCCCAAAATTCCCAGTGTTCCACACAAATTTGGTATCTCCCTCACTAATGGCTGAAAATTTTTTACATCAGAAATAAAAAATTATGAAACTCAGTTTACAGATGGTAATTTACACAAAACATTTGAATCCCACAAAGCTTTTAAAAGTTTCTTGCATGAATATTTTTGTGCTTCTCTTCATTTGGGATCTTTATCTCATTGTGTCCTACATTTGGGACTTGCCTGTTTTAAAGGTCTGGGTAGAAATAACTTCAGAATTGCACTACTAATTGGTTCAGTAGTTCCTGAGAGAGAGGAGAGAGTTACCTGTAATTTGGAGATCCACGCTTTGCTTTTGTCCCATTATTTCCAGAGGAAGTACAGCATCGGTGGCAGCAACAGAGGGCATTGCAAGGTTAAAACACCCTTCACTCCTCCAATGGTTCAGTGGACTGATTATCCTACTTTGTTTAAACTAATGCAGTGTCCACACACAGCATGACAGTCCTTGTGCACAGTGGTTGGAGATCATTGGGAATTTATCTCTTTAAGTCAGAAAATGGCAATTTGTCAAAACTGAAACTTTTTGTGGGAATGTATCAATTTCAACAGAACTTTCATCAGGAAACATTTCTCAAGGTCCAAATGAATTGTCTGTTCCAAATGAGAGGCTGAGAGAGAGAGAGAGACCAAATCAGAATAACCAACAGTCTGGTGGTTAGGGAAGTCACTTGGGAAGCAAGAGACCTAGATTCAAATCTCTGCTCTGCTTGATTTGGAGAAGGGATTTGATCCCAGGTCTCATCCCAGGGAATGCACCTTCATCACCAAGCTATTGGCTGTTGTTGGAGGGGTCCCTTTCACTTCCTCCTGTTGAAGTTGCTCCACTCTGTATAAATAATTAAATATTCATTTGGAGAGAATGAATATAGCCCAATAGCACTCTTTCTGACAAAAAAATAAAAAACCTGGAAAGGTCTCTGGGTTGTCCTGGTGCAGAATGGAAAATTTTTTTCAAAACCTGGAAAATTTTCATAGGAGGGGAAAGCCATTTCTCACCTAGTTCCAGTTGTGGCACCTATCCCCTCATTTCACGCTGCCCCCTTCCCCCCCCCCCCCCAAGTGGTCCCTTTTTTTTTACATTTCACATTTTGAAGTGTTTCAAACAGCTCTAGTATTATGGCAGTGCACAGAGACCCCAATCAGGATGAAGCCCTAGTGTGCCAGTTGCTGTACAAACACATAAGATGCAGTCCCTGTCCTAAACAGCTTACAATGTAATTCAGACACATCCCAACTGGGTGAAACAAACAATTCAAAGGAAGGGGAAAGATGAAGAAAATAAACAAAAATGGTACCAGCAGCTTTTTAAAAGGAGACCATCAAGGTTGCAAGATTTGAAATTAATGTATCCTGACAGCTATCCCATTTAATAGAAAAAAATATGTATAGCCAAAGAGGAAGAAAGTCAGTAATATTTTATTTTTTTTCTGTATCTTTGGAAAATTTTCAGTTTTCCCTGTAAGACACACACATCCTTCATCCCATCTAGGCAACAAACCTATCTGAGGTATTTCTAAGACATCTATCGCTGCTATCTGTGCATGGAGGACTAAGACAGACCCGGGTCCAAAAGGTAGTACTGAAATGCAAGCAGGGATCTCTGCCTTCACAATGACATTTAAGGGAGGGAGAGTCTTGCTTTCTACACATAGGAAGTCAGGAGGAAATTACTAGACAAATTAGGTGATGGCCAGGTGACAGGGCATACAGAAGTCTCACCCATTTTAAATGGAGAATTGTTGCATTGGTCAGTTATTAACAAAAGTTGTGGCCCTTTGTAACAATACACACACAATTCTAAAGGTACTGCCTATCATTCACAGAAATACGGAACAAGCCAAAGCAGACTTTCAGTCAGTATTAGTGTAATACAATACGAACATACAGTTTTCATAAGCATTAAAGATCATGTACTCATAAAAATTCTCACTTCATGCTGTGATTGGAATACAGACTACTGACCCACATGAAAGAGGAAAGCAGAAATCCTAAAGATGATGATGAAGTATACTGAGTGAGTAAACGTGAACTCATTACTCTCTACACTCGAGATAATAAAACCTCGGATCTGAGCATTCTCAAGTGTGGAATTTCAATGTCCAGATCCAAAAGTTTTCCAAGTTGTATGGTGTTCATTTTTTGTTCTGATTCAACTGTTGTAGAATAGATCTGAGCTGTGAATTTGGAGCTGAATGGAGAATAGTGATTTATATCTGGAATTTTGGTTCCAGTCTATCCATTTTTCAGTTCTGCCTTAGATCTGACCGAAATCGGAGAATAGCCAGTCTCACTACCTTCCAGCACAGGGGACAGAAATCTCACAGAAAGAGCTGATCTGAATGACCAGGAGATTCCAGTGTGGTTGATTCCAAACCCAAACACTGCTAATATATATGGCTTTCCACCTGTAGATCTCAAAACCTGCTTCAAAATGAAAGATAAGCAAGCTAAACTAATTCACACTCTCCAGATAATGAAACTGAGGCATCAGGAGGTGAAGTGACTGCCCAAAGTGACATTCTGTTATTGACAGCAGAGGAGATAGAACCCAAGTCTCCTGACTTGCACTCTAACCATTAGACCATACTGCATCTTTAGCCCTGATTCCAACTCAAATCTGTACCCTGAATCCTCCCCTAATATCAGCTGGGATATGAACACAGATAACTCAAGGTGGTCCTGAAAGGCTAACTCCAGACACTAACCCAAGTCACCACATCTCTATCACTTTGTGAACCAAAACTACAGATCTGAACACTCTTACATTTAATTGAAGGGGTGTCAAAATCCAGAATCAAACATGAAGTTTCCAGCATTAGGGAAACTCATATTTGGTGTCTAGATTTAGCCATTTCTAGAAAGAAGTGTAAGCAAGCAACCTAGAACTGAACCCAGATCCCAGGAGTTTGAGAATATGCCATCTTTTCAGCAATAAGCAAAGGAAAAATGTGTATAGGGGAAACACTACCAAGTGAAATAGAGAAACATGCTTTCTCTAGTGGCTTACTAGTTCCCAAAATGGTTCACTTTTGGGCTGTAGCTGTCTTTGCCAAATTTAAAGGGCAAACCCAAGAAAGGCATATTAAGAAAGAGTTCTAATAGGAGGACAACCTGCAGGAAGTTGTCAAGAAACATATCTCATGGTGTGATAGGATGCTCTACTCATTGATGGACAGCACCTCCTCCTGGCCATTCTGGGAATTAGCTGTGCCATGCCAACACTCTTTCCTGAAGGTGCACTCCATCTCTGTCTCTCTGTGTGTGGCCCCTCTTGCACTTCAGGAGCTGTTGCTTCACTGAGCTTCACGGATTCTTCACTGAGCAGTTTTCCCTTCTGGGGTGGTCTTTCAAAGTCTCCGTCCACAAGCAGTGTCAGGCAGCCTTCATATCTGCTGCCCTGACTACATCACTTCAGAAATGACTCCAGCAGCCTTTATATCCACTGCCCTTAGCAATACCACTGTGCAATGGCTGATAGAAGGAGGTCCAGGTTAAGGTCTGCATTTATACCAACTTTATTGCTTTCTCCCCAGACACCTTTCTACAGTACTCCTTCTCCCACACCACCCTCCATTCTGTTGTTAACCTCCCTCACAGGTGAGTTACCTTCTAATTAGCTCCCTCCATACAGCCTAAATCTCCCCCATTTGTAGCTTAATTGGCTGATTGGGCCCACTTGGCCTAATTCAATTCTTGCAGGGCCACTGAGCGAAGTACACCCCCTTGCCCCTGGATAATGAGCTTCACCTCTGTCATAAAGCTGGTATAACTCCATTGATTACAGTGGAATTACACTGATGTAAAGCTGTTAAGATAGAGCAGAGTCAGGTTCATAACATACCTGCTCCTGATGTCATTCAGATAAAACTCCCATTGACTCCAGTAAGTGCATGAAGACTGCAATATTGGGCCCTGTGGACGTGCCCTGGAACCGGGGAGCAGCGTCCAGGTTTTCCCCTCTCTGGGTCCTCCTCAGAGGGGGACCACCCCTCCCGGCTACCTCTCACCAGGAACAGTCTGGTGCCCTTCTCAGGGCAAGCAGTCTAAGTCGCCAGGCCCTCAGGCAGGGCTGGCCAAGCACGCAGTCTAAGTCGCCAGGCCCTCAGGCAGGGCTGGCCAAGCACGCAGGCCGCTCTCTAGAGCAGTATGGCGGGGAAGGCTTCCTCAAGGTGGGTAGGGAAAGGGGGAGGGGGACGCAGGCCCGCCCATCTCCACTGCGTCCCAGCCCAGGGCCCTGGCAGTGGCAACGGCGTTTGCCACGGGGTCGGCGGGGCTCCGGCCGCAACACACCGCCCGGGTTGCCCCTGACTCAGCCACTAACTTGCGGCTATCCCCGGGCTTCTTCCTCCCTGAAAGACCCGGTATCTGCCTCTTCTGGGTCGCTGGGGCATGGTAGGCCTTGCTAGGCCTTCTTCATCCACAGGCGGCAGCTCAGGCAACTCCATGGGCTCATCCTCGGAGGGCAGCTCTTCCAAGTCCTGTGGCCCCCAGGCCTCGGGCAGGGCCGGTAAGTTCTTGGGGTCCCAGGCTTGGTACTGCTCCGGCGGGTCCGCTTCCGGCTCCCAGGCCCCGGGTGTCTCAGGGGGGTTCTCCTCAGGCTCATAGTCAGCAGGGGGCCCCGATGGGCCTTCTTCCAGCTCCCAGGCCGTGGGGTCCTCCAGTGGACCCTCCTCCAACTCCCAGGCCGTGGGATACTGGGGGGAGGCCTCCACGGATCCCCAGGCTGGGGTTAAGGCCTGCCACTCCTTTTCAGTGTGGCTCCCCAGCCTGGCCTTAGGTAGGAGCTCGGGAGGAGACACATCCTTCTCCTTCAGCCATCTCCCTCTAACTGAGCTCACCGGCCTGACTCTTAAAGGCCTAGCTCTGCCCCCCTGCTTCCGGTCAGGTGGAGTCTCTGGGGCCTTTAAAGGCCTAGACCCGCCCACCTGCTTCCAGTCAGGACTTCCCCTGCAGGAGGGCTCTGTCAGCCAGGGTGGGTCTGGCTCCCTCTCTGGGTCCTCCTAGGAGGGGGACCACCCTTCCCGGCTACAGGCCCCAAGTCTCTTGATTTGAGGAGTGTGTGTTATTCTCAGCTGTGGTTGATTAAAATCCCTTCTGCTTTTGTATGTGTTAAATGCATAGTTACTAAAAATATTCATAGGCATTTTCTTTGTAATTTCACTTCAGTTACAAATTTCACTACAAATTCACCACTGTAATTTTAACAAATGAAGTTCCTAATCCTGCAACGGGCCCCATGCTGATCCAGTTGCAGGACGAAGGTCTCAAGACACTCAGCTAACTTGGTTCTTGTTAGTTTGCGGCTTTTTTGGTTGTCTTTTGGGTTTTAATATAACCCTCCTCAGTGCTCATTAGTTCTAATCATATTGGCCATCTATATTTTATGCAAAGTTAGGCATGCCATCTAGTGGTAGTTTGTTTGAATAATGGCTTGCCTGTCAAAGAAAGGTCTGCTTTCTTAATTAACAGTCTGGTAGGCTGACAACTAAAAAGTATAACTGTTATAATTAATACTGAACAGAGAATTCCCTTTCCAAAACTAGAAAAAATGTGACATTTTCTATAAGAAATTGTGTGAAGAATAGAGAAATATTAATAGTGGGACCAATTACAATGCTCTGATCTTCCACATGGTTTCATGTTGTATTGACTTGGTCAAAATATTTCATCAAAAAGTAATTTAATGAAAACAGCTTTGTTAAAAATAAAACTTTTATTTTTGGAGGGAAACTGCCAACCCAAACCTACAATAATTTCAATTTTTGGTATAAATTTTAGTTTTTCAATTTTAGAATACTGAAATTTAAAAAAATGCTCTTGGAAAATGAATTTTTTTGGTTTTATTTTTTCATTACACATAATAAAGCTTTTGTAGCAGAAATAGCAATAAAAACACATTTATTTTTTGTTTACAGTTTGCAATGGAAAAATAATTGTTATTTTTTGACCAGCTCCAAGTCTTGTCATTTGTTAAACACAAAAGGATTTTGAAAAATTCTATACAAATTAGGGGTTTTTTTTAGTACAATTCAAGTTTTGCCATCATCAGTACAATGGCTGCAAACTATTAGCAATATCAGAGCAGTGACTGGTAGATAGTCTCTGATCTCCAATAACTAATGGAATTCCAGACAGCAGAGTGCAGGGACTGAGTATATTATATATTTATACTGAGATATTATCCAAATGTCCCATTCAAAGAACTTGGGTCTCTACTATGCTAGGAGCAATACATACTTTAAACAAAAAAGTTAGAGACCCTTCCAAAGATCTGATCTGTACATATGATGAAATACAACAGGTGGAAGGATACACAAACAAACATGGAGAATACAAGGTAATAATGAGACAAATACAATTAGTATGATAAGCAGCAGGCACAGTATACCAGCTGCCATAGCCAAAATCTGTCCAGCCTACATTAAATTTCTTTATAACATTTTCAAAAACATCAAAAGTTGGACTTGAAATCCAACAGCTTCCAGGGAAACTGTACGCGTATAAAGAATATATTTCCCTGACATGAAGTACTGTTTGCTGTTGGAGCTATAAGGTTACCGTTCTGCCTGTTTCTTCTTATAAACCAACATTTTTAACCTATTATTTCCAAAATAAATCTAGTCTCAGAAATATAAGGAAAGATCAAATATGGTCACTGAAGTTTTGAGGCTGCACTCTCTTCACTTGGAGGCTAATTAGTGCCCCAGAAGACGCTGATTGGGGTAATGATCTAATCAGGCTAGTGGACAGGGTGTACTGTGTACAATCAAATCAATTTTTGCATTATTTGCTTCTCTATCCTTTATAGTTAATTAGACAAAACAGAGCCCCAATGCTCCAGAGAAACCAGATAAATATACGAGGCTAGGCACAAAAGAAAATAATCTGGAAAGGAAGGGACAGATGAGGCCAGAACACACACAGATTTGCAACTGCCATTTCCTTTAACTAGATGCTTGTTCTGAAGCTCATTAAGACCATCCTGTTCTCATCCCCAGTTGTGTCTTGCTTTTTATACAAGAAATGTAAAATGAAGGAACCACAGGGACACAGTGATGTGCAAATATGTTTCCTAACTATATACCACATGGGGAAGGAAGGGTACTCTTTACCGGAGGCCTGGAGGTCCTGGGGGGCCCAGCCCATGCTGCAACCCCCATTACCATGAGGAAAATTTTTTTATGGCTCATGAGAGTGTATGTATGGGATATACATGAGAGTGAATGTACGTGATTGTGGTATGTGTTTAGAGGGGACCTGCATTACAAGTTTATACTGGGCCCGAAAAAATTATGCTTGGGCCCTGATACACACTGCTGCTCCATCAGATTTCTAAACATATGAAATCACTACTTGCCTTTGGAGTTGACACCTCAGTGGTATTAATAGAGGTCAGAGGAGTTCACACCTCTATGGCTATGTCTACACTATCAGCTAGGTGTGTGTTTCCTCTGCATGTGTCCCTATACTCATGTTAGCTTTCATCCAGCTAGCGCAAATATAAGTAGCAGCATAGTCCCAGTAGTACTAATAGCAGCAGCGGCATGGCTGAGCCATGCCTAATACAAACCCACCTCAAATCAATGGGTATCTACTCAGCGCAGCTCAGCCATGCCTCCACTGGTGCTACCCATTGTATCATGGCTATGCTGCTATTTATACTCATGCTAGTTCGATGAGAACCGGCTCAAGAATGTGGAAACTAGCCAGGGAATCACACCCCTCGCTCACAGTGTAGAGATGGCCGAAAAGCTTTGGTTTCAGGTTGTCTGCACACTGAGGAAGAGAGCATTATATCACTTACTCATTTCATATTAACCAAATTATCTTTGCAAACACAAGGGCTAGAAATGTACTTTAAAAAGCTTCAAACTGAATATGTTATATGGGGTACAATCATACATCAAGCAAACCAGCTGTCTGGTATCCCCGACTTACATGTCTAGATTAGACCCTCTCTAGAGGCAGGCATAAAAGGGGTTAGCTAACCCCCTTCAGCTAGAGGAAAAACTAAAGTTGCTGCTGAGCAAGCTGTGGAGAATTAGTTAATTCATTCCAGGCACACTAAAAGAACAGTGTCTTGCAGTGAGTGAGAATCACTAAGGAGAGTTTTGGCCCTGAAAGAATTAAATATATACTACAACTCAAGCAGAAGTAATGGACTTGATGCATAAATTAATGGGCAAGTTTCTTTATCTGGTGTTATTCAGGAGACCAGGACAGATGATCATAATGGCCCTTTTTGGCCTTGAAATCTATTAATCTATGAACTGGAGGATTCAGCCTTTTATTTTATGTTTTTTCCAATACTAGGTTCAAGGTAAGCATGGGAGTTTTTCAGATGAAATCAGAGAGTGATTGGTTAATGTTAAGAAATAGCCCTGACACTAAAAATGTTTGAGTCATCTATTGTTTCCCTGACTTGTCATGATTTAGATCTCTTTCCTGAAAGATCTCTAACAAGAGGAAATAAGAATTATCTGCAATTCTTTATACATAATGATTATTTCTCGCCATACACTGTGAGACAGCTAAGAATTAGCAGTGATTTATAGATGGCTAAAGTGAAGACCAATTTTCAAACTTGGTTGCCCAAAGTTAGACATCTAAATCCTTTCGTAAACAAGTTGTCCAATTCCCATTCCCTCCTCAAAAAAGAGCTTCAAATTTAGTTAGATATTTATACGTTTCTTTACAAGCCGCAAAAAAGAGTTATTCCCTTTAATGCTTCGGTTGTAAGCCCCTTGAAGCATGGACTATCTTTTTGTTCTGTTTATACAGCACCTACAACAATGGGGTCCTGATCCATAACTGGGGCTCCTATGCATATGGCAATACAAATAATAAACAGCATAATAGATAGAATGCAAGTGACCTGACATCAGCAGATCCTGCATGTGAGTTTCTTTGGGTACGCCTACACTGCAAAACACACACACACACACACACACACTGTGGCAGCGTGTCTCAGACCCTCAGTCAACTGATTCCAGCTCACACTACAGGGCTAAAGATGACAATTGTTCAGGCTGCAGACCAGGCTCTGAAACCCAAGGAGGGGAGTGGGTGTCAGAGCCCAGGCTGCAGCCTGAACAGGAATGTTCTACACTGCTGATTGTATCCTGAATCATGAGCCCCCTAAGCATGAGTCATTTGGCCTGGACTATGAGACTCATTGCCTTTTTGAAGGGCGAGGTGCTCAGCACAGATGTACTCTTGGAAGTCAGAGGTATGCGTGTGCAAAGCACACGCTGTAGCAGTATTTCAAAGCCACGAGATGGCACTGTTTCACTTAAGATTCAATATTCTGCTTCAACGTGCGTAAGGGTACATCTTGAGGAATATTGTATTGTTAAATTAAGGCAGTCTTCTTTAATAAGCTGTTATGTGTACTTGGTCTTTTGCTATTTGTAATATGAATGTCACTGCATGAGGATTCCAGTGGGGTGTATTTTATCACTTGATTTGTTGCTAAAAAACAAGAGATTCAGACCTAGAGCTGGGGGAAATTTTATAACTAGTAATTTATTTGCTCTTGTTCTATTTGGCAGTTGTCTGCTTCTAGATTGACAGTCCAAAATTTCTTCTGAATTCAGAGTCACTCAATTAATAATTTCAGTGAAAACGTCTTGCTCTGCAGCGTATTTGCAGGCAACTGGGGGCACGTATTCCATATGCAAAATCGGAGCTCTTTTGATTGGGTAGAATTCACAGAGCTTGTTTTTGTGTGGAGAAGAATCAAGTTTCCAAGGCTTGTATTTAAAGAGTCTGAAATCACATCACTTTCTGCAATACACACTGTATGTTCTTATGAGTAAGCTTATATTATTTAATGATGGGGGGCACCCCTGAGCCAAAAAGGGTGATAAACCTTACTCAGAAGCCATCTCTTCTATAGGCCCAGTGTATCAGAATGTAGAAGTGTGACTCACCATCTGCATGCCCCCTCTTGGGATGGCTGAATCTTCAGCTAGCACACCTGCTGATAGCCACTCCAGCCCTGTGTGATCTGCCTCTTTTCATTAACTCTCCAGCCAGGTCACTTATAGTCACCCCCATACCAGGGGGACACAAAGTCCAAACAAACAATAATCCATTACCTCAAACCAGGTTCCCTCTCAGTAATCATTCAACCCCTGGTCACAACATCACTTTTTTCCAGCTGCCAATAGGGGAACTCAGCCGCCTCCTCTTCTTTGGGACCCAGCCCAGAGACTTTGCATTGAGCATGCAAGGTCTGTCTGCTCAGGCTTCCTGCTTCTTCCTTGTGGGACTTCCTACATCAACTGTCTGCAGGCCTTCCCAACAGCCCCGTCCTGGGCTCACTATACACGCAATATTCCTGTCAAGCTCCCTTCGGTCTCAGCCTTCACCCTTCCTTCAAGGCAGCAACTGAAAAGATTCCCTTTAGAGTTCTTCAACACTCCCAAACCAAAAATGTAAACTTAAGTGACTTCTGCCCTCCCCAGGCTTAAACTTTAGCCCTTCCCAAGTCTTCCTCAGTACTCTACTCCGTAGCTGAACACCAGCACCAGAGGTCTGCCTCCTCAGAATCTTGCTCTTATTTTGAGACCCACCACAAGAGCTAACTTCCCTCCACTGGCTTTTTCTCAATTCACTTGATTACTATCAAACCATCTTCCAGAGAACAGAAACTCCCTTTCCCGGGTCTCTCCCTTTATGCTCATCGCTTGACCCAGCTCATCCCCCAGCTGGGCATTTAGTTAAGGCTGTTCACTTTCTAGATTCACTAATTGCTCTCTGTCTCTATGTGGGGCATGTACAGACTACTATAGATATCAGGAGCAAAAGATCTCTAGGTCACCTAGTCTATCATATTCTCAATGCATGATTACGCCCTGCAATACATTTTCCAGTGTTTTCTCAGGACTAGTTTCAAATATTCCAGATGCTGCTGCTTCTTCCATCACTTTCCTTTGGAGATTATTTCACAGTCTAATAGATCTCATTGACACTATGTTTTCCCTTTCTTAATTTCGTCATAACTTCTGTCTGTTTCAACCACTTTAACTCCTCTCCTCCTGGTGTTTTAGTATTAGCAACCCCAAGCTTTCAAAAATGATGAGTCAGTCCCCTCAAAATCACGAAGATTGGTTTAAAAATCTTGAAACCTAAAAAAAAAAGTGGGATCCTTTTACTTTTTTTTTCAGCCTTTTTGGTACACTTGGGTCACATTTCCAAGCTTTTCTTTGCAACCAGGAGGCCTAAAAAATTGCTTTAAAAAAGAAGCTGTGGGTCTCAATAAATAAAATGACCCCAGGAGCAAACGCTTTAAGAAAACATCAAATATTGCAAGACTCCCAATACAGTTACAAGAGCTGGCAACACTGTATACAACTGTTATATGTCTGTGACTGTTAGCATTTTCCTCATTTGTCTTTGCTTAGCTAAGCCAAATATATTTAGCTTTTTAACTTGCTCTTTCAGTTACCCTTTGGGAAAAATTTTGGGCCATGGGTGCAATGTATGCAGTTACAAAACCCAACATGGGCATGCACAAGAGCACATTTTGGCTAACTGAGCACCTAACTATCACTGTGCATGGAACTACTCAGTTTTCATGTGCAAATGCCATGTTGCATGCACAGAAATGTTTCCATATGCATTTTTGTCAGAAGAGGCACTGGACCCCAACTGAAAAATTCAGCCCTTTATATGTTGTGACTATGGACCCAGTCCAGAACTCTTTGAATGTAATAGAAGGACTCTGACTTGAATGGGCTCATTTTTATTTAATACTAAAAGCAATGTGATTCTATTGTAGTTGTACTAAGACAAACTTCTCTATTTTGAGCCTCTGTTATTCTGGTCAGGAGAAGGAATTGAAAGATGTTATTCCACAGTTTATTTATAGATGAAGAGCTTTGCACCATCTTAAACTTGCATTTAGCATCAGATATTTTCAGTTTTGAACATGAACAATTAGTAAATGTGTAAGGCATCGGTGTTGGAGTTCATCTGGCAGAAGTCCTAAAAGGGACAAAATGAGCCAGTTTCATTTAGTCTGATTTCCCTTGGATATCTCAGATGGAATCTACAAAGAGACTCAGGCATTGCAATGCTGAACATCACAACGCTTAACTTTTAGGCACCTAGAAAATCACAGAAACAACACTGGCATCCACAAAGCTGAGTTAGGCACCTAGGCTCTTAGCCAATAAATGGGGAGCGATGGCATCTAAGATCATGATTTTAAAAAGCCAGCACAGTAGGTGGGGATCTGCCTAAATTAGCCAATGGGAGATGCGGACAAGTGGGGTCTGCCCAGCCTTTCCCCTTTCACAAGGACAAATGCCCAATCTGGGCTGTGGTGAGGTATGTAGCTCTGCATAGCAATCCATGACAAGAAACCAGCCACCTGGAGTCAGGTTAAATAATTTGTTGTAGGACTCAGGCACACCACACAAAATGACCAAAGGGGGAGGTGGTGCTGTTACCCACCTTATAACTTTTAGCCCAGTGATTAGAAAGAACTCATCTAAGTTGTAGGAGACCCGGTTCAATTCCCTGCTCTCTGTCAGAAGGGAAGAAAGAATTTGAACAGGAGAGTGTTCTGACCACTGAGCCAGGGCACATTCTGATGCATAACTCTCTCAGTCTCTTCCTGTTGATGCTGTTGCACTGTGGATGGCTAATAAAAGAGTGATTGGAGCAGGGGGACTGGATTTTCGGTCTCCCATGTGTGTGCCCTAACCACTGGACTACAGAATCATACTCACACCCCCTAACCCTCTGTGGAGAAATATAACTGTCCTTGGGCCAAAGATAGAGCAAGAGCCTACAAGAGTGTAAGAATGACTCTGTAGTCCAGTGGTTGATGCATATTCAGGTATATTTAACAGCATGTTTTGATTTGCTGGTTTCAATATGGCTGGAAGTACAGATGGCAGCTGTTCACAGATGATGCACAGAGGCCCAGAAACTGCCTTAATCTTGACTGAAGATGAGGGAGTATCCCTCCATATGAATGAGACTTGGCGGGTCGGTTTATTTTACCCCAGAAAAGAACCTTCTGAGGCAAAGCTCTATTGTTCCACTGAGGCCCTGAATTATTGTTTGCTTATCTGATAATGGTAGAAGGAAGTCAAAGGGCATAGGGAAAGGGTGCAATTTAGGCTCCCTACAGGAGTCAGTTCTGGGTTGTAATTAGATAGCAGCACAGCCAAGGTGCTAGGCAGTGTGGGGGTGGAAAAAGGGACCAGGGAGGAAAAGTGCTTGTATTCATTCACTTTCATTCTTCTCTCTTTGCCCATGCTATGCTCTGTGGGCTCCAGGTGAGTCAGACCCCTCAAAGCCTTCATCCCATAGTGAATGTTCCAGAAAGAAATGGCTAAAGCAGTGGAATGTAATTATTGCTTTTATATTTCACTGAACTGAGGGATGAAACTGGAAATCTCATGTGAATGCAACTTTTTTTTACTATGGTTCAGATTTAGAAACTGGAAACATTGCTCTGCTGCCTTTAGAGGCCTTGTCTGCATTGAAAAATGCAAACCTGTAGTCCAGCAACAATGCAGTGCTAGCAATTATGTAAGTGCTAGTGTGATCCGGGCATTGGCGTTTTTACCACTCTATCATGAAAACTTGCTCTGACCAGGGTAGTAAAAACACCAATGCCCTGTCCGCAGTAGCATTCAGCACTACAACAACTGCACATTGCCAGAATAAGGGTATACATTTTTCTGGTGTAGACACACTCTTAATGCAAAGGCATGAAAATTAAGCAGAACTCGGAAGAAGGAGAGGGAGAATAGGGCAAAGAGAGGGGATTAAGAAATCAGGCAATTTTGAAATACCTTGGAAAGCTAATGGGGAATTGAAACTACTGCAGGCTGAAAAGAGTAATAATGCTTAATGTCTTTGTTGAAAATGAATCCTGAATAACAGCGAGGTTTAGGGAAGGTTGCTGTCTCTTTAAATGGAAAGAGCTTGGGACAGGAAGAGTACATTAAAGTACACACACACAAACGAAAAAGGAAACAATGAAGGATCAGAGAAGTGGGGAAAGGGAGAGCATTCTGTGTGGCTGCAAACAGGACAGGGAAGCTTCTCCTTTTAGCACTTTCTTCAGCTTTTACTGTATGACGGGTTTTACTTCGAAGGCTTATCGTGGTGAAGTGCCCTTTCCTAAGAACGAACAAACAGGAAAAAAGAGGGGAACTGTGAATCCATCGAGCCAAAAAAGGGGGAACACTCTATCCTAAAGCAGCTGCTGTTTGGTGAGTGGGGAAAAAATTCCTATTTTTTAACAACTTTGAATTAAGGAAAAAAGAACTGTTTCTCACTAAACAGAAGTTGTTTGTATTTTATGGCTGTGTGTGCAGCAATTACAAACTTAAAAACCCAGATGAGGCTATGTGGAAGCAATGCAGTTTTTACCTTAAAACACTAGATTTATTAGCACCAGGTGTTATGTTGTTTTTCTCTGACTCCAGAGATCCAGGTGTTAATGGCAAATTATTATATTACCTGCATGAAAAGTTGAAATATTTTATTTCAAATCGCCAAGCAGTCTAAGATAATATAATAAACTGAGAAACTACTCTCACCCTATTCTTTTAAAAAATCACATTTGTTACATCAGAAACCACTCACGACATAAGTGTTCTCTTCCTGTATGTTTCAAGGGAGCTTTAAGACAATGGAGCCAAGCTAAGTTGCCAATTGCTGCTTGGGAAGCACTAAGCATCCTCAGTTCTCAATGTCACTGGAAGTTGGGAATGCTCAGTATCTTCCAGATGGTGCTCAGTTCCATGCAGGATTGGGCCCTGGAGCTGATTGAGTAGATGTTAAAGGATTTTGGTGAGGTTTACCTTGTTAAAATCCTGACCCTATTGAAGTCTAGCGGACTTTGCTATTGACTTCAGTGGAGCCAGGATTTCACCCTGTGTTTTTAAAAAGGAAGGGAAGTTAAGGGCCTGATCTTGCAAGCCTATTTATAAAAGAGTTATCTTTAGATTGTGGGGATATTTGCATGAGCCAGGATTATGTGCAGCAATAAGGATGTGGAACACAGGGTTTATAGCAAGCATAGTTGTACTGTAGCTTATTAGGAGGAGGATCAACATTTTCTTGGGATATTGTGAAATGTACAAACAGGATCTCTGAGCAGTCCTAGTGATATCAAAGAACTGCTTTGCACAAGTAAGGGCTGGATTCTAACTGGATTATTGTGTTCTGCATTGTGTGTGTATGAACAGAATGCTCTACTGTCATACGGGACTACATATTCTTACATAATAGCTCCAGTGGAAAAGTAAAAAAAACAAACCAAAAAAACAATACGATATAATATGGGGCAGGTGAAAGCAGAAATGGCACATTTAACTGAAGTTGCATTACACTGGGCAGAGTGGTGCTTCTGTTAGGCTCACAGCAAACACAGGCTCAGATTCTGCAGTAAGATCTTCACGGTTGGATCCTTTCAATTGCACAAAGTCCCACTCAATTTAATGGCACTGTGCTTGGGTTCAAAGGTCCTCCCTCTGCTGCCATATCTGATTAAAGGAGTAGGCCTGTAGGTTGTGTTCTACTTACAGTTGATTTTAAATTATTCCATAATCCAACAATATACAACAACATTTAGCCCTATCACAAGGTGGGATTATGGGAAATGGAAGAATTTAAAAACTCATAATGCAAAATCTATTAATGGTTCATACATTGTATCAATATATTATTAAATGAACCAGTGGTCATAATGAGTCAAGTTCTTCTCCTTTATAGCAGTGTAAAAAAAAGGAGGAATTCCATTGAATTAGAGCCTGTAATAAGATTTATGAGAGCAGATCTTTGGGACTTCAATAGTACTACCCTAGTTTAACTTCAAGCACATCTGTAAGTGTTTGGGATCAGGACATGAAAAGAGGAAACAGATTATTCATCTGGGCTTTCACAGAGCAACAAGGGAAAGAAAGACATTTAAAATGACATTATTGTAGAACAGTCTGGCAAGGGAACACAGGTATAGGTGCTGTACCTGTAACTTAATTTGTTTTTTGAAACAGGCTTGTTCTTTCTGTTGTAAAACAAAACATTGTCTAACATGTTTAAACAAGTTCATTTTCAATATATCTTTTCAAATGGACTAACTGAATACTCTAGAGAAATTGACCATCTACTGTACTCTCAAAAAAGGGATTTTTTTAAAAGAATATTCTCTTGTATAGACAACAAAAGTGAGAAACAGCAGGTGTGCCTAGTCAAGACATCTGGCTTCAGATTACCTAGCTTAATGAAACATTGGAAACAGTAGGTTTAAAATAAATGGGCAAAATTCTGCTCTGAGTTCTATCTATGACTGCATTTAACCCGTGATTCTACAAAGCACGTATGTATTTTACTACATCCCTATTCAGTATGACATATAAACACATGCCTAACTTTAAGTGCACAAGCAATCTGTAACCAGTGGGACTACTTATGTGTTTAAAGTGAGGCAGGTGCTTAAGCACCTTACCGAATCTGGGCCTAAAATCATTCTGCAGGATTTGGTCTGATATACTTTTAAGACCACAAATGTTCTTGCCTCTATTGCTAGTAACATCATAAATTAATCAGATTAAGAATTTTATTTAAAGATAAAAGTTATCACTTCTGCATTTTATTTACCCTTCCCAATGCTTGTAGCTTTGACTATTTAGTTTCACTTTCATTTCTCATCTGTTTTGTGGCAGCTTCTTTTTCTGTCCTCATGCACTAGGACAATGCTGAAATGTTTGGGCTCCAAAAAGGGATGTTTAGAGAACATTGTCAGTTTAAAAGCCATAAACTGTAAATAAATCTCTTATCCATTAGAATATTAAAAATGGAACAATCTTTTTAAAAAATCCACTTTTTTCTTTGCTTTTTATATCTTTTTCCACTTGAACAGAGAAAATTCAGTCAATTTCACTACTGGGTTCTTAAGGTGGGGGTTTCAAAGACTGGAGGGAAGGGTTTATGTTTGTAAAAACACTGTTCTAAGAGTGATATTTGAAATGTTCCAACATTTCAATTGGTGTTAAACTTTATTTAAAAAAACCCTTGTCACAGGGGGACCCCACTTGAAGCACCCTCTAGAGTCAGGTTGCAGCAGAACAGGCACATCCGCTTCAGCATTCCTCCTTCAGAGTCCCAAGTAACACCACACAAGTTTCCTTGACTCGCTAATACCCCACTGGGGCTGGGGGCTGTTACTAAAACATAATTCAAATATTCCATAGCAAAAGCCCCATCCGGTCCATTTCTCACACCCAGTGATATATTGCTTAAAATCCTATGTCCTGTAGTCCATCCCCATAGTACATACCACACTCCAGCATTTTCCACCATACACATGCTCTTCTTCAACCTTCTCCTGTCCTTTTACCACAACAGCCACCCCAGACCTTCTAGCTAAAGTGTAACCCCACTGGTCCCCATAGGAATCCCCCACAGCCTCTCTGCTGGGAGCTCAACCTCCCTAGGGCAGCATCCCTCACTTCCCCTGACCCTCTCACTGGTCCTCTGTGCCCAGCTCTCCAAGCATGGAGATATCACTAGGGAAGCCCCTCTGCTGTTCCCCTGCCTTCCACCTGCTGGCTTAGAATCACAAACATGTGCCTCTAACCTTCAACCTTGGCTCTTTGGCTTGGGAAGATCCACTGACAAGCCCCTCTTACTACTCTCCTACCTTCAGAGGCCCACTAAAGTTTCCATCAGGATCCCTAGCAACTCTCATCTTTCCTGACAGACCATTCAAGGACCTCCTTTTATACAGCCCTGCTGTCCTCTCTTATGCTCCACTTAGGAGGCAGCTAGTGAGTCACAGGTGTACTGGCTTCTTCCTTCTTAAGGGCTAGTACCACTTCATGACCCCCTGATTTTATAAAATTTTAATTTTGGGCCAAGTTTAAATTAACATTTAAAAAAAGACCCACCCCATTTTCACTGAAATTAAAAAAAAATGAGGCCTTTAAACAACAAAAACAAATTTTAAACAAAACCTAGATTTTGGGATATGATTGAATTTAATTTTTTCAACAAAGGAGCAATACTGCATGGGGGAGGAGGGGGATGAAATGTTTTAGGTAATTTAAAATGATAAAATTGTGTTGTAGTGTACATAGCAGCGTAAGTGAGATTACTAGATTATAAACCTGGTTTACTTACAGTAAGTGTTAATGTACACACTTTACGAAAATGATGATAACTTGTACTGCATGTGTTCATTTTTCTTTTGTAGATAGAACAATGAGAGACGCCTTTCCCAGTTGGGCCTGCTTGTCTTGCACCCTGTTGACCTTCTGGCTCTGTGTAATAGCTGCGAAACAATGTAAAATCAGAAATCAAGTGGCTGACTGCAGTCATCTAAAGCTGAAGCAAATTCCTTCAGATCTCCCAATTACTATAACAGCACTGGACATTTCTCATAACCAGCTAAAAATGCTACCACCTGCAAATTTTACAAAGTACAGCCAGCTTGTTTACTTGGATGCAGGATCCAACAGCCTATCTAAACTGCAGCCAGAACTGTGCCAAACCTTGCCCCTGTTAAAAGTTTTGAAGCTGCAACATAATCAGTTGCATGAGCTCACTGACAATGTTTTTGCTTCCTGTTCCAGCCTGACTGAGCTCAATTTAGGGCACAACATAATAGAAATCAAAAGCAATCCTTTCAAAAACCTGAAGGTAAGTTATAGAAATATTGCTCTTCATTTTCTAAAAGGGGAGGTGGGAGGAGAAGAAGTTACTGGATGAAAATCCAATGCATCTCCAGAGGTGGTTTTGGCCCTCATCTAGGAAGGTCCAATACACTTATTGATCAGAACTTAATTTTTTAAATTTTGTCAGCTAATATTAATGTTACTTTTAATCTTTTTTTATTTTTTATCAATTTAAATGTTCACAGCTATGGGAAATTATGAGTGGAGATAAACAATTATTTAATGGTAGTAGATATTGAGATTCAAAAAGTTAAAGCTTTAGAACTTTAACACAAGTTGTCAACATCATATGTCAAAATACAGAAGGTAAATATCCTTAAATCAAACTTCTCACTTTGTCTATCTATAAATTTCAATGATAACTTATGGAAATATTTTTCATTTTGATTTGTGTGTGTACGGTGAAATTGGTGTTTACTGACATTTACCAATAAATAGCTATGCCTTCCAAGCCTAAATATATGCTTCTTCATTCTCTGGAGAAGAAGCAATCTAATTTTACTGGTGAAAAGTTCCAGAGGGGTAGCTGTGTTAGTCTGTATACAGCAAAAACAACGAGAGTCCTGGAGCACCTTAAAGACTAACAAATTTCTGCAAGCAGGACTCTCATTATTTTTCCTAATTTTATTGTTAACTTCTTCCTTGTATTTTCCCAAAGAATGGACCAGATAATGCCCACTGGATTAGAGAAGAATGGGGCCTCTGCCAGTTCTGTGGGGTCCTTCCCTGCATCCCCTTCTTCCTCTTGACCTTATTGAGACCCTGTTGAGAGATCCAGGTCTGTAATGGGGGAAGAGTGGCAAGTTGGCAGGTCTGGAGGATAAATGAGTGAGGTGGAGGCAGAGTTGGAGGTTGCAGATCATTCCCCATTAGGCGCTGTGGAAATGAGAGAAAATAATACAACTTGAGGAAAATGAAAAATCAGATAGTTTAGAAAATATAGAAGGACTTAAAATCTCCGCAATTTACAGCGATTTTTTTTTTTGTCCTTTTTGGCCAGATCTAGTAGGTAGTATGTTTTGTGTGTCAAGTTTCTATATTCCAAGCACACACATTTGTGACTTTCCTTATCAATCTGAGGGGTTAAATTTCTTTCCTTTTTCAGGCCTCTATGAGCTTATGGGGCTTATATGAATTGGTAGCTGCTAGCTGGTAGCCAACACTACCATCCGCTTAGAATTTGTCAGCATTCTTCTGCCTTGGGTGGTACAGCTTGTGAAAGATCAACATCACCAGGGGTGTGCACCAGAATTTACTTTGACCCCTTTTGGAGGGACACATTGTGTGCCCTCACCTGGCCCCAGGAAGAGCTCGCTCTTCCCATCCCGCCCCAGGGAGTTGCTTGTTCTTCCCTCTCTCCCTCCCGCTGCCCTGGGAGGAGCTCCTTCTCCCCATCCCCGCCTGGGAGGAGTTCTATGCCCCCAACGATTATTGGGAGGTCTTGTGCCCCTGCTTGCCCTCCCTTGTGCATGGCCCTGAAAGTAACCACATTTTATTTATCAGTAAACTGATCTCCAGCAGCTCAAGAGAATGTTGTGGTTACCCTGACCAGCTAAGCTTTCTTTTAGCATTTGGGGGATCACCAGAACACAGAATTGCTCTGGCGATGCTCCTGGGATTCCCCCTGTGCTACCTGGTGATTATTCCAGAGTGGGGGGATATATAGTTATTTAGATAAGCAGGTTTTGTGCCTGTAGCCACTTCAGGGCCACAATCTAGCCTTAGCTAATGCTGTGAGATTGGCAAAGTAGCATTATAATTTCCATTTTTTATTTAAGGAAATAGAGGCCCAAAGATATTAACAAGTTTGCCCAAGGTCACAAGTTATTAGAATTCAGGTCTAACTCTGAAGGCCAATGTTTAATGTGGTAAAATACAGTGCCTCCCAATTAAATCACTCCACTTCTCCGTTTGACCACTTTTAAAATTAGGATGGTGATAATACTTCATTAGTAGTCTCAAAAGACTTAGCAAAAGTGGGTAATAATTATTAGCCACATTTTACACATGGGTTCAGTAACACAATAAGCTACAGCCTACTGTGTGGGAGACAAAAGAGCTTATTCTCTGTTTCATTTGATTAATTCAGCACAGGAGAGAGTGGGGAAGGACAAAAATGATTCTAAGCCTTCTTTGTGCTTCCTGCTATTCTGGCTTGGCGGAATAATGTCCTCTTATCCCCCAACTGTAGCATGGGGGGCTGTGTTAAGAGTGAGCATAGGGCTATTTCACCCACTCAGAATCAGTGTGGGAGCTGCATAAAAAGGCCTTCTTAGAGCAACAGAGAATTGGACAAATGGGTAGGTTCTAATCACTGTCTGTTATCATGTTGGTTTGCTGCCTGAGACAAGTCTAAGCCAATGCAGTGCTTCAATGAACTGCTCTGTAAAATGTAGATACTTCCTTACTCCATGGGTATGTTGAAATACAACAAAATAATGTTTACTATGGGTATGTCTACACTGCAGAATGAAGTCGATGTATTTTAAATCGACTTTCACCCACCAAATTTTAGAAGTCGCAGGAGCATGATCACACCATGCTCCTTGCGTCGGGCTCTTGCGTCCCCACTTACCATGCTTGGGTCGACATTCAAAGCAGTGCACTGTGGGTAGCTATCCCATAGTGCGACTTGCCGCAGAGGCTTTTGGGAAGGCTGTTGTCCTCTCATGATGCAACGTATTCCTTCCCCCTCACTTCTTGTCCCAAACAAACTGCAAATGCTTTTTGCGCCATTTTTCTATGCCGCATACACGCCATTGCCAGAGAGGCATGGAGCCCACTCAGCTCTGCACTATCATTGTGAGCATCACAAATACCTCACGGCTTATCCTGCAGTATTTTCAAGGGCAAGACAGGAGCTGCAGCATGGAAAATTGCGATGTTACCGAGGCCACCCTGCTACAAGCCATGGAGCGAAACAATTCCCGTTTGCTGCAGGCTGTCGCACATTCTCTTTAGTCGGTGAAGTTCTGGTCCTGGGAAACAAGCACAAACTGGTGGGATCGCATCATTATGGAGGTGTGGGATGATGATCGGTGGCTGCAGAACTTTCGTATGTGAAAGGCCACTTTCTTTGAACTTTGTGCAGAGCTGTCCCCAGCCCTGAACTGCGAATACTCACTTGAGACCAGCTCTGACAGTGGAGAAGTGAGTGGCCATCGCTCTGTGGAAGCTGGCAACCCCAGACTGCTACCGGTCAGCTGGGAATCAATTCGGAGTTGGTAAATTCACCGTTGGAGCTGCTGTGATGCAAGTGTGCAGGGCCATTACTAACTTCTGCTACGAATGGTAGTGACTTTGAGAAACATTCAGGACATAGTGGATGGGTTTGCTGCAATGGGGTTCCCAGATTGTGGGGGGCAATAGATGGCACGCATATCCCTATCCTATCACCTGACCATCTTGCAACAGAGTACATACATCGGAAGGGATACTTCTCAATGGTATTGCAGGCCTTTGTGGATCACAAGGGACGTTTCACCGACATCTATGTGGGGTGGTCTGGAAAGGTGCATAACTCGCGCATTTTTAGGAACTCAGGTCTGTTCAAAAAGTTGCAGTCGGGCACTTTCTTCACTGACCAAAAAATCAATATTGGGGATTTTGAAATGCCAGTAGTGATCCTGGGGGATCCTGCCTACCCCTTGCTCCCTTGACTAATGAAGCCCTACACTGGGCACCTGGACAGTAAGAAGGAGCATTTCAATAGCAGGCTCAGCAAGTGCAGAATGGTGGTGGAATGCACATTTGGGTGTTTAAAAGCCAGATGGAGAAGTCTACTCACTATGTTTGACATTAATGAAAAGAACATCCCAGTAGTTATATCTGCATGCTGTGTGCTCCCTTTGTGAAACAAAGGGAGAAAAGTTCCTGCAAGGTTGGGCTGTGGAGGCTGATAGGCTGACTGCCAATTTTGAGTAGTCAGATTCCAACGCTATGCTCAGAGCCAACTGCGGAGTGTTTCGCCTATGGGAAGTTTTGAAAATCTGGTTTCGCGATGAACCTCAGTAATGTATGTCTTTGCTGCACGTTTCTTTCCTATCCCTCACCCTTGCATCATTGGCCCCCTCCCCTTTTTCCCTGCCCAAGCTATGAATGAATAAAGACAGATGTTTTTTAAAGCTGCAAAGTTTTATTTGTAACCTGTTTCAGTGGGGGAAAAGCAAGATAAGTTAACATTGTAAAGTGTCACTGTGCAAGCAACAGTGATTGCGTGAAGTTCTTAAAGGGGCCATCACGTCTTTCTGCTCGCCTCCACTGGCATGGAGTGCAGCATGTACTGCACCCTGCTCAGCCTCCTCCTAGAGTGCTTGTGGGTGGAGGATGTTAAGAAACTAGTTGTCAGTTGAGCATTTTGGAGGGGCTGCAGAAGGAGTCTGTCCTGCTGCTGCTCTTCCTGGAGCTCTACCAGACACCTTGGCATGTCGGACTGATCCCTCATAATACACAACATCGCCTGTTGCATTGCACGCTCCTGCTCCTGTGCTGATCTTCTGTGTTCATGTCCATGTCTAGTTTTTCAGACAAGGATATCCTCCAGGCTCTGAGCTCTGTGTTCATTTGTTCGCTGAACATGTCATCCCAGGGGTTTTTTTTTCCGCTTCCTAATCTGGGAAAGTCTTTCGGCAGGAGTTCTGCAAGGTGGGCTGAAGGCCGAGGTGTTGACTGTAAGAAAGGCAAAGCACAAAGTTGCCATTGTTAGCTGATCCAAAGTAGTGAAAGAAATGTTACAATGTAAAAAGAACTCCCCTTCATGTTCACAAGGCCAAGCCAGACCCACATTCCAATCTGTACATATCGGACGGGTCGGAGTGGTGTTCCAGACATGGTAAGCAAGGGGCCTTTGCATCCATTATAGAGAGGTCTCATTAGCACTAAAATCCACATGTAAGCAAGGAGAGGCATCACTGGGTTCCCCTTTAACATCCCAAGGAGCAGTTTGGGAGGAGGTAGGCAAAACAGGTTAGAGGATGCTCTGAGTGAAGTGTAACAGCAGAAAACATAGGGCAACCAGCATCCCGACCCATAATGCCAATGGCATTAACACCATGATTAAGAATTGTCTTGTGTAGGCGCTCAGAGACACCATCCATGGCAGGGGAATAAGACACAGTGACTACATTGCTCGGGTATTATAAACTTGCGCCATCTTGCCTAGGTGAGCATATGTGATATCAGTCTCCTGATGGTAACGCAGACAGATAGGGAAGATTTGTTGCAGGCATCGGTGTACAGGCCTGGCCCTTATGCTGCTATGCTGTGTTCCGCGATGATGCCTGCTCATTTATTAGGAGATTAGTGCGGTAAAGTTTACTACCGTGGTGGAAGAAATAAGGCTGCCCTCACCAGAAACTTTCTGCAAAGATTACCTATGTGAAAGTTTTCTCGAGATATCCACGGAGGATTCTCAGGACATACCTGTGCACATAAATAGTTTGTTTCAGGGGTAACCCTCTGCTGAAGTTTACCAATACCCAGGAAGCCCATCCCCTCAAAAACACAAACTCCTTTTAAGAAGCTGGACTGGGGATATAACCACAAAAATTAGGTTTGCCACACACACTCACCAGATGTGATTTCCCCGGCATCTTGATCAGTCCCACTGTCCTGTGTGTGGCTGGGCTGCTCTGGGGTAACAAACAGGTCCTGGCTCTCAGAGAGAATGGATACTCCATTCTCCTGCACCCTGCTCTCCTCATCCTCCTCTTCCTCATGCACAGAGTCCTCCTCATTCATCCTGGACTGGGATTTTTCAGAGGTATCGATGCTCCGTGGTGGCACAGTGGTGGGGTCACCTCAGAGAATTGCATGCAGCTCCTCATAAAAGCAGCACGTCTTCAGTGACAAGCCAAAATGACTGTTCACCTCCCTAGCTTTCTGATACATGTGCCACAGCTCTTTGATTTTAACACGGCACTGCTGAGCATCCCTATTGTGGCCCTTCTCCACCATACCATGCAATATCTTCTTGTAGATATCCAAATTTCTTTTGCTGGCTTGGAGCTGAGCCAGAACAGACTCTTCATCCCACAGACTGATGAGATCCAAGACCTCGGGTTGACTCCATGCTGGAGCATGTTTGGGTCATGCAGTCGCCATGAGCGGTTCAGCTACAAAGCTCTCTCCATGCTGACCAAATCGGAAATGGGAATTCAAAATTTCCCGAGGCTTGAAGGGAGGAACTATTTCCTGTTTACATGGCCACGGTGCAGCAGAGTGCGAATGTCCAGAGCGGTCACAACAGAGCATTATGGGATACCACCCAGAGGCCAATGGCATCGATTTACGTTGAGCTTTGCCTACATTGACGCAAATTCAACCCATGGCATTTGACTTCAGTGTTATGCCACTTGCAGAGGTGGTTTTATTAAGTCAAATTTTACCGCAATTTAGGTCGGCAGAACTGACGTGCCAGTGGAGATGCATATTTAAGGAGGTTGACGTAAGCGGCATTATGTCAACCTCCATTGCCAGTGTAGAGCGGGCCTAAAGTACAAAGTATTAAGGCCAGTCAGAGGGAGTAGTGAGACTAGAATTCAAGCCCTGAGCTAACCGTTTGCTGCCCCATAGGCTTTGGGACCTTTTGGTGGGAAGAGGAGTTTAAGATAAGCAGCTTGCTTTTTACCATATGTCATGGCAGGTGAAGATCACCCCAGTTGTTGAGGCTGGAGGTAGCTCGCTAGTTCCTTTTCCCTGTGTGAGATGTCAGGGTGCTTTCTCCTGCAGGAGACTGGGGATTGGGAGCCTGTTGCCATGTTAGCTCAAGGATTCCCATAATGAGCAACATCTGATGTAGACCGACTATTGTCTTCCAATGTATGTGTTATTTCCCTGTTGCAATTTTTGTTCTATTGTTCTTCTAATTGTGGTCATGTGACCAATTTTTAACCTGTCAGGCTGGCTAAAATAATTCCAAAGGTATCTAACTTGTTACTGTATTTTAACCTGTGTTCCCTCCCAGAATTTGAACATATTGGATGTATCTCATAATGGTTTGCTATCTACAAAATTAGGATCCCAGCAACAGTTGGAGAACCTTCATGAGCTTGTGCTGTCAGAGAATCAAATCACTGAGTTAAAAAAGGAAGAACTAGATTTTCTTAGCAACACTTCCTTAAAGAGGCTTGACTTATCATCTAACCCACTGAAAGAGGTAAGAAACATCGGCCCACATCTTTGGCCGGTATAAATCGAGGTAGTTCTGTTGAATCCAATGGAGGTACAGTGATTTACACTAGTTGAGGATCTGGCCCATAATTTTTATATTTTGCAATCACTGGTAAAAGAATAGTATTGATTCTGGACAGAGGTAATATTGTTTTGTTGTGATCAAATATACATTACTGTATTCTTAATATTGTCATGTAGTTTATTACATAGATGAAGTAAGATTTCTGATGCACTTAACTACTCATTTCCTTTTGTGTAAGTGTTTGAGATTTGTAACTGATGCAATATTGTTATCGCTCAATCTTAACTAGTAGTAAAGGCCATGATCCTGCTTCCTCTGAAATAAATGGGAGCTGGACTGGGCTCAAATTAGATTACAAGTAGCAACCAAAAGTACATCTACACTGCGTTTTAAAACCTGCAGCAGTGAGTCCCAGAGCAAAGGTCTACAGACTTCAGGCTCCTGGGGCTCATGCTGCGGTGCTGAAAACAGCTATGTGTGGCTAAAAGGTTCAAACTCTGCAGGTGGGGTGGGGGCAGGCTTCAGAGCTTGAGCTCCAGTCCAAGCTTCTGCACTGCTGTTTTTAGTGCCATAGCTTGAGCCCCATGAGCTTGAGTCTATATATACCCGGATTCTGAAATATGCTGCTGTGGATTTAGTTCAGTGTAATGTTTAGTTCAGTGTAATTTAGTTCAGTGTAATTTAGTTCAGTGTAATGTAGTTCAGTGCTGCTGTGTAATGTAGTTCAGTGGTTTTCAACCTGTGGTCCATGCACCCCTTGTCGGCTGCAGACTATGTCCTAAGATTTCCAAAGGGGTCAGCACCTCCATTCGAAATTTTTTAGGGATCCGCAAATGAAAAAAGGTTGAAAACTCTTGGTGTAGACATATCCTGAGAGAACACATTCACCAATAGTAGTTAGAGTAGATAAGCAGCAACATTAATGTAACATGAGCACTCAAAATAGCCATTACATCCCTTTCCCCCAAACTTAAAGATGTCTGCCAGGGAAATGCAACAAAATACTAAAAGAACAAAAAAATGAATGTGCTAATCTCTTTTCCACCAATATTGTCTGTCTTTTTTCCATGTTTCTCTCTTGTTTTTTCTTGAAAAGAAGGTTCAGTTTCCCCCTCCCTCTTCCTCTTTTGCATATGTTCTCTGCTGTGCACTCCCTTTGCTCTCTTGCATTATATTTCTTCCCCTTTACGCTTCCTTTGTTCACTGTCACCTGCTTTTCTTCTTTCTGACCTGCCCACTTCTGTTTTTCTCTTTCTTGTCTTCCTTTCTCCTCTCTCCTGCATATTTCTTTCCCCATCCCATGGCATCTTTACTAGCAACCCCACCTCTCTGACTTTTTAACTGAAGTTCCAATGGCTGTGGTTATTAATGCATTATGCTAGAGATACCAACATCTGGATCTTATGCCCAGTTCAGTCATAAACAGTCCTTTGGTATCTTGGACAGACTAATCAGTCTGTCGCTTCATTCCCTAACCTTTACCTAGCTCACAGAGCTAGTGTTAAGCTAACTTCATTCATGTATGTGAAGTGCTCAGATACTATGAAAATGAACACAGTAGAAAAGCATACAAATAGATGAAAAAAGTGGATGTCCTTTCTCCAAGTCTTCTGCCTGCATGCTATTTTATGTGCTACACATGCATACTCCAATCAAAGCAGCATTAAAATATGGTTCTGTTCTGAAAAGTGATTGCAAAAATGGCATTGTAGAATTCTGAATTTGTCTCACTGACTTGCAGGATAAGTGTACTCATTTCACAAGTAAATTGGTGTTGGGGTTTTTGTTGTTTTGTCCCCATCCCTCCCTCCCCACAAAGATCAGTTCTGCAAACACAATGTGGGATCTGAAAGTCAAACTGAGTTCTTTCTGTCTCATGTATTTGAATTATGGCATAAGCTGAGTACTTGTGCCTATCACTACTCAAGTCTTGTAACAAATCAAGAAGAGGGACAAATACTCTGATTTGTACCTGCCATTCATTTTGTAGAAGCAAATGTATGGGATGTAATTTCATGAGTGCATATTGTACCCTCAAAAAGGAGATTGGGCTCATCTTGGCTGTTATTGTAGGCCTAAATACTTTTTTTTGGGTGTGCCAAAGTGTATCCATGTCCCTTTCATTTAGTGTCACATTGACACTTTTTGATAATAAATCAGTAAATATGACCTCAAAAGGAAATACATGGCAGGGAGATTTGTTATATGTATTTCTAAGTTACCCCTAAAAATTCAGAGTTACATGGGAATTAAACACAGAATTCCAATTAACTGTCATTTCTCTAATGAAAATACCTATTTTATTTTACAGTACTGATGCAAAATATTTAATTTCAGTGGCATTACTACAGTGTTTTGGACCATTATTATAGAAATATATAAAAATATCACACATTTTAAAACAAAGTTTGGTTAAGTCATGTGGAATTTAGTGAAAATCTAGGAGTTAATTTAAATTGTGTGCTTGGTCTATGGTAGTGATTTAAAGAACTTTCCAGGTTTTGGCTTTGTGGAACAACTTTCTTAAGTGATTTTTCTTGTAAAGTCAAAATAATTAATTTTTTCCCTTCTAGTTTCATCCAGGCTGTTTACATGCGATTGGAAATCTGTATAGTCTTGTGTTGAACAACGCTGAGTTTGGTGAAAATCGCACAGAGAAACTTTGCTCAGAATTATCAGGCACAAAAATTCAGAATCTCTCACTGAGCCAGGTCCAGCTTTCATGTATTCGCAAGTCAACCTTCCGGGGACTGCAAACAACAAACCTCACAGCTTTAAACCTCTCCAAAAATTCTTTGTCCATGATAGAAGATGACTCTCTTGCTTGGCTTTCAAACTTAGAGATTTTAAATCTAGAGGAGAACAAGATTGATCACTTATCTTCTCATTCACTGTCTGGATTGTCCAATCTTAAATATTTGAATATGAGAAGATCACATATCAGAAAAATTGATGATTCCTCCTTTGGTTGGCTAAGCCATTTAGAGTATCTTCTTATAGATGGTAATAGTTTTCAAGAAATTACTCCTAATATGTTCACAGGCTTGGACAATCTGAAATATTTGAGTCTATGTAACTGGATCAATAGCTTACATATAGTAACTAATAAAACGTTTTCATCACTTGCTAATTCTACTCTGCAGTTTCTTAATCTTACAAAAAGTAGAATCACAAAAATAGAAAGTGGAGCATTTTCTTGGTTGGGACACTTAAAAATTCTTGATTTGGGACTCAATGAAATAAACCAGGTGCTCACAGGTCATGAGTTTAAAGGTCTCCAAAATATTGAGGATATCTACCTTTCCTACAACAAACAGTTGACTTTGACAAGTGAATCATTTGCTTTTGTTCCAAGCCTTAGAAAACTGATGCTACGGAAGGTAGCTTGTAGCAATCTGGACCTCTCTCCTTCTCCTTTTCATCCTCTACAGAATCTGACCATCCTGGATATCAGCAACAACAATCTAGCTAATGTAAAAGATGATTTGTTTGATGGACTACACAAACTTGAAATTCTGGATTTGCAACATAATAATTTGGCTCGACTTTGGAAACATGCCAATCCAGGTGGCCCTGTCCTTTTTTTAAGAGATCTTCTTAACCTGCATATAATTAATTTAAAGTCTAATGGCTTTGATGAGATTCCAGTACATGTTTTCAAGGGTTTATTTCAAATAAGAAGCCTGGATTTAGGATCAAATAATTTGAACTTGCTTCCAGCATCTTTGTTTGATGACCAGAGATCTCTAAATTCATTGATCCTTCAGAAAAATCTTATAACATCTGTTGAAGAAAACGTGTTTGGGACAGTTTTCAAGAACCTGAGAGAACTAGAGATGGATTTCAATCCATTTGACTGCACCTGTGAAAGTATCTCCTGGTTTGTTAATTGGCTTAATGTGACCCAAACAAACATATCTGGATTAGATACCCATTACCTTTGCAACACTCCACCTAAATATCATAGTAGTCTGGTGATGAATTTTGACATTTCAGCCTGCAAAGATAGCGCTCCTTTTAAAGTACTGTATATAATAAGCACCACTGTGACAATACTCCTCATCTTTATTGTCATTCTCATCAATTTTGAAGGCTGGAGGATAGCATTTTACTGGAATGTGTCAGTAAATCGAGTACTGGGTTTTACAGAAATAGATAGGCAACAGGAAGAGTTTGATTATGATGCCTACATTATTCATGCAAGAAGGGACAGGCATTGGGTGTCCAAGAACTTCATTCCTCTGGAAAAAAATGATCAGTCTCAAATTAGGTTTTGTTTAGAAGAACGAGACTTTGAAGCAGGCATATCTGAATTTGAAGCCACTATTAATAGTATAAAAAGAAGTCGGAAGATCATCTTTGTTGTCACTGAACATCTCTTAAAAGATCGCTGGTGCAAAATGTGAGTATAGCAAATGCTGTGTGCATACGTGTGTGTGACTAACACTTGCTCAGCAGATCTTTAATACAGTCATTTCTAAAACAGTGGTCTACTTTTTTGAAAACAGAAAGTACAGGGCAAATTATACATTGTGGCATGAGTGTAAATGTGGGGTAATTGCTCTGAAGTTTAATGGAGATACTACAGATGTACACCAGTGTAACTGAAAGGAGAATTTAGCTCATAATCTACCTGCTTGTCTAGTCAATCAAACCATCATTGTCCTTCAGATTATCTTCCCTAAAAATAGATGTTTGAGACAAGACAGTGAAATTGTTAACATACAAAGATCATTTTGAGCCAGGGCCTTACCACTGCCAGTTTGTGTGGCTGACACAAAGAAGAAGACTATATACTAAAGTGAGCCTAATATTGAGACAGTTGACTTGGGTTAATTTCGTGGAGGGCTGATTATTTTTTTTATGTTAAGTTAAGAAATGAGTGATTTATTTACATAATACCAGTATTATCACAAAAGTTAAATGTTGAAAACTAAATACAAATTAAAGCCCCAATCCTGCACTGATCTTTGGGGGATTATCGCAGAAAATTATCTGATGTCAGTTATCCCAACATAAATCAGCAGATTCAATAATTCATAGGCTCTGTGTAAATATATACCATGTGCTTCTAATTGCCTTATTTTTTGCTTAAGGTTCAAGGTATACCACGCTCTACAGCAAGCTATTGAGCAAAGTCGGGATTCCATCATACTGATCTTTCTTCATGACATTCCAGATTACAAACTGAATCATACACTTTGCTTGCGAAGAGGAATGTTCAAATCTCGCTGCATCTTAGATTGGCCAGCTCAGAAAGAACGGGTCAATGCATTTCATCAGCAATTAAAAATGGCACTTAAATCTAGCAGCAACATACATTGAATATCTAAAGTATAAGATTGAATTGTTGTGACTGACTAAATCACAGTAGTCCTTGTGGGAAAAAAATTAAACCAATCCACAGGAACTCCTCTGTATTTTTCCTATTATGTTTTTTTTTAATTGGTAATTGTTCAAATATGTGTTCCTATCCTTCATATTTTGTTTCACCTATTCATAAAATGGTCATGATGGACACAAAAAAATAGGACTGACAACGCTTTCAATCTGTGATCATAAAGAATCAGCCTATTTAAAATATAGCAGAAATAGAGAGAGTGAAGAGATGGGTGGAGAGAATGATTAGCAACATGGTAAGCTTCCATATGAAGGGATGTTGAAAAGACTAGGACTGTTTAGTTTAGAGAGGAAATGAATAAGAGGGAGAGAATGTGGTACAGGAATACAAAGTTATAAATGCTAGAGAGGGTGTAGACTGGGCACCTCTGTTCACATTCATCATATAAAAATGAGAGGAAAATGGAATTAAAAGGTATAAAATTCAAAACTGATAAAAGGAAACATTTTTGCACATGAACCACAGTTAGCCTGGGGATTTCATTGAGCCAAGATCTTTTTGAAGCCAAGATTTTAGCAAGATTCTGAAATGAATTTTCATAAGAGTATATGCCTGGACATGTAGATCTCATTTTTTAAATTCCTTCAATGGTGCAAAGGAGCTGTGTGAAGGCCCTCTGGATTAAGGTGAATTTCAAGCAAGGTAAGAGGATCCAGAACCTCTCTCCTGCTTCTTAATTCTAATAGTCTTCTATCTAGATGCCTCCCCTCTAAAATATCTTGAATTTAGGGCATTCACAAATGAAATGTTCTAGTATTCAATAAATTAAAGAACTGTAAATTGATATTTCTAGTCGTTAATTTTTTTCAAAGGGGAGATGCAATCTGATAAATATTGCTTCATATCAGATGCAAAAATGTACGTTGGATAATAACTGGGCAAAAGGACCATATCTTACAAGGTGCTAAAGTACCCTCAACTCCCATTAAATTCAATACATTGCATGGTTGGTACCTAGATGCCACAGCTACTGTACATAGTTCTCATTTCTGCATTATGATTACACAGAACATTTTGTATATAAAACCAATAATATTAGGGAAGAAGGGACATCCTGGCCATTTTGTGGGCATTTTCTTATAGTCATTACCCACAGTGCTTATTTTTGGTTCAATTCAGTAGGAGCAGATTTGGGTCAAAGAAATGAAAAGTACTTTGTTTTAGTCTTGTGCATTTGTATCATGTATGCATGCTTCTCTTGTTTAGCATGTATTTTTAATGTCTTTTACATGCTATGTACTTTTTTCTTTTTAGTTCCACCTTTAGTTTTTCACTTAAAACAAGTTGTTCAAATAAAAAATGCATACTGGTGCCTTGTGTTTGGTAAACAGAACAATTAATACAGAGAGGGAAAATGAGAGTTTTAACACTGACTTGACCAGAGCACACTCACAACTACCCATAGGACTGAATTTGATGATGGAACTAGGATATTGCTCTGACAATACCAAACATTGAGGGCCTAATTCCCTACTCCCTGTACTCGGCTACCATTCTGAGCTAGTGAAGTCTCACATTCATTTGACACAGGTATAAATGACTATACAAACTGCCAGGCAGTGAAGAATCAGCCCCTAAAGCGTTTAAACCCTTTTAGAGACAAATTTTCCTCCTCCTATAATGGAAGGCTCCCTAAACAGCGAAATTGGTATGGTACCACTGCTTGGGTGCCTAGACCATGGAAGTCTATGCAAGGGGTATCTAGGTTCTGTGGTGCTAGGAGTCCAGCTTCCTAGGCATGTGGGGAGGATTCTTTCTACATCAGTCCCCAATGATATCACTGATATACAGCCTGCTATTTGCATTGTGCACTGAGTTGGGCTTTTGTGATTTTGTACAGACATAATTACATGCTATTCAAAATACAGTATGTCTCTTTAAGATATCTATTTACCTAGAAATCTATTGCTAAAACATAGGAAAATTCTTGTTCATTATATCAGTGAAAGAAAACCATAACATCCTGACTTGCATGACATTGTACATGCACATAAATCTTAGTGGCAATGAAGGGAGCAGTCAGCTGGTGTCTGCTCCCCTTCTCCAGCTACCAGCTTGCATCAAATGGCGGCTAAAAATACATTCCTACTTTTCCTTTTCAAATATGCAATTTCTGTTGTTGCCACAGGGAAATTAAGGGCTATGGCTAGCAAAGGAGGTGGCTTGTATGATAGCCAATTATAGAGGAGGTAGTTCACAATCTTTCTATTGAGATTTGATGCATATTATAATAGAAAAAACCTCTGGGAATCCCTGAACTAAGGAACAGGCTATGGTTAAAATATGTAGACCTTATGTTTGATTTTTAACTATTTTTCTCCTTGTAGTTTTTTAAATATCTATTTTTATTGGCAAACTGTTGCAAACTGGAGCTTTGTAAATTCTCATGGTTTTACAATTAACATTGAGATGCATTTTATTCAGCCCTGAATTATATATTCAGCTCACTTGGGTTTTCCTACTTCAATGAAAACTGCTTGTTCTAATATGCATATAACTCTATAAGCAAGATAAGAAATAGGTGCTGTTTCCTGTAAGCAGCTAAATAGACTACCTACCAGAAATCAATATGAATGAATGAGAATGAAAACTCCCCACCTACCATGCTATTTTACCAATATTATTATTAGTTCTTAGCATTCCTAAACAATATCTATAACTACCCACTTGAGGCTCAGCAGGCCTATCCCATAAATTAGAAATAGAATAATAGAAGATTAGAGTTGAAAGAGACCTCAGGAGGTCATCTAATCCAACCCCCTGCTCCAAGCAGGACCAACCCCAACTAAATCATCCCAACCAGGGCTTTATCAAGCCAGGCTTTAAAAACCTCTAAGAATGGAAATTCTACTACTTTCCTAGGTAACCCATTCCAGTACTTCACCACCCTCCTAATGAAAAAGTTTTTACTAGTATCCTAGTATCCAGCCTAGACCTCCCCGACTACACCTTGAGACCATTGCTCCTTGTTCCATCATTTTTCATCACTGAGAACAGCCTAGCTCCATCCTCTTTGGAACCCCCCTTCAGGGAGTTGAAGGCTGCTATCAAATCCACCCCCACTCTTCTCTACTACAGACTAAATAAGCCTAGTTCCCTCAGCCTCTCCTCATAAATCATGGGCTCCAGCCCCCTAATTATTTCCGTTGCCCTCCACTGGACTCTTTCCAATTTGTCCACATCCTTTCTATAGTGGGGGGGCCCAAAGCTAAACACAATACTCCAAATGTGGCCTTACCAGTGCCTATTAGAGTGGAATAATCACTTCCCTCGATCTGCTGGCAATGCTCCTACTAATGCAGCACTATATGCTGTTAGCCTTCTTGGCAACGAGGGCATACTGTGGACTCATATTCAGCTTCTTGTCCACTGTAACCCTCAGGTCCTTTTCTGCAGAACTACTGCCCAGCTAGTCAGTCCCAAGTCTGTAGCAGTGCATGAGATTCTTCTGTCCTAAGTGCAGGACTCTGTGCTTGTCCTTGTTGAATCTCATCAGCTTTCTTTTGGCCCAATCCTCCAATTTGTCTAGGTCACTCTGTATCTTATCCCTGCCCTCCAGTGTATCTACCCCTTCCCCAGCTTAGTGTCATCTGCAATATACAAATATAGAAATGAAGGCGTCTCATATTTATCCACTAAACCCTCAGCCCATCCCTTCTTCAATAACCTGAGAGAACCGATTGGTTGTGCAGACTTCCCAAATACAGGGTCTGGTGAACCAAAGGGAAAATGGGTCCCAAAGTGCAGGACCTCTTTCAGAGAACACCCTGATGGCAGGGTGCTGAGGGTGCTAAAATATGAGTGTTCATGCTTATCTCTACAATGGCTTACGGCAAGGGAAGAGAAGTTGTTTCTCAGGTAACTGTGGCCCAAACTATTTATGGCTTTATAAGTTAAAACCAATACCTAGTATTTCACCTAGAAGATTATAGTGAGCCAGCGAAGATCTTGGACTACTATTTAATATGCTACCAAGGTGCAGCTTCACTGAATAAGTGGCCCACCACACTGTGCACTAGCTTCAGCTTCTGAATGGTCCCAAGGTAGCATCCCGTACAGCATATTACAGCAATCTAATCTTGAAGTGACAAAGGCATGGATAGATGCATCAGAGAGGAAAGGCTGCATTCTTCTCATCAGACTCAGACGGAAAAAGTGCCCCTGGCTGCAACCACTGTCCAGACATCCAAGAGCAGCTCAGGATTTAGCAATGCCTTTAAGTAGTCCACCTCTTTTACAAATGATGGTCACAATCCCTCAGTGAGGGGTGCTCATAGAAGCTCCACCAACCCATATGGCTGTTTCCCCAAGATCACCATCCTATTTGCGCCTTGTCGGGATTAAATCACAGCCAGGTCCCTCTCATCCACATCCTAAATTCACCCTAGATGTTGCTTAATTCACTGGGTAATTTATGCTCAGCTGGGTCACTCATGACTGAGACATAGAGCTAGGTGAATGCATTGCGGCCTATATCATATAGCAAGAATAACTCAATACTGAACTATATGCTTACTCAGCATGCACAAAATAATTATGCTAGTAACCTCTGCAGGAAACTCATCATAAATATTCTCCTGAGAGTCATTCATGGGCAAAACAAGCTCCCAAAGCAAGCACAAGGAAGGATATTTTCTCATGTTCATAATTAATAATTTCTATTGATTAATCTTCTTGGTTGAACCTCCTCCCACTCTGATACCAAAATGTATATAAATATAAATTGTTTGTCTTGAGTGAACTGTCAAATGTTCTGTGGGAAGCACTGCTGCTATTCTATTTGATCTCAACATAGATTTAGGATTTTGAAAGGTTTTTTTAATTCATGAGTCAAAGCCACATTTGATTTTGTAACTGAAGTATGACAAACTTTTTCTCTCATCTGTAATATGAATATCTTTTCTATTTGAAAAATAACGCAGTATAAGTATTTGAGCACACTAGTGGAGTCAATTAAACCTCAGCATTACTCTGAAAATAGACTATAAATATAGCTCCTTTTTACTTTGCAGGTATGTGTATATATTCAGAATAATATCTATTTAGTTTAGGGACTAAAATAGGGGTTTTGTTTTACTCCTGGAGATCAACAAAACTAAGAGTTAACTGAGTTATATTTCTTCTTGTGAATCAAAACAATTGTTTACCAAATTGCAGTTACAAGGCCCATCGGTTACATCTGTACAAACTAAATGAAGGCAGAGGTTGGACGGGCTGCTGTGGCATAAATCTGAAGACAATGGGGGCTGCACAGGTGTGACCGAGGGCATAATTTCATCACTATTACCTTAATTACTGATGAAACATGAAAAGGAAGAAATCCAGGATAGGTGATTTTTGAAGATCAGCAGAAATACTAATTTGTATTGCCTATGTAAGCATTTTATTAATATTGTAGCTAAAAACTATAAAGCTGTAGATGGGAGTGGGCAGAAAAATCTTAAAAGTAAATTAACTACACAGTTGTTTGTTCTATTGACTTTTGTTTGCGATGTCTTTCTTTTGATCCATAATCTCTTTTTTTTCCTCTTTGGCAAAAGGAAGGGAAGAGTTATAAAGAAATTTGATAGAATACGACAATTTAACTATGTGTATATTGAACTCATTGGTTCTGCTTTAATTGCAGGACTTTTAGCATATGGATAGAATCCAAACAAATACGGGTTAGCTGGCTTCAGAAAAGCATCCAGGCTCAAATCCTCAAAGGGAAATAGGTCCTTAAACACCAGATGTAGGGGTGAGGGTAAGATGACAACCATTCCCTTATAAGCTGTAGTCTAGGGTACATACCTGGGTGTTGGACACCTCAATTCAGTTCCCCATCTCTCTCACTGGTCTCTAGGACATTCTGGTTGGGGGACTCTCCCAATTTCCCTTGTTGAAGTTAAAATTAAATATTAATTTGGTCAAAGAAAGAGTGAAAACCCCTATAAAGCCCAATGGTTAGGGCACTGACTGGAGAGGTGGGAAATGACTGTTCAAATCCCTTCTTCTTATCAGGCAGAGAAGGGAATTGAACTAGGAACACTGACATCTTAGAGGAATACCCTAACCACTGAGCTAAAGGTATGAATAAGGAAGGCTGCTCCTGCTGGCCATTTTATGTGGACTTAATCAGGTGCCTAACTCATTCTCACAAGAAACGGCTTAGTGGCCTAATTCACCTAATTGCAGTTCTTGGTTGTGGATTGCTAGCAGCCATAGGTACTTTCCTGCAGCCTGGACCTAGGTACTGAACCTAGGGATGGAGCTTTGGACACCCCCTTCTTGTCAGCATCTCCTATTGGCTAGCTTAGGCAGTTCCGCACCTAGTGCATTGGCTTTTGTGGATCCCATTCTTAGACACATATCTCTCCCCATGCACTGTATAGGGAGTCTAAGTGCCTAACTCAGGGCTTGTGGAGCCCATTGTTGTTCCAGCGATTTTCTAGACAACTAAAGTTATGTGTTGCAACACTGAGTATTGTAATGCCCCAATCCCTTTTTGGATCTAGGCCAAAGCCATTGGCAGATACATAACTCTGGAGGGAACTGGGAACTGGCAAAGCATACTCTGCTGACTCTTGTTTGTGTTTGCAACCACTTACAATTTATGAAGCATTGGAGCACATAACACATTGGAATTTAGATTCCAGAAAATATTTTAACCTCCTATTAGTGTTTTTAACTGTTACTAAAAAGGACTTCAAAAGCTTTTATTTTCTTTCTTTCTAGAAATCAGCTTTAACTATGCAATTGTTATCTCAGTAATGAAGTAATGTAAATATTTCCATGATAGTTTTTCTTTCAACCTAGTATTCCCTCATCATTTTCAAAATGGTTTAGCCCCCCATAAAGGGGACTGTTTGACTACTCATGCAATTGAGTTACCTGTTTGTTTTACAGTAACAGATTTCAGAGAATTTGGTACCTCTTTATGTATATAATAAATCATACAAGAAAAGCTGTTTTGCCTATAAAATGTACGTCAATTTGTAAAAGCATCATTTTTAATAACTTTTTTTTAAATGTACCTATTCTATGATAACAGATGCTATATAATAAAGTTTAGCTAAAGAGAAAAAATTAACAAAAAAGAACTAAGAGTTTTTGTGTGCACTGGTAGAGATTGAAGGATACATACAGCTGATTACAGACGATCTTACACGAAAATAAAGGGCTTTGTTTACAGATGAACTGGTATGTGATGATTCCCTAATTACAGTAACAGGATTATCCTCATTGTGATGCTGTCATCTCATCTTTCTGATCCTCTTTTCAGTCCAAGTGACAAATTCTCTCTTCTTGTTTAAGCCATGAAAGTTGAGGAGGCAAGGCTTTAAGGATGTGGTGCCAGGTTTACACCATGTCAATTACACTTTCTTCTATTTAAAGATTAACTTGTGGAGCGTTCCTTGTGTATTCTCTAAATCTTGATTGTAATGAAAAATAATAGCAAAATTAGATTTCTTACCCCAATTCAATAAGATGTTATCTAACAAATATTAGCTATTAACATGTGTAATAAAAGTATTAGTTGTGAAACAAAGACTTAATATTGTTCTGTATACAATATTTACAAATTAAAATCTTCATATCAAGTTCTTCAAAAGTTGTTTGTTGCTACAAAAAGGATTTCCAGGAAAACATAAAGCGCCTCAAATGACTGAATAAAATTATTTTAAATAATCCATACACTAATACTGTTTTTATATTGTAACTACTTTAAGAATACAAGCCCATGCTAAAACTGAAATTGCTTGTTTATAAGTGAAATGCCAAAAAAGCACATTACTATTTTATTATATTTGCAATTATTTATATTGCCATTATTATAATGCAATGATTTTATTATATTTATTCCATTTGCAATCAAATTTATTTACAGTCAGCAGTTAGATTGTGAAGATGTCACAATGAGAAAATAAGACAAAAGTTAAAAATAAAACTATTGAGGCAGTTAAGCATAGAGCTCATAAACAGTAGAAAATGGCAGTGAAGCATCAATACATTTAAAATGTATGACTTGTATCAGATCACTTTCCTCTCCTCTTTTGTCTTGAAGTTGTTTACCTAGGCCCTGATCCTGCAAGCATTTTCACACATGCTTAACTTTACTATCCTGCGTATCCTGTTGAAATAAATGGAGCTACACATGATACTAAAGTTAAGCACGTACATAAGTTATTGCAGGATCAGGGCCCTAGACTTTGAGACTGGGCAAGGACCTGTCTTTTTACATGCCTGTAAATAGCATATTATACTTTTGAGTACTATAAATATTAATAGTAACATACATGTAACCCCCAAAACATGTACCAGGTATTAGGAAGTCAGTCATGAACAGCAGTATAAAATGTTCCTTGCTGCTAATATTTATCATGTCTTTAGATCAGGTTAGCTACAGACATGTTGCCAGGTAACTTGTCTGTTAGCCAGTATGACTTTGTTCATTTGGTGTGACTCATTGATGAGGAGTCATACATACATCGTGACGTGCACAATCATTCCTGTTTCAGGGCTGATTCTGCACACAGGATTGCTGATACTTGACCTAGAGTCTTACTGTCCCCAGTAGATTTATAAACAAAATATACCCACTACTTTTCAGACATCCCTGCCCCCTGTGGCTGAAAACTATCTTAGTTGGCCATGTAGTATCATATTTTCCTCTAATATATATATACATATATATTATTTCAGCTCTTATATGTGCAAGGTTTCCTTTCTTATGTACTTATAGAAAAGAAAAACAAACGGTACAGATGAAAACCACAATAAAACTAATATTAAGAAAAAGCTCTGTGTAGATATGTTAATCCCCTTGCTATCACTTAGATTTTGGACTGCATTCCCCCAAAATGTGGGGTTTCTGATAAACGTAAACATACCATATATAAAAAGAGTGCTCATCTGAGATTGATTCCTGCCTGAATAGGACTTACATAGAAAGATATGCATATCAGGGCTCTTTGGCCAAGAGAGGAATAAACGGAGGGCATCCTACCATGAGTTGCACTTATGGCTTTGCCATGCGCCCTATGTCTGGAGCAGAGTATTTTTGCACTGCCCCAGACACAGACCAAGATGCACAGATCACAATCTGCATCCCAGTTTCCCCTCTGCTCCAATCTTACACCGAAATAGTCAATGCCCCCTGGTATGCCAGCACAGGTACATTGGTTGATGCTTTGGGGAGAAGGTGGAGCCAAAATTACACCTAATCCTCACCCACAAACATCCATGTTCGACTTCTCACAGTATGGGACGTCAGGGAAGGGGAGGACTATATTCATCACTACATATGGGGCACATTGTGGTTCATCCTGTACATTCATGCTGGGCAGGTATTGGATGAACCACAATCTGTCCCATATGTAGTGATTTTCCTGCACATGGTTGTAAACCAATATTTCAGGATGTGACGCTGTACTATCTCACTGACAACTATTGTAAATTGAGAGAGGTAAAGTAGCAAGATCAGTTTTAAAAAACAGTAAAGACTAAGCTGTTATTCATTCCTTGAATATTTTTTATTTTTAGAGTTATGAACTAAAGGCCTGAGTTGATGGACTATTTCCACAAGGAATACTCGCTTGAGTAACGTTTCGCAGGATCAGGCACATCGGTGCTGAGAAATTTCTGTCTCATAACAATGGTTAGAGATATGGAGAAGAGGGGCATCTTCCTACAAAACCTTCACTCCCCCGTTCTGTTACCTGTGACAATACCATTAATATTCGCTGACAAAAAGGCCCATAACTTCAGTCATCTTTGAATCCTTCTTCTTTTGCACCACTTTCCACTTGTGTCCACTTGTGTCCAAAACTGCTGTTTCTTTTGCCATATTTTTCTTTCTATTTGGTTGCCGTAAGTCTTGCCCAAGATCATCTCCTGTCTTGATTACTATACCCTTTTTTACTTCTCTTTTTGATCCAATTCTAAATGAATCCTCTGGATGGGATTGTATTATTAATTCTTCTTCTTATTAAGATTATTATGGTGGTTGTTTATTTGTATAGTAATACAAATATTAATAGTAATAACCTGTTCTAATATTTCCCCCAAAACACCTAAACTTTATTAAGATATGCATGTTTTCACAGTCTCCTTTGTTGAAAATTGACTAAAGAACATTAAAATAGAAATTAAATAAAGTCAAATGCAGTTTGATTTCCTATAATTAATCATAATGTATTTATACACAGATAACTTAGCCTCACAAAGGAGACTCCCTGAATAGTAAACTGTAACAATCTAAATGATCATCTCACTAAATACGTTAATGATTTTTCTTTAAAAAAAATGGTAGCAGACTTTTATGCACAAACAACACAATAGTATTAAACCAGAGTGTGTGTGAGTGCTCAAATGGAGGAAGAAATTTTTCATAATTTTAGTTAGTGATACTCCTTGAGAGGCACCAATCAACAGTGAAACATTTGGCCAGATTCTCTGGTCCAACCAATCTGTGTTGACACAAAATGAAGGGTGATGGGCAAAGGTGGCTTCCAGATACCTCTGTGGCCCTAGATCCTGGGGCAAACTGTTCAGATCTGAGGGCTGCTCTAATTTATGCTAGTTACCCACAGGTCTTGGCTTAAGGGGAACATTCCAAAACCCTAGAATCGCCAAGCTCTAGTGACTTGCAATTTACACTAGCTGAAGCTTCAAGGAGTCTTCTGGTGTTCTAACCTATAAAACACACTGCAAAAATCCAAATTGAAACTATGGCATGGATAACTGTGGTTGTGAGGTCTGCATCTTATAGAAAAAAGTTGCTCAACCAAGCACAGATGTAAAACTGTACTCTTCATTATTGCTATCCAAAGATCCATAAAGAGCTGAGAAGCCATTTAGACTTCTAGACCCCATTCTTGTCACCTTTAGCTTGCAGATGGATTTCTGTGCCTGTGCAGAGCCTCATTATGCAGTTCTCCACGCAAGAGCTAGGAGCCGGCCCTCCTTTGCAAACCAGGGGGTGTTCTACTTTAATCAAAGGGGGGAAATTACTGCTGTTGTTTCCCCCCTCCCTTCAACCTAACCCAGCAACATGACTGGATTTAGCTGGATTGAGTCAAGGCAGCTAGCTTTCATCAATTCTTCTCAGGGATGATTTTTCACAGGGCCACAACAGTTAACACCTTTTACTACAAACCCCTGTTTGACAGGCCTAAGAGCTGTGTTGGCTGGGATTTTAGCTTTAAGAATTATGCTCCTCATTCCAAACAGAGCACATTACTTAAAACCAAAAGCCTTTTCAGAAACATGCTTTGTTTGCTATGTAGAAAGTGTCCAATTGTCTTTGCATGTTCCCCTTCCTCCCACAAAGCTCGTGTTGTTGGCAGCCAGCAAAGGCTCCAAGGGATGGCTGGCTCCAGCAGCCTATGTTTGTTTTTGACCCGCCCAGATGATGTATAATTCGGGCAGGTCTGTTTCTTCAGCAACAGGTCCCCTGTTCAGGGCTATGCCAGGGGGCTGTACGCGGTGCACACTGTCAGTGTCAGCGCCCGTCTCAGCTCAGACTCTTAGGCCCCGGAGCTGCCGTCAAGCGCCCAATTACCGCAGCTCCAGGGTTTTTGTTTAGCTTAGCTTAGCAACCCCCCGCCCCCTCCCTTCCCGCTGCTTCTCTCCCGGGCACCTGCCGGCGGCAGCCTGCCACTGCCAGCCCCTAGGGAGCAGTGAGCGACTGGGGACTATTCCGCGCCCGCCCGCCTTGGCCCCGGACGGCGGGCGGGGGGAAGACGCTCAAGCCCCGGCCGCTGGCGGAGGCTGTGCGCGGCTGCGGCCGGACGCGCAGCCATGAAGGTGGCGGTGCTGGACCTGGGCACCATCTTCGCCAGGCTCTTCAAGCCCTCCGCGGCTCCAGCCCCGGGCCCCGCCGCCGCCTGCTCCCCCGTGCCCGCGGCGCCTCCCGCTTGCCCCGCCGAGCCAAGGGCGCTGCCTCCCCCGACCCCCGTCCACCCCCTGCTCGCCCCGTCCGTCCCACGGGCTCCCCTGCCCTCCAGCCCCCGGCCGCTCCCCCCACTAGCGGGGGGCTCCCCGGCTTCCGCCGCAGGGGCGCCCCTGGGGCGGGCGGCGCAGCCTTCGTGCGGCGGCGGCGGCGGCGGCAGCTCCCCGCGCCAGGCAGCGGCTCCCGCGGACAGAGAGCCCGGCGCCTGGGCAGCCCCCGGCGCCAAGCCGCTGCTCTTCATCACCCTGCCCGACATCGGCGAGGAAGGGGTGTCCGAGAGCGATCCGGAGGGCGGAGCCTGCGCCCCCAGCGCCGCCGGCCCAGCGTGAGTGGGGAGCGGGGGGGTGGCTGTGTCTGACCCCCGGGGGGTCAACGCTTGGCCCCGCTGAGGTCAATCGCAAAACGCCCATGGCCCAGGATTTCCCCTGCCCAGGCAGCTAGGGCGTGGGGGGCGTTGAGAGCCTGCCTCACTGCCCGAGAAGAGGCTCAGTTTGTGTTGGGGGGCTGCTGGGGTAAGGGGTGTGTTACCCTCCCTTAAAGGTATGGCGCTTGCGCTCTGCCTACCTAATGGGTAACCACCCCGATTATGCAGCCCTTGGGGAACCCCAGAGCTCTAATGAACCTTCCCCTCTGGGCCCCGTGTTTCCGGAAAAAGGTTTAAAATGCTCCTGTGCAGATCAGCTGTGTCCCTGGGGCGAGAGGACTGGATTTGGCACTGGGTTATGCACCTATAATCAATCCGGAACAACTCTACCACCATCAACAAGCTGACCTTGGGTTTATGCCAGGGTAACTGAGATGAATTTTTGTCCCAGCATGTGTAATAATCTCCTAAAGGGAGTTTCTCCTATTTCTTTTTATCCCGGTAGGGTAAAATTCTGTTAGAAATGAGACTCAACCAAGAAACCAGTTAAGGCAAAGGGGAGGGTAAAAGGGCCTGCCAGTTCAAGATGTTGCCATACAATTATTCTTGTATCTGTGCACATTGTAAAAAGCTGCTTCAACATGAATGCTGTGTGTTGAAGCACACATTTGATTGGATTCATAAATACAATATAAAGACAGTCTGGAAACTTTCTTTAAATCTGAACTTTTCCAGCTTTGACTCTTTGAAAATACTTAACTTGGACTATAGTTAAAGACAACTGCACATATTCAACCACTTAAATGTGCATTTTGTATGACTCCACTGGGGGATGTTCTGCTTGCAGAAAGTTGTACCACATTAGAGAACAGAGCCAGTTTCTCAGCTGATGTAAAAGAGCATAGCTCCATAAGCCAATTTACCAGCTAAATACCTTGTCTATAGTTTTAAAAGAAAAATCCATGCTAAAATTATAAAGTTATGGTTATTATATTATTACATACATCCTGCTTCAGTTGTGGCCAAAGTTAGCGGAGTTATGATCAGAGAAAAAAATATTTGGTAAAGCTAATAGTGAGAACATATTTTAATTGGGGTATTTGAAAATTGCTTTTTGTTGCTAAAATATGTATCTGAATTTCTTTTAGTCTTACTATATAGTAGATTTCACATATCAATTTTTAATTTTATGTGAAAATCATGTTGATGAAGCTGTAACATTGATTAATTGCTGAAGTCACTGTTGATTTCAATTTTCATGACTTTCTCAGCATAAAAATTGCAAGCAGCCATATTTGAATATATATAAACTTGATTCTAAATTAATAAACATCACTTTTCTTAATGAAATATAAGATGGGACCATGGGCAATGCTTTGAAAGTGAAGTACCTTGAACTTTGTGAGGAAAACAGGAATTCTGGAGGTGCAGAAAGTCACACTCGTAGAAGAAGAAGATGACAACCAGAGGATAATAGGGTTTTAAGTAATAGCCAACATGGATCTGTCAAGAACAAATCATGCCAAAGTAATCTCTTTTCCTTTTTGGACAGGATTACTGGCCTACTTGATGGGGGGGGGAGCTGTAGACATGATATATCTTGATTTTAGTAAGGTTTTTGGGACAGTTTCATATGATATTCTCATAAGCAAAACTAGGGAAATGGGTCTAGGTGAAATTATAAAGTGGGTGCACAACTAGTTAGTTGAAAGACAGGACTCAAATAATAGTTATCAAAGGTTTGTTGTCTGACTGTGGGGGGGAGGAAGTGGTTTCTAGGATGTCCTGCAGGGTCTGCCCTGGATCTGGTAATAGTCAATATTTTCAATTAATGAAAATTTGGATAATGAAGTGGAGAGGAGTCATCTTCTTTGGTTCCTATGTGTCAGCTCAACAGCAGCAATGAGGACGAATGAAGTCTGTCCACCACTTTCTGTCTTGTACCAGCTTCACAACTCTGTTCATCTCGTGTATATCCAACACATCCTTGGTCTTCTTCTGTTTCCAGTTCCTTGCATTCTGATATGTATTGCCATGTATGGTATATTTCCAGGTCCATTCTTGACACGTTTCCAAACCAACCACAGTTGTCTTTTTTGAATCTTCTGTAACAGCATTATTTCTTGCCGTAGCCATTTTCTTATCTCTTCATCTTTTTATTTTCTGCAGTCTTGAAACTCTCAATATTATCTTCAGCCAGTTCATTTCTGCAGTCAAAATCTTTCATCATTAGCTATCCTTGTACTCAAGCATACTGACCCATACAGCAGTATTGTCACGACAGTTATCTCGTATATGCTGATTTTTGTTTTTATTGAAATGTTTTTAGCTTTACAGATCTTGCAGAGTTTTCCAAATACAGTGGTTAGTCTGTTGTTTTTTTCTTTTTATGTCATCTTCACAATTCCTATTCTTTGATACTAGACCTTCAAGATACGCAATTTTTTCCACTTGTTCTAGTTCTTTGTCTCTGAGTTTGATCTTTATCTCTTTCTCTTGTCTTCCAAATGCCATAATTTTTGTTTTCTCCTTGCTGATGTTTAATCTGAATTTTCTGCTTTCCTAGTCAACCTTGTCAGTTATTCTCTTGGTCAATGCTATGAGGTCAATATAATCTGCAAATCTAAGGTTATACATGGTCATCCTACATATTAACATGACTACACCCGTTTCATCTGTCAGTGCTACAATTATTACTTCCAGCATCAAGTTGAACAAATCTGGTAATACCATTTATCCTTTTGCCACTCCTTCAGTCATCCTGAAACATTTTGCTTCTTGTCAACTTTCACTGCATTCATCAGCTTGCTGTAGATGTTTTCTATGAGCTTGATCAATTTTTCAGAGATGCCATACATTCTCATAACTTGCCATGAGAATGGAGTGGAGAGTATGATTATAAAATTTGCGAATGACACCAAGCTGGGGGAGGAAGCTAGTACTTTTTAGAATTAGAATGCAAACTACGTTGACAAATTGAACAATTGGTCTGAAATCAACAAGATTAAAGGCAATAAACATAAGTTCAAAGAACTACACTTAAGAAGAAACAAACCAAATACAGATAATCAAAATGGGGATAACTGGCTAGGTGGGAGTACTGCTGAAAAGGATCTGGGGGTTAGAGTGGACTACAAATTGAATATGAGTGAACAATGTGATGCAGTTGCAAAAAAGCAAATATCATTCTGCGGTGTCATATGTAAGACATGGGAGGTAGTTGTCTATTACTTCGAACTGGTGAGGCATCAGCTGGAGTGCAGTGTCCAGTTCTGGGCTCTACACTGTAAGAAAGATGTGGAAAACTGTAGAATCCTGTTTACAGCAACAAAATGATAAAAGGTAGAGAAAACATGGACCCTATGGGGAAATCTTAAATAATTAGGCAGGTTTAATCTTGAAAAAAGAAGACTGAGTGGGGCCTGATAACAGTTTTGAAATGTGTAAGGGCTGTTATGAAGAGGGTGGTGGATCAATTGTTCTCCATGTCCACTGAAGGGAGGACAAGAAAAAATGGGCTTAGTCTGAAGCAAGAGAGATTTAGGTTAGACATTAGCAAGCAATTTCTAACTGTAAGGATAGTTAAACTCTGGAATAGGCTTACAAGGGAGGTTGTGGAATCCCTGTCATTGGAGGTTTTTAAGAACAGGTTAGACAAAGGTCAGGGTATGCTTGGTCGTGTCTTAATGCAGGAGAATGGGCTAACTGTCCACTTGAGGTCTCTTCCAGTCCTACATTTCTATGATTCTCTGATTCTTTGGAAATGTTTCGGATAAGAGCATTAGGCTGTGGAAGTCAAGAAGAGAAATCAAATAACTAACGCCTGGGCTAGTATCTTGGCAGTAATCATAAAAGAAGTGACAATGTTTGGTATTGTAGAGGAAGAAACAAAAGGATTTGGTAAGGGCTTAGGTAAGAGAGAAGGAGAGGATGTTGAAGATGACTTCATGAGAGTTGATGATGACTCATGATTATGACTCTTGGTAATAATCTATAGAGCTTCTGGGTGCGTGAGTCCACATGAGTGCTGCTGTAACAGAAGGTGGTAGCCTGATTATGACTCTTGGTAATAATCTATAGAGCTTCTGGGTGCGTGAGTCCACATGAGTGCTGCTGTAACAGAAGGTGGTAGCCTGATTGCCACGTGTTACAAAACTTTGTCATTACATGAACAAAAGGAGGCCTTGGTGAGAGAATAGACTTGGTGTTACCCACTAAAAATATGAACATATACCACAACATCATAATTGAATTTATCATGGTATTTGTGATATTTCTTTTTAAAGCAGAAAATATCATGTAGGACGGTGATAGAAAGGTGCTTATCTGTAATCTGGAAAATCCATGAGAAGTTTTGGCAAGTACATAGAGTTTACACTTCACATGCTGCTTTGTGCTTTTTGCTTTGTTGCAGTGGGATGCCTTTGAAGTTTATGGTGTTTTGGGGGACCTTTTATTTGATAAGTATTTATGCAAGGGCGTAGTAGTAATCTCAGTGTTCAGAACTATATTACAATAGATACATGACTGACCATCCTTTAGGAGGAGGGAAAAAAATATCGAGCTTTGCCAGCTAACCAGCCATAAGTTTTAACAACACCTTGTCATGTAGATGACATGATCTTAATCGTATTATTTTAATCCAGCTAGCTGTTTCTGCTCATCAGAGAAATAGGATGAACAATAAAGTCTCCAATGCTATATTTATTGTGATTTGATTTTCTCTCTTTTTTTTTTTGTTCTTGTGATTCACATTTGATTATTATTAATAGATGTGATTTTTTTAAATCAGTGATGCTACTTTTTGTGCGTCAAAAGCACTGTCCACACCAGTTACTAAGCCTAACTAATTTAAAGCTTTAATAAGAAATTTTTAGGACAATATATAGGACAATATATTATCATCTTATTCAAGCATAAAACTTAAGTAAAGCAGATAGAGCAGGATAGTGTAATGATCTTACCCAATCGTGTGGCACAGATAAGCTGTTTATGTCATTATAGATCCATGCTGGTCCGATCTGGATTGCTCCATCACCCCCCTTTGTTAAAAACATACATCTTTATACCTTGTCTTGTAACATCACATAGGTACAAATTATTAAAACTACCTCATCTATAAACATTCCATTCTAAATATATTTTCTAATAAACTTGTACTTATTCTGCTAATGCTCTAATGGGTAGTTCTTTATCTTTATTTTTAACCATTGCTTTCATTTATTCATTATTTCTTACAACAGTAGGCTTATTGTTATTTTGGTGCTTCTTATGACCATGGAATTGCTGGCTAGTTCTGACCAGTCAGTGTTTATCCTCTCTAGTCAGTCTTCCTTGCATCTGGCTAGCAAATTACATATTGTCTGTTTCACTTTGCCCTGTTATCTACATAAATCAAGAATCCACTGTAGAAAAGATATAAATTAACTTTCTAGTTTTTTTATGCAATCTTTGAAAGCTGTTTCAATAAGATACACCGCAGAAAAGCTTTTACATTTTCTTAAACTAATATACATTTATTTCTTTACACTTTGATGATCTTGTCAGCTTCGTATCAATTTCAATAATTAGATTTTTACAAAATTGTTGTCAAAATCTAAATTGAATGTTTTGGGCGCTATGCAATGCAGCAAGTCTGATCAGCACTATGCACGCGAGGCTTGCAACTAATTATCCTTGGATTGGATTGTACTAATTAACCTGAATATAAAGTCTATCTATTTAAAAAATAGGAACAGAAAGTAACACATTTATTGAATGATTATAACCAAATATAATTATAAAGACATTCCGTCTCAGTGCTTTTCACTGAGGCATTTCTTTCATTTTAGGTTGGTATGTATAGTACCTACTATGGTGGGGCCCTGATCCTTCACTGAGACCTCTAGATGCTACCACAGTGCAAATAATAATTAAAGCTGTTTTCTTTTTAGAAAATCAAGGGTTACCCTAAAAGAAGAAAAGAGGGAAGGATTTGTAGCCCTTAAATGAGCAGTTTGTTAGGTAAGGATACTAACCATGTAGGACTTGATTCAGTTAGTGTCTGATCCAGTGGTCATTGAAGCCAGTTGAGAGACTCCCATTGACTTAAGTGACTTTAGTTCAGGATCTTAGGCCCTGATTCAGTGGGACTATTTGCATACTTAAAGTTGGGCACATACTTAAGTACCTTGCTGAATTGGGGCCTGTGATAATAATAGCATCTGTACACAAAAGATATCCTAAATTACCCCTAGGGGCTAGAAATAAATGATGGAAAAACATTAGGACATACATGAACAAAAACTAAAAATAAAAGACTTTGCTAAATTATCAACTAAATGTATAATTTATAATCTCATCTGGGATAGTTTAAGCCAAGGTCTTGGGAAATGACTGCAGAAACAGTCAGGCTAAGATCCCCGTTCATCCCTAAAAGGTCTAAATTCTATACAAAATAAAACTAAGTGTAAGCCTTCAAAATGATAGATATTACTGAAGCTCCGATTAAGAAGTTAAAATATATCCGCAAATACAGATAAATGTAGAGGAGCTAAATAAAAATGCATATTATCAAAATGCCAAAAATAAATGCTCAGTAACTTTCATAATCCAATTAAAAAGCATTCACATTACAGCAGTGTACTGGGAGAATGTCAGCAAACCTTGAACAATTTTGACATCCCTAATATCACATTTTCCCATTCTTTCCTCCAAAATGCAAGTTTGGGTCTCAGAGTGTATTGGGCTCTCTCTGCATAAATAAAATACTTCTAAATGTATTTGTCAGTGCAGAATACAGGTAGATAAAAAGCAAAACAAAAATAACCCATAAGATGTTCTCTTTTTCTACTTTCCCCTGGTTAGAGTGGAAATTTTTTGGTTTGCAGGAAAAACAGTTGGACTTGGACTTAGCTGAGAAAGTGGATTGTACCTCTTGATCTGAACACAGTTTAGTGTGTGAGACTGGTCTGTGCCTAGGGTAGCCACCTGAAAATGCCAAGGTCAGGGCAGGCTGGAAAAGGACAGCAAATTCCACCAACACTAGTGGGTGACACTGAAGTCAGACTTCCCAACCAGCCACAAACAATGCTTCTGATTCCCCACCCTGGTTATCAAGAAGCTAAAAAAAAGTATACTCAGCCCCCTTTACTGCATTTCAGTCTCTGGCTCCCAAACAGTCACTAGGTCCAGTAAAGAGATCAGTTATTTAAATTTCTATGCTCTTTACCAAAAAGGTTTCTCCTGACCCCAAAGGGTCAGCCACAGCACCAGATCAATATAAGTTTGGATCTTACCTAAAATACCACGCTGCTAGCCAATCCTTTAATAACTAAAACTAAAGGTTTATTATAAAAGGAAAGAAACAAACCATAAGAGAAGTGTTAAATGATTAAGCAATCAGATACATACAAATGATTTGAGAGTCCATATATATCAGGTTTCTAGTAGAATTGTGGAGTTTGCAGGCTTGTGTAGTCCCTCTGGTATACATCCAGTACCTGGGTGGGTCTCCGTCCTTTGTTTCAAAGCTTCAGTTCAGTTGTAGATGAGGTAATCCAGAGACAGCTGAAGACTGATGATGACTGAAGACAAAATGGATGTGGTGCAGCTGCCTTTTATGTCCCTTGGCCTTTGCCATGCGGCTTGTGGAAATTTACAGGAATAGGATGGAGTCCAGGGTCACATAAGTAAGTCTTGGTGACTCATCAGGTATATCGTTGGTTTCTCCCGCTGGACCCATTGTACCTGTGAGTTGCCTTAATGCTGCAGCCGTCCTGTCTGGGGTGTCGCCCAGAAACACAGCACAAGTTGAAATACAGATACAAACATGTTCATAACTTCCATTACACATATAACACATAAACATTATCATCTTACTTAGCACATTATAGCCTTTCTAACTATACCTGAGATGGCATATCTCATATGAATTATTATTATGATTTTTGACATATTGATGTTAAATAATATCACAAATGGCCCCCCTAATTCAGCCAGCATCACAGTATGTACTTGGTCTTTTCTTCAGGAAACTTTGGATCTGATGGACCTAAATTAAATTTGGATAATGGATTTGCCTATACTTGAATATTCTCTTTTGAATTTAAAAAAAAAACCAAAAAAACAATTAACTTCTGCAGTTGAGTACTAAAGCCAACTATATTTAATACTTCTATCTAGAATAATTCATCTTAAATATTTAAATGGTTTATAATACAAGTTAGTTAAACACCTTATCTTAATTATTCTAATTGTTTCTTTTTATTAAATGTGTCCCCTAAAACAAATAGTTGTAATATTAGTAATATAGTTTAAAAAATGCAGAGGACTGGGACATTTTTATCTTTCAGTGTTTCTCATCATGATGTAAAATGTTAATTTGAAAAACAGATTCAATAAATGTCCATAGTCACTTATTGAGTGAACAATTTGTTTCTTTGGCAAGCAGCTATTCCAGGAAAAACAGTTTTGGAATCTGAACTGAACTGTTCAGTTAAAAAATGTAAAAGCGAATCAAAGCACAAATATTTAGGATCTTTTAAAAGTATTATATTATGAAGTGGAAATAGTGCATTAGTCATTTACTTTTTGTGATTAAAAAAGTTCAAATCCATTTTTGGCTCACGCCCTCTCATTTTTCTAATCCTGTCTCGAGACCCAGTTCCACTGTGATTCTTGCAAGAAATTGGACAACCAATGCTGATTATATAGTAATTGGAGATAGCTAGGTAGTTATGCATTTATTTGTTAGAACCAAAGTGACACAGATGATTTGGGGCCTACAAGTTGTGCAATAGCTGACTGAGTGGTGGTGGTTGGAGCTCCCTGGAATCCCCACTGGATATCAATTCAGGTTGTTTATGATGTCCTTTTCCTGTTTGTAGCACACAAGAGGTTCTCCAAACAAAATAAACACAAAGAAAAGAGAGATTATTTTCTTTCTTTCCTTTAAGAGAGAGGGAAATCAGCATAAAAAAAGAAAGGTGAAGGTGGTCTTTCACTTAGGTATTCTTTTTTGGGTCACCCTCTGGGGCTTGGTTTATCAGCAGGTATAGTGTCTAAATTAGGGTCTGCCTCTAGCCCCTCCTCCTGGAGGGCATCCTGCTTTATAGATTGTCTGTGAAGGTTCAGAGGTGGCAAGGCCTGCAACTGTCTCTCTCTTGGCTTATCTATCTCTGTGTTCAGTAGTCTCTGAGGTACAGCAGTCTTCTTCCTGTTCACCACCCTTTCCTGTGGCAGGTTTTCCCTCTTTAAACTCTCCTTCCAGGCAGAGATAACCATACAGGTGTACCTGGTGAGTGCTGAAGGAGCACAGAAGAGCTTGTTAGTCTCCTTTCTTCTAGAGTGAGGGAGTGCCTCTTCACACTAACCTATGTAACTGTATGATCCTATCTTTGTAAGTCTCATCCTCCTTGCCCACTTCCCTTCCTTTTTTGTTCACAATCAGTTGTGTCTTGTTTTGAAATGAATTGCAAGCTCTTTGGCACACAGACTGTGCTTTCTTTATGTTTATGTAGAACCTGAGTCTTAGCTGTTACTGCAATACAAATAACAATAATGGATAGATAATTAGGTTCAATTTAGCATGATTTGCACTCTGCTCAGATAGGTACAGGACTGGAATAGCAAGATTGTTGTAGATCAGAATTGAGGTTCATTGGCCGAGTTGTCTGAGGAAGGCTGTGCCTCTATACTCATGACTGACTCAGGTCAATGCTGTGTGTCTAATTTCATGAATACAAAATGTATTCTATTCTTTTTTCTTTTTTCTTTTTTGAGTAAGAAAACAAAAGCAGAATATATTGCAATCTGAATTTGTTTTCCTAGTGAAAAGTAGAAGACGTAATTAGACAACTTAAAAGATGGATCTAATTATTGTTAGTTAATTGTTTAAGATAAATTGCTGTCTATCTTATAAGAGCTGATCAGTAAACACTTGGAAATCTACCTTCTGTCATTTAAAATCGGTTGCAGATCCTTCTTAAGATCCACGATAGATGTGCACTACAAAATACTATCGTTTTATTGAACAATGCTTTTCAGACCCCTCTATTTGATATCATTTTATTATGTTCCTTTGTGTATTTTTAATAGCAAATTGAATATTTTATTCATACCAGAAAGAAATGTAATGAACATGTATTGTCTGTCTTAAAAAGAAAAAAAAACACGAAGACGGAATAAGATATGGCACCTAGAGGAGGAAAGTCTATACTTTCTACATTAGCATTTTTTAATTAGATGATTCCATTAAGCTTTTAGAAGCACCAGAATTAATTATTGATAACTATAGTCCTCCTTACCTTGAGTTCAGCTTTAAGTTGCTCTAAATTACAAAGTTGGGATTTTTGGGGTTTTTTTTTTGGTATTTTAGCAGGTGAGGTAGTTTTCTGTTCACCCAAACATAAAATCCTTTGCCATGAGGTTTTTTTTAATGTTAAAATGTGACTTGGTCTTTTTTAAAAACATTTACTGAAAAGTAATCATATAAATATATAAGTATTCATGTTCTACTTCAGCCCAGTTTTTCTCAACTATTTTAGTATGATTGCATCCTGAATAAATTGAAATACCAAAAAGACACAAAATCTGAAATTGAGTTCTCCCCATTGTATTCATTTAGGCTGAATTTTGAATATGCCAGTCACTCAAATTCTTTCAATTCCATAATCAATGAGAAGTCTGAAATATTGGAAGAAGTGTAAACTGCTGCCCTAGTCAAAAAGGATTCCACAGTCCCATCCCCTCTGCCTGATTGATTGGCTAAGTATATAATGAATTGCTCTCTAGCAGGGCCCAAAAATGGTAATAGGCAACTGTTTCTCTTTCCTCCCCCAAATCAAAACAAAACAAAAAACCCTCACCTGCAATGTCCTGTAAAATCTATCCTGTCCTGCACTATTCAATATGAAATCATTTGGAAAGGTAATAATATGCCATAGACTCCACTGCCAGCAATACACTGGTGACACCCAACTATATACGTCTTCTTTCAGATTTGCAACCAATGCCATTTTAAGGATGAAAAAATGGTAGAGGAGATTAGCACATGGATGAAGAACAGCTAGCTCAAACTTAAAATGGACAAGATTGGAGTGATATTGGTTGGAAGAGGGAAACATTTTGAAGAACTTATTGAGTCACAGTCCCCTTCCCCCTTTCCTGTCAAAGGCATCTGCCCCCATTCATCAAAATGGTACTAATCCCTCAAGGTCCTGTTTGACTGTGCACTTAACTTTTAATATGGCTTAGTTTAGAAGAACAGGCTCCATCCATAATGGGGAAAAATGTTATCTTCCACTTCCAGTTTGCTTCTTGGCTTCTTCAGTTTGAGTCTTGGCTTCAGCATTCAAAATCAGTGGTCATTTTGAAGAAGGAGCATAAGTGACTTGCGGAAGTGATAGCATGAAATGGAAACTGAATCGCAATCCAGTGAATCCTGTCCCCTTTTCCAACTGCTGGACGATTAACACATATCTTTTCCATTCTAATGAGTAGGATCTTATACATAACATCATAATGTCACTTAAAATACAGTAACTAGAATGGACAGCTATCTACTAGAAAAACTTTAAAGTAATTTGTGGGGTATTGGCAGGATATTTTTGGATTTTGATTGAGTGAAAATATAGCAGCAACAAAACGTTTACTGCTAGATCCTAATTAACACAACACCACTGAAGTCAATGGGAAGTCTCCTTTAAACTTGTCTGCGACCAAGATTTGCTCCTATATAGCTATTCTTTGGACAGTTCTCTTAATGAAAAAAGGGTTTGGTATGAGTATCTTTTGAAGCTTTTTCTAATTTGCCAGGTTATAGTAATGGAGTATTTGTAAATAGGCATGAAGTTTGTGTTAAATAGCAATTCAGACAAAGATAAAGTCAACAAAAGTTAAAGAAAAAAACCCCAGTATTTCTCAACAAAGCTTTTATGACTCTTGGATACTGAAATACTTTTTAACATGGGAGAAATAATAATTTTTACAACTGTTTTCATTGAGAATCCCTAGTGCTTCCATCGTTTTGGAGAAAAGGCTTGACATTTGGCTGCCGGGAGGAGGGGTTGGGTTTGTGTCAGTGTTGTGCTTGTTGGAAACAGCATCCAAATTATAAGCCTTTGAAAACTCAATGTGCAAATGCTGAATGGACACTTGTTAGAATTTGCAGCCGAATTCTCAGAAAATTAATTTGTACAGAACTTCATGGCAACCAACGGCTGCAGTTACTGACCAGGAGTTTCCCTGCAATTATTGCTCTTGGCTGCTGTGATTCTGGGCACTGGACTACTAAGAAATATATTTGATATGATTTGAAAATAACATTTGAAAGGAACAATTTTAATGTGGAACAGAAGCATTGTTTTTAAGATCAGTAATAGAGGCACGTTTGCAGAATATACAATTTCTAAGCAATAAATTATGTGTGAACATGTTTTGCTTTGCTGATCTGTACAGGTTCATGTTGGCAAAATCTATATAATTTACGATATGGAATAAACTGGAGTGTTTAGATTTTTTAGGTTAGCAAATGGATAAAACTGTGAACTTCAGTAAAATTATGAGTTACTAGAAATAAATGAAATGTAGTAAGAATTCAGCACCTAAAATGATTATCTAAAAATAAGTAGTTTCCTTAAGATTAGAGTCAGATGTGTTAAGTGATCTGGTAAAAGGTTTCTGACAGTGTGAAATTGAATGGAAAGGAATGCATACCTAAGAATATCTTTAAACATATTGCTGATACTGTACAAATAGTCCCACATTCCAGCAAACTTCAAAAAATAAACAGAATCAAATTGTACACTTGTTCCTTGCACACAGTTTTCATTAATATTAGAAATTTGTAAAGAAACAGATTTATTTTACAAAAAAAAAATCCATTTCTTAAGCACTATTTTAAAAAAAGTACCTCCTGGAAAACAATAGAACTATCAGTATGCTAAAGGAAGGATATAACTGCTATAGGGATATAATTGCATCCATCATTTTCTGGACAACCCACTGATTAAAGGAATTTGCCCTTATTTGTGTTTCTGAGTTTGGACATGGCAAATGTGAAATTTGGCCTGGTCTACACTATGAAGTTAAGTTGACCTAACACTGTAAGCGTTTACACAAACATAGAGCTCCCATTGATGTAACTCATCCACTACGCTGACTTAATAACTCCACCTTTGCGAGAAGCATAGTGCTTAGGTCGATGTAGTTAGGTCGACACAGTGTCAGTGTAGACACTGCGTTGCTTACATTGATGGTTGCTGCCTTTCAAAAAATGTCCCACACTGCCCCACACTGTCTGTTAAATTGGTATAAGCTTTCCTTGTGAGGATGCGCACCACTGACAAAAGGAGGATAGCGTGGACGTGTAAAACCGATTGAATTACTGTGGTGGCTGTACGTTGATGTAATTTAGATCGACTTAATTTTGTAGTGTAGACTTGCTCAGGGTGTGGTTAAATCAAACCCACACCTTTTTAATATAATGCTTTCTGTAATTGCCTTACATTTCATTGTAAATCAGATCTGTTGAGTGATGCACATTTGTTCAAAAGTGTTATGTTGAGCTGGTTGAAAAATAGGACCCGTTTTTTTTTTTTTTTTTGCAAAACCCACTCCCTATTTTTATGGGAAAAGTTTGAAATTTCAAAACTGAACATTTTTTTGACTAGCGGTAGTGTTAGAGTACCTTATAATAAACTGTGAAACAGTTCTCAACAAAACAACAGCTCTTTTGATTTTATTAACTGTATTATAAATACATTATTTATTGTATTATAATAAATTATGATTAACCCCTCTCATTTTCTTAATGTTATTTTAAAGTAATTAAAATGTTTTGTTAAACCTGAAACTTTGCATAGCAGGTGCTATCCATATGGGATATACCGGGAATGTTGGACAACAGTCAAGCGGTTAATCTGTTTGCATACGGTATTATGAAAGATACCTTGATCATGATTTCTTCTTAAGATAAGCGAGTTAGTGTGTAAGAAGTACATTCCACTTTATAAAGCCTTTAATGTGTTTTCAGTTGCTGATTACTCTGTAGAATTTGTGCCTGTTAGTTTGCTATTTATAAAAATAAAGCAAACATATTGAGTAACCAACTAAGGCTTTGATAAACTGTGATTCTATGTTCCCATAGTACCAGGCATGTAAACAAAGTGGAAAACCAGTTGTACCACCACCACCAAAACCAAAAAATAATTATGGAATTATTTTCTAAAGGTGGCCTTCATTTCTGTGTGAGCCATATTGTAGGTGCACATCTACATGTGCATTATTTTATAACTATCACTAGAATACCCAGGTGATAGTGTAGAAACAGTGTATGTGTATGCTTGTACACAGACACAGTTGCATGTGCACAGAGGGGAAGTTAGGTTGAAATTATGTTGAAAATCAGGCATTTTATTTACAACGTTTTAAAAACTTTGAAGTCAGACTGATTTCTCTTCTGAAAGAGAAATTTGCAATAAAAATTAAGATATGGAATGCTATTTATTAATGATTGCTTCACATTTGTTTCATTTTTACAAATTTTAATTTAAAAAATGGAACTGTTAGGCTCTACACTAAGTTTTTGCATGAGGTAGAGCAAGTTATATTAATAGTTAAATAACTAAACATCAGGTACATTATTCTAATAGTGTTTACATTGTTTCTTGTGAAAGCTTATATTCTGTTAGCTCTAAGGGTGGAATCTTAAATACAGTACTTTGAACAGCACAGTGAGATATCTTGCAATGAACCAGTTTAACTATCTCAGAGAATATTATTACAGTGTTTCCATCCAGACTGAAACTTTCACCATGAGGCAAAAGTAGCTTTAGCCTTCATTAATATGATAAATAAGACAAAAAAGCCCATATAAAAGTGTTTTGAAATGTTAATAGTTTAAAAGTATCTGTTACGTATGTCAAAGCTGAACAAGTTCTAGTTCATTTTATCAGCAGATCTACAATAACTTGCACTGGTCATTGTCTGGAACATGTTCAACTACTTATGTGATGCAGAAGAAAAACATTAAATAATGCATAAATACTGAGGTGCAGTAAAAGCAGGTCATGCGTAGGATTTGAGAGAATACATGTTTGCAGGTCAGCAGACAATTAAAAAAAATGTTGATGACTGGGCAGTTAGATTTATTAGAGTATGGTTGGAAACACTAATTATTCAAAGCCATGGCTGCTGGTTGGGTGCTTAGGCCTTTTTTGTGATGGCACAACCATGCACCACTCCAAACAGAGTGGAGCTGGGATTTCATGCCCCTCTCCCTCAAAATGAATCCCTGAGGCTCTAGCGAGCACTTCTTCCTGGCATCCACTTAGGACTGCTGTGAGGGAAATCTAAGTATCTGGGCTCTGGGTCGCCTTGGGTGTGTTAAGCTTCTAGAACCTCAGCAGGCTGCAGCACTGGTTCGTTCCTCCCTTGGTCTCTCTAGCACATTTCCTGGGCACTGACTCTCAGTCTATTATCATTTCTTGGAAATGTGTCTCCTTAGCTCATGTTCTCTAGGCCCCAGGAGGACCAGGGCTGACCCTGAAATATCTTACTTAAATGGACCCACTCCCAACACTCCACCCAAAAGGTGTGAAGCTTCTGGTTTACACTTTAACTTCCTTGGGACACCCAGTAATTATGAAGCATATATACCACACACACACACTTTGTATGGTGTAAAACCTTTATGTTGTTATAGTTAATCATGAAAAGCCCAGGAGAACACAGATCATACAAAACAATGAACAGCTGAAACTGCAAATGTCCCTCACTTTCTATCTTATCCTTCCCTTGTGAGTCCTTTGGGAACCATCGGGGTCCTGGAAGGTGGGTAAGCATGATATCCCCTCCTCATTCAGTCTGTTGCATACTAGCTGGTCTTTTCCCCTCCTGCAACCCTTTATCCAGTGTCTGATGGCTCTCTCCTGCCTCATGCTTCTTGTTCCTGTGTGTGTGTTGTTTATTTTAAACTCCCCAGTGGTCACCTCCTGTCCCCTTTTGTTCTCCTCCTGGTAACTTCCACTGTTTACCTGACCCTCCCCCCCTTCAGAGAAATCCCTTAAACAGGTTTTTCTAAAGATGCAGCTACTTTTTTTGCATAACCTTTGTGAGGTCTAAGTACTATCCTTAACCTTAAGTGTTTCCCTTTGTATCTGTCTGGGATGTACATGCTAAACGCCCTGTCAGCAATGATGGATTCACATACAAATAGACACTCATAATAGAGCAGTTTTTTCATAATACAACTTCACAATATCTATCAGAATTCATAAGTGATGTACATATAGCCCCAATTCCTTACACATGGGTAAAAACATAAGAAACTGGACAGGGATGAAAGATATTTACTACTATCTCTTGCTCGCTATTAAAAAAAATCTAATTACCATAATGGCTATAATATAATACTCAGTTTTCTTTTTTTTCTTTCTTCTCTCCCCTCTCCTTCCCCACTTTTTTACAATCCTTTTCGCTATAGCCTTTCGTTCACCTTTTATACTTGGGCCATGAAGTCCTTTTACCCTTACTGCTTCCCTTCCAGGCTATCTGTTCTGAGTTTGTCTAAACTTTTCATCTTAAGATACGGAACAGAGTGCCCTAAAACAGCTCCCTCTACTTTCAGTGGCTACTAACTTGGGAACATCTCATCACAACAGACATGGTTCCCAGAGCTTCTGATAGACTCTCCAACCAGTCACCATCTTTCACTGCCCTCTTCTCATCTTGAGGCTAGTTTACAGCCTGTCTACACTGCAACTAAACACCCACAGTTGGTCTGTGACAGTTGGCTTGGGCTGTGGAGCAGTTTCATTGCTGTGTAGACTTCTCGAGTTCTGGGACCCTCCTACCTCCCAGGATGTTAGGGCCCGGTCTCCAGCCCGAGCCCAGAAGTCTACACAGCTGTGAAACAGCCCTGCCTTCCGAGCCCTGGGAGCCCTAGTCGGCTGGCATGGATCAGCTGCAGGTGTCTAGTTGCTGTGTAGACCTACCCTTAGTCCCCTTTCTTCCACTCAGTAATAGTAATTCCTTTATTAATCAACTTGTATTTAACATCTGGGAATATAGCTTCATTATTTCTGTTGCAACTTTTATAGTACTGAAGTGCTGACAATAGGTGGGAATGGGTTAAGATATTGATGTGACTTTGTTTTTGGCTTCTGGATAGTGTTATGAAGGCTACAGTCAGTGAGGGAGAGGGATTTGCATAATCACAAGTGATTATTTCTCAATAACCGTAAAGTGATTATGCAGATTAGACTCACATTAACCATTGTGCATAACTGAAAAATGATTGTACAACTACCAGTCAATAACTGTACATCATCCCTTCACTCTGATTGAGACAGTTCCATTTCACCCTAGTAAAATTAAGTCTCAAACAGAGCTGATTTTTAAAATGTGTGTTTTTTGATGCAATACTTGTGAAGGAGAGGTGTTTCATTATACAAAGTGAGAGTAGAATATTGCAGTAAAGATTTGTCAAGTGAATCCAATGCTCTATGATTAGAATTGAGTTAAGAGGCTCTGGAAGAAGAGTGCTTCTTAACATCAATTTCAAAATATACTCAGGTCTGTATTATGTCCATGGAAATTGCAGGATTTAAATTGTATTCTTAGTTTCATTAGTAATGGTTGCAGGGATGGGAAGATTAGGGAGATGTGCTTGTACTGCTTTGTAAAATGTAAGATTGTGGACGAGAAATTTGACATTCATTGAAGCTTGATAATAAATGTACGTGGCATCTCAGCAGACAGAGCATTATACTATAGTAGTCTGCAGTGAATGAAAGCAAGGGTGTGCTTCTTAAAAATGACAACTGTACTAAGCCCCAGTGTTGGTCAATGTTTTATATTTCCATTTGTTAGATACCTCAATATTCTACTAGACAAAGTTAAAAAGTGTTAAAAATTTATCAGCGTTATTGAACAACTTTACAACTTGAAAGAAAATTATTATTTTGTAAGCAGACAGACCATAATAATAAATGGTGTCTTTGGAAATGAGTACACTTGTGCTGTGAAATTCAGGGGTTCCAGTACATAATTTTTAAGAAAAGAGAGAGACAAGTCAGGATGTAGTTTGTAACCTTTAGCAATTGTTCAATTGAAAATCATTTGTTTTAACTGTGGCTTTGTTGTTTTTTATGTTTTTTAAGAATGGGGCTCTAGCAAAGTGTCGAAAAGGAAAGAGAATTCAAGCTTTTATCACCAAATTATAATTTCCCCAACATTGCATACTATTGGGTAGCAACAAGTTGAAGAAGTTTATTGAATGAAAATTTGACTCTCTGTCATCATTTTAAGTAGTCCATGGAAGGCCATCTTGTGATCTCTTTGGAATTGTCTGGTGACAAGAGTGCACTTTGATATTTGACTTTGAAAGGATTGGAATGTTACTGTTCTGGCCTCACTCACTTTGGAAAAGGTTAAAAGAGAATTAGCTAAATAACTGGTACTTCCCCCGCAGATGCCTTTGTCATATTTGTTTTGGGATAGGAAGCTACTCTGAAATTCAGCTGCCCTAGAGCAGAGAGGACTTTCCTCGGCAGCTGACTCTGAAATTTCCTTAGAAAAGAATAGTGTTCTTAACATTTTGTGTCAGTGGCCTTGTCCTGGGAACCCCATATAATTTCTGGTGGTCTGTGTGGGTCTATTTGTGTGTTATTTGCATCAGGCCTCCCAGAAGGACTCCCTGAGACCTGGTTGAGGATTGTGGAGTGTACCATGGATCTCCTTCATGGACTTTTTTTAAAGGGGCGATTAAGGAGTCATCAACAGGCATCCCTTGGACTTTTCAGAATAGGCTACAAAGACGCAAGATAGCAGCAAAGAATGGTGGTAAGTTGAGGGACACAAATATGCAGGGCTTTCTCTGTAAACATCTTTCACCGTGGCCCCTACTCTTCCACAGTAATAGGTGAGAGACTTTGAAATCCAATCACTTTTCTGGAGGATAGCTATAGAGCTTTTTCTTGATCCCCCCACCCACTACAATTAGAGGCCTCTGTGAGGGAACAATAGATGAAGCACATGGCCATCCTGCAACTAAATCCATGCTAGACAGTAGAACCTAAACAGCCCAACTCCCCCATAAATAAATAAATAAATAAATAAATAAATAAATAAATAAACCTCAGACATTCAGACATGACAGGCACCTCCTCCTGATAGCAGAAGAGAATTACTGATCTTGGTTTGGGGCCTGGGTAGCATATTATGTGTGGGTGGGTTATTTTCAAGTGTTTGTATATGAAAGCACTGGTTATCATCTAACAGTAACCTTATTCTTCTGTTTATGCAATTTAATGCAACGTTTGTATCCGGTAAAGTTTCCTCCATCCATAATTAGATCATGGAAGTGACCCCAGACTTCGCACGTCAACTTGAGAACTGAACAATGAAATTCAGCTAGCTCTTTGTTATATTGGCTTTCTTTAGAGGAATGTAAAAATTACCACACTGGATCAGATCAGTTCTCCATCTAAACTAGTGCCCTATCTCCAGCAGTGGGCACTATTAGGTTCACAGATTGCAAAGGACCACTCTGATAATCTCGTCTGACTTCCTGCATATCACAGGCATAGAACTTCTTCAAAATAATTCCATTTTGAAACAGAGGATTTCTTTTAGAAAAATATACAATCTTGATTTAAAACTTGGCAATGATGGAGAATCCACCATGACTCTAGGAAAATTGTCCCAATGGCTAATTATGTTCACTGCTAGAAATTTATGCCTTATTTCCCGTCTGAATTTGTTAGCTTCAGCTTCCAGCCAATGGCTCTTGTTTATACCTATGTTACTGGTTTAAAGCATTCATTATAAAATATTTGTTCTCCATGTATGTAGTTAGACTGTGATCAAGTTGCTACTTAACCTTCTCTGTGTTAAGCTAAATAGATAAAAATCCTTGAGTCTATCATATAAAATACATTTTCCAATCCTTTAATTATTCTCATAGCTCTTCTCTGAACCCTCTCCAGTTTAACAACAATCTTCTTCAGCTATGGGTACCAGCACTGAACATGATATTCCAGTAATGGTTGTACCAGTACCAAATACATAGGCAATATAACCTCTTTACTCCTACTAGAGATTGCTTTTTTATGTGTCTAAGGATCACATTAGCCCATTTAGCCACAGTGTCACACTGGGAGCTCATGTTCAGTTGATTATCCACCATGTCCCACAAATCTCTTTCAGAGCCACTGATTCTCAGGACAGAGTCTGCCATCATGTAAGTGTGGCCTACTTACCTCGTTCCTAGATATGTACATTGATATTTGACCTGTAAGAGGTTAGGCCAGTCTGTCTTGGGGGGAGGGCGGAGAGGCCATGCCCCCTTGCTATGGTGTGCCTGTGGGTACTGAGACTCACGGGGGGAAGGGGAGAAATTAGCATTCGAGGGCTTTGGCCCCTCAGCCGGGGGCAAAGCAGACATATAGTCAATGGCCCCAGGCCCTTAGGCTGGACGGGGCAGTCAAGCAGTCTCAGTCCCCAGGCCCTCAGGTCAGGTGGGGCAGTCAAGCAATCTCTGGGCTCACAACCGCGGGGTGTTGAGCACCACCAGTCTATGGGTTCACAAGCTGGAAGATGAACACCAGCAAAGTCTAGAGCTCATAAGTAGTGGGTGAGCACTAGCAAAGTCGAGGGCTCACGGCAGGGGGTTGAGCCCAGCCGAGAGTTCACAGGAAGAGGTGAGGCTGCCACCCCAGGGGTGGAGTTGCCACGGGAGGGGGCCGCAGGCCCTTCTGACTTCACCGTGTCCCAGCGCAGGGCCCTCATAGTGGCGGGGCTCCAGCCAAAACTCACTGACATGGCTTCAGGCCACAACACAATCGGACAATTGTCTGGTTCCCCTTGGCTCCTTCCTACTCCCCTTCCCTGGAGTACCTGGGCCTCAGGGTCACCATCAGTCTCCCTGGGGTAAACTGCAAGTGGTAACCCCAAAAGGCCCTCAACATTGAAAGCAGTAGTGAGCTTCAGCAGCTCCTCCAATTCGCAGGCAGCTCCTGCATCTCTTTCAGGTTGCAGGCAGCTCCTCCAAAGCCCATGCGGCAGGCAGTTCCTCAGCGCTATGGTGGTTGGGCTTGGGCACCAGCAACGGGGGAGAGACATCCTTCTCCTCTGGCAGCTCCAGCCCAACTGAGCTAGAGGGCTCGCCTTTTATGCTTCGTGTCCCACCCCATGCTTCAGACAGGGTGGGCATGGGTGTCCTAGCTCTGCCCAACAGGGGTTAGGCCATCCCTTCCTCTCTGTCTCCGAGGTAGGCCACGCCCCCTCACTACAGCCATATTGAAACGTTTGTTTACTAGCGCCCAACTTACCAAGCAATACAAATTGCTCTGTGTCACTGTCCTGTCCTCTTCATTATTTATCACTCCCCAAATCTTTTGTCCTCTTAAAACTTATCAGTGATAATTTTATTTTCTTCTGTGTAGTACATTTAATGTGAAGCATGTTGATTTTTATTTCAGTTTAGCTTTTTAATCAAAATATCATGTGGTACCAAGTCAAATGCCTTACAGAAGTCTAAATATATTGCATCAACACTTTTACTTTATCAACCAAATTTGTAATCTCATCAAGAAAGTTTGACAGAATCTATTTTCCTTACAATTAATGCCAATCAACATGGGTTTATTATCCTCTTTTAATTCTTTATTAATAGAGTCCCATATCAGTTGCTCCATTATTTTGCCTGGGATCGATGTCAGACTGACAGGCCTGTTGTTATCTGTTTACCCTCTTTAAATATTGGCACAACATTAGCCTTCCTCCAACCTTCTAGAACTTCCCCGGTGTTCTAAGATTTATTGGAAAGCAAGATGAATTGTCCAACAAGCTCTGATGCCAGCTCTTTTAAAACTTTTGGCTGCAGGTTATGTGGACCTGCTGATTTAAAAATATCTGACTTTGGTAGCTGTTGAGATAGTAGTGGAATGGAAAGAGTTTTATCATCATCATCATATGATATGACTACATCATCTGCTTTTTTTTCCCCAATACAAAACAGAAATATTTATTGAATATGTCTGACTTTTCTGCGTTATTACTGATAATTCTACTGTTTCAATCTAGTAATGGACCAATACTATTATCGTGATTTTTTTTGTTCCTAATATACTCAAAACTCTTTCTTTTTATCCTTAACTCTAATTGTCATAGATTTTTTCCTTGTGTCCTTTGTTTCCCGTATCAATTTTCTACAATTCCTAGCTTCTGATTTATATCATTGCTATCAAATGTCCCTTTCTTTCATTTGTTATATATATTTCATTTTTATAGCGGCCTCCACTTCCCCTCTAATCCTGGTTAGTTTTTTAACCAGTGTGGACTTCTTCCTTGATTGTTTCTTTTTTGAGCATCTAATAAACCATTCCCAGATAGTCACATTTTTCTGTTAAATTCTTCCCCCCCATCAAGTTTGGCTCATAATTGTTGTCAGCTTTGTGAAATTGGCATGGACGCCAGGTAATGTAGGCGGGGGAAGGCTCAGCCTTCCCAAAGAGCCAGGCATGGCCCCATCCCCTCCTGCTGCCTCTGCTGCAGCAGAAGCTTCCCAGGCACTGCTGGGGCCACCTGGGCGCTGCTTCGGGGCGGCTGTGGCCGCCACATCAGAGCGGTTGAGGCCACGCTGGAGCTGCTGCACTGGGGCAGCTGGGGCTACACGTGCTCTCTGGGACGGCTGGGTCCACGTGCTGCTCAGGCCACCCTGCTGGTGCTGGGTCTGCTGGCTGGGACTCTTGGGCAGCTGGGGGTGCCAGCTGGGTTGTCCCTGATATGACTTGGGGACTGGTGACCTGGCTCTGGGGTAGGGTGGGGCGAGGCTCCTCCAGCTGCAGTGGGGAGAGAAGGGGAGTTCCACGGTGGTGAAGGAGGGGGGAGGGGCGTGACCTCAGGGGGAAGGGGAGGAGCCATAGGCTAGCCTCCTCTAATGGGCAGTTTACCCGGTGCCCATGGAAATTGGCCGTTTTAAAGCATTTGTATGCTTTGAAAGAAGGTGTCAACCCCCAAAGTAGGCAAATATACAGTAGTATGCCTGTGGGGAAAGTTTCTAGTCCAGTATTTGGTACAGTATGAGTTGTGATAAGGTCAGGGACATCAAATGTCTGAGGCATCACACATCAAATTTTGATTTGTTTGAGCATGCTCACCTTGTGTGCAAGTCCTGGGATAGGCTTGAGATGGTAATAGCTGTAGGGCACCGGCTGTCCTGTTGCACATTTGAACTCCCATGCAAACTAAACCAAGTTTTTGTCTGGTCTAGTGTGGCATACATTTTGGACCAAATTTACCCTGTGCTGGTTGTGAGCCCATTACAGTGACCAAGGTATGTGCCATCCTTTTCCTGGGGCTAGTCTGGCTCCTAGCACAAGTTAGAGCAGACTCCTTCTCTGGCCTGCTCCAAATGCAGCTTGAGCACTTCAGCTGTGTTCAGACCTGCTGTGAGGGGTGGAGGTTTATTTGAAACAATTTAATGCAAACTCTAAAGTACAGCCTTATCTTAGCTGCTCAATAGTACCCGATATACACATCAAATAGTTCTGATGATGGCTGAATGATCAAGGCTTTTTGGGTTAAGGAAAACAGAAAAGAAAGATTTTACTGATCACATTGATATAATTAATATGATGATAAAAGAAATCCATTGTATGCACAAAGAATAGTAATTGCGTTTTTCCTCTATTTTATCACTGTATTCTTATTACGTATGTGCTTTGAAAGCCTTATGGACCATTTCCAATAATTTTATTCAACCTCCCCCCACCACCTTCTCCCTCCAGTTTCAGGGACACTTGATCCTGTTACAGTAAATGCTTCCTATCGGATCGCAAAGAAATAAAACACCTCTGCCAAGACACTAATTAGCTTTCTTTGTTTTTGTAGTTAATTAAGATGATTGCATTTTCTTGACATTAATTAATAATTTATGTAAAAATATGATAAAATGTCGGATATGCCTCCAAAGGTAAATGAACTTCTAAGTATGTATGTCTCACCTCAGTAGCTTTCAGAAACTCAGTCTAAGAAATAATGTATATAATATATCATCTGACAGATGACCCTATTGCTTTGGGAAATACAAGTTTTTCCACACCAATTGAGGATTAAAAACAGATATAAATAAAACATTCAAGAGTTAATACACAGCAAAAGCTCAGGTTATTGCATGTTAAAGTTTAATATTTGTTTAACTTTTGTTACCAAGTTTTTTATTTCCCATTTTCAGGGTAATGTTAGATTCAAACCATGTACTTTCAGGATGATGTCCAAACTTTGGCAGCCATTCAGGTGCAAGAAAGTTTACAGACACCATTTGCATAAATTCAACAGTGGTTCTCAATGCGTGGTCAAATCAGCACACGGCTGCGGCCTGTGACATCCTCAGGGCCATACAGTTAGTATATATGTAGTGTGGATGCAGCCTGCATAACACACATAGAGCTGCATATGCAGCTCACAATGGTAAATGGGTTGAGAACCACTGGCATAGAATATGAACAAGGGCATGCAGGATTAGGCCATAATTGTGAAAGGCTAGAGCACTCTTCACACAACAAATAAAAGGCTATAAAAATAGTTCAAATTCTAAGCTAAAAGCAAACCAGTTGGTTGTTGCTATGCACCAAAAGGAAGAAACTGAAGTTTACACTACAGGCCCCAAGACCTTGTGCTTCAGCTTGAAGATGTGATCTGTAAGAACTTACTATTGGATATACCACTCATTACCATGAGTAGTCTCATTAACTTCCTTGAGACTACTCGTAGTGAGCATTACACTTAGCAAAGTGATTCTGTGAAATAACAAATGTATTTTTAATCAGGTAGAAAACAACAACAATAACAAAAAACTAGGCATCAATATTTATTCTCCCAAATTAATGTCAAGGAATTTTTTTTTCAATTCTCAATCTCCTCAGATAGATGTATAGATTACTTTTATGTTAAAAACATCTTGTATTACATTTATTCAACAAGATGACAAAGGTGATAGTGGCTTTCATTCATGGATCTCAAAGCTGTCTATAAACATATGTCTGTGAGGCAAGTAATAGTAGTAAACCCATTTAGCAGGTGGATAAAATGAAGCACAGAAAGGGTCAGTGACTTTCCCAAAATCACATAGCAGAACAGTAAAACAGCTCAGAGTAACACTCAGTGGTTCTGACCTTTAGTCCTCCTGCTATATCCCAGTATCGATGCCAAGGATTGTTTTAGAAACAAGTGATAAGGCGTGAAAACTAAAAAATTGAGATCTGGATTTTGAACCCCCCTTTTCCCGGAACCACTAAAGTTCAGTGGGAAGGGGGATCAGATCCAGGATTTGGGTGCAGATGATTTTATTTTCATCACAAAATTTTCTGTGACAAGGTAAAAATCATAATTGTATTAAAGTTTCCTTTTAGCCATGTAGATGTTACTGTGGAAGATGCCCATAAATTTCTCCAGTGAAATGTCAGTGCATGCTGTTTCATTTTTTATGGAACAAGAGTGACATCTAGTGACCATCTAGTTTGGTAACTGTGCTGTACTCTATACATAAACAGAGCCATATTTTCAGCTCGTGTAAATTGGTGTAGTTCCATTAACTTCAGTAGAGCTGTGCTGAGTTAAACCAGCTGAGAATCTGGCCCAGTATCTTCATGTTGTGTCTGCATGCAATTTGAAAGCTGGCATTGGGTATCATCAGCTACGTACTCTTCTGCTATTAAAAGTAATAAACCTCTTTTTTACAGGTGCACTTATACTTCCCCTGAGTTTTCCCTTCAGTTAGAACCTTGATATATCAGGACTCAGAGGGAAAACTTATGAAATGTTCTACAGCACAATAACTTTTTCTTTCTCTATTTGTATATGTACTTTTTAATTTGCTTATCACTGTGGGTCGTAGGCGCCAATTAATCATTTAAGAAACAGTAAATTTCATATGTAAGGGACTCCACTCTCCATCACTCCTTTTATTCATATGCTATTATGTAGAGTTTAAATGTATATATGTATCAGAAATTGTGCTTCAGGTTGTTCTTAATCCGTTACTATTGAGAGAAGGCTTGTGAGAGGGAATAAAAATTGAGTTAAGTTTAAAACAAACAAAATGTATGCAGTGGCTGAGTAGGATAAGGAGCTTGACTGCAAGCCTGAAGGTCATATGTTTGAGTCTCTCTTGATAGGGCACTGAAAGGCCAGCTCCAGTTCTCCCAGCTGCAAAATGGGCACCTGATCTATCGGGTTAGGGCAGTCATTGTAAGGATGTGTGGGTCTAGAACCTGGGTTTGCAGTCTGGGATAGCAGATGTTTCCACATCAGCATCAGGAGGTCATGCAGAGCCACATCCAAAGAACACTGTGGGGGGTCCAAAGTGGCATGCTGAGGCCCTCTGATTGGCTTATGATCATTATTTAACCCTGGAGGGTGCTCCAGGAAGTTGTCTGGGCAACCACACAGACTTCTGGCCTAGTAGCACTCCAGACCTCCCCTCACTCTGACCCTGACCCTTGCCTCCTGATTCCAGCCCTGCTGATCTTTGGGCACTGACCCTGACCTGGATCTTACTCTTGTTTGTCAATCCCAGCTCTAGATCCCTGCTTGTTGACTACTGCCTCAAGGCTATTCTTGATTTGTGGACACCAGCCTTGCTGCAACTGCCAGGCCAGACCACCTATGCCCCAGTACAGTTTGCCCAGACCCACCTTTGATCCCTCTGTGGAAGCCCCTTAGCAGGGATATGGAAGGGGCATGTCTACCACCCACTGGATCCCATGGGGTACCAGATTCATAAGCGCAGATTGCTCAACTCCAAGCCGAGAACCATGTGCTGCGGTACCAAGTGGCGCAGCTCCAAGCAGAAAATCAGACACTCCGTGAGCAGCTAACACAGTCCCAGGAAGAGAAGTCTGTGCTCCAGGATTGGGTGTGGCCTCCGAACAGGGTCCTGCAATACTGCCACCCAAACATTCTGATGGCACCTGCCAGAAGTTCAGGGGGTTCCTGAACCACTGCTGTCTCCATTTCCTGCTCTGTCCTTGAATGTATCCCACCAACCAGGCCAGGGTGGGATTAGTGATCAGTTTGCTTGTTGAAGAAATGCTGGTTTAGGCCTTCTGGAGCAGAACTGCCTAGTGTTAACAGACTGGAATGCCTTCCTGTGAGTGTTTTCCACAATTTTCAATTATTCTCATGCTCACTCAGCAGAAGCCACATTACAGAGGCTCCAAAAAGGGCAATGGCCAGCTGCCTGATATGCTGCCCAGTTCTGATGATTTGTGGCTGATGTTGAGCCAAATTCAGTGTAGACTTAGTGTGGAAGTAAAGAATGGGCTAGTCCGTGTTGAGACCCTGACCAGCTTGGATGTTTTTATTGACACACCTCCATATTGACAACCAGATGCATGAGCGAAAGGAGGAGAGAAGGGGAACCATGCTGTCATCTCGCCCATACCCTGTGCTGAAAATCCTATGACCCAACCACAAATGGACACAGTTTGATCTGATCCACCGACACTTGATCCCAGAAGAAAAGGAATAGTGACAGCACAGTAAAATGCTTTTATTGTGGAGTGCCAGGATGTGCTTTTGCCTCTTGCTCATCGACTAGCAAAGAATTGGGAAATGAGTAAGCCCAGGCTGAATCGTGGGGGCCAGCCTGGGCACCACCAGGGCATCGTGCTCCAGAACTAGCCCCTAGCTCTCGAAGGATACCTGATCCAGGACATGCGGGTCCTTCCCACACTTCAAGTATAGATACAGTTACGTACCACGGATGGGACCAGGCCAATTCCCCTCAATGGGCCCTGATCGATTCCAGGATTTCTGATAATTTCATAGATACTGAAGCCACTTGAGACCTACAAACCATCTCCATTTAAAGCCTACAAAGTTCTCATAGAGACGATAGATGGGTCACTCCTGTCTTTGGGGCTAGTGATACAGGAAACAGGACCCTTAGAGGCTGTACTCCAGGGTCACTGGGAAGTGTTACAATTCAACGTGATTCATTCTCCATGCTTCCCCCTGATTCTGTGTGTCACCTGGCTGGAGCAGCATGGTCCCTGCATTTTTTAATGAGAGAAGAGAATCAGCTTCCCCTCTGAACATTGCTGAAGGGTCTGCCTACATGCAGCCAGTCCCAACCTTCTGGTCATGGGCTCCTGCAGCTGATCAGAAGCATCTATGGGGGAACCCCAGATGTTGGTGGCTAACCAGAAGGAACTGCTTCCAAGAAAAATGCAAACCTACTGCCTCTGCACTGGGACTATGCTGCCCCATAGACTTGGATCCCATGGTGAAGGTCCTTTATGGATGGATCTATGCATTGTGTGAGCCAGAACTGGCAGGCCTTTGTTTATACATCCAAGAAAACCTGGCCTTGGGCTTCATCCAGCACTCCACCTCCCCACATAGACTATCAGGCCCTAAACCGGGTGATGCTCTGAAACTGGTACCCCCTGCCCCAGTCTTAGAGTTCTTAGATCGTGTGTGGTCTGCCTGAATTTTCACCAAGCTGGATCTCTAGTGGGCTTATAACTTATTGCACATTAGGGCAGGAGATGAATGGAAGACTGCCTTTTGACCTACTATGGGTACTTTGAATATTTAGTAATGCCATTTGGTCTGACCAGTGTTCCCACAACCTTTCAACACTTCATTCTATACCAATATGTAGTCATCTATCTCGGTGACATACTTGTGTGTTCAGAGAACCCTGATCAGCATTGTTACCACGTTTGTCCCATCCTGGAAAGACTGTGGAAGCATAGTCTGTACATAAAACTGAAAAAATGCATCTTTGACCAATCCTCCAGATAATTTTTGGATTGTATCCTTTTCACAGAGGGTATTAAGATGGACCCCCAGAAAGTGAAGGCCATCCACAACGGGGCAGTGCCCAGGTCTCCCTGGGAGTTACAGAGCTTCCTGGGCTTTGCAAATTTTTAACTGATGATTCATTCCAGGCTTCTCAGGGCAAACAGCCTCCATGACAAACCACCTCTGGAAAACTGTCAAATTTGTTTGGATGCCTAAAGCTCACCATGCCTTTGAACAGTTCAAAGCCACTATCGTGACCGCTCCCATTCTTGCACATCCGGACCTATCCATTTATATGGCATTCATAGGTTTTCACCATAGGGTGTTCATAGGGGAGGCCAGTGCATCCAGTGTTGTCATTGGGGAAATGCTCATTGAGAGGCGCAGGCTACAGCACGTGCTGTATCCCTGGTCATACTTCTCCCAAAACCTCACCCCTACTGTATGGAATTATGAAGTATTACGTAAATTGTTGCCATTGGGGAAATGCTCATTCAGAGGCGCAGGCTACAGCACGTGCTGTATCCCTGCTCATACTTCTCCCAAAACCTCACCCCTGCTGTATGGAATTATGAAATATTACGTAAGGAACTGCTCATGATTAAATCAGCCTTTGAAGAGCGATGCCTGACACCTAATGCACCATTCTTTTCTGACCATAATAACCTCAATTATCTGCATAAGGCTTGAACCAAAGACAGCTCAGGTGGGCATTATTCTCCCCTTGGTTTGATTTCATCATTACCTATCGCACAGGAGCCAGGGATGGGAAAGCCGATGCCTTATCCTGAAAGGATGAACACTACCAAGAGAGTGAGGAGCCTAAAAAGAACAACCCTATTCCCTAAAAACTTGCAATTTCCTTAGTGTCTCAGTACCTGTGTGCGCATACCTAGACACCTCACACTAAACCCATCGGCACTATAGCAACCCTAGAGCCCTCAGCTCGAACCTGGGCCTCAATCACCCTGGATTTCCAGGAAGTCCCTGACTCTGATGGCCACTCAGTAGTCTTGTCCATTGTGGACTAAGTGAGCAAAATGGTGCATTTCATTCCCATTGACCAAACAACAGCTCAACTGCTGGTGATGCATGTTAAATCTGTCTTCATGGGCTTCCGGACTATATCATCTCAGACCAAGGACTGCAGTTTGTCTCACGCTTTTGGCATGAAAGCCATGATTACTGGACATTTGTGTTTTTACTTCCTCCACAAACCACCCTGAGACAGATGGGCAGACAGTGAAGGTGAACCAAGTACTAAAACAATACCTAAGGTGCTTTGTCAACTACCATCCAGATAAGCGTTCTCCCTCCTGCCTTATCCTGAGTTCCCCAACAACACTGACCATGCTTCCATGGAGCAGAATCCTTCTTTTGAAAATTACAGGTTCTGCCCTCACTACCACCCGGCCTTGCCAGCAGCCTGTCCAAACCCAGCAGCCACTGACTGGATCCAATGAATTAATCATATCCAAGGGGAGCTTAAAGACAATTGTGAAGATGCGAAAAAGGACTACAAGTGTTACGTGGACTGTTGATGCCAGGAAGGCCCAGCTCTCGCAGTGCGCTAAAAGGTCTGACTTGCAGCAAAACACTGTATGAACAAGCTGACCTGCAAGTTATACCACCAGTTATTTGGACCATTCTGGATTTATCAGCAAATCAACACTGTTACCTTCAAATTGCAGCTCCCTCAATCCCTTAAGACATGTCATGTTTTTCATGTATCCCTCCTGAAGCCTTACACAGAGACCCTTTTCCTGACCTGTCCCAGCAGCCACTTCTGTCAGTTCAGGTCCAAGGAGTATCCATGCTATCCTGTACTCTAAACTCATTGATTCAGAGGGTTATGGTCCTGAAGAGTTTTCCTGGGAACCAGCTGCCCATGTCATGCCCCTAACCTGGTGAAAAGGTTTCCTCAAGACCAGCTGGGTAAACCAGATCTGATGCCAACCCAGAAGGGATGTGTGTGTGTGTGGGGGGGGGGGGGGGGGGGCGTAATTTAAGGATCCGTATGATTAAAACCCAGGTCTGCTGAGCCTGGGACAGGTGACATTCTAACATTACCACCAGGAGGCCATGCAGAGCCACATCCAAGGAGTACTGTGGGGATTAGATGCCACAGGAAGTACCTTCCAGAATGACAGCAACCTGCATCCTCTGATTGGCCCTTGCTCACTCTGTAACCCTAGAGGGTGCACCAGGAAGTTGTCTGGGCAATGACACAGACTTCTGGTCTGCTACGACTCCAGACCTTACCTCTTTTTCTGATCTCCAGTCTCTGACCCCTGCACCTGACTTGGACCCTGACCCATACCTCCTGATTCTAGCCTGATAACTACCTCTGATCTCTGGTCTCTGACTCTTGCTTATTGATCCTGGCTCTAGTGATTACTCTGATCCCTGCTTACCGACTTCTGCCTTGTAGCCATCCTTGACATGTTGGTCAGTCCAGCTGTGACTGCTAGGCACACTGCCTGTGCCCTGGTTCCTTACAGTCAGATATGATGCTGTTCACATCATTCCCTTGTGTACTGTTGGCTATGAAACTGACCTTCCTTAACTGTGTCAGCCCAATGAGCCATTGGCTTGGGGGAACTTTGAGTTTGACAATGCCAATGACCATATGCTTAGTATTGCAGAAATGTGGTAGTCTACGTTATCCTCCCCACATTGCCCAAACCAAATAGTGAGATTGCTGCTGTTGTGATGCTGTGCACCTCAAGTCATTCCTCTTTATTCTAAGCTATTTTCTTGAATGTAAAGTATTTCCTTCTGTCTGGCTTCCTGATTTTACTTCCTCTTTAATTTGTTCAAAATTAGATGTGAAAATGATCTGACACCTACCACTCTTTAATATGTTCAGTCCATCTTCATATCCCTTCACTGGCTTTCTCTTGCCTTCTGTAACAAATTCAAGCTCTGTTAAGCTATGCACAACTTAAACTGTCTACAATAGCAGCACTTTACTGGTTTAGGAGTACTGGCATACTATACTGACAAAGCACTCCTAGTATGGATACAGCTGTAGTGGCAAAGCTGTACTTTGTACCAATACAGTTAAACCACCCTCTCCAAGTGAAGCAAGCTACACCAGTAAAAGCACAAATTTACCAGTATATGTGTCTATGCTACAGATGTCTGACAGCATATAGCTATGTCTGTCAGTGATCACACCTCTTCTCACCCTGATCAACATATCTATACTGGCAGAAGTCTGTAGCGTAGACATAGCCTTAATCTTTGCATCTCTCTTCATTCATATTTATTCATCCTCTTCACTCCTCCCCTCACCTCTTCATTCAGCTTAAGCCACAGTTCTAATAAGCTCTTTCATTTCTTTCTCCCACATTCATCTCCTCACTTTATTTTATGTGGCCCCTAAGTCTGGAACTCCTTTCTTGATGCTCTGCCATGTCTCTACTCTATCAAGTCCCTCACATGCTGTGAGATCTATAAACCTTAGTTTTTCCTGCTAACTTGTGAGGCTGAAGGGGAATCATAAAACTCTCAGTGCAATATGCATTGATCAACTAAAGTATTAACCATATGATCTTACTATAATCACCCTCATTCTCTCTTCCTACTACCTCTCCCTCTCCTCTGTGCCTAGGAAGGAATATGTGAAAGGTATCTGGGAATTATAGCAGATCACAAGCTAAATATGAATCAACAGTGTAACACTATTGCAAAAAAAAAAAAAGCAAACACCATTCTGGGACGTAGTAGCTGGAGTGTTGTAAGCAAGACATGAGAAATAATTATTTCACTCTACTCTGTGCTGATAAGGTCTCAGCTGAAGTATTGTGTCCAGTTCTGGGCTCCACATTTCAGAAAAGATGTAGACAAACAGGAGAAAGTCCAGGAGAGCAACAAAAATGATTAAAAGTCTAGAAGACGTGACCAATGAGGAAAGATTGAAAAAACTGGGTTTGTTTAGTTTCGAGAAGAGAAGACTGATGGGGGACATGATAACAGTTTTCAAGTGCATACAAGGTTGTTACAAGGAGGAGGACGAAAATTGTTCTCATTAACCTCTACGGATAGGAAAAAAAGCAATGGGCTTAAATTGTAGCAAACGAGGTTTAGGTTGGACATTAGGGAAAAACTTCCTAATTGTCAGGGTTGTTAAGTACTGAAACAAATTGCCTAGAGAGGTTGTGGAATCTCTGTTATTGGAGGTTTTTAAGAACAGTTTAGACAAACACTTGTTAGGAATGATCTAGTTATATAGGCCTGCCTTGAGTGCAGGGGACTGAACTAGGTGACCTACTGAGGTCTTCTATGATTTTATGTATCTGTACCTGTGCTGGTCAAATTCTTCTTAACTTAGGTAGTAAGCTTTTCAGGGCAGGAACTTTTTTCCCCCTTGAATAGCACTGAACATTTATCATGTAAAGTGTACTGAGTCTAAATTAAGTTTTAAATACAGTTGTGAAGGGTTTTTTTTAATCTCTGTTGGGACTGTAAATTCAAATGTAATTCCCATTTGTATTATTTTTTTGGCATGATGAGAGTAATTTTATGCTACATGTATTCTTTGTTGGTTTTTTTTAAGGAAGCTTTGTTGAACTGTTTGTTACCACGTGTAATCTAAGTCATGCTGTTTTTTGCTAATAAACTTGTGTTAAAATGGCCATTCAACAAACTGCATGGGTTTAGAGAAATAGGCTGCAGATGCTAATTCCCTTTTTTTTTTTTTTTTTAAGTTTTCATGTGGCAGCTTTACAGACAGCCTTTTTTTTTTTTTTTTCACTTCCCTTTTCCATTTTCTAATTCTCCATATCTTGAATTTTCTCTTGGATTTTGTTGCCGTTGGTAAATTATAGCATGTAGGTTTTGGCGTGCAATAAATCACATTATAGTCACTAAGCATTTTTCTTCTAATAATTTGTTTCTTTTGGCACCCGCTTGTTCAGCTGATATGATAGTCTATCCTTCCCATAATCTTATCCTTATTTATTTCTTGAGATAACACAAAGCTGTAATTTTACCATCTTTATTCTAGAAATGTATTTTCTTTATAGTGGTTTGCAAAGCTCTGAAGAACATATTTTAAGACACAAGACATAATTTAACAGGAGAAAAAAAGGAAGTTGAGGTGATGGCAGTTGTCATTTGAGGTGTGAAAGCTTGCCACAGATTTCTTCTTATGGTTTCATTTTGTAGCATAGTTAGTTATCTAACATCTATTATAATGTACTCTCTGAGGATACAGGAGTTTAAACAGGGCAGATACTGCAGTTATCCTACATTTGACACATCTGCAGTTTCCCTCCCCACCATGTTTCGCACAGACACTAATAGTTATTTCCACAGGATTCTTCCTTCAGCACCAGTGTATTTGTCCTCCTGCAGTGTATTGTTTCTCAGATGTGCTTGCAGCATCAGCTTGAAGATAATTAATCAAAACTAGTTTAATTTACACTACTGTAGCTGGGGCTTCTGGGAAAATATTGCTCAATATGACATGGACAAAATCATGTTGATTATTAATTTTCTTCTGCTGCTTAGTATGCTGTTGTGGAAGAGAGAAATAGGTCAGCAAAGGAAGAAAGAGACGACGTATATGTGTGTGTGGTTGCCGATGCTCTCCTGTCGACATAGCTGCTGCTGCTCATATAGGTGGTTTTATTATGTCGGCAGGAGAACTCTCGCCTGTCGATATAACATGGCTACCTTATGTTGGCAAAACTATGTCGCTCAGGGTGTGTTTTTTCACACCCCTGAGTGACAAGTTTTGCTGGCATAAGTGCTAATCTGGACAAGATCTCAGGGTGCTCCTAAATCCATCTGAAAGACCTCATGCTGACATACCCTATTCCTCTCCGGTGTGCTTTATCACCACTCTAAAGATTCCTTGAAGCACTGTAGTTTCTGATATATTCAAGAACCCTAATTTTAAAGATTTTGTGATCCTTTGTTTCCATTCCTCTACTCTGAGTTTCCATTTCTCTCAGAGCTCACTCATACACTTCCATATATAGGGAACCCCCATGAAGGGTTCAAGAAAACCTCTCTCTAATGATCCCAATTCTGTATCAGAGCCATACACATCTGTTAACTCCTTTGAAATTTCAATAGTGTCTGTTTTCCAGTTTAGAGATCTTGCAGTGCTCCACAACTTTTCCCTAGAAACTTTTAGCACACTCCTTTTATAGACACACCCAATGTGTTCCTACAATGTTTTTCTTTTTAAATCCTTGATGATTTGCACACCATTTAGGAGCCTTCCTGTGCACTTCATTTATAGTTTGAGTTCCCTAATGTAATCCAGCATCCCCTGTGAATACTTCTTATCCCTCCTGCTTAATACTTCATTGCCCTGTAGATGCTCCGCACTGTTTTCCTGAATCTGTCCATTTGCTAAGGCTCCTGTAATGCTCCTAAACCTCCTTTTAGAGACTTTTGAGATATTCCCACACTCCCCTAGAATGTTCCCTTATGTATTCCCAGACCTATTTCGTAGATAATATTGTACTGTATTTGTAGGGTCTAAAGGGCTTAGTCATAGACCAGGACCCTGTTATGCTAGGCTTTGTACAAACATAAAATGAGATAATCCCTGCTTTCAAGAGTTATAATCTAAAATACTCTCATGCACTCCTGAACTCTATGTAAACACTTAGTCAGAGGCATCCCACGAAAGCTTATGCCCGCAGGAATTTGTTAGTCTTTAAGGTGCTACAGGACTCTCGTCGTTTTTGCTGTATACAGACTAACACAGCAACCCCTCTGGAACTTAAGAAAGATAGTTATAAACATATGTAAATAGGGTCTTATAACTGAAGTGACTTGTCCATAAGAGCTACTGTATCATGTTGTTAGTGTAACACTCTAGTAAACAAAGTAGCCACCTAGTGGCTATATAAATTACATTCTAGTGCAAAACAAGCCAGGTTCCATTATATCCAGGGTGGGTCAAATGAGCATCAGAAGCACTGTACTTCTCCCTGACTATATGAAGTTCAGAAATTTGTCATTTTCTTTCTGTCCTAAATTTCATCTTTGAGTATTTCTCATTTACACTCAGAGATGTACAGTGAGCAATTCATACGCTGCATTTTGTTAGTGTCTTTATTCATAGTGGCTTACAGTTAAAATTATGTTGCAATGCTCTTTTGTGCTTATTGTCTAGATTGTGCATTGTGTTTATTATTATTTAGTGTTGTAGTGGTTCAGAAGAAAGGGTAAAGTAAACGGTTTTCAAGCCTGTATTTGAGGATAGCTGTATTACTAAACATCAGAAATATTCTGCATACTTTCCTTCTCATTCCTCTCTTAAAACAAACAAAAACCCCTAACAATCTAACATTACGTTTTCAAGATTTAAATATTTTAACACAGCTGACCAAATTGTTACATATTCCTGCATTTTAGCACAGTTTATGTTTAGCTCCCCCAAGACCTCTCCTTTTCCTGGTAGTGTTTGTTTATGGAGAGATGTACAATATTTATCTGAGATGTATATGTTTCGTTGGAAGCTGTATACGGGTAGCAGTGGGAAGTGTTCTCAGGTAAATATGCAGCCACACCTTCCCCCCATTGCCCGTAGCATTGAAGATTAGTTATACTTTAAACTGGGGTAGTTTGAGGAGAAAACTAGTATGGATTACTTTATCTCAGGTGGCCCTGTTCCTTAAACCCCAGCAGCGTTTTGAGGGAGAGGCTGCTAGCCAACTCTTTGCTCTGGATTGACTCATTTTCCCAAACAAATTGACCCTGCAAAGGAAAGGTAGAAGACAAGGCCTGACGTAGGAGTTATCTCGTGCTTTGCCTTTTCCTTGCACCAAGCCAAGAATACAATCATTGTTTCAGAAACAACTGGGGAAATGAGGATAGGAGTGGAAGTGTTTGGTATTGTTTTATAAGGAGTATTATTAGGTACAGAGACATTTTAAATGGTACATTTTGGAAATACATAATAGGCTACATCTGCCAATACCATGGGCAAGTACAGGGATTTTGTAGTGAATAAACTGAATTAGAAACTCATTTCTGAAAGAAACCTTCATTTAAAATCATTTGGGAAAAATCTCCCTTGGAATTTCTTTATTAAATGGTGCTTTTGAAATTCTCACAGCTGGGCAAAGGAAGGAACTACCATCATTCTCCAGAGAGACACTAATTCTCTTCTCTTCTCCATATATGTATGGTTTATAGTGCATTGAAGGTGTGCATGCATTCTTGTTGCCTGGCCTGATGCTGTGCGTCACTGCAATCCCATACCTGGTACTATTTTCTGAACAGCACAGAACTATTTTTAACCACTGTTCTTGGCAGCTATTGTCTGGCATTTTTTCCCAAATAAGGTGGGTCATATTGAAACCCAAATATTCAGTGAGTATTCTTTGTGAGTCATCCTGTCATTTCCCATGGGGTTACCAGGGCAGTAAAGTGCTACTTACTGTAATGCTGGCACAAACTGCCCCCCCCCCCAGTGAGTAGTCCATCAGCAGCCTTGCCCTGAAATTCCTGCGAAGAAGGGTCAGGATTTCTGTGAGCCCGGCCTGGGTTTCTGCAAGCCCCTGGTCTCCTTTCTTAAAACCCGCAATTTATTTGTTCATTGGGTGTGAGATCTTACCCTTGTCCATTGGATGGGAGAGGGGGGACCTATTCTGAAGTCGTGTGGGGTGGAAGGACTTGGCAGGTGTGTGTCAGGATGGTGGTTAGAGCTTTTCTTCGGGGCTCACAGAAAGGTGAGTGGGGGTGGGTAAGGCTTTGTTGGGTTCAGGAAGGATTGGCACTAGGGACAGGTAGTTAGGACTCTTGCTCCAGGAAGGAGGTGAAGAATTGGTAGCAGGGGGCGGGTGGTGGGAGAGTGATGGCGATGCAGTAGTGGTCAGGGGGTCTTCCTATGGAGTGAGAAGGGAGGGCAGGTTCTGGCAGCGGAGTGGGTCACTGTGGGGCGGGGTGGGGCTGTTCTGATTCGAACCCTGCCGCTCCTTCTCTGGAGAACGAGTCGCCACCCCAGCTTCTGTGGTGTCGCGCAGGGGGGAGGCGGGCTGGAGGGCGGCTACCTGACGTGTGGGCCCGGCCGGGAGCCGCCCCGGCCCCGCTCGCCGCAGCTGTGTTGGAATTCCGCTGCCGCCAGCTGCGGGCATCGGGGAGGGGAGCGCTCACAGCGCGCAGCGGAGAGGGCGGCGGCGGCTCCGGAGCAGCCCGACCCCCCGCGGACCCCTGTCTCTCGCCCCCTCCCAGCCGCCCCTCTGCCCCCGACGGGAGATGGAGGGTCACAATGAGAAATGACAGGGAGGCGCCGCGAGGAGGGGCAGGGGCAGGGATCGGGACCCTGCCGGGCGGCTGCGACCCCGGGCGCCGCTCCTCCTCTTTGCGCCTTTCATGCGCGTGGCTAGCGGGGCGCGGCGCCCCTGCCCCCCGCCTGTGACTCCCCCCAGCCCGCGGCGGCGCGCCCGAGAGCCAGAGCTGGTTGTCATCGGGTAAGGCTGGAAAACGCGGGGCTGGGCGCGCTCCTCAGGCCTGGAGGCGGCCGCGGGGGCTCCGTCCCTCCGGGCAGAGACGGCGGTCTGCGCCTCCGCGCCTGGGGAAGGCACTGGGCGCCGGATGCTGCTTGGGGGCAGCGTGTGTGCACGGCTCTTACACATGTCCTGTGTGTGTGTGTGTGTGGGGGAGCCTGTGGCGTGAACCCGTGTGTAAATGTGTAGAGCGGGTGTCTCTAGATACCCTGTTTATAGGTAAGCTGTGTCTGGGTCGTGTGTATAAAATACTGGGTGGGGTGGGAGAAATGTTTATTGGTGCAAATTTGGCATGACTCTGTAACTGACAGGTCATGCCAAAGGATCGCCAGTAAGCGCTTTATACCCATCAAGTGTCAGACATAGGCTGCCTGTCATAGGGAAAAGCTGGGTTTAAAGCGTTTGAAGATGTTTTTATGGTTACTTTTTCATACCTCAGCCTGTATTCAGTGCCAGGATAAAACACCTTGCACAGACCTCAGAGGGAGTGAGAAAATCTAGTTCATTAAAAATTCGGTACAAGTAGATTTTGTTTACACATACAGATGTCATGATGTTAAGGTCAGTGTCTCAGCATTTTTTGGGAATCTCTCCTTTCGAAAACTATGAGGTTCTTATTTCTAGCACTCAGGAGGCATATCTGACCATGAATACATCTCCATTGTAGACTGACTGTTGTCCAAGTGGGGCCTCAGGTCAGTTTAATCAGAGGCGTGTGATTCACATCTGGGAAGGAAAAAAAGGAAACATTTTCTCTGGCCAGTGGATTTAATTAAAGTAATGGTGTCTGTCTTGAAGCTGTTCAGAGGTTTGGAATTTTAGAATTCCTAAAGGAGATGGATTAGAGGCCGGAATACAGCTGAAGCTGTCAAAGGTGCATGATAATTGCAGGATTAAGTAGGAGGCGTGTACATACATATCGTATACATGTATGTAATAATAATTTTGATGTCTGACTAGTGACTTAATACTATATTTGACCTTTGTTCTTCAGAAATAAACAAATATGTCCAACTGAACTCAATGGAAGGCCCATATTTGGAACAAGAGTGGAATATAGCTCTAAGGGACTGTTCCGTCCTTAATTTAAGGCTTTAATTGCTCCTGGCATTCTTCGCAAAACTCTTCTCATAATCGTAGCCTGGCTTGCATTATGTCCCAGTCAGCATTAAGACAAATTGGAAAATAGTAGGGCTGATCATACAGTCTTTACATAGGTAATATTTAAATTGAGAATTATTCATCTCAGAAAAGGTTGCTGGATTGAATTTATATAGCGGGTGGACAAACTGCAGCTCCTGAGCCACATGCGGCTCTTTTACGATTAAAGTGCGGCTTACGGAGCTCCATGCCTCCCCCCCATTCTCCGCCTATCAGACTGGGGTGGGGAGCTTGGAGCTTCTGCCCTGCAGTGTAGTGAGGCTAGAGGACTCTGTCCGTGGGGTGGTAGTCTGGGGGGGACACAGTAAGTTTGGTCAGCCCTGTTACATACATTTATAAACACATATATTTCTCCTAAGGAGTTTTCAGTTGTTTTTTCTGACCTCAGGAAAACTGTATTGATTGTGTCTGTGCAAAATATTGTATATGCATTCTGAATATATATTTGTACTTCATAAACTGCTACATAATGATTTAGCAACAATACTATACTGTATAGAAGTTGTGTGTTCAAATTTAACTAAAATTAAGTACCAAAAGTTAAGATGCTATCTTAGATTATATTAATATGGTAATATTGGGAAAGTTCAGTATGTTGATAGGGTTTTTGGAGAGAAATGAGGTTATATTACTGTTTATGATCTGAGGGTGAGCGGCTTTCCTGGAGTTTTTCTGGTTTTATGTTTTGCTGGTTGGGGTAAATTGTTTCATCAATTTGATTATTTAAGGCTGCTAACTGGCAAAGTATTGTTATTTGTATATTACTATTAATTTCGCTGGGTGATTGTCATAAGTCCTTCTAAATGTTATACATTTTAAAGGGATCAGTTTAATTTATTAATTGCACAACTGAGATTGTAGCAGTTTAGGATTGTACAGTAACAACAAATACTTCAGTTTAAAAGTACTAACTTTTCTCTCCACTGTAAGATATTGTTGAATAAATAGTAATAGCAATAAAGCAACAGTACAGTTTTCTTCATCTGTGTATTTTAAAATATGTGGTTAAGGTTTATAGACTTTTCAGTTATTGGGGGTAGCGGCATAGGGAATGACATTTTATAAAGTAGCAATCAAAATGAGTCCGAAGACCAGTACTAATATTTGTTGCATTGAAAAGGGCAGAATAATGAAAAATGATAGGGCCTGTTTCCTAATGCAAATGATCCAAATGTCTTCAGAACTGAAGTAATGGTGCTTACCATAGCTTGATATTTAACTAGCATCTCAGATTTCCTTAATAAAAATGTTAAGTTGACTGTTTAAAGACCCTTTGAAAAGGTCATCGTCCACTTAGCATATTTGTAACTTATTTTCTTGCAGACTTTATAGGCAGTGAAAACAGCTGCAAGTTAATAATTGAACAACAAAATTTATTTAACTAAATACTGTCTGAATAATTACTGTTTTGTGCTTTGAAGTACCTCCAGTGCTGAGAGGGAATATTGCCTAAGTACTATTCCTGTGGTTTCTGAACTGCAAAATAGAGGTTACAGAAATGCTTGAAGAATAAAGTGCAGATTTCTGTAAAGGTTAACACCACTCTTAAAATAAGTCTTTAATTACATTAAAAGTACACTCACTTTTTTTCTCAGAAAAGCTCTTGTAAATTGATTCATTGTATCTTAAAATTGTTTGAGTAAACGTTTTTATTAATGAAAACTTTTAAGGAATTGGCAGAGATGGAAATTCAAGTCATTGCTTTGAATTCATAGGCCAGATACTGTTCAGCAAGTGTGCCTGCCTAGTACTAAGAACTAATTTATTCTGCTATCATACCGTCATCGGCTCAGATCATGCAAATACGTTGTTTGAGTCAGCAAAGAAAAACAGGTTGCAGGAAGATGGAAAATAATACTTTTTTTTTCTATAAATGGACTAAATGCAAAGCTAATTATAATCCCAATGACACTAATGATTGTGTGCAAAAAGTTTGAAGGATCTCACTCCTGATCCCTGATTATAGTACAAGTTCCTATTCAGAAGCCTTCTTATTTGTCAGTTTGGGAGTCAAATTCATTTTACCTTACAGTGCTATACTACTACTACTCATCATTAAGTGCATATTCTTGAGTGTTGTACAGGAGCTCAGAGCTCTTCTTTTACTTACGAGTGGAATTTACAGTATCAGTTGCGGTGTGAAAGTCCTTTGCTCTGAACCTCTTTTAAATCTAATCTGCTCTTTTCATTTGGCTACCCATTAGTTTGCTGCACCTGTAAATTAGTTTGTACCGTTTGTTTTTGAGAGTGAGACATGAGTTATGATTATGTACAGACTGGAATTAATATAGTTTTCATGTGGTGTTTTCAGAAAAGGGCTGTCCAAAGGATCTACAGATCATTGTTTCTCAGGGAAGAGTGGAAATCTTCCAGCAATTTTTATGAAAAATGTGCAGGAAGCCATCGACAATTTTACCTGGTATGTATTAACTTCTGAAATAGTACTTATTAATAATAGAACAATGGGCCAAGAATGCTAATATGAGGTAATCCATTATAGTTAAATATTACAATGTGTCTACAGCAAATTTAAATAATTAACAGATTGCTTTATTATTTTGGAAAACAGTGGCTACGTTTAATACTATGCTTTTACACAAATTTAGTGCAGTTTCTTTTCACTAAAGTATATTCTCTAATGTAATTAACATGAATGCCACCAATCATTTTTCAGTAAGCTTTTTCTGTTGGCGTAATGGTTCAAGAAATATAATCTCTTAATTCAAGTGATAATTTTCAGATTACCTCTTGGATTTCATTGGTCATTTTAGGTCATTTTCATGGATGACAGGTGTTAGGAAAGGACTTCAGCTTTCCAAATAAGCATTATGCCATGCAAGGGAAGCAGCAGTTTAACTAGCTGAGATAGCAAGTACATTCAGCTTTTTATGTATTAGTCTGCTTAATTCAAAGTTCATCTTCTTTGCATTTCAGGTTGATGACATTTGTCCGTGGCCTGCATTATCTCCAGCGTACTTAATGCTTTGTACTACCATGATTCTTTGCTTCTCAGAATTGCGTTCTCCTTCCCCTAACCCTGTCTGCACTTTCTGAGTAATAAAATATCACGTTCTTTTTTTAAAAAAACTATTATGATATCTAAAAGCATTTAACTTAGGAACAGAAACACAGACTCTACTGTATAGAACACAAGTAATGCTGATTTACCCAAGATCTTGTTAATCAGGTCTCCTGGAAATATCTCTGGGTTTGAACTATGCTACAAGGCTCTGGGGTTCCACAACCTCAGAGCAAAATGAAGACGCAGCAGCCAGCATGGAAAGTCCAGGTTCAAACTTCAGAGTTCAGTGAAGAGAAAGCTAACTGCTTTTGTAGATCAGCTAACTTTAAAGAAGCTTCACTCCAATTAGCGGGAGCACTGTCTAGAAGTTGGCTGGTCTGCAAAGATGACTGCTCAGATTTTCATTGTACTCCAGAGTACAGCCTTTTAAAAGCCTTCTGACAAATGAAAAACCCATAACTGAAAGTTTGGTATGGGCCCATTCTCTGTATGTGTAAAATGTAATATGTAGCAGGAAATATAATAAAACAATATTAATTGAAACTTTTCTTGTTTTAAAAACTTTGCAGTAAAAAATCCTGCAAATTGAGCACATCAATTTCTAATAGATTTTGAAAGGTTAACTTGTCTATAATTTGTACAGTTTTGGCTGCACTGATTTAAAGTATTCTGGAGGACACAAATCATTCTTTTAGCATCTTTCACATATTTAGTATGTATGTGGGTGCATGTGTAAAGTAAATACCTGTACACGTAGTCTGTGTGTCCTGGTAATAGTTAAAATGATGATCAGCTAGCAGTGTAATAGAGAAGAAAAGTTAACCTAACAGCTTTTGGATGATGGATATGACTGCAGCACACACCCATCCCACCTTGTCTAAAAGCGCATGCCCTCAACCTTTTCATCACCCTTATCTAACAGATGGATTTCACAGCATGTTCTGAATGTCACATGTCATACACAGGCATACATCACTATCACGTATATGATATGAATATGTGTAATGTTACTTTTAGTATGTTTGTGTAAAAATACATTTTTTTCATTTTATTTTGTTTCTTTCCACAGTGAAACTGTTTCATCACTGTCCTCTAGCAATCCTACAACACCAACTGACTTGAATAATTCTTGGTCTGGAATACAAAGCTATACTACTGGCTTGTCCACTGAAAGAAGCTCAATTTATTCTTGGAGGGATGATGTATGTCTCAGAAACTTTTATTAATAGTACTTTTTGTCCAATTTACTGAAGAAAGACGAAACTGCTTTACAGGAAACTAGTTTTTCATAAGACATACAGCACGACTTGTCATTGAAAAGTTACTTTTTTTCCAGTGCAGGACAGCTGCTATAGCAATAAAGAAAACTGAATTAGTAACTAGGTCACTGATTAACTTAGTTGTATCTCCAGTGACTAATAATAATTAAAAAAGTAAAAATGTTGTGTATTAGATGTGGTTCTCATTTTAAATATGTTTAGAAGCATTCACTAAAAACAATCTTATTTGTAGGAATTTGACAAAGCTAATACACAAAGAGTGCATCAGTCATTCTGGGATGTGGATGAAATGTTGTTTGAAGGAAAAGTGAGATCTCAAACCCAGGGTCTGCAGGCAGAATGTAAAGAATGGACCAAACGATCTCTTCATCTGAGGTAAGGGAATTTCCTACTAGAATTTAGTTTCTTTCTTTATTTCATTCATTCATTCACAGTTCTAACCAATCAGAGTTTTTTGTTTGAGTACTTAATATATTTTCTAGGTATCTCAATCTGAGCTGTTCTTATTGGATTATATTTATAATACTATTTTCAGAATTGTGTTCAAATTCATCTGCAGCTCAGTGGTCAAACTATGTGTTAGTCCTTGACCATGCATGGACTGTCAGTGCTCTACCTACTCATGATATTCATCCGAAGTAATGTAATCATCGCAAAAGATTTTATATTAGTGCAATCACGAGAATAGTCATGTGCAAATTAATATGAGAAAAGAAAAAACATACTTCAGTAGTGACTTTTAATATTTACAGAATACATCTAATAGAGCAGTGAATATTATATTTATGAAAACTAACCTCAGTGAAGACATGCAGCAAAATCTTGTCTACACTGAAGTCAGTAGAAAGTCACCCAGGCTGTCAATTCTACTCTGTTGAATGCTGTCATTTTTAGGAGTAGTGAGAAAAGAGAGTGTCCACAGACTGCAGGAACAATATGTAGTCACAGTGATGTCACCATCCTGGGCCATGTAAACCAGCATGAACCAAAGTGAAATGTTAGCAAAGCAAATAAGTAGTTACATAAATGGAGAGATATATACTTAGGGAGAAACTGTCCTTGGCTTTTTCATGGTGGTGCAAGGTGCCTGGGGAACAGAGGGACTGCTCCTTCCTTCCACGCACAGCACAGCAAACCACCCAGTGAGGGCAGGGAGGAGACTTAGCCGTGGGGTGATGCTCTGTTGTGTGTGCAGAGGATCACCCAACACCATTACAGCATGATATTGTAAAATGCATGGTGTGCTGTGTACAAAAATAGTTAACTCCGAGGTTTAAAAAACACCCTTTGTTCTCAGTCAGGGCTAGATTGTGAACACAGTTACTCACATTGTTGAGCAGTTACAGGAGTTGCACTGTTGACTCTAGTGGGACTGCTGCTGTGAAGATCTGTTCGCCAGTGTGAGTAAGAGGTTCACAATCTGTCCTTCCATTTTCTGTAAAATAGGTTAGTTATCCCGGTCCCCATTTGAACAGGTAACATATGTAGTTGTTCATACTGGGCCTGAAAATTGCCATTGACTTCTAGATGTAGGGGATCAAACCTATTAAAAGAAAAGGCCTTTTCTTACTGAGTCAGTTTGTAAAGTAGATAATTTTTAATGATTAATGAGCTAGTGACTAATGAACATTACTCAGAACTTCCTTATTTACAGTGCTATTCAGTGAAAAAGTAGGAGATTCTCAAGGAAACATTTTCATATATTTGAAAGAACCTGAGAATTTCAGATTGACATATACAAATTCCTGCTGTTGGCTGTAGACTCCCCGAAGAGCCCTTGCAAATGTTTAGTGGAAAACAACGTAATAAGTAATGAGCGTTAATCAGATAAATAATGATCTGAAATCCTCTTTTTGACAACGTAATTGTGTACACATTAAAAGAAAAATAAACTTTTTCCCCAATTGCAATCCACACAATTTCAGTAACATGTGCATTAGCAGCCATCCTTATAAACATCGTGGGTCAGATCCTCTGTCCTCATGGAGGTCCCTTTGTTTTACTAGAGTTGTGCAGAGTGACGTTAAATCAACCCTAAAGGGATTGTGTTCTCCATCTATTTTAAAATTTTCTCTTCTAAGTTGTCTGCTGGACTGTTGATTATGAAAGAAAGTTTTATGTTCTGTATACAAATCAACTTCTATAACATAGTTCATTTAGCTACTATGGCTGTTTTCTGTTATCCTTTCAGTAAAGGTCTGGCTATTTTTAAAGCTTATGGGCCAGATCCTCAACTGGTTTAAGTTAGCATAGCTCTACTGGCTTCAGTGCAGCCACACAACTTTACGTTATCTGAGTATCTGGCCCCTTATTTCCATTAATTGCTCAGAATAAATGTATGCGAGCTATTATCAAATTATTTCTATCTGTTTGATTGTATTGCAGATGTCTGTATTTTTCACATTGCTGCACTTCCTGTTATTCAGATTTGATTACATGTATCTACTTCACATTTTGTATTATGCAGGATTTTAGGAAAACAGCTCCTTTTTCTTAAGGATGAAGGCTTTCAGCATTTTCAGAGCAGAACTACTAGCTCTGTGTATGCCAAATCTTTACCCGGCCTCTGTGAAAGCACTAGCAACATGAAAGAGTATGTTAACAGTTTCATATATGTTACTTTTTAAGCATTTCAGTTGAATTCAATATATTCCTAATATTTACAGCAACTAAACTGTAACTACATTAACATTAAAAAAAAAACCTCAGTCACAAATATATAAACATTACCTCTTATAGATGATTAAATGAGTGAAAAGTTTGTATGATATGTCAAACAATTCCCTTGATTGTGTAGCAATCGTAGCCTAGGCTTTTCAGACCTTTTTAGGATATCATTTTAGTATGTTGTCTTTGTGAAGTGGAAATAAAATGTATTTAGTCAAAAGCACTTCACTTTGATCTGTCATATCTTTTCATAATTTTATAAGCATATTATTTTACGAGCTGTAAAACACTTCAGTATAATGCAGTAGCTGTCTGTTTATGCTTCTTTCCATGTATATTTAATTCTAATTCTTTTGTTTCAGGCTCTGCATTTTGGGATCTAAACTGGTTCCAATAGCATCCCCAGTACACAAATCATTAGATTGTGGTTCCCCAAGGATTTCTGTTTCTGATTCATCTGAGTATTCATTCCTGGAAGAAGAAATCTATGATGTGGATGGAAAAATTGAAGAGTATCTTGCTTTTGACAACAAGGAGCTGTAAATAAATTATATATTTTTTTGAAGAATATAATCAAAAACTAGCATGAAATTGCTTTAAACCTGAGGATTTGCTTCTCTCTAAACCTACTTCCAGTTTATTTTAGAAAATTCCTTAGTCGTCACTCTCAGCTGTGGTTAAAGTGTACACAGTGCAGCTCAAAAAGCAAAAGAATGGGGCCTTTCTGAATTAAGATTATAGAGATTGTTTTTAATACCTTTTTTCCATTTTTTAAATTGTAATATGATGTAGTTAATGTAAGAACAGGCATAGAATAAAATTTAGTTCCAGAAAACCCTTTTCATACTAAGGGTATTATGAGGCAGTGAGTTTAGGGTTCTGTGCTCTACCTGTTCCCCAGTCCACACACAAAGAGAGGGAAATAAAGAGGGGTGAAAATGTCCGTATAATAATGGAAGGGTCGGAGTGGCACATGAGGTTACATGGTCCCCTGCTTCTGCAAAACTGTGGAAATCCCTCCAAGTCACTCCACTAGTCATGGCAAATGTGTCTGACTGAGCAGGATGGGGTGCTAAGGATCTACTCTACATAATCTTCTCCCCTTCAAAGCTTGTGGGATGGTATTTTCCTTGGGTGGTGGTGAGGTAAAGGATTCGAGTCCCAAATGACCAACTCCATCAGTTTTGTTTCATTCCTGTTATACTATCTATGTATATGGCTGCTATATCAAGAGTCTCAAAAACTTTTTGGTATACTGCCCGAGTTTGACTTTTCATGTTGCTACCACCACGATACAAGTGCAGTTCAACCAGCAAGAGGCAACAAAGCAAAGTAAAACCAAGTCATAATTTCAGTTTGGAGATGTTCTGGTTTCTTCCCACAGTACTTGGATTATGTATAATATGAAACTTGATTTTTTAAATATAAATCTATTTGATGCTTTTCTAGTTCAGTAAGGAAGTATTTTAGATTCACTGTATGTATTAACAGAAACAGGTAGAATTTGGTAATACAGCTGCATTTGCTTCAATCATTAGTGATGATGAGAGTTTGGAACAAAAGAAAGCCCAGCTTGCTCGAAAGAGGAATAAACGTGGCATTCCTCCTGTTTCTCCCAATGCCTGTATCAAAGACGCAGTGGCTGCTGAAGTGTTTGATTGTGTCTGGAGCAATGTAGTTGAAATATTGGAGGAGCTGATTAGAAAAAACTGGGAAACTGCTATCACAGGTACTTGGAGTTTTTGTAGCTGGAACTTATAAAATTGCACTTGGAACGGTAATTTGATATTTATTAAATATGGCTTAGGAAACTTCTTTATTATAATAATAATAATTATTATTATTAAATATCACCTTGTGTTTACATGGCACTTTATAAAACGTATCCACAGCCTCCCAATGGAAAGATTCTTCCTTACTTCAGTGGGCGTTGGATCAGACCCATAAAGAGAGGAGGTTTCTTACAAGAAGTGCTTCAGTGTAAGTCGGCACAGAGAGATCACTGGTAGAAGGTGTAACATGATGCCCCTTGGAAGGCCTTTATTGGTAGGGATTGAATCTGGGACCTGGATATCTAAAAGCATTAGCCTCTAACGTTTAAGCTAAAAGGGTCTGTTAGCAAAATCACTGTGTAGACTTATCAGTCACTAGAGGGGGAGAGATTGCCACATTGAATATTAGTTACACAGAGATTAACATCAGATGAAAGAGCATAGTTCACTGTGATAAATTTAATTCAGAAGATACATTTTGTCTTCTGGTATGTGCATGGGATTGTCTTTTGAAGCTAATGGGATTGCATTGTTTCTTAAAATGTATGTTAACAGATAAATCAATACCAGAAAAAAATACATAATGTCATTCTTAAATAAAATGGAAAAGGAAAAGTATATCAATGGAAACTAGTATAATAATAGATCTCAAATTCATTTTAAAACTATGGCTGGTCTACACTTCAAATTTAGGTCAACGTAGCTACAGCGCTTGGTGTGTAAAAAAAAAAATTCACAGCCCTGAGTGCTGTAGCTATGCCAACCTAACCACTGGTGTAGACAGAGCTAGGTTGACAGAAGAATGCTTCTACTCACCTAGTTACTATTGCTTAGGGGGGTGATGTTTCTACTGCGATGTAAAAACCCTTTCTGTTGCTGTAGGCTGTGTCCACGCTATGGGGTTATGTTGTTATAGCTACAGTGCTGTAACTGTGCCACTATAGCCCCCGTAGTGTAGACATGGCCTAAATAGAAGAGGTTAAATACTTGCAGTATTCTATGCTGGTAGAACTGAGTGTTGCATGTATTATTGCCAGAATACACAAGAATTATTCAGGCTACAAGTGAATTGTTTAGCACAGTATTATGAATTAAAGAAGAGGAGATTTAGGTTTGCTATCAGGTTTGCTACCTTTTCCTCTACAAAAGTCATCCATTTGTGGAGAATAGGCTACTAAGCAAAGTATTTGGGCTAGGACAGTTGAGAAATTTAAGGGTATGATAGAAATAATATAGTGGCTTATACCCATTGAAAAAGTAGTAATACAGCTTTTAGTCCTTTCCTGCCTGGCAAGAGGACATTTGATTGCCTCGGTTCATATGTTTTTCTGTTTCTAACACATCTTTCGTGGAAATGGTTCAACAATATTCCAGCCGTTTTACCAGTGTCTTCTAAAAAAGCAAATTACATCTCTTCCACATACATGGCCCAGCTGGTTTCACATTGACAGACAAAGTACAGTCATTTTGAAAATGTTTTTAAAAATAAATGCTTTTAATCTGACAATTGGTTTATTTTTAAATGTCATGAAGTCTTAAATGAAAACTAATCTAAGCCAAAATGTCATTATAACATTTACAATACATTTTGAATACTGTTTACCTAGCAGATAATATGTCAAATCTGAGTCACTGATATTTGCCTACCATCATCAATTTGTATAACTATATACAATTTTGTTTCTTATTCGCTTGTATGTTCTACACCGGTGCAGAGAATGATAAACAGGTGGAGAAATTGAAAGCTATTACAAGTAAATTGCCACATCTACCAGTCTCCCATATTGCAGCAGATACAGCAAGTGTCCCCCCCTCAACAGGCTCTGAGGCACGAAGCACATCTTTCGGTTCACATTTTGTTCCATCTCAGGTAAAATATTGTTCTACAAAACAGAATTCTGTTTTCAGTTGATCTGCACCTTTTCTAGCTTAGACCAGAAAAGTTTCCATATTTATTGATTATGCATGTCTACGGTATTTAGTTTTAGTCTGGTTTTAAAAAAGACACAAATCTACATCATTGTTATAACTTCTTTTTATTCAGACTTGGTAGATCCCAATTAGCATTGACCCTTTTGTGTTAGGTGCTATAAAAACAGATAACAGTACTCTCTACTTCCTCCCAGAAAATTATATCCTTTATATTGAGAGACAACCTTTCCTTCTAAATAGAACCATGAACATGTGAGGCGTGTGTGAAGTTCTAGCCCAGCTTCCCTCTCAAAACCCCTGACATGTCTTATTGTATTAGTTGCCCCTCCTCTCTCTATGTCTCTCCTCTTGCCTCCGCTCCCCACTGCCTTATGGGTTGGAGAACAGAGGAGACTTGTTCAGTGTCTGTGCCTCAGTGTTGGAACTTGGGAATCCTGGGTTCTAGTTGAGTTTCTGCAGGTGAGTATGCTCTAGCAGTTACATACTTTTCTGCCTCTGTCCTCTAGCTTGTCCCTTTCCATCTCTGTCCCCTCTGCTTCTGTTTCCCATAACTTACTCCTATTCCTGTCCAGCATGTCCCTGCCCCTGCATTCAAACAGCTTTCTTCTCCTCCTCCTCCATGCTTCCTAGGTGTCTGCAAGGGGAGCTTTGAGAACATTGGAAAGATAACCTCTCTGCTCTTAGTTCGAGTGCTTGGTTCCATAGTGGCCCAGCAGCCAGAAGGAGTAAATTGCAAAAAGTCCTGGTCAGCCTGTGCAGTCTTGAGCTGGAGTATGCCCAATGAAAATGGAGTATTTTGAGAATTTAGCTTCCAATGGACTTTCATGGGGGCATTTCAAGTCACCTTGACCCCACAGCGACTCCCCTGCTACATTTTTGAGTCCCTACTCTAAAGAATGGTGGTAGAGCTTCTCTGTAAAGTGGTTGCAAGATTTTTTTTAATATTAACAAAACATCTTTTCCCCTAACCTCATTCTCAGAAATGGCTGAATCATTTTAGCTGAAACTTTTCAAAAAGTAAGCAAATAAATTATATATGTAAAGCTGAAGTGGACACCTAATAAATATTTTAGCTTGAAGAAAAAACTTTAGGCAAAGTTATAGGGCCCCATTTTCAGTTACTTTTAATGGAATGGAAAATGTTAAGCAATGTTAATTATAGGTGTTGCTGCCAACTCTGTCTCTAATAGAAATAAGCAGTGGGGTACATATTACTTATGTTTGCACTGATAATATTACATAATTCTTGCTTGTAATATCTACTGTTAGTCTTAATTTTCAAGCTTTGTTTTGTGGGGTACTGACCCTTATTTATTTGCATTTTATCTTTTATATGGAGAAAATGTTCCATTATGATTAAGGTTAAGGTTCTGTCATGAGTATTTTTAGTAAAAAGTCAGGGACAGGTCGCAAATAGTAAACAGAAATACACAGAAGACACAACCTGTCCCTGACCTTTACTAAACATATCCTGGGGGAGTAGGGAGAACAAACCTGTGGAGGCTTGCAGCTGCTTTAGCCTACTGCTCCAGTGGGCTGGCTCCCGGTCAGCTGTTCTGTGGCTCAGGCAGCTCCTGAGCCCCACTGATCAGCTGTTGGATGGCAGCCCCCAGGTAGACAGCTACTCCAGCCCTGCCTCTGAAGTCACGTAGGTCCTGGAAAGTCATGGAATCCATGACCTACGTGACCAAATTGTATCCTTAATTATGATCTGAAGCGAGATTTCCTTTGCATGCTGTTCTTTAAGCATCTTTTGACCTAACTATTTGGGTGTTTTGGTTTTTTGAAGCCTTCCTCTATAAAAGGTAATGAGACTGAAAAGGTTTAATGCATTTATTTTTTTGCTCTCTTTAGGTTCACCGTTTCTCCAGCAATTTCTGTAGTGATTTGAATGGTGTTATGACAATTCAGGCTAAACCACTCCAACAGAGGCATGCAAACTTGGCAGACAAGATACAGTAAGTATTGATATGAAAATAGTATACTTTTTATTTTGTACTTTGTCATTTTGGCCATATAAAAATGCTTTGGGATGCCAAAAATGTAATAAAAAATGTAGACATCTTTCTGTCAATAATAGACATGACTGAGTTTTAATTTGTATAAGTAGCAATTATATTCTTCTAAGAAGTGTGTGTTTGTTCTAGGAATGAACAAGAAGACAAACAACATAGCATGGGCTCTGGTTTTCTCAACTCAGTGCGGAATCGGCGGGGACGAATTACTGATAACAGTATTCTCTCATCGTCTCGAGTACTGCTGGCATCTTCTAAGAAAATGCCAACCCATCGTAGGCTACCATCTGTCACTTCAGACCCACTATACTCAAAGACTCCTAATGTGTACAGTGATAAAGTCCTTAGGGGGACTAAATTGTGAGTTTTTAGTTTCTCTTTTTTCTTCCTTGAGATCAAGACCCTGCTAAACTTGAACAAGAGCATTCATTGTTACAGGGTGAATAGTGTAAAAGATTTGGGAACTAGTTCTGAAATTTCCAAAAGATTCCACACTTCATACAGAAAAATGAAGTTTACGTAAAGCATTGTTCTGAAAGCAGCAGCAATTACATTACTCTGTGCAGCTGCATTAAGTGCTCCACTATTTACAGTATCTTAAATGTATTAAGAAATGTTGTCCCTAGAGTATTAGATGGAATCTGAAATCTGTTTAATCTGAATCCTACAGGTATACTGGTTTAGATCGCTTGTCCTCTCCACTTGTACATACAGTCCGGAACAAGTTACCACCAATAAACACAGAGGCTGTTGAACAATACCTTTCAGTACCTGGATCACGGCAAGGCTTTGTAAGATGTGTACTTGTTAATATTGTTAAAGAACATCATAACATGGGGATGGGAGGGGAACAACAAAAAAAATCCCCAAATCCACTTTGCATCTTTGGTTGAAATTACTACTTTGGGGAGAATAACATTCAATCATATTTTATTGCGATAAAAGACCCTGACCTGCATGAGAGTTTATACAGTAAAACTTCAGAGTTATGAACAGCTCGGGAATGGAGATTCTTCATAACTCTGAAGTGTTCGTAACTGAACAAAACATTATGGTTGCTCTTTTAAAAGTTTACAACTCAACTTTGATTTAATACAACTTTGAAACTTTGCTATGCAGAAGAAAAATGCTGCTTTTAATTATCTTAATTTAAATGAAACAAGCACAGAAACCTTGTCAAGTCTTTTTCTTTTAAACTTGCCCATAGTAACTTTAACATAGTACTGTACTTCTGTACTGTATTTCCTTTTTTTTTTTTTTTTGGTCTCGGCTACTGCCTGATTGCATAACACACTACCAGTTCCAAATGAGCTGTGGTTGACCGGTCAGTTCATAACTCGGGTGTTTGGATCTCTGCAATTCTACTGTAGTTACATTTGAAGGTGCACAGGGAGGTATTTTAGGCCTCAAATGTAGGTTATTTTAAAAACATTTTTCTAAAACTAAATATTTTTTCTTCAATTTCTAGAAAGCAGATATAAATTAATTTTGTATCTGTGTTTTGAATTTATATATTGCCTTCCAGCATTTTGTTGCATTGTGCTAGTGCATGAGAAGTAAAAAATGAAATTGACTATAAACGTGAATATAAATAAAAGTGAAATTGATCCATTTTCATTGTCCAAAAAGCATGAAGTGCAAGAAAACAGAAAAATGATGAAAAGCAAATTAGAATTTTGAAATTATTTCAGTTTGAATAATAGACTTCTCAATATTTTTAAAATGTATAAATATAGACATACATGAAAAAACCCACAACCTTTATCGTTTTGTATGATCTTATGCTCCTTTATGAGGAAAAGGGGATAGTGTAGTGATTGGGGCATTATCCTAGGACTTAGGAGATCTGGTTCACGTCCCTACTCTGCCAAAGACTTCCTGTGTAACCATGAGCATGTGACTTAGCTTCTCTGTGCCTCACTTCCCCATCTCTAAAATGGAAATAATAGCATTGCTGTGTCTCACAAGGCTGTTGTGAGGATAGATACGTTAAAGATTGTGGGGTAGCAGCGCCGCACTTAAGCATCCAGCTACCTAGTGGAAATTGCAACCCTAAATTAGGTGCCCATGCTCCATATACAATGCATGGGGAGAGTTAGATGCATAAAGAGAGATTCACAGAAGCCAGCAAGCTGAGCGGGAGCTGCCTAAACTAACCAGCAGAAATATTGAAGAGAGGGGTGAGGACTAAGTGCTGCCCCTCAAAGCATGTTAGGTGCCTAATTCTGTGCTGGAGGGAAGAGCTTTCCTCTGTTCAGGATTCCTAGCTGTAAATTCTTTCCTGGAGTTAGGCATCTTAGCCAAGTCAGTCCTTTCTCATGAAAAACCGTTGTGGTGTTGGGCTGGTACCCCCCACCTTTGCTACTGAAACCCAATGTTTAGAGGACTTACACTTGCCGTCTCCTACCTTCTCTATAAAACATGTTATCTTAATTTTTATACATTTGAAATCTGATTGAAAAGCCCAGCCTAGTAATTTTAAAAACTCTTAACATGAGGCTTTCACTTAGTGGAGTATTAACTCTTTGCTTTTTTTTTTCTTTTCTTTTAATTTAAGCAAAGGTCAAAAGGATTCTGATTTTAGCCCTGCCAATATTTGCATTTATTTCAATGCTCAATTTTTTTTTCTCTTTCAGCATAGAGGACGGTATCCTCATAGCAGAGTGTCAAGCGCAGTACCTGACAGTACAGAGCGACGACCACTTAGAGAACGAACTGTCATTATTGATCAGTTTTCAAGACCCAATACAACGCACACATTCAGGGTGGGTTTTTGTGTGATTAGAGATGTTGGGCTGCCTCCCCAAGACCACCACCACCTTTGTATGACTACGAAACAGTTTCCCACAGTATCAGACCTTGTAATGGCTGGAGTGCAGGACTGCTTACTCCTACTCCCTCCAGAGAGCAGGATGTGTAAAAGAGGGTGGTAACACTTTCCTGCACTCCATCTGCACTGCTCTGAAGAGTGGGGTTAGTGTGCTGGGAAGAGAGATCTGCTGCATCCTAATGAATGAGGTAGATTGCACCACCTCTATATACAAGAAAAATGCCTGTGGAGGCACGATTCTCTAATACCCTTCTGGAGCAGTGCAGCTCCACCACAGCCCTCTGTGCTGGGCTGTGGCAGGACAGCCACAATCAAGCACTTAATCTATGAGAGGACCATAATGAACAAAGTCATTTTCCCCCTTTTTACAGTCAGACACACCTCATAAAAGGTCATTGACGCCCATGGATTTTGCTAATCATATATGGACAGGGCAAGGCTTTTTAACAGGTAAGCAAATCCAAAAGATTAATTTAATAAAAAGCTATACTGCATAGAAACCCTGGTGAGGAGGAAATTGGAGGAACCTGGTATGGGGTTGGAGGGCACACAGAGCCTCTGAAATGGGGGGGAGAGGAGAAAGGAGGGCATGGAGGAAGTGGGAATGGTGGTGATAGTGGTAAACCCTGGTGTGGGTGGAGAGGGACATGGGGGGGCACACACAGCCCCTGGCAGGGAAGACATTGGAGGAGTTCCTAAAACAGAGGGGAATGGGAGAATGACATGCAGGGAACTTTTGTTGGGGGCATGGAGGAATGCGAAAGCCCCTGGTGTGTACAATAAGCTCGGCCTACAAAAGCTACGAAGTGTGCAATCCTCTAGTTGTAATTTCCATATAAATAGTGGTGGCGGTGGTGGTTTATAAAATTTTTCAGAAACTTACTCAGAAATGTGTATTCCACATGACATTCCACACTAGATTATAAAACGTCTAAACATAAGCCATGCTTTTTAATTGGCTGAGTTTGCAAAGGCTTTACACTCAACTTGATGGCATTTCTGTGTTTGTCTGTATGTACTGCGAAAACTTATGAACACCACATCCAATTAATTCCAAAATTTCAGGGAACCTTGTAGGCATCAGTGGCCTATTGATTTTGGGGGGAAAATCAGAACAATGAAAGGGAGGAAATGGGGGCACTGCCACAGCACAGACACAACTTCAAGCACCTTTACAGTTGTCTATAGATCAAACAACTGGTTGAAGGCACCCATTACTACCTTCCAGCATCACAGTACTCCTGCTCATCCTCCCAAGAGAGTTTGACATGTTGATACTCGAATGACGTATCTCCCAGAGAGATAATAATGGTATGGGGATTGTGGGTGTTCACACAGAGCCCCGACCACTGGGGGGAGACTATGGGACCTTAGTATAGAGGGAGAGAGGGAATGGGTGGCAATTGGTATGGGTGGCATAGGGGGAACAGGTGAAAGATTTGCATGCAGAATCCCTGCCGGGAGGGGAGGAGAGTAGGGGGCCTTGCTGTTGTGGGGCGGGTGGGGCTATTTGGGAGTCCCTGGCATGGGGGGGAGGAGAGAGACAGACCCTTTGTCATAGGGAGATGGGGGAGGTGTGCATGGGAGGAAGTGGAAATAGGGTGACACAGTAGCACTGGCATTAGGGGGTAGAAATAGGGGGAAGAGGAAAACTGGGGGCACACAGAACCCCTGGCAGGGAGGAGTTGCAGGGAGTCTCTGAAAAAGAGGGGGATGATAGGGTGACACATAAGCTTGAAGTTGCGGGCAAACGGAGGGTTGCAAGGAGACTCGTATATATGCAGTAAGTTTGGCCTACATGAAGTACAAAGTGTGCAAGCCCTCATTATTAGCATAGTGCCATAAAAAAGTAATTTTTAATGTGAAAAAGAAAATGGAAATTTTTTGTTTATAATGTTTTTTAAATCAAACCTTAAATTCAATTAAATCATTGTTGGATTTCTGCTAAGGTCTTTCAGCAAAACAAGCAGGTACTGGATGTCTAAATCAGTATTAAAATGAATCTTCATACCTGGCTCTCTAACTTCTGGGATAAATTAGTACCTTTTACGTTAGATTCCATTCAGTCAATGAAAGTCTGCCATTCCACACTTTGTGTCCATTTGCATTTCTGAGAGTTGTAGATTTTTCTTTAGTTTTGGATAATTCTTTAGTTTGAGCATTGTGCAGAGAAACTAATACAAACCAAAAAGAACAATTTGGATAAAAAAGGTGATGTGTGAGAATACAATCAAACAAATGCTTTTCTAAGGAGGTCTATGGAAACAACCCAAATACAGTCATGGTGTGACTTTCGGGTTATAGTACACTTACCAAATAATGTTTTGTATTTTCAGGCTCACAACATTACTCCAAAACCTTTCAAAGAAATCCATCCACTTCTAGGAAGAGATTTCAAGTAGCTTCTTAATACAAATTGGAAAGGGACAGAAAATTCACAGCACTAAATGGAAGAGCACACTACAGTCACAAGAAATAAAGAAAGAGTATTGCAGCATACCGTGTGCTGCTTAGTCTTCCAGTTGTGGGTAAATGTGTATGGCCTTATTTTAAAGTAGCATCAGCAGAGACTGGATCAAAATGAAAGAAAATAAAACCAATAGTTTAAATCTGGACTGTAGGAGTTTGGTGTCTCTGCAGGGTAAAGATGAGGCCACTGTCTCTTTCACACACATCCACTGACTTAATCCTTCATTCAGGAAGCAACTCCATAGTTCTGTTTCTCTGTTGGCAGAAGCAAGTAACAACCTGCTTAAGTCCCTGAAGTTGTATTCTTGTTTCCCTTCCCCTTTCCAGTGTTACAGGTATTTTGGGCTGATTATGTACAAAGTTAATTTCTTTTTAAATTAGAGTTTGTACTACCGCCTTTTTATCCCTGTTATGCCTGCTTTCTTTTCTCGTCTCAGATGATTCCCGTTGCTCTCTGGTAAAAATTGCCTGTCCCTAGCCTGTTCCTTTCTTAATTTGGCACATCTTCATCTGAACAGTGATTAGAGAGCTGGATTTAATTCATTATTAGTAATTAAGATGTTCAGCATGTCAAGTGTTTTGTAGCTCAAATGGAATTATTCTCAGGAAACAACAATTGCTCTGTCAGGCTGAGTTATTCCATAGATCCTCAGCCTGCTCGCTGACCTGTGAATAAGACCGTTCTCATTTACCAAACCAGTTATTATTGAAGTTTTTAATGTCACATACTAATGTGAAACCTAATCAAAATTCCTGTATTTAATCCTTCATTAAATTCCTGTATTTAATCCTTTAACATTAAAATATTTCCTTAAATGAATAGAGACTTCATTTCATACTCCTTGCATTTGTTCAGATCAGTACGAAAAAAAGTGTAACTTTTTTATTCATTATGTCTAGTGTAGCAGTGCCCAGAAGTCACTGCCAAGATCAGGGCTCCAATGTTAGCACTGTACATACATACAATAGGTGACAATCCTTGCCCCAGAGAGCCTACTGTCTAAATAGACAAGATAGACTAAGTTGGAGGGGAAACAGAGGCATAGAGAAATTTAGTGACTTGCCCAAATCACCCAGTAGGTCAGTAGCAGAGATAAGAATAGAATCTAGGTTTCTGAGTCCCAGTCCTGTCTCCTGTTTATGGGACAACACTACCTCATATCAATTCTCTGAATTTGTTGAGAATCATTCTAAAACTGACGTGTGCAACCCAGGCAAAGACTTCATGATATTTTTTTTATCTGCACTGTTACCAAAGTTTGGCTTTGAAATGTCATAGTCCCTATAAGTAAACAAAATAGTTTTATTTTGATCATATTTCTCTTTGGACTCTGTCTAAATCCTCCATCTAATTTTTTTTTCTCCTTCAGCTATGTCAAATTTGATCTTTGGAGTTATTTTTTTGAGCAAACAACATGCATTCACTTTTGTTTACCTACCTCAGAGAGGTGATTTAAGGCTTTAAGTTTGTAAAGTGCTTTAAGATCCTCAGGTTAAAGAAGCTGCAGAAAATCAAAGTGTTATTCATATTAATTAGTATCGTTCATCACTGGTTATCCTTAAGAATTGTGTCCTGGAAACACTGCCTTCTTGTCATATCAGATGAAGGACATGAATGGAGAGATGTGGGTGTAAGGCCTGTTATGAAAAAGCAGGAGCATAGAAAAGCAGGGTTGTTGGACAGAGATCCTATGTCAGGAACACTCCAGAGAGTCAGCCCTTTTGTGAGGAATTTGGGGGTATGTCTACATTGCATAGTAAACCAGTATCCATATGACCTGTGCCTAAACCTGTTCTTTGCAGGCTCCTGCTTGATTGTCCACACTGCATTGCTGTGCAAGCCTCATATCTGTGCTGACGTGCCCATACTGCATTATGTGGACATGAGTCAAATACTGTGGCTTCTGGGGACATATCCTAGAATTCTTAGAACCATTGCTAGCTGTGGCCAATCTAGGGCTTGGTTCATGGTGTATTGAGAGAGAACTTGTCTGTCCAACCCATGGCACTTAACCAGAAGTGCTGTTAGCCCACCAGTATCTCCATCTGAATCATTTTCCTGCAACCACCAGAGCCAGCAGTATGGATCCAGCACCGATGAAATAAATTCTGCTCATGCTTTCACTTGTATATTGGCAATCAGGCACAGTATCTATGAGATGTGGTGGACATTTTGGTGCTGATATCTCCCCTATCAAAGGCATCCCTCAGAAATGGGTACAGACGTGGCATCCATACCCCTGCTAAGGCCGCTCAAGCCTGTTGTCATAGCTCCAGATTCCCCATATGTAGATCAGTGCTTCTTGAGCAGGGCCACAAGCACAGACTGATGGGATCACATTGTCATGTGGACCTGGAATGACCAGCAGTAGCTCCAGAATTTTTTCATGAAGAACCAGAAATTCTGGGAAATATGCGGAACCCTCCAGTGTCAGAACACACGCATAAGGAAGGCCATGCTGGTTCAGATGTGTGCATCTACTAAAAAAGATAATGTTAACTGTTAATTAACTTTTTTTTCTTATTTCCCACATGGTGTTGGGGGCAGAGGCTAGGGAAATTGTGTGGCTTCTGCCCTCAATGGAAGCACACTCCAAGCCACTGCATGTAATCACAATTTGATTGGGAATAACCAGGAAATCTCTCGCATTGTAACTATTAATAACAAACAGAATGGCAGATAAAACATATCAAGCTCTTGCTCCGTGCTTGTTGGGCTGCTGCCTCAGCTGTGGACTGCTCCCCAGGGCTGCCCATAAACAGGTCCTCTAAATACAGACCCTAGGATGTGCTGGAGCTGCTCCGGTGATAAAGCCTGACCTGGGACTGGCATCAGCAACATGGTTATTTCAGGGATTTGATCCAGTAGTTGCAAGCCATCCTCCGATGGTTCCTCTGCTTCTGGAGTTAAAAACTTGTCATCCCTGCTCAGTGTCACGCGGCACTGTGGGCTCTGTGCTTGCCACAGTTCCCACTACCCAATCTGATTCCTCATAGAAGAGGCAGGTAGACATTGATGGGGAGTGCTCTGAGGCGCACTTAGCATCCCTGGTTTGGCAATAAGTGGTCATCAGGTGCTTAACTTGCTCCCGGGATTGATCGCATGCCAGTGGTTTCCCAATGCTTCCAGGTTCTGAGATATTTTTGTACCCATGATCATTTCTTGTGCTCTGGTCAAGTCAAATGTCTTGCTTTTCTTACACCACAGTTTTATCAGAGTCCGGCTGTGTTCCTCTGGTCATCTAGCAGTGTGCTTGATATAGGGCTGCTTCTTAGTGATGGACACAGCTAACACAATAGATTAACTGTGTATACAGTTGAGCAGTCTGTGAGGAAAGGAAGGCTTAAACACCAAGAGTTGTGTTTGAACCGGGAGAGTGCTTTGGGTTCCTGGGAATCAAGTGGGAAGTTTGGGATAGAAGGGTATGGACACACAGGCCTAGGGGATCATGAGATATTGTTGGCGGACTCTCTGGACGTGAGTCTGGCTGCCTGGGCATCAGCTGTGTCCACACTGTAAATGAGTGGGCTTTGACCCATACCATAGTGGGACTTGGGCTTGGACCCATACACCTGGGTGAGTCACCTTGGCACCTGGGCACCCAGGCCTGTGAGTCACCTTGTTACTCCCTGCCTCAAGTGTGAGGGAGTCATGCCTGCCCCTAGCTGGGTGCCAGTTCCCTAACACTACCAGCTTTTTCAGCCTCAAGCACTCTCCTCTGGACTGTGCCAGCCCAGGCTTTGCCTTGCAAGTTAACAATAAATGCAATCCAATCCCCAAATCCCTTTGGATCTTTCTCCTGTGATATCCAGCCCCTGACACTGGCTAGTCACAGAAACCCCAGATCCTCTGCACCTAATGGTGGAGTGTACCCCATTAGGAGTTTTACCTTAAACTTCTTCATTCCGGTGTAACAGACAGCACTTGTGAGCATTTTCAGTAAAACAAAATAGGTTTATTTAAGAAAGAATGGAGAGTTAACTAGAAACGGGAGTGATGGAAACAAATGGTAACAATACGAAACAATAAAATGCAAACCTGGGTCTACACTTATTAACAGTTACCATTTCTATCTAATAATATAAAAGTAGGTTCCCCCTCAAAAAAAGTTCAGTCTGTTTCAGAGCTGGCTGGCTTCACAGGACCCAGGATCCAATTTTTCTTGAGAATGTCCCTAGTCTCCAAGATGTCTCCTCAGTGAAAGGATGCAGAGGGTCTTCCCTCCCCCCTCATATTCTGAATCAATCTTTTGTCTTTATTTACAGCCAGGGCAAACCTCTGTCTCTTGTAATGTTCCTGTTTTACATGCAAGTGGTTTAGACTGTTTGCGGTGGTCTCCAATGTTTTCCACTGATAGTCTTGAGATGGAGCAAGGCTAGAAAATTGAGCCTGGTATTACATCACTGGCTAACCAGGGCTGGGTGGCAACTCCCTCATGCTTCAATGAGCCATCACTGAGACATACTATCCTTTGGTGACTAACTTTTATTCCAAGTCTATAACTCATACTTTCTGCATAAATACATTATTCCTTAAATGTTACCTGTACACACATCTCACAATGATTATTAATCTTGAGACATTATGAGCTTTCTGTAGATACCTTACATTTTACTTTTTATGGATAAATATCCTGTAAGATGTGTTTGGTGTAGGATTTGTCAGGTCTGGGATGAGAGTTGTTCGCAAAGATTGAGGGACTGTAACAGAGTGCTGGGCAATAATCCCTTAGCCAGTCCTCTGTCATGCCAGCCCCAGCTGAGGGAGGTAAATTGGAGCTGGCTAGAGACACCTGCACCTGAATGGGACAAGGGAAACAGCTGTGTGCCCAATTAACCAGGGGCTATAAACAGGCCCAGGGGAAGAAAGTGAGAGGAGGAAGAAGCCAGGGGAGTAGAAGTGCTGCCTGCTGAAATGTTTAAAAGCAACTAGTCAAACTGTATGTATTAAGAAGGTGGTAGCACTGTAAATAAACTGCACTGGATTGCTGAACAAGAGGATCTCAGAGTCATTAGTGACAGAGAGGGTGGCTGAAGCAGATGGGCAACAGCGGAAAACCTTGGGGGCTTGTCCAGGACTTGCTGAGCCAGCACAAGAGTTGGTGGCCTGGAGATGGAGGAGACTCTGCAATGGCTGGTAAAGCAGCAGGAAGAGATGCAGAAGGCCATGCAAGCTTTTCAGCAACCTCAGCGGGTGGAGCAACAGGCCTTGCATACTTGGCAGGCAGAGCAGCAAAAAGGTCTGCAGGACTTTATATGGGAACAGGCCAGTGTACAGCAGCAGCAGCAGCTGCAAAAATTGGTGAGTCTCACAGTGGGGGATGATGCCGGGCTTAGGTCTGTGCAAGATGGGCCCTACGGATGACCCGGATGTGTTCCTCAGCATGTTTGAACGAGTAGCCATGTGGGCCAGATGGGATAGGGCAAGCTGGGCCCTTCGGCTTGCTCCCTACCTGGTGGGTGAAGCTCAAGTAGCATATATGGCCTTGAGTGAGGAGCAGGCCAGGAATTATGAGATGGTGAAGTCAGCCATCCTGCACTGGGAGGAGCTGTCTTCAGAGAAGTACCGCCAGAAGTACCATTCGGCAAGGTGGACGGGGGTTTTGCAACCCTGGGCATTTGCCCAATGGTTGATGGACTGGGTCACCCGATGGCTGAGGCCTGACACCCAGACTGTGGGGAAGATTCTAGACCTGCTCATCCTTGAACAGTTCTTACATAGTCTACCTGACAACATACGGGTCTGGGTTTGGTGGCATTAGCTGAGCACAGTGGAGGCTGCGGTGAAGTTAACCGAGGAACACACGGAGGCAGACTATCAGAAAGGAGGGGTGGCCATATAAGGACTTGGGGTCCAGTGGAAAGCCTAGAGAACCCCTGCCTGGAAAGGGGCCAGAAAGCAGAAGGACGGACAGCCAAGGAGCTCCCTCTGGGGCCCGACTGATTTGTATGCTGGCAATGTGGCCAACCAGGACATTAAAAAAAAGGAGATTGCCCACACATGGAGTATGGCTGGGCAGAGTTTTGTGGGTTGACTACTATTGAAGGTGGGGGGTGCAGAAACTGTCCATGATTCCCATAAAGGTCGGGAGGAAACCCCAGAGGGGTCTGGTGAACACTGCCTCCGACACTCTTGTCCAGAAGAGGCTGGTGAAGCCTCACTGGATAATTCCAGGAGAAAAGTTGGACCTTGAGTGTATCCACGGGAATAGGAGACAGTGCCCTATTGCCCAGGTGCCCCTGGAGGTCCAGGGCAGGTTTCAGTGGAAATGGGTCGGGGTAGTGGAGGGGCTGTTTTACCCAGTAGTGATAGGCATGGGTTGGAACCCCTCCCCAAGAGGGAAAAAGGGTAGGGGAAGGAATCCCATGGGGGAAAACCATGAGGTTCCCGAGAGAAGAGGATAGAAACCCCTGGGGCTGGAATCCCTGGTCAAGAACACCTTAGACAACAAGACCAAGGAGCAGAAGAAAAAGTGTCCCCAGGGGAGAGGAAGTGTGGAGAAAACGCCCTAGACAAGACCCAAGTCAGGGACCAAAGTGCCCCCAGGAGCTTGGGGACAAGGGGGGAAACAGGATGGAAAAATGTACAGGGAGGATGCCCAGCCCAACCCCTCGGTAAAGGGGCCCACAGAGCTCCCCTGAATGCAACCCCTAACAGGAGGGAGCCAGGCCCCATTTGGTGGGTATGGGAAGCCCAAAGCCATGGGTACCCGCAAGAGGGTGGGGACTAACCTTGAGCCCCTGTGGGAAGGGATGGGTGGGGGGAAGGGAAGTGGTAAGGGAAACAGCTGTGTGCCCAGTTAACCAGGGGCTATAAACAGCCCCAAGTGAAGGAAGTCAGAGGAAGGAGAAGCCAGGGAGTGGAAGGGGAGCAGAGGCTCTACCTGCTTGGCTGTAGAAACTCCTAAGGCAGCTAGCCAAACTGTATGTGTTGTTAAGGTGGTGGGACTGCACACGGTAAATAAACTGCACTAGATTGCTGAACAAGAGGGTCTTGGAGTCATTTGTGACAGAGGGTGGCCAAAGCAGAGGGGAGGCAGTGGTGAACCCTTACAGGGGCCTTTTATTCAAGGAGCTTCTGTGTCAGTGTGATATAGGAGAGTCCCAGTATAGGTATTGTAGAACTTGGTTAAGTATCCTCACAAGTATTCTGAGGAAAAGGAGAAATAATATTCTAGGTAGTTTCTTTAAGGAGGCTTGGTAACTGTTTCCAGTTAATGTAGAGAATAGACACAGACCAAAACAAATGAGACTTGAGGGGTGATGAAATCTGGCTTGCTGTGAGTTCAAAAATAGGAAACCACACGTGAAGATTGTACTTGTGAGGGGCAGTGAGACTCTAAAGTGGTGGAGGAGACGGTCTTTTATAAAGGAGAGGATCTAGTAAAGGTTCCTACTTGGAAAATTATCTGGAGGCTACTTTTTGGGCTCCATACCGAGTGAGGGCTGGATGATAAAATACCTGAAAGTCACAAATTGCTGCTTCTGTTTAATAAAATTGGGACGCATTTGCATATATCTACAAAATATTCACTATGACTGTGGTTCATAGAGTTCATATCTAGTTGCCTAATCTCCTGTGTCTCTTATACATATGTGGCCAATAGTTTTATAACAGACTTATTCCTGTTTTTGTTCCGTTTCCCCTTACGTTCTATAAATTGTTATAGAGGTTAAAAAATTAAGTAGGGAGGAAGATAACTACTGTGATTGCCCTTGAAATGGAGTTATGGGGATCAAGAAAGTTAGGTGTCAGCTGCAAACTGCAGTTTAATATTCAGACATAATCTGGGTTTATTGTGGCATCAACATACCTATTACCAAGCTGAATCTCATTTTTGTTTTTTTTGTTTCTAATCCTTCTAGCTAAGTATCCGTCCCAAATAGTATCCCTCTTCCTTCACTGGTATTCTTACATCCTGGAGGCGCAGAAAGGATATGTGCTTTGCCAAGGGTTGTAAGACAAGTCAGTGGCACGGCTGTGACTAGAACCCGTATTTCTTGAATTGTATTCCTGGACCACGTCAGCTGTACCACTGACTTGATGTGAGACCTTCAGCAAGCTGCAGGCAGGGTGATTGCCAAAGATGGCAATAGGATCATGCAGCGGGGTACTGAAGTACCTTTAGAATAGAATAGAATAGAATAAAAAATTTTAGAACTGTCAATGGTAGCCCAGAAGTTCTGAGTGCAGTGAGCTAGGAAGATGATCCTAGCTGGAACATTTTTGAATGGATTTGGGAAGGCAATCTGTCTTGTTTCAAAGCCAGAGAAGAGGAGATTATAGTAGTGAAAACATGAGATGATGAAGGCCTGAACAAGAGCCTTGGCAATCTGGAGAAATTGGAAAAAAAGCTAAAACTTTGAAATATTATGCAGATAGAAGTGGCGATGCTTGGAGATACCCTAGCCTAGAGAAAGGGTCCTGTCAAAAATGACATCCGGATTGTGGGACTGATTGAGTGGGAGGTTGGTAGTGTGATCTAGCATCATAGAAAAATTAAGGAGAGGGGAAAATTTGTGAGTGAAGATTGTAAGCCCAATTTTTGCCATGTTGAAGTTAAATTGCCACTGGGCATCAGCATCCACAAGGAGATGTCAGAAAAACAGGAGGGTTTGGATGGAAAGAGAGATGTTTTCATCATGGAGGAAATATAGCAGAGTTGGCTTCACAGGCTACCTGGTGTACTAAAATATTAGGTTACTTGGCTATGCCAGAAGCTGTGTACCTCAACAACAAGGACTAGACTAAGAGTAGAAAGAAAATCAATAACTTTGAATTTTAGATTTTTAAATCTACAAGAGGTCATTATGATGATCTAATCTGACTTCCTACGTAACATAGTCTAGCGTTTTCTCAACCAGTGGTTGTGACCCCCTCTTGAGGATCATAAAAGGCAATCTGGTCATAAGGCATTGAAAATGTTATTACACTTTTATAGTAAAGAAAATCTCTTCCCCTTCTTACACCCCCTTACCCTTATCAAGTATTCTATGTCCACCTCTTAAATCATACACCCTAATATGTTATATAGGGTTATGATTTTTACCATCTATAATTTTTTTACTCTGTTATCGTAAATATAATGGAGTTGTGAACATTTTTTACTTCAAATAAGGGGTTGCCAGCCTGAAAAGGTTGAGAAGAACTGATTTTGGCCATAGAATTTCACCAAGTGATTCATGTATCAAGCCCCAACACATCTGGTTCAGCTAAGAACATGGGACTTGCCATAATGGATCAGAGCTGAGGTCCATCTAGACCAGTATGCTACCCCCAACAGTCGCCAGTACTACATGTTTCAGAAGAAGGTGTGAGAGCCCTGCAGGTGGTGAGATAATCTGTTTCTCACATTTGGTCTCATTCTGGGCTCTAATAGAGATTGACTCAAGGCTTTGAAACATGAGGTTTAAAATCTCTTCCAAAATTGTTGCGATTGATATCAAGAGTTTCCAGAGTTGTTATAAATATCCATTCCCTTTTTGCTAAGTTCTTGGCCTCAATGACTTCCAGTAGCAAGTAGTTCCACAGTCTAGTTCCATGTTGTGTGACATTTTTTCCTTTTATCAGTTTGACTTTGCTATATTTTAATGTCATTGAATGTTCCTTTGAGGCAAGTAGACCAGAAGCTTCTGATCTATCTTCACAAGACCATTAATTATTTCATGTGCTTTTGTTGTATTGCCTTGTATTCATCTCCTCCTATCTCCTTCTAATTGTGCAATATCCTTTTTGAGATGGAGAGACCAGTACTGTCCACAGCATTCCAGATGGGGCTACACCATCTGTTTATATTATGGCATTATAAAATCACAGAAATGTAAGGCTGGAAGGGATCTTGAGAGGTCATCTACTCCAGCGGTTCTCAACTGGGGGGCTGCAGAGCCTGCAGCTGAAGCTTTGAGCCCTGACGGTCCCCCACGCGGCAGAAGCCCTGAGCTCATGAGTGGAGTTATGGAGTACTGGGGGGAGGGGGCCGTCATCTCCCCAAACTGCAGTGCCTTACACGGAGAAGGGCAGTCCTGGGGACAGCTCCACACACCCCCTCCTTCTTCCCCCCCCTCCAGGCCTTTCCTTGTCCAAGTGGGAGGCCGGAAGCTGGAGCCGGGCAATGTGGGGCAGCTGCTTCTCCAGCTGGTGCCATAGAGCCATATAAATGTTCCCCATCTCCCTTTCTCCAGCTGCTGTTGGTGCCTGGGGTTGCTACTCCTCCTCAGCTCCCAGCCCCCTTTGAGCCAGTAAGAGCCACCTAGGTGGGCGGGGACCCAGCTCCGGGCTGGCATAGGTATTGGGAAGCAGCGACCACAGCGGAGGTCCTGCCTTGGGAAGCAGCAATCGCACCTACCCCTCTCCCTGCAGCATGAGCTACCTCTGCCTGCACAAGCCCCTAGCTACCTCCTGTCTTGCAGCCTGAATGGTTTTCAAACTTTCTAAGCTGAACCCCCTCCTCCCCCCTTTGAGTTATAATTTTTGGTTGTGCCCCCCGCTTGCAACACAGAGAGGCTGAGTGGGCTGCTGAGGGGAGTCGGGGAGGAGATGGTGTTCCCTTCCTGAGCCCTGCTGGATAGAGCTGGGCTCCGTGGGGCCTGTGCCCCCAAAATAGAAGTCAAACTACACCTATGCCTGAGTAGGGTAACCAGGTGGCCCAATTTTATAGGGACAGTCCTGATATTCAGGGCTTTGTCTTAAATAGGCATCTATTAACCCCCACCACCTTTCCTGATTTTATAGACTTGCAATCTGGTCACTCTGTCTGAGGGGCCCCCTCTCACCTGGTAGATGGAGCCTAGAGTCCCAAGCGCCCTCCCCCATCCTTGCCTGCTGGGCCTGGCATTTTTATAGCATTTTATATGTTGTTGCTCTCCTCTAGACTCCCTACAGTTTGTCCACACCTTCCCTAAAATGTGGTGCTCAAAACTGGACACAGTACTCCAGCTGAGGCCTCACTAGGTTGTCGAGTGGAGCAGAACAATTACCTCCTGTGTCCTATATATGACATTCCTGTAGCATTCCTTAGGATATTTGCCTTTTTTTTTTGCAACTGCACCAGATTGTTGCCTCACATTCAATTTGTGATCCAATATAATGCCCAGTTCCTTATCAGTGCTACTGGCTAGCCAGTTATTCCCCATTTTATATTTGTGCAAAAATAAGTCTATTACATCTTTGCCCTTGTCTTATTGAATTTCATTGTGGTGATTTCCCACTAAATCTCCAATTTACCAAGGTAATTTTGAATTCTTATCCTGTCCTCTAAAGTGGTTGCAATGCCTTGCAGCTTGGTGTCATCTGCAAGTTTTATAAGCATACTCTCCACTCCATTATCCAAGTAATTAATGAAAATGTTGAATAGTACTAGACCAAGGACAGATCCCAGCAGGTCCCCACTAGACACAACCGCCCAGTTTGACAGCAAACCATTGATAACTATTCTCTGTGTATGGTTTTTCAAACAGTTATGCACCCATTTTATAGAAATTACATCTAGACTACATATTCATTTGCTTATGAGACTGTCATGTGGGACTGTGTCAAAAGTTGTACTAAAATCAAACTATATCATGTCTATTGCTTCCCCCCATCCACTAGGTCAGTAACCCTATCAAAGAAGAAAATTAGGTGGGTTTAGCATGATTTGTTCTTAACAAATCCATTTCTGCTCTTGCATGTCACCCTATTATCCTCTAGGTGCTTGTAAATTGTTTAATCATTTGTTCTAGTATCTTTCCAGGAATTGAAGTTAGGCTGACTGGTCTGTAATTCTCTGGGTCGTCTTTGTTCCACTTTGACATTTTCTGTATTACTTTCCATCCTATTTCTTATGCATCCTAACATCTTGTTTGCTCTTTCGACCACAGATGCAGAGGTCTTCCCTGAGCTGTCTGTAATGATCTCCATGTCCTTTTCTTGACACTGTTAATTTAGGGTAAGTCTACACAGCAACTAAATACCTGTGGCTGGCCTGTGTCAGCTGACTTGGGCTTAGGGGGCTCAGGCTTGGGGCTGTTTCATTCCTGTGTAGACTTCAGGGCTCAGGCTACAGCCTGAGCTCTGGGACCCTCCGCCTCATAGGATGTCAACTCATGATTGTAATTGGTGCTTGGGGTTTGTCCCTCTCCCGTACTGACTCTGCTCCCATATGTAATATTGCCTGTGTCCTGAACATAATTCAGTGTTGCCCACGAGGCTGATGTGTCCTATGGTCTGCAGTAGCTGAGTGAAAGATGATCTGACCCCTTTAACTAGGAGCAGGGGTACTTTGGGTCACTGACATCTACAGGTAGACCTGACCCTCCAAGTTCAGGGATGTTACACTCAGAATTTGGGCTGTTGCTCCATGGCTGCTGAAAGCACATTAGCAAATGTCATCATTACAAGCTAAGGTAGTTACTCCTCAGGCCAAACGCTGCCCTTTGCTACAGGCATGTGGCCTACCTGGAGCTGAGGGGGCTCCATGGAGTCCCTGCCTCTGCTGGGACTGTCCTCTCTGGTGCCTCCCCTGCTATGTGGCGCGTGGTGTGCTGTGCCGAAAACTGTCTGGCAGATTTTGTGACCCAGGCAATACTGAGCATGCGCACAGGAACTGAGCATGCTCAGTAACATTTGTTGCAGCCGCTGCCCTCACCCTGCCCTGACCCGGAGTCAAGCTCTGTTTCCCGCTGTGTAGAGGGGCTAAAAGGGGGCAAAGGGGCGCACTGGAGGCGGGGATGGACAGGATTTTACTGGCCTGGGGGGTGGAGCCACTGGAGGTGGGGGTAGGAGAGGGGCTGAGGAGCACAATCAGGGGACGGGGGGGTAAATGAGCCGGGGTTAGCTCAGTGGGGAGGCGCTGCCAGCCCGTGGCAGAGGCAAAATCCCAGCCCAGGGAGGGGCGGAGGGGGTCACAGGGACCCCGCTGGGATGAGCCAGCTGTGACCGGCCCTGTTGGAGACATAGTGCTGGGAGGGGCTGTTTTGTTTCTGCTCTCACACGGGTCTGTGTCTCAGGGAGACTCAGCTGGGGCTTCCCAGGGCTGGGCTCCTAAAGGCAGGGGCATCCCAATAGCTGAAACCGGCAGCTGCTGAGAAGCGGTGGCGGTGCTGCGGGGTCACGGGTTTTGTCTGGTTTTGGCATCGGGCATCCTGCGTGCCAGTGACAGGGACGGGTGACCGGCCTCCGCCCCTCCCGTCCGCCCCTGGGCTCCGCCTCGGAGCAGAGCCCGGCTCCGCCAGCCCGGCCCCAGCCCCAGCCCGGCCCCAGCGCGCAGCTCTAAAGCTTCCAATCGGGAGAGCGGCAGCGGCGGCCGGGCTCGGGCAGCGATGGGGGCTCTGCCGCTGGCCCAGGAGGGGGACCGGCTGCTCTACTGGGGGGCCGGAGCCGTCACGCTGCTCTTCGCGCTGCTGGCAGCCTTCGCGCTCCGCCTGCTGCTCCATTACATCGGGAAATGGCTGGCGCTGAAGCCGATTCCGGGGCTCAGCCCTTGTTACCCGCTGCTGGGCAATGCTCTGCTCTTCGAGCGCAAAGGGGAAGGTAACGGCAGCCCGGACGCGGCGCGGTAGCTGCAGGCAAACCCCTCTTGCTGGTGGAGCTGCTGCCCGCGGCAGCCCTCGCTCCGCTCCGGCGGTAGCCGCGGTGTCCGGGGGGGTGGAGCGGAGCGGAGCGGATTTGTCCCAGTTTGGAGCCGGACTGGCCCCGTCGCTGGTTATTAATGTCCTTGTAAAATAAGGAGGGAGCTTTAATGAGAGAACAAAAAAGGAGTTTAATACTCAGCGTCCTGCTGCATTTCTAGGTGGAGACAAAACAGAAAAGAAGTATTACCGATACTCTACTTCAGCCAAACACAACCTGCCACCGAAACTTCTGACATGTCTTTGTTTCCTGGGGTAGTTCCCTCGCTATTTCCAATGCGTTTATAATTTGATTATAGCTGGTTTCATGAAAATAAGCCCTTAACTGTGAGGTCCTATCCCTTTAAATGATTGAGCACTTCTTCCTGCTCAGTGCAAAGCCTGGCTTTTGTATTTCGTTTCTCTTTTTTTGCAGCCAGAACAATAGTTTCCACAGCAGACAGCTGTTTCTGTCAGCTCCCCCTGTGTCATGGTCCAAATGTAACATTAAAGTTGAACGAATTGTTTTTTATTTTTGCCACGTATTTCCGAATGGATTTAAAGTATTTAACTTTCAAGAGTTCAAAAGCCTCTTACATAAGAATTGTTTCAGAACAAACTTTCAAAATGTATGCAGTAGTTACACAAAACTGGAACAGTTCCACTTGCAGCACCATGAGTCCATTCATTATGCTCTTCCAATTTTCAAGACAAATCTGACATGTTACTAGTTCTTTTTCTACTTTGAGATTTTTCTATTAGTATAAGACTATATACCTACATTGATATGAGTCTTACTAAGGCACTGAAGTTATCGTGTTTTTCTCCAGTGAGACAGTAAAAATATCAATATGCTTGTGATTTCAGTGTGTATTGTACCTGTGCAAATATGGGCTTTTGTGCTGTATTATTGAGCCCCAATTTTTTTAATAAAGGGGATCTTTCAGGAAAGTTATACCTGAAATGGAAAGAAGAAAAAGGGTTAGTTTCTTTAACTTTGATGCAGGGTGGGTGCAGTGGTTGTGATAAAAAGACAGTACTACAAATACACCAGGGCAGATTCTGGGACACACTTAGAAACAGACAACTATTTTTGGAAGAATAGGCATGATTGTGACAGAGGGCTGTCTGTAGAGACCATTGCATTGTCAGGAAGTTGCATACCCTCATTAGAATGTCACTTGACCTCTCCCCTTGGCTTTACTTAGATAGTAGGCTCTTATGGGCAGAGACTGCTTTTTTAATTCTGTATTTGTACAGCGCCTAGCACAATGGGGTTTAGGTCCATGACTAGGGTGCCTGGCTGCTACAATACTACTACTACTATGTCCAGTCATTCCTTTATCCTATGTAATTCTGGAAAAGCAACTCAAGGTTGTATTTTAGTCTTTGTCAAATGCTTGTTTACATTATGACACAATTAAAATATATTGTTCTGTTAATATCATTTTATTAAATGTCCAAAGTATCCTAGACTTGTTGCAAAATTTTGTAATTAATGTTTCCGTTGGTGAAGTTTTTTTTTTTCTTGTCAGTTGGAAAAACAATAGGCCTGATCTACAGCTGGTGTAAATCAGTGTAACTCTAGTGTCTTCAATGGAGTGCTGTTGATTTGCACCAACTGAACATCTAACTCAGTGAATTGTATCTGGATATCAAAAAAGGTAGCTGAGCTGGTTTAGTGTTAGCTTTTTGCTAAATGTACAGGCCCAGTCCTGCTCCTCACACTTGTAGAATTTTCATTTAAAGTATAGATCGAGGTAAGGTCTTGTATGTGCAAAATGCTTCTGTGGTAAAACAGAACTATAGTAGATGTACTATAGGTAAGAGAATTTTCCATTTGGCTCTATTCCCAACAGCAGTATATACTGGCCTTGAGCTGCAAGCCCGTCTCCTAATATGATTCTAAAGAGAGATTAATAAACCATGTTACAAATTGTGAGCCGTAGAACACATGAACAATCTCTAAAATATAAAGTCCACATTTTATAGCACTAAATAGCTCCTGGGCTTACTATCTTTTGTAATTATTTCATGTGTAATTAACATACATCTGCCACAATTCCCTTGCTAGCGAAACAACACAAAGTCCATTTCTAGCACATTACAAATAACTGTTATGTAATCTCTTTGGCCTGTTCCCCCTTCCCTATGTGCTGGTGCTAATGCGAACCCAGCTGGGCATATTGGTTCCTTTCTATTTAGGTTGCAAGTTTCCTGTGTCTGTACAGTGCTTATCACATTAAGGCCACAATCTTGACTGGGACCCCGAAGTACTGCTATAATCAAAATAATAAAAAGTGCAAAACATATCAGCTTTATCGTATGAGGAAAGCTAACGCTTGAGTGAACTCATGATCAGTTAATTACAGAAGTTCTGGTTTTGGCCCATTCAAACGGATTTTTTTTTTTTTTCCACCCCTATCCCTGCAGATTTCTTTAAACAAATAGTACAGCACTTAGAAGAATTCAGGAATCGACCACTGCTAAAACTTTGGATAGGACCATTGCCTTTTGTGATATTATATCATGCAGATGCTGTGGAGGTGAGTGTTCCTATCTCATGTTTAATAGATTTGTTTGTACAAGTTATATAATTTATGACAGTTATTCCCTAATTTGAAATTTTATGTTGCTTTATCTCCAGAGTTCACAGTAAAGATTGAAAATGGCTGGTCATGCAGCACAGATGATCGCCACCAAACTTTTTGTTGGGTCTAGAGCTTAGACTTCCTGGTGGTTCCCCGCCCTTCCCTTTACACAGGTGCCTTATAACTCTAGGCGCTCGGGGGATGGACGGACAGGGACTGCATGCAAGATGCTCCTCTCAAGAGTATGCTGCATGTCATAACGGATGACACAAATCACTCACTGCCTGTGCAGCAGAGGCAGATTATGCCTTGGTGTTCTCACTACGGGCGTTTGAGTACCATTGCCCTTTACTGTGGTGGCATGCAAATAGCGCAGTCTAGCCCTGAATGGATTGTAGTAAACTTGGAGACAAATGCAAAGTTTCTTTCTCTGTGTCTTTTTACATTCATTAAAAATACTTCTTTGATTCTTGACTAAGTGAGAGGAAATGTTTATCCAGGTTTTGGACTGTGGAAAACCTTGAACCTTCAGTTTGCATTATCAGCATAACAGATTCTGAATGCAGATACTGTGTTAATGATCCACTAGTTTAAAATGTCAGTGTTGTTCTATCATCTTTGATGTACAGTTGTTTTTTTATTAGCAAGTGATAAATAGATGAGATAAATAAATACAATAAAATGTAATAAAGTGCATGCAAAGAAATCTCTCTACAGGACTTGAGTATGGATAGTCTATCTGATGGAAATGGTATAATTTACTCTGATATAATGATATAATTTACAATCAGATTAAAACTGAAACTGAAAAAAGTGTTTTAATTTTGAAACTTAGCTTTCAAAATGACAAACTTTGCCAAGGAGAGTTGGAATCTTTTTTCGGTGAGTGACATCTTATCCAGAATCTAAGCTTTCAATGTATTACATAAATAATTATATTCTGTGTCTCATATTTAATATTACTGTTAGGAAAATGTACTTTTAGCAGTGATATGAGAGAGACAACCTATGTTGCATGATAGTCCAAATATTCAGCTTACCTTTGGCATGGGAGATATTGCAATATATTAAAAAGGAATGTCACTACTAATGACTATTACAATCAATTGGACCATTTTCCTGGTTTTACAGGGTAGTATCAAAGTGGTGTGTTTTTCATGTGATAAACATTTCCTTGTTAATGTCCTCTCCTGTACCTCCATGGTTTGTAAAGTTGACTCAGCAATCTCTGATTGTAAATGAGTTCCCAAGTTTATGGGAGAGCCGTCATAGCTTTGTATATATTTTGCATGTGTCCTCCTTTTTACAAAATAGAATGAATATTCTAGTGTTGCCAACTTCTTCTTTTAAAGAGATATTTCCCCTTCATCTTTTCTTCTACTGGTAGGTTATTCTAAGCAGTTCGAAGCATATAGAAAAATCCTTTCCATACACATTTCTTCATCCATGGCTTGGCACAGGACTTCTAACAAGGTATAGTAATATGCAAATAGAGTCATGTCCCTTTAAAGTTATGCAAAGTTTAATTCTAAGTTATAATGTATGTTTGCTGGCTGAAGACTAGAATGTGTTATTTTATTTGCAAATAAGCAGAGTAAAAGACTCAATTATAGTATGAATATTAGAATCTAAAGTACAGATGCCCAAAGAGCAGCTCTAGGCCTATATTTGGCCTGCATGGCTGTCAAATGGGGTCCTCCTGCCAACATCAGGAGTCCAGAAAAAACATCACTTCTTCTTGAAAGGATCATGTGATGTGAAGAATGTGAATGGAACTTTAGAACAAATGATGTAGCAAGACCCCACTGGAACACACAGAGCTTGAGTTTTCAGAATTGATAGGAACAACTTCTAATTCTTCAGCAAAAGAATATCAACCAATAATAATCCAGCAAAATCAGATATTATCCCCATGCAAATGATACATGTACTCTTATTGATCTAACCCTCAGCTGTGCTCAGACTCAGCTTCATGAACTTCAAAGGGGAGCCATGTGCCGCAGAATGCAGAACTCAGTCCTGTTTGTACTCTTCACCTACACCAGCTACTGCCTTGAAAAAAAGATTCATATTTAAAACTGATCAGCTGAACTGACCCTGGCTACCCCCCAGGACATAAGATATTGAAGACCCCTACAATTTTTTGTAATATATAGTTTATCAGAGAGAATTCATGCTGAGAGAGTGTTAACTCTTCTCCTGGTTTATTGCTAATCAATTAGATTGACTTGGAATTTACTAACTGCAATGTGGCATTTGGTGTAATTGCTGAACATGGCTTCAGAAGAGAACAATATTCATCAGCAAAAACTCCCAAGGCATTTGAAAGTAAACATTTTATAGACACTAGTGTTAACTGAGTCCATACTTGGGTAGAGGTTTCAACTGTAGGCAAAGAGGATCCATTTCTTGTGATCATGCCAGGTACCTGTACAACACTTAACACTGACTCTTACAGTCAGATACTATTTATTCAACAAAGGTGCAGCTTCAATTCCTGTGCCGAAGGCCAGAATCGGTCATTAGATTATCCAGTCTGACCACCTGTATATCACAGCCTATTAAATTGGACTCAGCTACCACCATAATGAGCCCAAACATTTGGTGTTAAAATTCAGGGCAACTGCACTTGTATTCCTCATCCGTGGTCCAGCAAGGGCTCCCAGCTCTTCAGCCATCACCGTTCTTGGGCAGAGCCCTGTGTCTCTCCCTCCCGATGGGGGTTTTTCTAGGCTGCACAGTTCCCTGCTTACACTGGGATATTCCCAACAAGCCAGGCTGCCTAAACAGGCCAGCGTCTGGACTTTGCTTTTCTCCAAAGGCTACGAACAGTTTAATGTTGTGCAGTTATAAGTTACCACACAGCTCTTTCTAAGTAGGCACATTTCTTCTTGAGGTGAAAGCATTACAGAGAAAACATATTAAAAACAGTAATAGAACTTACATGATGCTAATAAGGTTACCAGGATCAGCCCTCCACTCCCCAACTCCAGCAGGGGCTTTGGTAGGAGTCAGTCCTTCACACTCCACCAAGGGGTTTTCCTGTAGTTACAAGTTCATTACAGTTTTCACTCAGAACAAGCAAACCCATGCATAAGTTTGTCTTTCCTATACCCAGCTTGGTCCTTTGATCTTGGGATTCTGAGGACAGGGAATCAGCAGGTGATTGTTCTGTCCTTAGATGTAGTTTCAAAAGGCTGGGATTTTTTGCATAATGGAGGTGTGGTAGGGGTGCAGTAATTTGCATTCACCTCCCCCTAAATATTTCCCAGGAAATCCATTTTGGTTGTATTATCCCCAAAATCCATTTTTGTCTCCTGTATTGTTCAATATAGTCATTTGATCAGCGAGGTGCAGAATAATATATTAGCCATTCATTTAATACAATGGAAAGATATGTAAACTTAATGTAATATGGCAATTTCCTGCAGTATCCTTGGGATACCTTATCTGTCACACTTGGGTTAAACTAAAGTATTTCAGTCCTCAAGAGACTAAACTGTTGTGTGTCACAGGTAGAGAACAAGTGAGTGAAGTGCTATCAATAGCCGACGCCCCTGGAATGGCAGGGAATTGATTAGGTGAGCTACGCACAGATGATCCTGACTGGTGGTCTATATGCTGTGCTGGTGAGGATGGCAAAAAATGCCCAAGTACCTTCCTATCTGACCTGGGGGAAAATTCCTTCCTGATCCCAAATCTGGTGATCAGTTTGACCCTGAGCCTGTGTGCAAGACACATCAGCCAGGCATCTGAGTGAGAGAGGATTTTCTGTACCGCCTCAGAGCAATGGTCCATACTGTCTGGTGTTCTGTCTCCAGCGGTGGCCAATCCTTGATGCTTCAGAGGAAAGAGAACCCCACCATCCCTCACAAATATCTGGCCAACTGTGCATTGTGTGGGGAAAAAATTCCTTCCTGATGCTTACAGGTGACCGGCTGAAACCCTGAAGTATGAGATTTGACTATAGTCATTGTCTTAATACAGAGCTGCAAGTGTAATGAGCATGTTGAGGGCAGTGAAGGCAATTCTGTTCTCCCCATGGCTCCTAAAGAAAGGGGATGAAGAGGGGATTAATAAATTGAGTCTGATCCTAAAGGGCCCACAGTGACAATCTAGCCTAAAGCTGGATTAAAGCATATTTTTTAGAAAACTATCCAATCTCATTTTAAGGACTCCAAGCACTGGTGAGTCTACCGCCTACTCTGGTAAGATGTTAGTCTAATTACCCTCACTGCTAAGAAATTGCATCTTATTTCAAGGTTGAAGTTGTCTCATGTACAGCAGTTGGATTGTGTTCTGCCTTTGTCAGTAAGGCTGAAAAGCTCCCCCACCATCTATCTTTTCCATGTGTAAGTAGCTGTGCACAGTCATCAGTTCATCACTCATCCTTTTCTTTGATAAGCTGAAAAAATTGAGCTCATTAAGCTTCATGGGATAAGGCTTTTTTTCAAGGGCCTGGATTATTTTTGTGGCGCTCCTTTGAACTGTCCTCTTCCTCCATTTGTTTTACCATAGCACCTAGGAGCCCCTGTCATGGACCAGAACCCCATTGTGCTAGGTGCTGTCCACACAAAACAAAAAGACAGCTCCTGCCCCAAATGTACCAGAACTGATTATGGTATTCTAGTAGCAATCTTACCAATGCTGTGTACAGAGGCCAGATCACTTCCCTACTTCTACTTGATAGTTCCCCTTCTTTACGTGAAGATTGCATTAGTCCTTTTTGTGACAGCATTGCACCAAGAACTCATCTGGATGTGATTTTTCTATGATGATCAATAAGTACTTTGCAGAGTCACTGCTCTCCAGGTGTCCCATCCTGGAGATCTAGCCCTGCATTACTTGTTCCCAGAAGTATTATCTTTCATTTGGCTGTATTAAAACACATTTGGTTGGAGTGTGACCATTTAATCAGGCAGTACAGATTATTCTGTAACGGTAACCTGTCCTTCTAATTATACTACCACACCAATGTCTGTATCACTTGCAAACCTTTTCAGCAAAGATGTTACAACATCGTCTACATCACTGATAAAAATACTGAATAGTGGTGGACCAAGAACCAGTCTGAGGGGGACTCATCTAGAAATGGTCCCACTCACTAATATCTCCCCATTATCAACTATATTTTGAGATGTCAGCAAATCTGTTTTAATCCATTTCGAGTATGCCCTATTAATACCATATAATGCAAGCTTTGTAATCAAAATGTCATGAGATACTAAGTCAAATGCCTTGGAGAAATCCAAGTAAACGATATCAACACAATTGCCTTTGTCAATCAGAACTGTACTCTTTACATCTACATCTAGCAGTGTTCTGACATAGGGTTGTTTTGCTCCTACTATGCTTAAAAAAAATCCTTATTGTGTCTAACCCATTTGGACATTGACATTTCATATATTTATTTATCTTCACATATGAGTTACTTACATTTTAACTTTATCTTCATTGCCATTTACCTCTCCTTTCTTCCATTCTTTAAATGTTCATTTTTTGTTTTATTGCAACTTTCACCTTTCTCTCATATAGCACTTTTAACTTGTAGATCTCAGAGAGCCTTTAAAATAAGGGTAAATATTATTCTCATTTTACATATTGGAAACTGAGGTACAGACAAGTGACTTTCCCAAGGTCATCTGACACAACATAGCGCAACTGAGACTAGAACCCAGGTTTTCTGACTCCTAATCCACTACCTCACCAGCTAGATCACATGGCCCCTCTGCAGAGTCATGAAGCAGCTTAAATGCAGAGCAAGTGGCACAATACACACCGCTCATTTTCAAATCCTGGGGCTCAAAACCAGGACGAGAGTATGCATGTTGAGCACTGCTGTGTGGGGAATGGAGCAGGAGAATCCTTTCCTCACCCTTCAGAGCTGCAGAGCAGCTCCTTAGTCACCCCTGTAACATTGTATTAATTATTCAGGTCTTTTGTACTTTAAAACAAACTAAACCTAAATTCTGTACGAGATATCTGAATTCAGCACCTAGCTCCCCTTTGTGAAGCTCACCCTGAGCACCTTGCCAGTTATCTGATTTGACGATTATTATTGACTTTATTATTAAATTCTGTCTTCATTTATGCTCTTAGAACTTTATTAACTTGTGAGGCTACTAGGGTGTAATGGAAAGCAAGCTAACAGACTATAAGTATCTGACTCATAGTCAGCTTGGATTTATGTGCTGTCTTGGTAGTTTGTTTATGTATGTATTAATTATACATGCTTGTCACCTCTTCTGAAGTCATGATTATTCCAGCAGAGCCTGGGGACCAATCAAGTTCAGGGCTCCTCTGTGCTAGGCACCGCACACAGGAGTGTATATACTCCCTTCCCTGAAGAGCTTAACATCTAAATAAATAAAACAGACACAGGGTGAGGGAAAGACTACAACGCACAAGCAAAGTGGAGGCACAAATGTCATCATTTTGTTTGGCAGGAGATAGAAGGGGATTCACAAAACTGAAAAGTCAGGCAAGGAATATGGTGAGAGGGATAGAGCAGATGAAGAGAGGAAGGGGAGGAAAGTATATGGGGCAGGTCAGGAAGGAGGCTGAGATATAGAGACTTTGACTGTTTGCTCCAGTCCCTTCCCCCAGTCAGCACAAGGCAGAGAAAGTCCAGTCAAAGCTGTGGAAAATATTATCAGTGTTCATGGGTCTCTCTCTGCTTCTGCTGATTGCTCTGTTGGCTCCTCTCTGTAGTTTTTTCCCAGAGGACATGTGCCTGGGGAGGAAAGGCACCGCATGGATCCTAATGTCCACCGTTGATGTCTCCCCTGTACCATTCTGGGACGGGATGCCATCCATGAGGGAGGGGTGGCCCTGGATGGGCCCCATTTAACTCCTCCCCCAGTGCCACAGTACCTACTTATGCTGTTCTGGAAGCACAAGTCTAATGTGTATATCTGCCATTTCAGATCTTTTCTGAATATTTTTGTGATTCTTCCCCCCCCTCCCCCCAATAATTCTTTGCTGTTTAAAAACTCAGAGTGAGTGATCTCATACCAATGCTGTATTCCTGACTTTCACCCTATAGAAAAAGGAGGGTCAGTCAAGGACAGTTCAAGTTGAGTTTGGGGACATTTGATAAAATAGGAGATTCGGGGGACGGGGGGTGGTCTGTGAGCTCAACAGCTTAAACCAGGAAGATGCTGTGTTCCCTGATGATACCATCTGAGACACAGCCTAGGTCTCCTCTTAAGACTGCAGCAGGAATTCAGCATAACGAGCAGACCGGCTGCTAAATAGTTAGAGAGAAGGCCCACTGGCTCCTTTGGCTAGCCTGCTGTTGTGATGGTGCAAGATCAAGCACATCCATACCTCTCACCCCAGCAGTAATTAGGAAAGGGGACTGGAGAAGCATCAATGACACCCCACTAGACACCTCAGCAGGGGGGTGGAGTAGACTCTGCACACTCCAGAATGAGCCAGATGGCTTGGAAGGCTGGGGTCAGTATCCTGAAAGAGCTTCATGGTAGGAGGGAGGCTAGTTGGTCTCACTGTAATGGAAACAGCTGATTCTGCCTGCAGACAGTGCTATCTAGGGCTCCCTGCAGGGGAGAGGGACCTCTTCTCTGAGTAGTGGTTGGTAGATGATACTGATACAGTAAACTAGACCTGTATTAGGCTATAACGATCCCTAATCCTCACTCTTCTACCCAGGGGAAAAATGAGGGCTGCCCCCATTTATAATGATCAGTGAAGATGGGCTTAGCTGGGGCTGGGATGCTAAATATTTAACAAGGAGATTCTTACTTACCCTTCTCTTCACCCACTTCCACCCCAAATGCCTTCTCAATTTTGGTCCTTGTCTTAGTGTAACTTTGTTCACAGTACTTGTCTTGCAGCACCTCCAGTTAGCAGCGAGCTGTTAGTAGCACTGTGTGATTAGAAGAGTCTTTGCAGCAAAATGTGTTTCCACTTTGCCTCTTATGGTGAGTGGGGCTGGCTGCTTCTACTGAAATTAATTGATGTTTGAAAAATATTAGTAGTCATTAGATGTCATCAATGAAGATGGACTGAGACTATGTTGGCCACTCGCAATGTTTTAAAAGATTAGCTTTAATAATCTATCTACCAATTGTAGCTACCCTAGTGCCAGGAATTGTATATTCACTGAACACTTCCACAAGCATTTAATTGTTTCCTTTTTTGGTGAGTGTTTTTTATACTTAATTTCCAACTTTGTTTTGTAGCACTGGAGATAAGTGGCGTACGAGAAGGAAAATGATAACTCCCACGTTTCACTTCACAATCTTAGCTGATTTTCTAGAAGTTATGAATGAACAAGCCAATATTTTGGTTGAAAAACTTGAAAAGCATGTTGACAAAGAGCCGTTTGATTGCTTTCTAGACATCACTCTTTGTGCCCTTGATATAATCTGTGGTAAGTTCTGGTGATGATTTAATTGTTGCTGTAAAAGGTCTGTAAATTATGAAGATGCTACAGCTGTATACAATGATATAGTTTCATTTGTTGAGATAATTGACAAAAAAAAGCCCTGTTGGTCTTGTAACCATACTTCTGTATTATCTACACTGAACACATGTTTTCTGTTTTAATTATATTTATGTCTGTCTGAACAATCAAATATTGTATGCGAACCCTTTGTCCATGGGGTGAAACAGAGATATGGAATCTAACCTGAAAAAGAGTTAAAGGAATAGATATAGTAGGATTAGAATCAGAAAGGGAGTACACAGTCTTAAAAAAAAGAAATGCCATGAGATGAGGATGTAAATGGCTGCTGCATGCAAAATGCAACATGTGATGGGATGTTAATGTACTCATCGGCTTTCCTCCTTGCTAACATATTTTTAATTTCTTTTTTTTCTCTTTCTAGAGACTGCAATGGGCAAGAATGTCGGAGCGCAGATCAATAAGGATTCTGAATATGTCCATGCTATTTATAAGTAAGGGTAGATCTTTCAAGTCAGTCTTATAGTTTTTTTTGGTGTAGGAGTGAGAATGACAATGCCAGTTATAGCACCTCAATTCTTTCTAAAGCAAAATCTGGTAGGACAACTGGGCCTGCACAAGAGCAACAATTCGCCCATGCACAAAGCCCTCTGTGCCATGTAGGTCCTGCATTGCCCATCTGTGGGGATGAGGGAGAGCATATATGAAGGTGGAGTGGCAGGACAATGATAAATCCTATGCAAGCTGTGCATGCATAGAAGAGACCTCCTGTAATGGCTCCACAAGGCCAGCCTGCTGCCATGTGTGAACAGGTTGCAGTTGCAGATCAGCCCTTCCATAGCTAACATTGGCTGGACTAGTCACCACAGCTCCTTTGAAACTTCTGTATGTGGGGCATTGGGACACTGAATCTGCCTAGCATATTGGGCCCAACTCTCTGTTGATTTGCACTTTTTGTATAATCATTTACACAGTGCAAAGTGAGGTGAAATGGTGTCAGACTAGAATAGTAATGTTTTGCAGTCACAATGCATTAGTGTAAAAGACTACAGGAGGTTCAGCACAATAGTGAAGTGAGAAAAAATTAGTTACACCCACTTTTAATCCCGTTTACACTGTTGAAGTGTAACTGTAATTTATTTTCACTCCAAGGCCTCTTTTTTTTTTTTTTTTCCTGCCACATCATTGTAAAGGGGCCTTAGTGAGAATGAGAATCAGACCATCAGGGTCTACATCAGATTATATTTGAACAAGCATTGCATTGGTTATACAATTATCTGTTTTGTAACTGACCCTGTTGTAAATCCAGATTAATGCCATGAATTTCAGTAGAGTTATTCCAGATTTACATTATTATAACCAAGAGAAAACATTGGTCCTAGGTTTCTTTTTCATAGTGACAAACTTCTTGAATTAATATTGCTTTTATATGGAGAATTAGATTTCACTGGACAGAAGCATTTCTACAAATGAAAATGTGAAAAATATTATAGCTGGGTACTGAGCATTATAATTAATTAAGAACATAAAAGTGCATCAATAGCATCTTTAAAGACTAGACAAAATGGTTGTGTCTGCAACATCTGATGGTACTTCCTGTCTAGGACCAGGAATCTTAGACCCTCCTAGGCTCTTGTGGATGTGTTGTGAATATGTCTTTAGAAATAAATATAATTCATTGTTGTTTGTGTTACCTTAGGATGAGTGACCTCATTCATCATAGACAGAAGTCTCCTTGGCTTTGGTCTGACTTGATGTACCCTATGTTCCAAGAAGGAAGGGAACATACTAGAAGCCTCAAGATTCTTCACACTTTCACTGACAATGTAACCTGCTATTCTTTTTTTCTATTGTGTTCCAATCAATGGAGAGACATACAGTACTAATGATAGAGATTTCAGATTGGGAATGTGGTGGCTGGGTATTCAGCCATTGAAAACATCACCTTATCTGAGATGCATGTATGATAGGAGAACTGAATGTTTGATACTCAGTCCCTAAATAAATCCCCTGAAGAGGAGAGAAACTGTGACTTACAATTTTTTGCTCAAGTGTTGGATTTAGCCAGTGGGTAGCCCTCACTTGTAATAATATGACTTAGTTGTAGTAGGTGGTAAATCACACTCATCCTAATTCCTTTAACATACAATGTACTGAACATCTTAAAATAATCTGAGGATTTCACTTTAAGGCTTGTAACAGCTAAAATATTTTAAAATGGCATTCTGGTTTGCTCTGGTGCTTTGTGCAGTACGTAAACATTTCAGTTCTGATCAAATTTCTATCATTTTCTCAAAATTCAGAACAGCATGGAAAACTTTAAAATAAAATCCCCAGTGAATACACTTCATCAAGGAAAAAGAAATACATGGAGATGACATACTTTTTATAAAAGTTCACTATTGTCTCTTACTTTTAAATCCATAGAAGTAACATCTGATTTTTCGCAACTACAGTGGTATGCTTAACATGGGTTACCATTCAAATCCTGTCTCTGGCAAATGACCAGGGAAGCTGCTCTCCTTTTAATATGGATATGTAATTTTCATTATTAATGGGAATTGAAAACATGCAGTGTGGAGAAAATATGCCCTGCATGCACAATATATAAAGCTTTCAATGTGTATTGCCCTTATGGAATCTGAAATCTATTCTAGTCCTGTTCTGTCAGTCAAACATTAGCTGCACATTTGAAAGGGTTGTTCATTATTGTGCTTATCTGTAGAGAAATGGTGTGATGAAACTAGATCAAAAAACTATTTTTGACCTTTTGCTGTTGGAAGCATCAGTAGGGCTATAAAGGAATGAGTGTAAAACACTATCATTGTCCTGAAATGGAATGGCCAGGACTTCTAAAACAGCTGGAGTTTGTCAACTGGATATAAGAAGCTAGATCTGGAGAGGAAAATAAGGGAAGACAGGTATTAATATTGCTTACTGGGGCATTATGAGGAGCATGTTTGTGTGAATGAGGGGGGAGAATATTCTGGATATTTTTAAGGAACAATTACACTTCACTTGTTGCAACTGCTGATAAGAATCACTCTTGTTTATCATTCAGTGCATTAAATAAACACAGTCTAAGCACTGCACTACCTTTATTTTTTAATTTATTCAATCATAGCTGTACTAACCAATTAATATCTAAGGACCAGATCCTAGGGTGGCAGGGAGATGGAGCTGATGGAAGCTGTGCACCAGTATCTGAGACCAGAATTTGTCCTTTGACTGAACTTGCTCCTTTAAAGGGCCTCTTGCTTTGCTCTGGTTCTTGTGCCAATTGAAGTCAGTTGCAAAACTTCCACTGACTTAAGTAATGCAGGATAGAGCCCTTATATTACTGTTGTTCCATGAAAGTGGAAAGAAGAGCAGAATCAGGTACCACATGCTGGTTTGCGTTTTGTGAGATGCAATATCACTAAACAGTATTGTAATATCGCTTACTATAGGCATGGTGTCGAAGGCTCAGAAATAAAGAACAATCAAAGCAAGGAGCCAGCCCAGACTGAAACACTCAGATTCTACACAATTCATAACCCCCACCTGTGCAAACTCGATGCACAATAGGAAAATAAATATTAAGGGGATGGGTATATATGTCTCTTCTTATCACCAACCAGTGCATAGTATGGAGTCAGAGGTAGTCAACTTGTATCTCATATTTAAAAACTATTTTAAAGCATATGCACTTAGTGTCCACACACTTAGATTGTGGAATCTAAACTGTGGAAAAATAATATATTTATTGATTTTATATCTAAGGTTATTGCAGAAAAAATCCATGAAATAAAGAACCACACTCAACATAAAGATGACTTGGATGATAACCGCGAACAAAGTGGGTCCAAAAAGAGAAGGGCTTTTCTTGATATGCTTCTTCATGCAACTGATGATCAAGGGAACAAACTGAGCTACATGGATATTCGAGAGGAAGTGGATACTTTCATGTTTGAGGTATGCCAAAGAGCTGTGGACTTTCAGAGATTGAGATGTTCAGTTACAGAAGTGAGTCTTTCATCTTATTAGAAGAGAAGTTTTACTTTTAGTTTTCCATCATAACAAAGTGATAGTATAGGAGATAAGTAGGAGGAGCTTAATGCACTCATTACAGTCCAGTCCAGTCCATGCTCATCCAAATAGTCCAATCGCTACTGTTGCACTACTGCCATGAACCAGGGTTTGCAGGCCTGGACTCTTAGGTCCTCATCTCAAGGCCATTTAGGTCAATGAGGCTTTCCATTGACTTGAATAAGGCCCCTAATGAGGGTGCTTATATAACGCCTACGTAGACTATAGAGATGTTTACATAGAAATGAAGCAACTGCTATTCTACATTGGACCAATGTTCCATTTGTTCCATATGCTATATCTGACATTGGTCTGTACGAGATTTTCACTGGAAGGTGCTAGTAGACAATGGTAACATAATGTGCCTGTAAAGGAAGGAGAAGATTCTTCCTAATCTCTTCTGTTGCTTTATATTGCCTCAGATATTGGGCCACATCTTTTAAATTCTGCATACGTGCCTAATGTTACTCTGCATGTCCTAATTTCCTGTATAAATGTTTAATCCCTTTTTTCAGTCCACATAAGCTACTGGTGTTACTGATATCTTGGAGCTATGATTTCCACAGGTCAATTGTGCCTTGTGTAAAAGATTAAAATGCGATGCTGCTCCAAATAATTGAATATGTTCTTGTATTGCAAGTGGACTGGGAGCTCTCATTTACCCTCTAAGTTCATACATTTTTTTTATCTCTGTCACATCCCCTCTTTCTGTCCTTTCTAAACTGCAGGGTCCCAGTCTCTTCTCACACTCAATTTCTCCATACTTCTGATCGCTTTTGTCAGCGGTCTTTGGACCCTTTCCATTCCTGTTGCATCCGTTGTGACACAGGATGACTGGAAATGATCACACTGGGCCTGATTCACTGCTGTATTACTCTAGTTTTCTGCTGGTGTAACTCTGTACTCCCTGAGGCAATGGAATTATTTTTCCCATGGTTGCTGTTAGTCTGTGGCAGAATTACAGTTAATGTGATTAAAAATAAACATCTGTTAACACAAATCTATTGCCAGTGAACATTCCCTTGTTTTCTTTAGCATACCTGAATGGATCAGTTTTATGTTTTGTAATATAATATTTTAGGAAAATTATCTGTGTCCTTTTGTGGTAATTGGTGGTGGTAATGTATATTTTATCATAGGATACTAAAAATAGTGAGTAACTGAAAAGTTGGGTATACTTACATTTCATTGTAAAGCCGTGAAGAAGAGCAAAAACCTGTCCAACAGCTGACTGAGGAAAAATAGTGACTTCAAGGTTGCTATATAGTTTTTAAATTATTGTGGCTATCCAGAGAGATTTAGTGGGTCAACCAGTTTATGTCTAAAAGGAAGCAATAGCAAACCTCTTCCTCAGTCTGAATGTACAGGAAGACCCTTTGCCCAGCCAACATAGAATAGCAAAGTAATAGAAGAGGAATAGCAAAGGGACGTTTGCTTGTTAAATGTTCTGATTTGTTTGGGTTTTCTTCTTATCTTAGTCTCCATCCATCCTATTACATAACTGGTTATTTCCTTTTCAAACCTGAGTACCAGATTGTTACATAGATTCATATATTCTTAGCTTTTTTTTTCTGGATCTGTATATTTAGGCTATACTACTGTCATGTCCCTAATTCCTTGTATATATTATTATTCATATGCATGAGGATAATGCAGACCTGAACATCTGAGTAAATCTGTATCTGTAGGGGCATGATACAACAGCTGCTGCTATGAACTGGGTCATCTACTTACTTGGATGTCATCCTGAAGCCCAGAAGAAAGTTCACAGAGAACTGGATGAAGTGTTTGGTAAGTTTCTACTCTTTCCTTGGATGTGACTGTAAGTTTGCATGGTACAATATATGGTTTAATAGTCTTACGGTGTAGAGATTTATAAAAGCAAATAAAACACTGTACTGTCACTGTATGTGTTGTAACTCTTCTGTGGATAAAGAGATGTCAGTGGGAGTTGGTTTGATGCTAAGTGAGTTATGATAGATTGCAGTACTAGGATTGTAAGCTTTTTGGGATAGGGGCCATCTCTTTGTTCTATATTTGTTCAGCGCCTAGCACAATAGGGTCTTCGTTCATGACTGGGGCTCTTTGATGATACCTCAGTACAAATAATAATAGTTTAAGGACATAGCAAGAATAAATATTTAGATAAATGATTCAAACCCGTAAACACAGCAGTGGAGTTGTAGTTTTGTCAACTTTCAAAATAGCTGTAAACCCCGTAAAGTAGCCTGTATGTTTAGTCCGATTAGGGACAGTTGTTTCTCACTTCCCTGTTGTGATTTTGATCAGGTAACTCTGACCGTCCTGTCACAATGGATGATTTGAAGAAACTCCACTATCTTGAGTGTGTTGTTAAAGAAGCCCTTCGTCTCTTCCCTTCTGTTCCATTCTTTGCCCGCACCACAAGTGAAGATTGCCATATCAGTAAGTAGTTCTCAACCTTTTGTGTGTATTCATCATTTTAGGCGTGATAAATATCTACTCCATCAAGGTGTTGCACGAGTAAAGAATTGGTTTTGAGCTTTGTATCTGTTTAGAAAAAGATACTTACTTCACTGACATGTTGATACTGTTTTTGCAGGAGGATTTAAGATACCAAAAAGAACAGAGGTAATCGTTGTTCCTTATGTGCTGCATAGAGAACCAGAGATTTTCCCAGACCCAGAAGAATTCAGGCCTGAGCGATTCTTCCCTGAGAATTCTAGTGGAAGGCACCCGTTTGCATATGTGCCCTTCTCTGCTGGACCTAGAAACTGCATTGGTTAGTAATAAAACCTAAAGTGTAAAAATTCCCACACTTGCTTATTTTCTTATCACTTAGGTTGTTTAGGTGAAGGTGCCTTAGCCATAATACCCACAGCAGAGCCTATGAATTTGAATGGAGATTTCAGATCTCTGTGGCTGATAATTGCAGCAGAGCAATTTTTAATGGTATCTCACATTAATATCATAGTCACAACATTTTCTTTCTTCCCTTGGAGTTCTTCAGAGTCCACATTACCCCCACTTTGTTGTTTCCCTCCTTATTGGGATGTGCTCTGTATGTAGGACTGTATCATGCTAACTTCAGTTCTGTCCAAGAGTGCTGGACACGTTGTCTTGAGATTCTGGAGAGTCACTAGGGAACAACATGAGCCACTCTCTTTCTCTCCCTCCAGTTGGGATACATTTGCTTGCTATACAATGATCTCAACCATTGGTGGCCTGCAGGCTTTAGGGAAAAATTTACCCTCTCTCCCCAGCTCCACCTCAGTCTTCTACAGTGACTGCTGGGGTGTTCACTGAATTCCTAACACTTGTAAGCTGTTCAGGGAAGGGACTGAGTCTGCACGTGTTTCTCTGAAGCACCTAATCCAATTGTGGGTGCTCAAAAATAAACAACTTTGGCGTATCATGTTTTATTATAGAGTCTGTGTTACATCAGAGGAGTGGCTGTTGACTTTAGTTTAGAAGCAGTATTCTATTATATTAACAGCCTTGAATGGCTCAAAGTATTGAGAGGAAGGTGTATTTCGGTTGGTCTGATCTCATTTTATTTTCAGGATTTCATTCCATTTTGAATGGGGTCAGTTGCAATCACAGAAGCACCACTACTGACAATGATCTCAGTAGCAACTGCTGAGATTCTTCTGTCAACAACGTGAAGTTACTGTAGATGTTCTCAGGAGTCCAAATATTAAGTGAAGCTAAAATTAAAAAAAAAAAACCCAAACCCTCAAAGATTACTCTTTTTCTTGAGCAGATCTTTGTGTGTTGAAAGATCTAATTTATTATAGCCAGGCTAATTAATTATTGTTTCTAGAGCACCCAAGGAAGTCTGGGTGCTTGGCAGACATCAAGATTCCTGCCTAGACAGATAGTAGTCTGAATAGACAATGTACAGAGAAGGGGTTAAGGGAAGGGTGAGAGACAGTACACCACAACTTTCTTAAATTCACACCTCTTTTGAGTTAAATCTTTGGCGATGGGCTTGTCTACTCTTGAAACGCTACAGTGTCACAGCTGCAGCACTTCAGTGTAGACACTACAGATGCTGATAGTAAGGATTCTCCCATTGGCGAAGGTAATCCAGCTCCCCAAGAGGCAGTAGCTAGGTCAACAGAAGAATTTTTCATTCGACATAGCGCTTTCTACACCTGGGGGTTAGGTTGGTATAGCTACATCTCTCAGGGATGTGGATTTTTCACACTCTGAGAGACATAGCTCTACTGCTGTAAATTTCTAGGGTAGACTAGGACTAATTGTCTGGTCTGTGACCCTTCTCAATTTGTTTAGTTTTTTTATTTTTATTTCTATTTTCTCACCTCTCCTCTTTTGTCTCAAACCTTTGATTATCTGCCTAATTTCCCCCCTCTCTACCACACCAGCACACTCTACTTTTAGAATAAACAATAAACAAACTTCTGTCCTTTTTCCTGTTGTGTGCGCACATCCATTCAACACTAATTTGGCCCATCTTAGAATATGTGAGGCTAGAGGCACAGTTATTCTCATGCTGCATTTTGTAGGAAATCTTTGAAATGTAATTGTCTTTATTCAACTACTACTGTTTTTGTTTCAATTTAACATAAAGGCCAGCGGTTTGCACAGATGGAAGAGAAAGCTGTTCTAGCCATCATCCTTCGGCGCTTTTGGGTGGAAACAAGTCAAGAGCGAGAAGGGCTTGGTCTTGTGGGAGAACTAATTCTTCGCCCAAATAAGGGCATCTGGATCCAACTGAAGAGGAGAAGAAATTGTGTGTCATAAGAAGAGAGCTCACAAGGATTTTAGATCCTAAAACGTGTTCAGCAGTAGTATGTAATTCACTCCTATTTTATCTTTTTTTTTTTTTTTACGGAATTGTAAATATATCAGAATATTTCAGAATTTCTAAGCCTTTTGTACTATAAATACTTAACTCAGGATATGATCCATCTCTCTGATTCAGATGGCTGGATGTCTGAGAAAGTAGTATTGACTTTTAAATATCTTGTATCCTTACTAACCATTGTCTTAGCACTTTACATCAGATCACCCTCTCTGAGTCTATCATTGAGTTGCTCCATGAAATGGTCAGCTGCCTGACTTCTCACTCTTGAGGAAAGGTTTCTAAGGTGTAGGATGTTTTCACTCTCCCAAGGGTAGGATTATGGAAGTTGCCTCTACTGTTCTCTGTTGTTGTGATCACTGTTATGAACACATCGTGGCTGGTCATGCAGTATATCATGAGCTCCCAATCTGAACAGGATTCAGAGGTGCCTAATGTACTGTGTGCCATGGAAAGAAACAACACCAGATTACTTTTATGATTCACAGAGCAGCTGCACATGGTGGGCCTCGGGACACAAGTTTTGAGTTGTGGGATCGCATCATTATGTAGGTCTGGGATGGTGAGTAGTGGCTGCAGAATTTTCAGAGGTGGAAAGCCGCCTTCCTGGAACTGTGTGCAGAGCTTACCCCAGCACTGCAGTGCAAGGATACCAAAATGAGACCTACCCTCTCGAAGAAGCGCATAGCGATTACAGTGTGGAGCTTGGGAACTCCAGACTGCTCCTAGTCAGTCATGAATTGGTTTAGAGTTGGGAAGTCCACTGTTAGGGCTGCCTTCTTGCAAGTGTGCAAGGCCATTAATTGCTACGGAAGACTGTGATTCTTGGAAATGTGTGTGAAATAGTGGATGGCTTTGAGGTGATGGGATTCTTGAATTGCGGCGGGGCGATAGATGACACGCATATCCCCAATTTTGGCCCCAGACCATGTTGTGACCAAGAACATCAATAGAAAGGGGTACTTTTCTATGGTATTGCAGGTGCTTGTGGATCACCCTGGGCGTTTGGAAGGTGCACGATGCATGCATCTTCAGGAACACTGATTGAAGCTGTCATCAGGAACTTTCTTTCCAGACCAGAGGACTCCAAAGGGGGATGTTGAAATGCCCATAGTAATCCTGGGATTCCCAGCCTAACCCTTACTCCCATGGTTTATGGATCCTTATATGGGAAACCTGGACAACAGCAAGGAGTGCTTCAACAATAGGCTGAGCAGGTGCAGAATGACTGTATAATGTGTGTTTGGCAGATTAAAAGCGTGCTGACGCTGCCTTTACGGCAGGTTAGACCTAAATGAGGAAAATATTCCTATGGTCATAGCAGCCTGCTGTGCACTCCGTAGTGTTTGCAGCTTAGGGTGAAAAGTTTTCCCTGAAGTGGAGCACGGTGATGGATCACCTGGCGGCTGATTTTGAGCAGCCAGATACCAGGGCTATTAGACGGGCACAACAGAGGCTATTTGAATCAGGGAGGCCTTGATGCACCATTTTGACAATGAGCACCAGTAATGTCCTTCTATAAAGTACTCTACCATGCTTAATTAACTTGCCACCTTGCATGAAAATTTTGATTCCTGACCATGTTTTGTAGTTTGCAAATGATCCATTTGCCACTGTGTATTAATTGCAGCAGCAACCACCATCTGTAGGGGAAAAATAAAGATTGATTATCTTTCCAAGAGTATGTTTTTATTAAATACCAATTAACAACACACAAACGCTTCATGGGAAGGGAGATAACCGTGAAAGGCAGTGTAGGCTCTCAGCTGTGTGTAAATCCAGCTATCATTTTGGAAGCTGTCGGAAGGAGTGGAATGGATGAGGTACCAAGATGGGCTGGCAGGTTGCAAGGAATGTGTGGGAGAAGTTTGGGGAGAGCACGACAAGCAGTTCTATACTGGCTGCAGGGGGGGAAGCAAGCACATATGTATTCTGTCTACAGCGTGATTAGGGACTTCAGCATCTCTGCTTGGTCTTCCACCACTTCGATCATCTGCTCCTGGCCCATGAAAAGTCACTCCTGACTCTTCTTTCTGTCCTGCCTGTCTATTATAATTTTTATTTAAAGTCTTTCTCAACACCCTGCATTCTTTGTTTTTGGCCGCTGAGGATTAGGACACTTCTGAAAACATGTCCTCCTTGGTCACTTCCTTATATGGCAGAGGTGATCTGCTGGTGTGTAGGGGGTTCCCCTGAAGGCCACATCTGCAGAAGCATAAGAAACAAACAGAAGCATGATTGTTAGTGCACTCATAGCATTGAATCATTTACAGTAAAATACACCTTTTTATATACAAATCAGTTTCTCACTGTCCCTTGGTAAGAACACAGCTCAGTGAATGCCCTAAACATGGTGAGTTTGGTCTAGGGGTGGGGGCACAGGGTCTAGGTGGCTTTTTTTTTTTTTAAGGGGATCATTAGAGGTAAATTCTGCCACCATTTTCCACAGGGGTCATTGAAGCTGATATCTCACTCCTGAGGGTAAACAAGGATGCAAGGGTGCATCTCCCACATTTGTGTAGCTTTAGACCAGTTCCTTATGTTGCTCACCTGTGTGCCGCTTTGGTCCCTGCACAAGTGATTGCTGATTGATATCGGAAAGTTTCCTACAATGGGGAAAGAACAAAGCAACTCGGTGAAGGAACCTACGGCATAGGATTGGTGAGGTTTCCTGGAGATCTCTCTTTGGAGGATTTCCATGAAATCTTAGTGTGCATTAACACACCATTCCACCACACTTTTTAGCTGCACAGGGGAATGTGATGCACACAGAAACACAACTAGTCTTGCACATTTCTATCCTTTCACCCACTTCTATATAACAAAGAAAGGACAGTTCTTTCTCATATAACTGAGCAGCATCAACTAAAATAGATCCCTTATCAGAGCTCCCCTCACTTGCATCACACATGTCCGGGCTTGTTCACACTTACCCGGAAATTTGGCGCAGTTGACAGGAGTTACGCAGACCACACAGAGTAGTTTGTGTAACTCCCGTTGACTGCTTCTGCGCGCTGTTCACATTGTGCTGAGCCGACGGGAAGCTCAGCGCTACGCTAGTTGAGGGGGTGGACTTATTCAGTCAACTCCCTCATCGATTGAGCGGTTCTCACTGACTTCTCGATCGATCTGGCGGCGGCAAATTTGCTGCTGCCAGTGTAAACATAGCCTTAGAGATGGAGTGCTGGGACTGGCTCAAATCTTCCTGGGTTGAGATGAGGTCTTGGCTCGTCAGGGTACTGGATGACCCTGTTGCCTGTCCCATCTCGTCTTCCAACTCAACCTCCTCATCCACCATTTCATCCTCAGGGTTGAGTCCAATGTCCACTGTCTCCAGCCTCCCCAAAGTATCCATGTGACTCTTGGAGGTGAAGGTGAGGATAGCATCTGGCTCCTTAGAAGCGGCAGGTCTTCGGCACAGCAACAGAGCTATGGTTTGACTCCCTTGCTTTCTGGTACGCCTGCCTCAGCTCCTTTATCTTCATATAGCACTGATGTGTGTCCCATTCATAGTCCTTCTCCAACATGCCATGAGAATCTGATTGTAGATATCAAAGTTCCTATGGCTGGAGCAGAGCTGGGACTGCACAGTCTGTTCTCCCCATGTACTCGGCAGATCTAACGGCTCTGATGTGCTTCAAGCAGTGAATTGTTTGCTGCATGATCAGCTGGGAAGTTGCAATATGAGCTTTCCACACCAAGCAAACGGGAAGTGGAATTTGAAAAATTCCCAGGCCTTTAAAGGGAGAGGGGCAGATGTGTATGTACCTGGGTGCAGGGCAGTGGAATTTGAACTGCTGAGTGGAGTGGTCAGTGTGGGACCCTGTACGTAATCACGTGGAACGTAATCAAGTGCAGTGTCTACACTGACACTTTATCGATATAACTTTCCTGCAAAAATCTCCGCCTCTCATCAAGGTGGTTTTATTTTGTCGGCAAAGGAGGGGAGTTTTGTTGGCGGAAGGAGCATTGTGCTGTGTACACCTCCACTGTTTTTTCAATGAAAGGTGACTTTTATGTAAAAAACTCTGTAGTATAGACAAGGCCTTAATGTGGATTTGGAGCTACCAGCAAACAATGAACCAGATCTTTGGCTGGTGTAAATCAGCTTTTCTCTGGGGACTTCAGTGGAACAGTGTGAGTTTACAGCAGCTGAGAATCTGGACCAGTATATTTAGTGATTATATCTGGGTTTTCTTGGTGAATTAATTCAGCAATTTGTCATTTGCTAAACAAACTCCTCTCTCATTTATAACACTGCAGCCCTCCTGCTTTCAGTAGAGTTGCACTAGTGCATGAGGGGAGAATTTGTCAAGTGACTTCCAGTGTGCCTATTAAAGAGACAGAAATATTTTCCAAAATATAAGTGTTCTTTATAGTTGTCTTTGAATATTATTGCAGTCTTGACTGTTGGATTAATTCGTCACGTCATTTATAGTGTATAGTATGATAGAAATTCAACTAGCTGTTGATTCTCATTGAAATTTATGTAAATCTCGGCCTTTTAAACAATTGTAGCCATTGGTAAAGGAACTCAATATCAAACTATTGGGTTTTTTTGTTGTTGTTCAGTTTCTGTTTCTGGCACTTTGTTCACAAAGCAATCCCTTTCCTCAGGATAGAATGAAAACTGAGGTAGTGTGGACCTTAAGTTACCTCCCTTAATATAACAGTTCCCAGAGGACAAGGTGGGGTTTCTAGATCTGCCTGGCCTGTGCACAAAGTGAGAAGTTTGGTTACCAGCACAAATAATTACAACAATTAGCATGGAGAGGCAAAAATCTGATGAGATACACAGGCACTGTGGAAAAACAAATATGTGATCAGGTAATTAAACACTATCATACCTAGAGCTGCATGAATAATGGATTTGTCAATTTGCTGGCAATTCAAAAAATAACAAAAGCAATTTTGTTTTGGGTTAGTCCCTAAATGAAATTATTCAGCATATTGAAAAGTGAAAATGTTTCAAGTTGGGTCAAAACAAAATGTTTTGAGCTGAAATTTTTCATTCTGAATGGGGACATTTTTACAAAAACGAAGGGTAGATTCACAAAGAGAGTTGGGGAAAAGCTCCCTATGAACTTTAGCCCAGGGCTTTGGGTACTTTCCTAGGCTGTGGGAGACCCAGATTCATTGCTCACCCTCCCTCATAAAGAATGTATTTGCACTTCATAAATACTCTCCACTTTCAGGAGCTTTTGAGCTCTGGGGTAGTCTATGCTGGGGTTGTTTTGTTTTTTCATTCTCTCCTTTTGAATGTGTGCCAGGGTGTATAAATAATAAAATAGTCAGAGCAGGGACTTGAATGTGGGTCTTTTTTACACCTTAGGACAGGGCCCAAACTACAAGGCTACCAAGCCCTTCCTCTTTAAAGCCCTCACTTTGTAAGGGAAAGATATGGGTTCATATCTGCACTCTGTTTCCAAGCAGTGAGCTGGTCCCACATTTCTCATCTTGTAGGTGAGTGCCTGAACCACCAGGCTACTGGGTATTCTGGTGTGGTTGTCTTTCAGTTTCTCCTATTGAAGTTGTTCCACTTGTATGAAATACTTAAATATTCATTGGCGCTGGAACTGCAGCCTGGCTCTTCAAGTTGAGTGCTGTAGCCATTGGGCTGTAGAGTCATTCTCACTATCTTTCTGGCCCAATATGCCTTGAAGGGTCAGAGGCTTAGGCCCCTCCCTGCCATTTCCAACTGGCTAGCTTAGGTGGCTCCCTGCTCAGCTTTTGCGAGATTCTCATCTAACTCTCCCACTGCATTAGGTGCCATTGCAACACTGAGATGGCTTGTCTACACTGGTCCTTATGCTGGCAAAACTTTGTCACTCAGCATGGTAAAAAAAAAACAACACCCCACTGAGCAACATACATTTTGCTGGAATAAGTGGTCATGTAGTCGCATTAGAGCTCTCCTGCTAACATAGCGCTGTTTAGCTATTCTGTAAAAAGAATCAGCTGCTTCTAAGGCACAGCTGCTTTCCTTCTGGTTGCCTCCCCTTCTTGTGACCCACCCTCCTTTTTAAGCTTGCTTCCTTGAACTGAAGCAGGCTTTGGGGTAGGGATTGAGCCCAGAGGTGCTCCTTAGTCTTCTCCTGCTTGGGATGAGGATGTGCACCATCACACAACTGAATAGATTAAGCACCTTAAGCCTCACATGGTAAGGCTCATTTTCTAGCCCCTGAATCGCTTTTGTTGCCTTCTTTGGACCCCTCTCCAGTATTTCCATTTCATTCTGGAAGTGTGGACACTAGAACTTGATATGGTGTTCTAGTAGCAATCTTACCAATGCTGTGTGTATGGGGGCAAGATCACTTCCCTACTTCTACTTGATATTCCTTTTTATACACCCAAAGATTCCATTAGCTCTTTTTGCTACAGCCCTTCACTGAGAGCTCATCTGGAGGTAATTTTGACCAATAAATCCTTCTGAGTTGCTGCTTTCAAAGATAGTCTCCCCTCCTGCAGGTATAGCCTACATTTCTTGTTCTCAGATGTATTATCTTGCATTTGGCTGTATTAAAACACATTTTGTTGGATGGTGACCATTTAAATAGGTGATTCAGATTACTCTGCAACGGTAACCTGTCCTCATTATTTATTTGCTACCCCACCAATGTTTGTGTCACCTGCAAGCTTTACAAGTAAAGATTTTATCTCATCGTCTACATCACTGATAACTGAATAGTATTAAACTAAGAACCCATCCCTGGGGGCCCTGCTCATCGATTTCTCTCCTTTAACAACCATAGCCTAAGATATTAGTGAGCTGGTTTTTAATCCATCTCATGTGTGCCCTATTAATTCCATATAATTGGAGTTTTTTAATCAAAATGTCATGTGGTACTCACTCAAATAAATGCTTAGGAGAAATCCAAGTATACTATATCAACTCAACCAAACCTATAATCTTGTGTGTGTGTATATAATATATATATGAAAGTTGGTTTCACAAGACCAACCTTCTATGTTGCCTGGCATTAATTTTATTTGTAACCTCTAATTCTTTGTTGATCAAGTCCCAAATTAATTGTTCCATTATTTTGCTTGGGATCACTGTTGGGCTAACCAGTCAGTAGTTTTATGGGTCATTCCTGCTACTGTTTTTAAATAGAGAACCGGGATGGCAGTTTTCCCATCCTCTAACAAATTTTAGAAAATTGGGGAAATGAGAAAGATTAACATTAGTGGTTTTGAGAGCTCCTCAGCTAGTTCCTTTTGAGATGCTGGAGGATATAAATTATCTAATTTTATAAAATATTTTATAAATTTTATAAAATATTTAATTGAAGCAGAAGCTGCCTTATTCTCCTTTGTTACATATGGTAACCCCCTACCCCCATTCACATAGTCTGAGATGGAAACATGTTCCTGTTTCATTCCAAATAAAGAATAGAAATATCTAGTGACCATTTCTGCATTCTTTGCATCCGTTTTTTCAGTTTTACCATCTACATATAGCAATGGATCTATTCCTAACTTAGAACCCTCCCCCCAAAAAATGTTTAAAAGGGTTTTAAAACCTTCTTATTGTCTTGAATCCCTATTCTGTGGTTCATTTTGTGCATGTGTACAAAACATCATGAACAAATCACATCAGCTGCTCATGCTGTCATAGGTGATGGGATGGAAATACATGTTTGGTTACATCTCTACAAATGCAAATGAAGCAGTCCGCCAAATGAAAATGATCCTTACTCATGTCCTGATTTTGGTTCCTGGGTGGATGACTCAGGTTAAGACTTGAATGAAGCAGGTTAGGCAATAGCAGTCACAATAGCAGAAAAGGAGCAATCATGATTATGTAAAAATTAGGGTGGGTGCTAACCTGATAATCTGAAGACATCTGGAATATTTACTTAATTATAGAATGATTTCACTACATCAGGAAAGTGTAATTGCTAGGGGTAGGGTTACACATATGGGATGACTGGATGAGTATATCTTATTCATGACAAATACTAGCACGAGAGACCATATATAAGCTAGTATTCTGTTCCATTCTATATTGGTTTGCATATTGTCCTCATCACTGTAGTATGTAGCACTGAGCACCTTCCAATACTGCATTAAGCAGCATGACTATGACTTGTCACATGTTGTGAATATCAGAAGTGGGTGATTGCAGCTGGCGATTTGGAAGCAATTAACAATTGGAGCATTGCAGTGTAAACTGTGCATATACACATATATTAATACTACAATTTAGTATTAGATGTATTTAGATGACACTTTACAAACATTAAATGATTCAGTTGAACCTTCTGCCACTTCTTTGAAGTCTGTAAGTAAATATCATCCCCATTTTACAGATGGCGAAACCGAGAGGTCAAGTGACTCACCCAATGCTACACAGTGAGTAGGTGGTGACTGGATTAATATTCTGGAGTTCCTGACTTCAACTCTTTCACTCAGTCCTCTGAACTAGAGTTGGTTGAACTATGTTACAATTATTATAAAAATATTCATTATGAATTTAGCTCCACTTCTCGGCTAGGGAATAATTTGTGAACCTATGCTGTTCTCTTTGAATATTTGCATTAGTCATACATATTTGGCGAATAGTTTGGAAGACTCAATTTTAGAATGTAAGTTGTCTGCCCACCCTTCACTTTGACTAGTCTGTGTTTATTTGTTACTGGTGCTGTGTGTGTTTTGTCACCTAAATCATATGGTATTTGTTAGGTTGACAGTTAGGGTGACGGAGGTATTTTTAAACAGGAGAATCAAACTTCTAGAATTAAATTTTAGAAGAATAAACATTTGTGCAAAAAAGTGTTTATTTTTTGGGATGCACAAACATTTTCTCATATACTAGCAATTGTCAAAATATTCATATATAATGAATAGCATGATCCCACAAATCATGATAACAACATTCACTTGTCACTTTTATTCATGAAAATATTCCAAAATTTGGGGGTTTTTTTACTATTAGACCAACTCTTTTCTAAACCATGCTGAGTCTCTCTGACTCATGCTTCCCCCATAATTCCAGACAATGGTTTCAACAAGGTAGAAGAGAATTGTATGTAGAGGAGGAGACTATGGACTATTGACATCAATAGGTTTTGGATCAGGCCCAGTGAGCACACAGTAGCACTTTATCCAAAATATGTTCCATTGGCTACTGTTGTAGAATTCTGTATGATGAACAGCTGGCAACAATTATATTATTAATCAATTACATAGAATAGGGGGGTGTACAAGCTGCTTTAAAAAAATGTAAGACATGATCCCACCTCCAAGGAGTTTACAGAGCGAAGGGCTAGATTGTCAGTAGCTCTAAGTACCTGTGCATAGGTGAAAGTTGCAGCCCAGAAGGGGGTGGGAAAAGGTCAGAGACTTGGTTCTGCACCCTCAATGCACTGGCCAGAGTGCTGGTTGGTGAACATTGCATCAGTTGAGGCCTAGCACAGTTTTCTACCTTCCTGGAGCAGAGGGTAGCCCAGGGGCACATTCTGCTTCCCTAGCTGTTCCTGAAGCAGCACAACTATACGTAACACCCTTTTTCAGCAGCAGATTGTAAAGTGACCATCCAACCCTAAATTATAAAGATAAATAAGGATCATAAACAAGAGTGGGGACAGACAATGAAGAGGAGATCAGCATTGTAAGGCTAAGTCAGCAGGATGATGTGATTGCTGTCTATAAATACATAGGGGGTAGGGGACGGTGTAAATATCAGTGAGGATGAAGAACTATTTAAGCTAAAGGGCATTGTTGTCACAAGAACAAATGGATATAAACTGATCAGGAACAAATTCAGGCTGGAAATTAGAAGAAGGTTTCTAATGATCAGAGGGGTGATGCTCTGGAACAGCTCCCACTAGGAATTGTGTAGGTAAACAACTTAGTTTTAAGAAAGAGCTGGAGAAATGTATTAATCCAGTTGTCTGACAGGGTTACTTGTGATGGCAGGAGGCAGGGCTCAGCAGCCCTGGGGCTCACTTCCAATTTTTGTCTTACCTTCCTAAAAGCTCATGCTTCAGGGTTTCAACTGGCCACCTCCAGGGATCAGGTGGGTTTTTCCCCTGCAGCATATTCTTTCTCCCTCCTCTGGCCACAGCTGGAGATGGGACACTGGAAAGGGAGGGCTGTGAGGTGGCACCAAGCATTCTCTCTCTTAGGTGCTTGGCTGGCACATGCTCAGAGTCTAACTGATTGCTATATGTGGGGTTGGGAAGGAATTTTTCCCCAGGTGAGATAGGCAGTGACCTTTTGGGGTGTTTCACCTTCCCCTGCAGCATGTGGATGTGGGTCACTCACCAGAATTAATTGCGTATATCTCACTTAATCATTTCCCTGCCTCTGCAGGAGTCTTGAGCACTAGTGTACCTTTGTCCCTGCTGTTCTCTCCCTGTGATGCATTATAGTCTATTATCGTGTGGGCTCTAATACTCTGGCCTAATTTCCCTTGTTGGGTTTAGTATATGAGTGCTGTTGGTGGCCTGGAGGAGTCAGACTAAGTGATCTGGTGTCTGGTCCCTTCTGTCCTTAAACTTTATATTGGCCAAGGTTTTCCAAAGCAATTGATGATTTTGGTTGCCTCAGTTTTGGGACATGATTTTCAGAGAGGGCTCAGCTGTCTGTGAAAGTCAAGCCTCATTTAAAGTGTCTGCAGCTCAGCACCAAAAAGTTGAGGCAATGAAGACTTTGCTTCAATGGGACTTATGAAATGAAACTTGCTTCCCTCATCATGTCTCAGCTCATCTCTCCCCACTTTATTTAAAAACCACAAACAAGGTAAGTTTCTTTTGAAAGGTGCTTTTCTTACTAGATCTTTTCAGACTGATTTTTATGACTTTCTCTTCTCCCAGCTCTCATTACCCTGTTCTTTTTGTATTTGGACCCATGATTTTTTTAAGATCCTGTTCTGTTCTCCTTATCTTTGTGCATATGCTTTTACATTTGGCTTGCACAAGCAATTTCCTTTTACGGAGCATGATAAGAAGTATGCTCTGATGAAGATCCCAACAAGAATTTGGATCTTCTGGGCTCAGGTGTACATTGAAACGAAGTCACTTGTTAATTTAATCACTACCATTAGCTTTACCTAAACACCCATCTTTTCTCCTTGTGTTGGTTTGTCTCTTGGTACTATCTGTGGTACATCAGTGTATTGTTGGAAGGAACCCCAACAAAATGAATCTGGTAAGGTTAAGTGCTAATTACTTGTGTAGTCTTTCAGGCCAATGTCACCATGCAAGTTGTTTATTTTCTGAAGTGACATCCAGAAAAGAGCTTGGACCAGGTTTTCAGATGTACTGAACTCCTACTTGACAATCAGGCCCTATGTAATTTAAAAACATATTTCCAAAATTAGCTAACTCAGGCTATTTAAAACTATACTGTAGTGCCAATCCGAGTTCAAAAATCACAAGCCAGAATTTCCCTCCCAAAATCATGAAATTTCTTTAAAAAATTGCAGTTGTGGTTTTTAGTCTGTCTTCTGATATTTGAACTCCCCCGGCCCACTCTCAATATATGTATGACACTCACTGTACGGCCTACTCTTGCAAGTAAGAAGCTTTTGTCTCCTGCTGCAGGTGCTCCCACAATAATGCAATGACCTCTTGCCTTCGTGCGTTCTAGAGCAGATGCCTTCAAGTCCTGTTCTCTTTCCCTCATCCTCCCAGGCTACAGCAAACACCTGTTCCCATAGCCACTAATGTTTGTGCAGTCACTAATGTTTCCTGCATGGTTCCCTGCCACTGCTGATGGGGTTGGGGGAGACAACCCACTGAGAGGGTCTCCTGCTGATGAAGAACATCCCACATGGAGCTGCACAAAACTGCAGAGAGGAAAGGGGAGATCAAGACTGCCACCCTTAAGCAGACTGCCAGGGCTAGTGGGGTGGGGGCAGGAGCCATTTAGGGCAGTGGGGATTTGGTGGGATTAGAAGGGACACAAGCTCTGACAAGGTTGGGGGAAACAGGCTGCAGCAATAGTAAGCACCAATACATTTTAAGGGATTGTGAATAGGCCTGGGCCATGTAACAAGTTTAAATTTTCTGTTAACGTAATAATACGTTCTAACAAGGTTGGACAACTTTAGCTGGGTTTTAACCCTTCTGTTCTCACAGTAGGGTCCAAAATTCTGATTACTGTTCAGGCATATTTTGTAAAGTGTTGTTTTAAAATACACTATTTCAGAAGATTTAATTGTCAATATCCAATGAGAGGAAGCTCATTATCATATGAGGAAGCACGTTCCCTGTGTGTTTCATTACATTTTTGATACCACCTCCTTCTGTAACCTTGAGCAAGTTACTCAGACAACATTTTTCAAAGCTGGTGGCTTAGAGTTAGGCACCACATTCTATAAGGGGTTGATCCTGGGCAGGTTGAAGTCAATGGCAAATCTTTCACTAACTTAAATTGTGCAAGATCAGGTCTTAAGCGCTGAGCACCTGCAGCTTTCATTGATTTCTGCTCAATGCCAGTTGCAGGATTTTGTCTGCGTGAAAAACCCATAAACACGAGCCAATCCATAGCAGTTTAAAATACTGTCAGTTATTTATTGAGCTCATCAGGTGGCAGTGCTTTCTTTATCCACTGATGAGTATGTGATACTAATGCGACAAAAGCTGAAGCACTTTTGAGTAGAGATGAGTCAGATAATCTATGGTGATTTGCATGCCTTTTTAGAGATCTTGGCTGTCTACCCTATTTAAAAGCAATTGGGTAATGCTCTGTAATTTATATCATTTCCATCTGTCCTAGACACCACACCTCACAGAAAGTGGAAAATTAAAATACATGTTTGGAATCCAAGTAGCCATAATCCCTTGGGCAATGCTGGGCATACACACCTCCATAACAGGAGTGTTATGTTGAAACACAAAAGGTTATGCAAAAAGACAAATATTGTGCAACTGAATAGATGAGTTTCATATGGAGGAGAAAACATTCTGCTGTGTGGATGCAAACAGCTGTGACAATCGGGTGCAGCATCTTTCCCTATACAGTTCTGCAGGCTGTCTTGTGTAGGGATCTGTTGGCATGTTATAAACAGGAACAACTGGTTGACTTGGAATATGTTCCATGTACTCATTACTATATACTAGCAGATGGCATGGCTGTGGTATGCAGACAACTTGACTGCAGTTTGTTAATGTCTACATAATGTTCATATTACTATACTGGGATAAAGTGACCAGGGGAAGCAATTTGCCCTGCTGATCCTTTGTTGTTGTGCATTTGTGCCTTTTATGATGACCGAATAATCTTGTGACAGCACTAAATTATGTATGTTACTTGTACAGGCGTAAATACCTGCCCTTTCCTGGTTACTATGCGGCCAGTCCGCCGTGCAATCTAGTATTCAGTAGCTAAGAATCTAAAATCAAGATCTAACCTATAAGTAATATTTATTATTCAATTAATTTTAAAATTAAATTAAATTACATGAAAGGACAGTTAAACATAGTCAACAGGTCAATAGTATGAAAACTAAAGCCCATTGATAAAATTTAAAATATGGAGAATAAATATATCTATATCTAAAATATATCTAAAATCCACAGGATACACGAAATGAATGTTCGGGTTCACTGTTTATCGCTAAAAAGAGCCAACATATCCGTTGTAGCATACATAGCAAGTCTGCACACACTTTCTTTAAAACTTTTAAATTTATCAATACCTAAAATTTTAAAAATTTCATCATTTCTTTCACTCCATTTATCTCTCGCCCCAACCACAAATCCAAAGAAGTGGATGATCTGCCCACCAGTGAGCTGCAGCACCTCCTCCTCCAACTCAGAGTAGTATGCCTCCTTCTCAATGTGGGCTGCCTCCACACTGTCAGCGTTGTCTTCCCATCTAACTGTGACATGTACCTGATCTGTAGTATGATTAGGGCCCTATCAAATTCATGACTGTGAAAAATGCATCACAGATCGTGAAATCTGGCAATTGTAGGGAGGTCATGGTATTGCCACTCTTACTTTTACACTTCCTTTAGAGCTGTGCTGCCAGGGAGTGATGGCTGTTGACTGGGTGCCCAGCTCTGAAGGCAGCACCACCTCCAGCAGCAGTGCAGGTGGCATGGTACGGGAGGGGTCATCACTTCTGGGGGTGTGGGAGGGCTAGCCTTATAGGTATGCAATGTGGGTGACTGCGCAGGATGCCATCATCAGGGGGTTGCCATGGTCACCCTACTCATACAGCCAGCCCAAGGCCTCTAACTCCTGAGTGCTGGGCCCAGAGGGGTAGGGGATGAAAGCACCAGGGCTGGGGGGCTCCTACCTTGCGCTGGGCTCCAGCTGCTAATCCTGGCCTGGCTGGGCAGGGACAGGACTTCCTCTTCCCTGCACAGGCAGCACCTGGGGCTGGGTCAGACCCACTTACACAAACCTCCCCCAGCAGTGGCGTACCATGGGTCTCCGGTGCCCGGGGACCAATGCTTACATTTGTGCCCCTATCAGTGGCAGTGCCCCACAGGGTGTGTGTGTGTCTGCAGGCCCATTTCCTGCTCTTCCCCACTCCTGCTCTACTGTGGGGGTGGCGGGGAATGGGAATGAGGAGGAGCGGGAGTAAGAGGGTCAGATGCCCCTGGGCTGCCCGGCGGTGGGGCGTGACGGGATCTGCCTCAGAGCCCTGCCTTTGGCTGCCTGGCCCCTGTGCAGTTGGGGTCCCCTCCTCAGTACACCAGTGTGCCCCAGCTGCAGGAATCTCTGAAGCTGTTAGCTGGGAGCCCAGCAACAGTGCAGAAGTGAGAATTGCATGGTATGGTATTGCCACCCTTACTTCTGCACTTTTCAGAGCGGGGCTCCTGGCAAGCAGCCACTGTTCTCCGGCTGCCCAGTTGTGAAGGTAGTGCCACCAGCAGCAGTGCAGAAGTAAGGGTGACAATACTGGGACTCCCCCCCCCCCAATAGCTTTGTGACCATCCCAAAAATCCCTTTTGGGTCAGGACCCCTAGGGTTACAACAGTGAAACTTCAGGTTTTCAAATCCTAGCACCATGAAATTTAACAAATTGAACCGTGAATTTGGTAGGGCATTAAGTATGATCAAACTAGTCTCATTATATAGTGATGTCAGACTTGTGTCTTAACATTAGGGTAATACTGTTAATTGAATAAAAATAGTTGACATGGAAGCCTTGTACATAAAGGAGCCACTAAGAAATGGCTCTAATGTCAGTGTGTGATACAGTGTTTAATCTATACTCTGCACACATCTGTTGGGGGGGGTGGGGGGGATGCTTATAGGTTGGGAATTTGAGTGTCTCATGATTAGTGTCTGGTGTTCTTATGTTCAGGGACCAAATCAAAAAATATAAGAAAAAAAATTAAAAGTTGGGTCAAACTGAAGCTTTGCAGGTTCAATAACAAAAGAAAAAGTGTTTCAGAAACACTACCAGATGATGTTTCCAAAATGAAATTTGCTCCTCTGGACCAGCAGCTGCTGAGCAAAATTGACAGGTCTGACAAAGGTACAAATTATACACTGTCACTTAGATATTCATAACGTTGTGGTGTGGTTATGCTTGCATATTGTCACGTACATGTTGCTTAGTCATGTTATTTCTGATCACATTTCTAAACAGATGCTAATGGTATACGATTACACATCTCTCACCATGCCTCAGTGGGAACAGCTGAGAATACCAGATTCACCACAAACTGGTGATCATACCACAATCATTGATCATACCAAGTCAGTACCAAAAGTAAACTTCTGTCTCACCACATTGGTTAACAGGAAGTCAAAGATGCAATCTCCTTAGGCATTCCAGCTCTTGTCTCACTATTCAGGCCCTGGACTCCATGATGAGTGGTTATTGAAATCCAGTTTAATCAAAGATAGGGTTCTTCTACCACCAAGAGATCAGCCACATAGCCAGGTCAATATATAATTCAGATCTTACCCAGTAATCACTCTGATACCAATCCTTTAATAACTAAAAACTAAAAGTTAATAATGGTTAATAGATCATATACAAAAATAGTTGCAAAGTCCTTAGATCAGATTTGTGATGGAATAGACTGCTAGTTTGTAAAGTCTCTTTGGTAATTTCCAAAGACGACCCACAGTCCATAATTCAAAATGTGCCTTTTTGTTGAAAGTTCATAGTCTAGAAAATCAGGGCAGGAAAGAAGCAAAATAGAGATCTCAAGCGTCTTTTATACTCTTTGTCATGTGCCTGAAATATACTAGCTCAAATAAAGCTCACAGCCCCAGGTGCATGGTAAATTACTGGCTCAAGATGGAGTCCAGGTCACATGTGCACATCACACATCCACTCTTTGCATGCTTTGATGACTCACATGGACAGCCATTACCCATATACTTGCTGAGGCATCCACAGGAAGGCTTACTAGGTGGGATGAGTTTCTTTTATAGCCCACTGGTAGAGTGAAGTGTCCTTAAGAGACCATCAAGCTTGAATAGTCCATTCACAATGGGCTGGCGAGACTGGGTGTAAACTACCTTGTGGATGTTACACCAGGAACAAACACTTGAGAGATTCAGCTACATAGCTAATATTCATAACTTCAAATACAGTGATACATGGATTTAAACATGATACACTTATTTAGCAAATCATAACTATTCCACTGGCAGTTTACATGATATACTTTGTACATGATTTGTTGCAATTGTATAAAAGTGGCACTATCAATTATATTAAATAGTCATTTTCAATCATACCGCATCACAACATCTCTTACCTGTGTACTCTGGAAATTCACTGTCTGTGCTAGATATTCACTAAGCATTCCTCATCAGCTCTGTGTCAGCATTACAATGCATTACTGTTATTGCCTGATTATTCTGAGAAGGCTAGATCTTCCTTCATGCTCATACTTACTGAAAATACTCAATTGGCTGTAGAGTCACATAAAGGATCCTGGCATCCCTTTATCTCCTTACTGTTAGTGGCACAGTGGGTGCAGACTAGGACCTTGCAACAGCAACACATCATGCCATCATTGTCATTCCCTCTTAACAGGGCTTGTGATATTGGGTATCTGTTACTTTCAAAAGGCAATAATATGTTTGTTCACTGTTTTGATCAACTGTGATCATAATAATCAACTGGCTTGGGCATGCCTTCCAAATGAATTATGTGCGCATCCCAAAAGGCATCCTCTGAATTCATATCTGGAAAAAGATCAAAGATTGCCTTTCAAGGATCTGTGCAAGCAAGACCACAAAGAAATGGACAGGAATATGGATAACTGGGAAGACCACTCTCAGGACAGCAGCCTTTAGAAACAAAAGCTCAATAAAGGTCTCCAAAGCTATGAGAGGAAGCAGTCAAGCTTAGCAGAGGAGAAAAGAGCTCACAGAAAAAGAGCCCAAAGTATCAAAACATCACCTTTAAATGTGACACATGCAGCAGAGATGGTATCTCTCGAATGGGTCTCTTCAACCACAGCCACGACTGCCATAAAACCAACTAAGTAAATTTTCTACCTCTCAGGGGTGCATACCCATGGTCTCTCAAGACTGAAGGATGCCAAAAAAGATCATAATATGCCTACCTTATTTCTTTATATTACTTAAGAAGTAGTGCATTGATTTAGCAGCATATAACACCAGATAGGACTTGTAGCACAGTGGCCTTTTTCTACCTCCTAAGCACCCCTTTGTGGCTAGGGTTGCCTCTGTGGCCATCTTATCTCTATTTCCCCTTCATCCAGGCTCCCATAAGAACTTGCTCAGTCTCCCCTGACCTTCTAAACTCAATCCTTTAATTCAATTGTCACCAGTTTTCTTCAGGCTGGCAATAAAGTTTGTCAAAAATAGAACTGAAAAGTCCAAAAATAAACAATGGTTTTCAGCTCACCATCCCTGCTTACTTCTCACTGTTAAGCTTTAGTTAGCTAGGGCCCTGCAGAACCTACGCTTGCACCTCATTGCTGCCCTTTCCACCATCCCTAGCTCTACACAGTTGTCTGAGCTTCCCCAGCTTATTACAAGACTCCCTACCTCTAGGAGACAACTATTATCTCAATCACACCCCTCCCTGCAGCTGCCTTGTATGTTGGAAGGACCTGATTCCGCTCAGGTGGGGCTCATCTTGTAATCAGGGCTGGCTTAGTCCCAGGTTCTCCAGGCCAGAAGCAAGCCAACCTGTAACAGGGCCATTTTGATCATTTAGTCTTCATTTCCTGCATAACACAGGCTATAAGCCTTCCTTGAAGTAATTCCGGCCTGAACTAGAGCAAATCTTTTAGAAAACCATCCAATCTTGATTTAAAATTTTCCATTGATGGAAAATTCATCACAATATTTGATAAATTGTTCTACTGGTTAATTACCATTACTGTTTTTTAAAAAAATGTGTGCTTTATTTCAAGTCTGAATTTGTCTGACTTCAACTTTCACCTATGGGGTGGATGTATGTTATATTGTAAAGCCCTATATTATCAGATTTCCCCATGTAAATACTTAGAGACCATGATCAAATCATCCCTTGACCGTCTCTCTGATAAGCTAAATAGACTAAACTCCTTGAGTTTTTTATTAGAAAGCAGATTTTGTAATCTGTTAAGCTTCTTGGGGGTCTTTCTGAACCCTTTCCAATTTAACAGCATCTTTCCTGAACTGTGTTACCAGAAGTGGATGAAGTAGCGGTTGCATCAGTTCCAAATACAAACACAAAGGCAATAGAACCTTTTTACTCCTACTCCAGATTCCTGTTTATGCGCCTAAGTATTGCATTAACTTTTTTGGCCACAGCATCTCACCAGGAGCTCACATTCAGCTGATTATCCACCATGACCTCAGTCTTTTTCAGAATCATTGCTTCCCAGGATAAAGTCCCCTATTCCATAAGCATAGCTTGCATTCTTTGTTCCAAGATGTGATTTTATATTTATCTGTTTTGAAACACACATTTTTTGCTTACACCTAGTTTACCAAGTGATCCAGCTTGTCTTCTGTATTTGTCACTGAGCCAGGCTGCACCTCCATATCCAAAGCACACCCAGTCTTTTGCAAGGAGATGTATTATTCTTAACAGAAGTTAGTGAACAACCAGAAAGAGAGTCTTAACTCATTCTTGGGCTCACGGCTGCCCCTCCCAGGCATCACTGCCTCTTCTGCTGCTGGCAGCTTCCCAGGGCTTATCTACATTTACTGCACAGAAGCACTTAGTGAAGATGCTACCTACACTGACATGAAACCTCCTCCCATGTCTCTGAGAGATGGTAGCAATGTGGACAGAAGAAACCCTCCCATTGACAGCACTGTCAACACCCTGGATTAGGTCAGTAGCACTACAGCATTTGGGGTGTGAAAAATCTACAAAGTAGTTATACTGACATAAGTTTGTAGCATAGACCAAGCTCCCATTTCAGTCAGCTCTGCTTCCTTTTGCAGCACTCCTTCCCTTCCATGATCTACCACAAGCATTAATTCCACTCTCAACTGGCTTTCCCTCCCCAAGGCATAGCTTGTCTCAGTTCAACCCCCAGCTGCTCATTAGCAGCCCTTCATAGACCCAGGTGCAGCCCAGCCCTCTTTAAGTGGCTGGATTAAGCTCACCTGTTCTGATTCAGGGGCACTAGGTTTAGTCGAGCCAGAGGGACCAGCTCCCTGTTACATCCCCCTAATCTTTGTCTCATCTGCAAACTTTATTAATGATTTCATGGTTTCTTCTTAGTCTCTGGGCCCTATGCTATTTAACATTTTTATCAGTGACCGTCCCTGTTGGACCCCGTTAAAAACACACCAGTTAGATGATGATTTCTCATTTACAATTACATTTTGAGATTTATGAGTTTGCCAGTTTTTAATCCATTCAATAGGTACTAGATTGATTTTGTATTGTTATCGTTTCTTAATCAAAATATAATGCAAAATCAATAATCCTAGGGCTAGATTCATAAGGCAAGCTTAGGTACTGTAACACTGTGCTTTTCAATGGCTAACTTTTAGGTGCTCTGCCACTAATGTAATTCACAACCTCATGTTAGACACCCAGGTTGCCTATCCAATGCATAGGGAGAAATAAGCACTTACAGACTACATGCTGAGCAGAAAGCTGTCTCAGCTAGCTAGCTAATAGGAAATGTGAAGGAGAGGTGGGTGTTCAAAATTCCACTTCTGCAAAGGAATTAGGCACCTTCCTCCATGTGGCTACCTCCTTCTCTGTTTTACTTGGGGAAGGGCTGACCTGTCTTAGGCTATCCAGGAGGCAGTCATGGCTGGGAATCTCATGTGGAGAGATGCACCTAATTCCTTTTGAGAGGTTCAAATCCTTGTTCTGCCTGAACTGATGCAGGAGGTCTAATCCAGATCTCCCACCTCCCAGGTGAGTGCCCTAATCACAGGATTCTGTTACTCAATTTCTCTTGCTGAAGCTGTTTGTATAAATGTTTAAATACTGATTAGAGAGAGAGAAGCCCACTCCTTAGGTACTTACTTGAGAAGTCGGAGACCTGACTTCAAATTCTTGCTCCAAATCAGGCAGAGCAGGAGAGGGTTTGAGCCTTCACATTCCAGCCAAGAACTCAAACTATTGGGTTATTCAGTCTTAGCAGAGTCTTGCATACATCATGGTTTTCACTTTTTGTTTTAGAAAATCATGATGGTGTAAATGACTAAGTATTGTATTTCCTGGATTTTGCATGGAATTAATTTTACAAGTAATACTACTGAATTTCTAGGAGGGAATGAAATTTAGAAGTAACCTTAGTCACACCTACTGGAGCAGGCCTAGCTGAGGCAATAAGTGGGGGAACTCCTAGTTTGCGAATCCCACTGGGTCTTAGGTGTGAATTAGATACAGAGAAGCTTGGTGGTGTCAGGACTTAGATTTGTGCATGCCCATTGGCAGAAATGTAAGGGACTTTACCACCAGAAACTTAGGCACCTACAGGGACAGGCGGCAGCTAGGCAATGGTTTCATGAATAGCAGCGGTGCTTAGATGTTGGATTCAGGCACCTAACGGTATGTCTATACTGCAATATGCTATTCGGGCTTGTGTGACTCAGGATAAGGGGCTGTTTAATTGCGTTCTAGATGTTCAGGCTTGGGCTGGAGCCCAGGCTCTAGGATCCTGTGAGGTGGGAGAGTCGAATCTGAATGTCTACACTGAAGTTGAACAGGCCTCTAGTCTGAGCCCCCTGAGCTAAATCTCATGGCATGGGCCAGTCATGGGTTTGTAATTGCAGTGTAGGAATACCCACAAGGGGCTGCTAGACACCTAAGTCCCCCTTTTCTAGCCCCACGACTCAGAGAGGAATTTCTACAGGTACCAGGTGACAACAACAAAAGGTAATGGGCCAAATTCATGGGTTTAAGTCTATAGGTGTCAGTGGAGTTACACAAAGGCTGATTTTGGCATAATGTGTTTCAAGGGGATGTACAAGGGAATTACATATGGTGACTGGAAGATGAAAGGTTAAAACAGTTGTCTTGTCTCAGCTGGCACCAAGCTGCCTAGCTTTTCCCATCATATTGTAAATAAGCAATAATTGTGACAAAAAGGGTATGGCTGCATTATTTCTTTCAAGAAGATTTCCTTCCTCTCTCTGTCTGAGTTGTCTGACGTTATGCTGGGTCCCATGTGAGTCTATGACTTGGTGGATCTGATGGGGAATAAGGAGCAACAAACACTCACCAGTCCTCCCGGGTGGCACGGTGGCAGACAGTTCTGAAACCTCCTCAGGCAGCAAAGGCAGTGAGTTATGTGGCTGCAGTTTATATCCAAATCCAATGTGCTTCCTGCATTTCTGAGTCTGACCCAACAGCTCCCAACTGACTGACTTCCTTTCTCAGATGAGTGGCCTTCAGTCAGCAGGGCGATTCCAGAGCCTTCTTCCTCAAGTTCCCTGTGACTTGACTCCTAGGCAATCAGTCTCCCTCTTACATAGGCTTGTGCTACTAGATATATTTGCACAGGGCCTAGCACACTGGGCCCACTCTTACCTGGGGTTTCTTGGCATTAGTGTAATACAAATAATACTAACACAAATAGGTGTGTGCTGGGCTGCCTTGATGTGCTCAGGCAATACATGGCTGCCTGTTTGGCTTGTGTACCTGTGCTCTTAGCTGTGTATCCATGAGTCATGACCAGATATTGAGCAATGGGTGCTGGGTCTGGAGAAACCAAGCTGGGGTCAGTGACTCATTTGGTACAGGTATAGGGCCAAATTCTTTGCTGGTGTAAAGCATCACTGCACCAAATTACACCATCAGAGAATTTGGCCAATAATGGTGGCAACCTGCATACCCTCTCTCCCTGTGCTGTGGTCCTCTTGATTCAGCCAGTTCTGTAAGAAGCCCCTGGGTGGTCACACTTGTGGGATTGAGTGTCTTGTTAGCAGTAGCACTCGTACATGGTACAGCTCTTTCCATGTACATGTCTCGGCTATGTGGGAAATGTAGTGGATTCTGTAGGTGATGCATTTGTATGGGAACAGCCTGTGTTTGTTGGCTGTGCTGATGGCTGTGTGTGACAGATGGCGATGGATAGTCTAGTCTGTGGCTATGGGGACCCCATTCTGATGTGCATGGTCGTGTGTGGTGGTCCTTCTGAAATGTGTAGCCCAGCTTCTCAGACGTGTCGTGATCGTAATTGGTGGTTGGGGTTTGTGACCCTGCTCCCATATGTAATATTGCCTGTGTCTGGAACTATTCCTTCTAGCCCTGCCCTGCGGCCTGCAGTAGCTGAGTAAAAGATGGTCTGAGCCCTCTAACCTGGAGCAGGGGTAATTAGGGGTCACTGACAACTACAGGTAGACCTGAGCCTCCAAGTTCAGAGAGTCGGACCCGCTTGCAGATCCCAGGTTTGCACAAGGCAGCCCCAGATCCCAACAGCCTTTCCTTCTTCCCCTGATGCTGCTCCTCTGCTCCCTCCTCGTGCAGCCGCTGGGGATCCCGCCTTCCTGCCCACTTTTTCGTTCCCCGGCCAATCCCGCTCCCGTCCGCCCCCTGAGCTCCGCCTCGGACCCCAGCCCGGCCCCAGCGCGCAGCTCTAAAGCTTCCAATCGGGAGAGCGGCAGCGGCGGCCGCGCTCGGGCAGCGATGGGGGCTCTGCCGCTGGCCCAGGAGGGGGACCGGCTGCTCTACTGGGGGGCCGGAGCCGTCACGCTGCTCTTCGCGCTGCTGGCAGCCTTCGCGCTCCGCCTGCTGCTCCATTACATCGGGAAATGGCTGGCGCTGAAGCCGATTCCGGGGCTCAGCCCTTGTTACCCGCTGCTGGGCAATGCTCTGCTCTTCGAGCGCAAAGGGGAAGGTAACGGCAGCCCGGACGCGGCGCGGTAGCTGCAGGCAAACCCCTCTAGCTGGTGGAGCTGCTGCCCGCGGCAGCCCTCGCTCCGCTCCGGCGGTAGCCGCGGTGTCCGGGGGGGTGGAGCGGAGCGGAGCGGAGCGGATTTGTCCCAGTTTGGAGCCGGACTGGCCCCATCGCTGGTTATTAATGTCCTTGTAGAATAAGGAGGGAGCTGAGAACAAAAAAGGAGTTTAATACTCAGCGTCCTGCTGCATTTCTAGATGGAGACAAAACAGAAAGGAAGTATTACCGAGACGATTTCAACAACCAGAGAGAACCTCCCACAGAAACCTCTGTCATGTCTTTGCATATTGGTGTGTGGAGCTTGTTATCCCTATTTTTAAGGAGTTTATAATTAGAATATGGAAACAAGCTCTTAACATTGGACAAATAATTTGTTTTGATCGTTGCCAAGTTTTCCCTAATTTATTTCAGTTAGTTTTTGTTTGGGGTGTTTAGAAAGACATAGAAGTTTTACCGTTTTCAGATGCCACCTTTTCACACATTTATAGTTTATAATGCCCCATATCAACAATACAAATTAAGATATACAAGAGAGATGATTCGTCAAATAGGTAGTCAGGTCAGTAACACAATTAAAATTAGGCAGACCTGAAACATCTGTCTTCTTGGTTTATACACTTAGAAACAACTGCCTAGATACGTGTTTTCCCAAGAGATTCTAAGACAAAGAAGTCATGCTAAATTGTTGAATAATTACAAAATTAGTTGTCTCTGTCATGGGCATAAGAGTTGTTTGGAAACAAACTCTGGAAGTGTATGCAGTGTTTACTTCAAAACTTGAACAGTTTTGACACTAGAACAGGTCCTGAGACCATTCATTATTACACTTGTGGGATTTTCAAGGCTGATCAGGCATGGTACTAGTTCTTTTTCTCCCATGAGCTTCTTTTCATAGACCCACACACCTTTTCTTATATAATATTTTGTAGGGAGCTGAAGTTCTCTGCACAGTGAGATTGTGAAAATATCAATATGTTCGTGGTGTCTGTGAATTTTTTATCTCTGTAAACATGCATTTTTCTGTATGCAGTATTCTTTAGTTCTAATTGTTTAACAAAAGGGATCTTTCAGGTAAGTAATACTTGCTTTGTAGTGGAAGCAAGAAAAAAGGTTATTTAATTTTTCTTTCTTTTTTAAGGATTGTTTAATTTCTTTAATTTTGATGTAGGCGGGTGTGGTTGTGATGTGGAAGACAATTTTGTAACTAGAGAAGCCAAGCTGCTGGCACACACTTAGGACAGGTCTACACTTAAAATGTTGTAGTAGTGCAACAATGCTACTACCCTGATAGAAGAGCTTCTCCTGACAGCATAGGTTAATCCATCTCCGTGAAAGGCGGTAGCTATGTTGACGGGAAAAGTTCTTCCGTTGACATAGCACTGTCCACACCGGGGGTTAGGTTGGTATAACTGCACTGCTCAAGGCTGTGGATTTTTCACAACTCTGAGCGATGTAGTTATATTGATGTAAATGTATAGTGTAGACCTGTCCTTAGAAATAGTAAAACGACTCTCCGAATAGATGCCCATGTGCATTGCCAGGACCAGGATTAATATACTCCCATGTTCTCTGGGCCCCAAACTCCTCCCATTAGAGGCAGTCTCTCTCACTGACTTGAATGGCAGTAGGAGCTGAATGAGAATATGAGTTTTTGAAAGAACAGGAGGACTGTGTTTTGGGGATCATCCAGAGCAGTAAGGATTCTGTCACTGCCTGCATTGTAACTTTGGGTACCTTAATGCTATGCTGCTATGGCTTCGAGCTCTGACACCAATAGCCAGCCTACAGGCATAAAGGTTTCACCCTGGCTTCTGCCAGCCTAGTGACTCCTTGCAGGGTGACCTCAACAGCCCCTTCTGGTCTTGACTATCAGACACTTGGACTTTTCCTCTCTGGTTTGTCACCCGGAGGAGTGAACCACAATCTGTGTACATATCTCATAATGACTATCAAGTTCAGAACATTACAAGCTTTCATAAAAGAGCTTGCTTGATATATTTCATATACAATAACATTGCATAAAGCCAGTTGATTCAATTACTTATTATTTGGGGTTCAGACCCCTGTTCTCCCCTTGGGGTGTGTGAACCCTGATTGTCACAAATACTCTGTCAACTTCAGAGTAACTGCACCTGTATTCACTCTCTCCACCCCTCCCTCCCTCCCTGCCCGCCTACTGTGGTCTGGTCTACTCCAGGTCTCCAGCCATCGCCTGTCTCCGGGTAGACACTCCCACTCCCTTCTGATGGGCAGTTTTAAGGCTGCACAGTTCTCTGCCATACACTGCAAGCCAGTGTGCATAAAGGCCAGTGCCTGTGCCTTCATTTTTCTCCAAGAGCTATGCACAGTGTAAGATAGGGAGCTGCCTGATGGTCTGTGAAAATGTAAATTCACCTTGACGCAGTGTATGGAGATCAAAAGGCCACCCTAGTGGGGTGAGGGATCAATACTCATCCCACTCTCTGAGAAGCTGAGATTAGGTCAAAGGGGTCCTGAAGCCTCGACCTCTGAGGAGGTGGGGCAGATAAAAGGAATTGGCTATGGGCGAGGTTTGAAGAATTTCCCTTGCCGACCCCCATGCTGTTAAATGAATGGTTAAGAGCTGCTTCCCGGGGAGTCAGCCCTGCATTCTTTATCCCTTATGTCCCTTTATCCCTTATGTCCAACGACTTGCTTCTTGGAATATTCACCCACCTTCAAGGCAGCCAGTGTCTTGAGGGACAAAAAGACACCACACACATTCCCTAGGAACTGGATGGGTGGTGTGGGAGCACCAGGTCTCAGGTTCACACTCAAAGATTTTGGAGTGATAAGGGCAAGAGAGGTGCATGAGAGCTCCCCCTGCATATCCCTCCCACAGCTTCTCAAGAGAGAAATTACACAGGAGAGTTGTGAAATGACTCTGTGGATTTTGGAATGATGTGTGCTGGTTTGTTAACAGAATGTTTATTATATGAGTAGTTGAGATGTGAAATGATGAAAGGTAATGGCAGAAAATTCTCCAGGAGTGCACCTAGGATGTTGGTTGGGGCACACGCTTATTTCCAGGGGAGATGTGACACATAATGTAAGCGCATGTAGTATCTTTGGGGGGATGAACTGTACTAAGTTTATGTATCACTGTGGGCCAGTGACTGCATGTGTGATTGTGTTCTGCTCCACAGGGGCGGGTCACCATTACTCCTTCAGGAACTAGAACAGAGGGAGGTGATTAAGGTGAATAATTGAATCTAAATAACTCTAAAGAGGTACCACTCTCTGGAGCATTTTGAATATGCTGGTTCTAGTTGGTTTTCCAGAGACTAGGATACAAAGGAAGGTTTTTTGGTATAGAAGGATGAGCTTGAATGGACACAGGACCTTTTCCTGATGCAGCAAACAGACTGGACCCTCTTTCTAAGGAGGGCCTCCAGCGCTTGCAGAAGGGTTGGAAAGATTTGGGCCAACTAGGGCCTGATAAGACTGATGGGTAACCTCTGGTGAGCTTCTTGCATGAGTATAGGAACTGCTTTTTATGCATTCTCTATAATGCTTTTACCTCAAGAATAAAGATGCTTGCTCAGAAAGAGATGCGTGGTAACTGGTAGTTGCTGGCAATACACTGTTCATAGCCGTTGGAGAAAAAGGTGCTGGCCATTAGGCAGACTGGCTTGCTTTGAACATGGCAGTGTAAGGCAGAGAGCTATGCAGCCTTAAAACCCCTGGCCAAAAAGGAATGGGACAAGGGTTCCTGCCCAGAGACAGGTGACAGCAGAGGCCCTGATTGAGCATGCCTGGAGCAGACCACAGAGGGGGGCATACAGGTTCAGTCATCTTGAAACTGTGATACTCTACACAGTGGGCTGTTTTTAGAGACTGTTGCACTGTCAAGAAGCCTACACCCTCATTAACAGGAGTTGTAGGACCTCAGTTTCCTGGCTACACCCAGTAACATTCCTTTTTTGAGGAATGATTTTTTGAGTCTGTGTAATCCAAGGTTATAATTTAGATTTGGCAACTACTAATTTAAATCCTGGTGATAGGGAAAGCTATTGTTTCTGATTTTATTTGATGGTACTCCACCCAGTATATTTTGTAGTCCAGAGTAGGGCTTGGAAACACCCACACGTACTAGCTCAAGTAGCTCAACCTACTCTGCAAAATGTAGTACATTGGGACATTTGAGCCACTCCCCTTTCCAAAGCAAACCCTCCTCTGCCTGTTCTCCTGATGACCGGGTATTGTATCTCACTGCTTGGATCTGAAGACAGTGGTCTACTGTCAGCTGAACTTTGATCCCCCAGTTAATGCTGCCCCCACTGCATACAGCACAGCAATCTGTCAATAGAGGGCCCCGTGCCCAGTCTATTATTGCTGGGTCCTGTGGCTCAAATAAAATAATGCAGCCTTGCCAGGATAAACTGGTGCTGGTCAACACCCCTCCTAATAAATCAATGTACGTTGGCCTTACACGGATAGTCCTCTACTGGGGTGGCAGGAAGGACACACACACTCACACTGCCAGAATTCCGGTAATTAGTGAATGCAGCAGAGCCCTACCTAAATGGAGGCCATTGCTGGTGTGATTGGGCTGGTTTTACCATGCACTGGGATTGAATCCAGTCTCCCACTTCGCCCCCTCCCCCCAAAAAATAGAGCAGCAGGCTAAGGAGGAGGTAGCCCATGGCCAGCATGATCACCAGTAGCAGCCACTGTTTGCCACTCTAGAAAATGGTTCTTGGAAGGCCTCCCCCCAGACAAAGGTATTTGTGGTGGAGAGCCCTCCTGCCATTCCAGCACAAAGCCCTGTGTGCGTTGGCCCCTCCTGCCATCCCAATAGAGAGCTGTGTCTGTGTTTGGGAGGTAGAGGTACCCATGCTGGGGCGGGTGGTTGTTGTTGGTGGATTTGGCATCTCCCTGTGACCCAGCATAAGAGGGCATGAAGTCACAGAACTGTACCAATATAGCCCCTGTAGATGCAGCCTCTGGGCTGACCCCTCCCCTGAGTATGCCATCTGATTCCATTTGGGTGCTGAGCATGTCCCCCTCGTTGGATCCAGTTGGGTGGGCATATCCTATTGACCACCAGCTTGTAGGGTCATTGGAATGGGAGGTAGCGGCAGCAAGAGAGGGAATGCAACCTCTTCCCTCTGATCTGGAAGAGGCCTCCTCTCTAGGAAAGACCAGCAGATAGAGCCAGGTGATAGAGGTTTTTTTGGGGGATGTTGTTGTTGTTGTTCCTTCCTTCCTTCCTTCCCCCACTAGCGGAGGGGACTGGTGGGGTCCCCGAGTCCTTAACATCTGTCCTCTCAGTTGGTGCTGAGGTTGAGATTTCTTCCTTGGTCACCATCGGGGTGGACTCTGAGCGTGGGGATCTCCCGGACAGTTTGTGGGAGATTGGGGCCCTGTGTCTGGCACTAGCTGACCTAGGTAGGGACAACTATCTCCCTGTGGGCTCCAGTTTGGGTGCTGAAGGTATTATAACACTCCCTTCTCCTTCTCCTCCTGCCCTTGTCCCTTACCCCACTTTGGAGGTGCCCCTTGGCTTTGGTCCTGACGAGTAAATGACAGAGCTGTGCTTTTGGCTGTTCAGCCCACTGTGGCAGCAGCATTGGCCTGGAGCTGGGCCTTTTGGGGTATCCTCCTTTGAGCTGGAGCATTTCAGACCCGAGCCTGTTCCCCAGGCTAAATCTTGGTCATAAACCCACAAATGGGACTGCTGATGCTGGGTTAGCAGGCGCCAGACCTATTGCTGTGTCCTAGGACAAAGAAGTTTTGTCAGAGGGCTTGGACCCTTTAATTCATCTGCCACTCATGGGGAAATCACCCCATTGTCATGAGGGGGTGAGCACCAGGAGGTGGTATTCATTGTGCCTTCCTTTTTCCTTCTCTTTGAGTCTGTGCTCCTTCTGCCCATAGCAGCAGATGAGGTGGACTGTGCGGTTTGGGAGGTGCTGAGCCAGGCTTACTTACAGGTTGATGTGGAGTGGGGAGGGGATTTTCCTGAGATTCAGAAATGGATGACACTGGGTGCCTGAATGCAGATGATGGGAAGTCTGTGTGTTCTGCTGGTTCTTGGAGGGCCATGCACAGCTCTGGGAGAAAGATGCAGCTTGCTCTTACCCCCTTATCCTCAATTCTGTGAGGGTAGGTTTTCTAGACCGTACCACAGGCCCACAGCTTTCATAGTACTCTACTCAACTATGGGGTGGAGCATGGGTTGCTGCATGGTCCTGCTGATGTAGATGTTGCTGTCTGTGACAATCCTCAGCTGCCTCCTCAATGCTGAAAGGCACCGTCTTTGCCTTGGTAGACATCCACGGTTGTAGGGTGAGTCTCTACAGGTGCCAAATCCTCTCCTACTTTTGGGTGTGGAGGTGTTCTGTAATTTTTCTTGCAGAAGACTTTCGCTGATCTGGCTGCTGAAGCCACCTGGTGGCTGAAGAGGGGAGACAGGGTGCATTTTAGCTGCCTTACTGCATCACCCAGGCGGGGTGGCAACCCTGTTCTCCCTGAGCTTACAACCCGAGGTGTTGGGTGTTGCCAATGTTGTGCCAGGCTATCTGCCGCACCTCTGGGTCTGTGTTGAGGGGCGGCTTTTAAACCTTGTCAACATTTATACCCTGATAGTGGGCCCGGAGCAGGTGTGCTTCTACTAATGGGTATCCGCCTTCCTTGGCATATTGGATCCTCATGAGTGCTTGGTCCTGGGTGGGGATTTTAACATCATCCTTTAAGTGCAGGACCATGTCGGGTAACAAAGGGGCTAAGCCACCCCTAACATACTCAGAGGGATTCTTGACCATCACTCCCTATTGGATGTTTGGCATGACCAGCATCTGGATAATGCCACCTCCTTCATCTTTGTCTGGTTGGAGATGGCTCAGTCACACCATTCCTGGTTGGACAGAATTTACAACTCACATTTTAAAATCTTGTGTTGATAGTGGACGCTTATTGATCAGTGTGAATACCAGTGAGACACGGTACACCTGATTTGCAGATCAGTAAGGTTTAATGTGCAAGGTTTTCTATAGATATACTAGCTGAATATAAAGCCTAAAATTAACCACAATATATCATACTCACTAAGCCTGGAGAGCTAAGCAGTTCCTCAGAAGGTTGTATACAGGAACAGCTTTCTTCAGGGGCCCTGCCAGGGAGTCAGTGGCCTCTGGTCCGACTGGCAGCACCTTCCGTGGAGTCAGAAAAGGCAAGAAAAGGCATTTGACAGGGTGGATCATGGGTTTTTCCATAGGAACCCTATGGGAATTTGGCTTCAATCCTAGTTTTGTGGGGTTGCTCCAGGTACTGCATGCCTCAGCAGAATGTATAGTCAAGCTCAACTGGGCCTTGACCAAACCTGTCAACGTTGGTCAGGGTGTGCATCAGGACTGCCTTGTCTGGCTAGTTACATACCATCATCACTGAGCCCTTTGTCTTCTTCACAAGCGATTGACAGGATTGGTGCTCAGTGACCTGGCCTGATGCGTGGTCCTCTTGGCCTCGCACCCATATGACCTGGTGAGGATGGAGGTTTGCCAAACCAGCTCATTGGCAGCCTCCTCTGCCTGTATCAATAGGGTCAAGAGCTCCAGTCTGATAGTCTGGGGTGGGTGTCAGGTGGGCTCCCTCCACACTGTGCTGTGCACTATCCAATGGGGTGCAGTTCCACTGCTCTCTTTGGGCATCTACCTCTTGCTACTGATCCTTCTTCACTGGATAACTGGACCAAATTGGAGCATGGCACCTGACTGGTTGTGGGTATGAGTGGGGCTTTTCTGGTGCCTTTCCGTTCAGGGAACGGTGCTTGTTGTCAACTGACTGGTCCTGTCCATGTTCTGGCATCCGTTGAACACCCTGAGCCCACCTCTGGGTATCTTGGAGGGCCTTGGAGTTCTTTTGGCTGCGGAAGCACTGGGTCTCTGCATGTGTCCTGAGCATACATACCTGGTTTGCAGTTGCAGCCAGGTCTATACATTCTGCCTTCATGCCCTGCAGAGACTCTTTTATAGTGCCTGTACTCCAGTGTGGAGTCAGTTAGGGTGCACCTTCCTCCACTGCTTCCCATATGACTGGCAGTTCTTTTATCTCCGTTCAAGAGGCCTGCACTGATACCTCTCTGACTTCCAGTCTTCTACAAGAATCTCCTCAGGTCCTGGAAGTTGGTCTCTATAACCAGGTCCATCGTGGGTGCTGAGAGTACATACCTCGCTGCTGAACCCCCTGTTGCAAATCTGCTTGCTCAGCATATGGGTTTGCCCACTACACATGTGCCCTGTCATGTGCTCTAGGAGGTAAAGGCTGCTTGTCCCCTGCCTCTGTGGATTAGCTCAGGTGAGTCCTGCAGCAGCGTGTTCCCCAACCACCCTATCCCCTGGCCCTTTGGAGTTTGATGTTGGACCCCTGCCCTGCAAGCCCTCCTGGCCACCTCAAACCTTGCAGTTGAGCTGGTCTACCTCTGAACTGAATCAAAAGAGAAGCTGTACATGTTTGTACGCCATACTATTCATTTCCTCATCTATGTGTCCTGCTCGCATACTAAATGGTGGGACCTTTTGCCACCCGTGGAAGATGAGGAGCCCTGGTGGGCCAGCTTGTATTATACCAGTGTTCCACAGCCTGCCAGGGATATAAATTACTGGCTCCTTCATGGAGTTGTGAGCACAGGAGTGTTGCTGACACAATTTATGGAATCGCCTGATATTTGCTTCTTTGGGGTGAGAGGGAGACTCTGGTGCATGCATATCTGCAGGTTGTGGCCCCTTTTCTGCCTCCTTCATTTGTTGAGGTTCTGGCTGTGCTTTTCCCCTCATCTTTTTTTATTTATTCACATCCTATTTGTGACCCTAAAAAGTCTTGGGGCCTTCTAACCTGGCCCAAGATGGCCATTTATCAGTCAAGGAGGAGGTTTGAATGGGGACGTTCTTTATGACTGAGACAATGGTGTCCATTTTGATCACTTATTTGTTCATGTCTCTGTGCAGAGTTCTCTGGGTAGTGTCCACTAGCTCCTTGGACTCTTTTGAGGAGCCGGGGGTGCTGTCTGGGATTCTTTGTTCATTGTCCCCTCTGGAACCCTGTTTTTGAATTTTGACCTACACTCCCTTCCTGTTTCCTCAATTGTTGTCCCCTGGACTAAACTGATCCCTATCTTCTTTTCTGGCCATTCCTCTCTGAGGATGGGGAGATCCTTCTGGTTTGGTAGATAGACCCTGTAAAGCACGAAGGATGCTTTCTCCAAGAATCAGGCAGCACAGGTAATGCCGAAGAGGTTTATTCATGATACCGGGAAGTCTGATAAATCAGCTTCAACTTCATGGTGTTACAGTGGTCAATTATATATGCTTTCTTATCGATTACATGGTATGTTTTAAATTCTTTATCTGTTCACTTACAAATACAGACAGTGTCCTATCCGGAGAGAACAACAGTGATAATGGTAGTTATATACATGCAGAAACACTTTAATCACTCTGCTTACATAAAGGATCCTAGGGCTACACTCGGGGTGGGGGTAGGGTGGAGGAGGAAGGGGGGGTAGTCCTTACAGATAGGTGGCAGATGAGACAAAAATTCTAAAAGCAAATGTGCTGTTCTCATTGGAATTAGAATCACTAAGAGGACCTCTGGCTTCCTGAGCCATCGGATGTTTACACTAGCCATTGTCCTTGAGGTTCAGGTATGCTCGTTAGCCATTTAAATGAGTTTTGACCTACAACTTGTTAGCTGAAAACAACCTCAAGCCTTACAATCCTTTTTGGGAGATCTTGCTTGAACGCAGGGACCAAATAGGACTGTCTTTCCCCCACCCTGTATCCTTGTTCTGGAATGTTTCCCCTCACCCTCAACCCAACCGTTGCTCAGTCCTCTGGCTCCTTTCCCTCACTGGTTCCAAATTCCACCCTCCCTGCCAAGAGGTTTCTCTCACCTGCCCTTTTCTCCCCAGCACCCTGTCTCCCAACTCTGTCATGGTTTCTCCCTCCACCACTTCCAGTCCCACCAGACTCCTTGCCTTAATCTACTCATTTTCATCTCCTCTGGTCTTGCTTTTGTCCCTTCTGTATCCAAATCAGATAGGTTGTCCCACCATGCTGTCTGGGTGGCGGTGCATGGTTGGGAGGTGGGGAGTCAGTGAGAGCAGAGGAGAGAGAGGCTCCTTGCTCTCAGTTCCAGTGCTCAGCCCCATCTTGCCCCAGAGAACCTGGGAGCAGCCATTACTGGGAAAGTGTTTGAGCATCTGCGGAGCTGTGGGGATTCAGTCAATCTGAGGGGTGGGGCACATGCAATCTGGTCAGCACTGGGAGTTGAGAGATGCTCTAGTATGCTTAGGGAGGATGGACTATTCTGAGATTTTAGCTGTTAAACTCTGGCAAATCTCTACTGAGCATGTGTGAACTGCAATTTTCAGAGGCTTGTAACTTAACCAGATTTGAGCAGATGTTCACAGGGACAGCAAAAAAATGCATCCCTGAAACAAAGGCCAAATTTCAAGTCTTTGCTCCAAACCATAGGCGTGCTAGAGCATTTCAAAGAAAATGTCTCAAGAATTTTTTAACCCTAGCCTCATTCTCAGAGATGGCTGAACCGTTTTGGTTGAATTTTTCCAGAAACATTCAGCCTGAGGGAGACCCTGGGCATGGAATATTTCAGCTGAAATCTTTAATGTCTGGCAAAGTTATAAGCACCTGAAAACAGGATTTTTATAGTGGAAAGGTTCAGGCAACCTTAATACTAGGCAGTACTACTAGCCTCACCTATACTGCATGAACATGCACTCTTTCACACACGCAGTAGGACTAGCACATCTACAAGAAGCTTGTACTAATGACTTTACTACCAACACCGTCTGGTCTCTGTGTAGAAGTATCTCTCGAATGTGTGCCTCTAGCATTACTGTGGAACGATTCTCACCACCAAAGATTTATATTCCATCTATTATCAATGTTGTTGTTCATTAGTGAAAGATGAAAAGAAAAATTCATTACAGTGAGTATGGGTTTGTTGTTAATTCACCGGACTGGGAAATGAATGACATTTCCAGCTCTGCCATAGATTTCTTATGCAACCTTGGGCAAGTCATAGAATCTCTTTGTGTCTCAGTTTCCCATTTGTAAAAGGAGGATAAAAATACTTCCTTTATCCCATCTTTCATCTGTATTTTCTATTTAGATTGCAAGCAGGGAGCTAGCTCTTCCTGCAGAGTGCTTTTCATATTAAGGCCATGATTTCTGTTGGGAACCCTAACTGCTACTGTAATCAAAATAATAAAAAGTGCAAAAAACCAGCTTTGTTGCAGTAGCAAATCTAATACTATAGTGAATTTATAATCCATCAATTACAGAAGTTCTGGTTTTGGCCCATTCAAGCAGATTTTCTTTTCCAGATTTCTTTAAACAAATGATACAATACTATGAAGATTTCAGGACTCAACCGCTGTTAAAACTTTGGGTAGGACCATTGCCTATTTTGATTTTATATCATGCAGATACTGTTGAGGTGAGTATTCCTATCTCATTTTTAATAAATCTATTTGAACATGTCATGCAATTGTAGCACAAAAGATGTAAGAAATTCTACATTCCCTCACTGTAATTTATAAATTAGGAGCATCAAAATATTTGAACTGATGTAAGTTCAAGGCTCAAAGACAACAGTTTGTGAACCAATACTAATAAAGGCTTAATACAAAGAACAAATTGCCAAGGAAAATTTCAGTATATAAATTTAAGAAATGACTGATTATTTTTTCAAATTTATTTAATATTTTTGCCATGAATGGATCTCCCTTTCCCCTTTATTTCGGTATCTGTGGCACATACAGCATACGAGGACCGAAGCTTATGTACATATCAGTGGAAGACTGGACCCCTAAAATGTAAACTGCAATACTGAGGTCCTCTTGTTTCACATTTTTAAAAAAACAAATAAACCCTGTTTCCTTTTGCTTGAGTCGGCAAATATGGGCATATTCAGGGATTTAACTAACCATCACTATTATTCCCTAATTTGAAATTTTAAGTTGCTTCATCTCCAGAATTTACAGTAAAGATTGAAAATGGCTGGCCATGCAGCACTGACACCACCAGTCTTCAAAACTTCTTGTTGGGTCTACAGCTTAGCCTTCATCCTGGTTTCTCCCCTCCCATTTATGAACGTGCATTATAACTCTAGGCACTTCGGGGAGCACAAGGATTGCATGCCAGATGCTCCTCCCAGGGGTACGCTGCATGTCATAAAGGGTGACAAATCACTCTCTGTCTATGCATCTGAGGCACAATAAGCCCTGGTGCTCTCATTAGAGAGGTGTGAGTACCACTGCCCTTTCCTATGGCAGCATGCAAATAGTGGGTCTAGCTCTGAATGTTTTGTAGTTCAATTGGAAATAAATGCAAAGTTTCTTCTTCTGTGTCTTTACATTGATTAAAAATATCTCCATGATTCTTGAGTGAGAAGAAATTTTAATCCAGGTTTTAGACTATGGAAAACCTTGAACTTCACTTTGCATTATCAGCAAAACAGGCTCTGAATGCACACTAGGTTTTGAATGTCAGTGTTGTGCTATCATCTTTGATGTACAGTTGTTTTTTATTAGCAAGTGATATATGGTTGAGATATATTTTATTGTATTTATATAATAAAGTGCATACAAACAAACCTCTTGACAGAACTTGAGTATAGACCGTCTATCTGATGGAATAGATATAACTTACATCAATCAGATTCAAACTGAAAAATGTATTTAATTAAAATCATAAGCACTATTTTGAAACAAGAGTGCATAATTAAAGCAGCCTCAGATATCTCTTCTGCCACTGATGATCAGGACACTTGTTTATGTATTTCAGTGTATAAAATGAGCCCACTACCATCAACTTTAGATATGTACACTGTTCAGTCTTAAATATACATACAAAAATTTCAAGCTGATCCAATGCCACCCCTAGGAGTCCTGTGCTACCTTGTGCCACAGACAGGAGTAAAACTGTCTCTACAGTATCATAGAGCCACTCTTGCAATTTTGCGGTTACATTTCTGACAATCCAGCCAACAAATGGAGTTAACATTTCATTCCTGTGACCTTTTAACTATTATATATTATTGTACAAAATGAAGAAAATTTGAAATTAACAATATTTTCAAAATGAAAAACTGAAGTATTATACTCCAAAAATGTCAAAACAAGACATTTTGACATTGCCAGAACTTGTGTAATTCATTGTTTCTCCAGAATGAAATTTCAGTGAAATCAACATGATGTTTTGAAGCATATCAGTTGTGATAGAACTGCATTTTTAACAGAAAATGGTTCCATCAAAGTTTTTAGACTAGCTTTATTGACTGAGCCATGTACATCATAGCTTTGACCATATCCTGCAAATGTCCTCTTATAAAATACAACAAGTAAATAATGTTACCAATTTCTTTTTCTAAAGAGAGATTTCCCCTCCATCTTTTCTTCTCCTGATAGGTTATTCTAAGCAGTTCAAAGCACATACAAAAATCCTATCCATACAAATTTCTACATCCATGGCTTGGCACTGGACTTCTAACAAGGTATGGTAATAAACAAATCTAGTCAAGTCCCTTTAAAGTTATGCAAAGTTTAATTTTAAGTTATAATGTATGTTGACTGCCTGAAGACTGTAATGTTACATTTTATTTGCAAGTAAGCAGAATAACAACTCAGTTATAGTATAAATATTCGAATAAAAAGTACAGATGCCCAAAGAGCCATGTGTGGCCTGCAGTGCACTAAAATGGAGTCTGCCTGCCACTATCAGGAGCCTAGAAAAAACACCAGTTCTTGAAAGAGTCATGTGTAGGGCCCTCAGTCTGTTTTTGTAAATGTCCTGGTCATAGCATTTTAAAAATCTTGAATTTCACAGTTTCAGGTATTTCAATCTTAAATTTCACGGCATTGTAAGAAAGCATGAATGTGTATTTAAAAATGGCAAAATATAAATATGTAAAGCCATTAAGACTCAGCATTTCTCAAACTGGGGGTCCTGACCCAAAAGGGGGTTGCAAGGCTACTGTAGGGGGGTTGTGGCATTGCCACCCTTGCTTTTGTGCTGCCTTCAGAGCTGAGTGGCCGGAGAGCGGCAACTGCTGGCTGGGCGCCTGGCTCTGAAGGCCTCACAAAAGTAATGGAGGCAATTCCGCAACCCACCCTACAATAGCCTTGCCCAACCCCCTTTTGGGTCAGGGCCCCCAGTGTGAGAAATGCTGTGCACTTTTGTAGGCTTTTACCCAGTAGTGTAGGGTAAAATACACAAAAGACCAGATTTCATGGTCCGTGATGCATTTTTCACAGCCATGAATTTGGTAGGGCCCTAGTCATGTGATGTGAAAAATGTGAATGGGACTTCAAAACAAATGATGTAGCAAGACCTCACTCAAATGCACAAAGCTCAAATTTTCATAAATGATAGAACCAGTTTTCAATTCTTCAACAAAAGAATGTCAGCCAATTATAATCCAGCAAAATCAAATATTATCCCCACACAAATGACATATTTACTCTTATTAATCTAGCCCTCACCTGTGCTCAGATTCGCTTCATGAACTTCAATGGGAGCCATGTGCTTCTGAAAGTGGAACTCAGCCCTGTTTGCACTTGTCAAGACAGTGGCTGATGCATGGGAGGGCATAAAGAGTCATGTCCTGTCACCTCCTGATTTGCTGCTTGGCTTGTACTGAGCATGCTCAATAACACTGCTGAAGCTGGCTGCCCTCACTTTGCTCTCTCCTCAACTAGTGGCAGGCACGGCTCATCTTTACCTCAAGGGACTGCCGGGTCAAACCTGAGCAGTGCTGCACCCCCATGACAGGATTGTAATGCCACACATTGAAATTTTAGTGTTGTTAGTTGCTTGTTTTGCTGCTAAATGTAAGCAAAGCAGCATATGTTTAGATGCCATACTAAGTTAAAGTGAGAATGGTTCAGTTATGCCTACTATGAAAAACTTCTGGGGGCACACCTGCTGGCTATGGCCTTAGATTAAAGGATTCATATTTAAAATTGGTGCAGCTGAACTAACTCTCCTATCTATAACCCTTGGGATTTATGACACTGAAAACCGCACAACAACAATTTTTAAAAATATTTTACCAGAGGGAGTTCATGCCCCTTGTTTACTGATAGTTGATCAGAAGAGATTGTCCTATCTATATGTGCAATCTGATGGGTATTACATACTAACTCCTGGAAAGTGCTGTTTCACAAAAAGGCTTATTTTCTTATGATCATGAGCCAAATTTCCTTATTTCCATTGAAGTCAGTGAGGTCCGAGTCAACAATAGATGCAGTGTAATTTCTTAATATGGCTACATACATGAACAATATTCTTCAGTGAAAAACTCCTATGATATTTGAGAGTAAATGTGTTTATAAGTGGCATTGTTAACTGACTGTACTTTGGTAGAGAGATCAATCGTCATTTCAAAACTAAACAAAATTAAAGTATTTCATTTTGAAATGTCAAAATGGAACATTTCAACATAGAACTTTTTTCCCCCAGTTTTATTTTGAAACAAAACTTCTGGTGGCCCCAGAAATACGGAGATATGTCTCTCTCACATAGTTCTACATCTGGAGAGTTCTTGGGGGATGGGGGAAGGAAGATCCTGGATCAGTCCATTTTTTCCTTTTTCCATCCCACTGCGACATAGAATCAGAGTAATGTAGGGCTCAAAGCGACCTCAAGTCCATCCTTCTGCACTGAGGAATACCTAGGCACTGTCCCTCACAAGTGTTCACCTAGTGTGTTCTTAAAAACCTCCAGTGATGGGGATTTAACAACCTCCCTAGGTAACCTATTCCTGTACTTAGCTATCCTTTATAGCTAGAAAGTTGATGATACTTCTCCTGCCTAAATCTCCCTTTCCACAAACTAAGCTGATTACTTCTTGTCCTACCCTTGGTGGATATGGAGGAAACTTGATCACTGTCCTTATTATAACAACCTATTACATATTTGAAGACTGTTATGAAGTCCTTCCTCAACCTTCTCTTCTCTAGTCTAAACATGCCCATTTCTTTCAACCTTCCCACATAGATCATGTTTTCTAAACCTTTCCTTGTTTTTATTGTTCTTCTCTGGACTCTTTCCAGTTTGTCCTCATCTTTCCTAAAGTGTGATGCCTAAAGCTGGACACAGGGCTCAAGCTCAGGCCTCGCCAATGCTAAGTAGAGGAGAACAATTATTTTCCATGTACTACCTATGACACATCTATTAATAAATCCCAGAATGACATTTGTGACAGTACCTGCTTACAGATGCAAGCACATGTCTAACATGTATCTACCATTTCAAGATATTTTCTAATGATTTTGATGATTTTTTTCCATATTTTTTTTGCTGTTTTAGAAACTCAGAACAAACTAACATTGTGGCTGGATCTCATAGCATGAGAATGATCTCATAGGAGTGCTGTATTCCTGATTTCCACTATAGAAAAGGGAGGGTTAGGTTCAAGGAAATGCTCAGTCATTTAAGAAAATTAGAAGGAAGTTTAGGGGGTTCTGGGAGCTCTCCTGCTAAAAACAAGAATATTCTATGTCCCCTGCTGATTCCATCGGAGACACAGCCTAGGTCTACTCTTAAGATTGCAGCTGGGGTTCAGCAGAAGGAGCAGACATTGAGTAGCTAAATAGAGAAAGTCCACTGACTCCTTTGGCCAATCTATTATTATGATCGGTCAAGATCAAGCACATCTATACCTCAAACTCCAACAAGTAGGGGACAGGAGAAGTATCATCAGACACCCCAGCAAGTGAGGTGGTTGGAGTAGAACCAGCTCATTCCAGAGTGAGCCAGATGACTTGGGAGACTGGGATCAAACATCCCAAAAGAGCTAATTGTGTGCTAATTCAATCTGCAAACAGGGCGATCTGGGGCATCCTGCTCTCCACAGCAGAGAGGGACCGCAGAAACGTATTATTGGCCTGCATCTGTCTCACCACCTTAACAGCTCTGTGGGAGATAAATCCTCTTCTCTGAGTAACATTCGGTAGATGATACTGATACAGTAAACTAGACCCATATTAGGCTATAACTTCTTAATCCTCACATTTTTACAAAGGGGAAAAATGAGGGCAGGCACAATTATCAGTGAAAATGGGCTTAAACGGGGCTGTGATGGTAAATATTTAACAAGGCGATTTTTATGTATCCTTCTCACCCACTTCTACCCTCAAGTGCCTTCTTAATGTCAGTCCTTGTCTTAGTGCAACTTTGTTCACAGTATTTGTCTTGTAGCAGCTACAGCTAGCACCAAGCTGTTAGTAGCACTGTATGATTAGAAGAGTTTTGTAGCAAATTGTACTTCCAGTTTTCTCCTTCTCATGAAATGTGCTGGCTGCAACTACAGACATTAATTGATGTATTAAAAATGTTACAAAATCATTTAAGCTGTTCATCAATGAAGATGGGCTAACAGAGAGACTACATTGGCAACATTCTGTTGTTATTTCCTTTGTGATGAGTTTAAGGGGACCAGATAGCAAGTGTGAAAAATCGGGACAGAGGGTGGAAGGTAATAGGTGCCTATATAAGAAAAAGCCCCTATAAAATTGGGACATCTGGTCGCTCTAGATGAGGTTTTTTTATATTTAATTTCCAACTCTTTATTTTGTAGCACTGGAGAAAAATGGCGTACGAGAAGGAAAATGATAACTCCCACTTTCCACTTCACAATCTTAGCTGATTTTCTAGAAGTTATGAATGAACAAGCCAATATTTTGGTTGAAAATCTTGAAAAGCATGTTGACAAAGAGCCGTTTGATTGCTTTCTAGACATCACTCTCTGTGCCCTTGATATAATCTGTGGTAAGTTGTGGTGATGATTCAATCGTTGCTGTGACAGGTTTGTAAATGATACGGACAGTTAAAAGTAGAATTGTTACAATGCTGCAGTTTCATTAGTTGAGATAACTAATTAAAAAGGCCCTGCTTGTCCTGTAACAATACTTTGTGTATTATCTACACTGACACATCTTTTCTATTTTAATTATATTTGTATCTGTCTGAACAATCAAATATTGGGTTATGAGAACCTTTTATCCAAGGGATAGGACTGGATATGTAATCTAAATTGAGGGAGAGTTAAAGGAATAGGAATATTAGGACTAAATGCAGAAAAAATACACCTTCTAAAAAAAAAGAGAAATCTATGAAATGAGGATGTAAATAGCTGCAGTGCTTGCATGCAACATGACAGTATGTTGTCAATGAATTTGACTTTTTACCCAGTTAACTTTAGTAAATTTCTGTTTTCTCTTTCTCTAGAAACTGCAATGGGCAAGAAGGTTGGTGCACAGAACAATAAGGATTCTGAATATGTCCGGGCTGTTTCTAAGTAAGTGTAGACCTGCACAAGGCCTCCTGTTTCACCTTAGTCCTCCCTTGCTCATCTGTGGGGATGAGGAAGAGCATATCTGAGTGGCAGGATGATGGTAGAACCTATGTAAACTGTACATGCACAAAGGAGACCTCTGTAATAGCTGCACAAGGCCAGCTGCTCCAACCTGTGAACAGGTTGCAATAGCACTCCAGCCCTTCCATGGCTAATGTTGGCTGGAATAGTTGCCATTGTTCTTTTGAGCCTTCTTTTTGGGGATGCCGGGAGATTGGGACACTGAATCCACATAGCACACAGTTGGTTTGCACCTTGTATAATCATTCCCACCAGTGCAAAGTGGGAATGAAATGCTATCAGATTGGAATAGTAAAGTTTTGCATGCATGATGCATTGCTGTAAAACAAACAAACACAAAAAACTTCACAAGGTGCAGTGCAACATTGCATGTGACTGTTTGACTTTAGTGCAGTTGCATGTTTCATATGTCAACGTAAAATATGGCCTAATGTGAAGTTAAAGTACCAGATTCTCATTTGCACTAAAGTCCCTTTATACTAACCTACTAGTATAAAGTGGGTGTATCTTTAATTTAATTTTGCTTCAAGGGTCTTTTATGCTGCTAGAGGTAAAGGAGTATCAAACCTTAGAGGCTATATCTAATTATATTTGAACAACTCTGTCACAGGATGCCTATGAGCCACCAATGTGATATGTCTATGAAAAAGGCAAAAGTGATACTAGGATATATTGGGCAGGGCATCTCTACTAGAGATAGAGAGGTATTAATGCCATTGTACAAGACACTGGTAAGATCTCATGTGGAATAGTGCGTACAGTTCTGGTCACCTATATTCAAGAAAGATTCATTCAAACTGAAACTGGTGCAGAGACCAGTTCCTAGGATGATCAGGGAATGGAGAGCCTATATTATGAGAGGAGACAAGAAAAGCTTGGCTTGTTTAGCTTAGCAAAAAGAATGCTTATAATTGCTCTCTCTAACCATACAGTAGGTCAGCAAGGGTGAAGAACTGTTTAAGCTAAAGGATAATGTTGGCACAAGAACACATGGATATAAATTGATCAGGAACAAGTTTGGACTGGAAATTAGAAGATGGTTTCTAATCATCAGAGGGGTGAGGCTCTGGAACTGCCTCCCAATAAGAGTTGTGAGGGCAAATAACTTAGTTAATTTTTAGAAAGAACGGGACACATATATGAATTCAGTTGTCTGAAGGGGTTGCTTGTGATGGTATGGGGTAGGGCTCAGCAATCTTGGGGTTCACATTTCGTTAATGGCTTACTTCCTAAAAGCTCATGCTTTAGGGCTGCAGCCATCCACCTACCTGCAGGGGTCGGAGGAGGAGTATGGGTTGGTCTCCTTACTCTGAAGCATCAGAGATAGCAACAGCTGGAGATGGGACATTGGACAGGCAGGGCCCGGACTCTGAGGTGGCACTGAGCATTCTCTTTCTCAGGTGCTTGGCTGGCTGGTTCTTGCTCACATGGGCAGGGTCTAATTGATCCCCATATGTGGGGTCAAGAAGAAATTTTCCCCCAAGTCAGATTGGCAGTGACCTTAGCTGGTTTTCGCCTTCCTCTGCAGTGTGCAAGTGTGGATCACTTGCCAGGATTATCTGGGTATATCTCACTTAATCATTTCCCTGCCATTGCAGGGTCCTTGGGCATGGGTGCACCTCAATACCTGCTATTCTCTGCCTGTGGCGCATGATAATATAACCCTCTGAGCTGTAATACTTTGGTCTCATTTCTGCTGTGGGGTTTAGTGCGTGAGTGGTGGTGATGGTAGCCTGTGATACAAAGGAGGTCAGACTAGATGATCTGGTGTCCTTTCTAGCCTTAAACTCTGACAATGATTTCTTTTGTGGCTGACTCTTTTTGGTTTTCTAAAGTATTTGAAGCTATGTTGCAGATGCATGGCCCAAACCCTTCAGAGGGCAGGGCAGGCCATTACTGCAGACTTTAGGGTTAACTTTGCCCATGAATGCATTGTAAGTCCCTGCAAAAATATGGTCTGTGATGAGTGAGGATGGACTGAATGAGCTAATACTTCTGTTCCATAATTTCTATTTAGTTACAATTGTGTGCTTGTCTCACTGAAAAATTGTCCTGGCAGAATTTCTTTCCATTGTTTGTTTATCAAATGACATTGCTTATGTAACCGTTCTGTCAGACTAAGTCGGCAGCAGCAAGGGCCGGGTTCTATATCTAGGGGTCCCCGTCAATGGTACCACACTAAACTGGCTCAAGCCCCCATCCAGTCACCTGAGAAATCACACACTATCCCCTGGGTGCCCCAAAGGGCAATACTTCCCCTCTCGCAAGCACAGAGTCTGAGTGTAGAAAGTAAACCTTTTAATAACAGAAGGAAGTAACACAGCACTGGTTTGGGAAACAGTGCAAACAGAATTCATGAACTCAGTGAGCCAAACCCACCCCAGAGTACGGGGTATGTCCTTCACCTCTCCCTTCACCTCTCCCTTCTTGCTTTCTCCGGTACTGACCATCATAGTTGCAGTGTCCACCTCTTGGTTGGGGCTCAGCCAGTCCCCCTCTGCAGGCTCCTGCTGGATGCAGGCTCAACCAGGCCTCCTCCACTGCTGCCTCCTGCTACCTCTGGGTGCCACTGAGTCCCTGCTTCTGACTCTCGCCGTCTGCTGGCGCCAACCGCTCCTGGCTCCCACTGTCTGCAGGCCCCCTTCAGTCTATAGATGCTAACTGATCCTGGCATCTGCAGGCGCTGACCACTCCTGGCTCCCTCTCACTGCTGGCATTGACTGTTGTTGCTTCTGCCATCTACTGGCACTAACTGATCCTACCGTCTGCAGGTGCCCCCCACTGCTGGCACCTCTCAGTTGGTTGTCAGTCAAAGTTTCTCTAGTGATTCAGCTCTTAGTGAATTTCAGCTGATGGGAAAACCTTTTGCTGACACAGGACCAAAGTCTCGGCTTTTAACAAACTTAAGACTCCAAGAGAAATCATTAATTCTACCTTTTAACAGTGGGAGGAGATAATCAATCCATGCCTGCAGGTAACCCTTTGCCAAGGCTAGTGCAATCTCAACAGGAGACTTCTACTTCCTCTCTCTCCCCTTGTAATGCTGAAACATCCGTCCGCCACCCTTTTTGGGCTCTGTTTAGGTGACAGTGAATTTTTCATCAGAATAGGCTAAACACAGATTTGATGCCATTTGTTCATACAATTGAAGGGCAACATTCAATTTACCCCTGCAGTTAACACAACAGTGACTTGTAACACAATACCAGACAAATTGACCATTTCGCATCATGCTCTACACCTAGTGTGCATATGCAATATGCTGAGTACTTAATTGTACTCATGCAAATACAAAGCCCATGCAAATAACGTGCCCCCCTTTCAGCTGCTGAGCAGGGAGACACTCAGACCTTGCTTACACTTATGCTTTGGAATTGTGGAGAGATTGAAATCAGAGGAAAGGTCATGTAAATTGTTTGATTAATTAAAAAAACCTCAACCCTTTGTTTTCAGTGTACCCACTGACATCTGAGTTACTCCAGAAATATACTTGTGTGAGAGAAAACACAGGCCCCAAGTTTCTTTTTCATAGTGACAAGCTTCTTTGATTACTACTGCTTTTAGATGGGAATAGATTTCACTTGTGAGGCAGAGGGACCACCAGTGCTTTCTTGTGGCACAGCAAGTTCCTGCAGGCACAATTCACTCTGCTTCCTCTACAGGAATTCAGAAGAAACTCACTCGTCGTCAGAGTCTTTAAACATTTCCCCTTCTCCTGGGTTCAGATTTATTTAGGTTACACAGCTTCCCCAAAAGAGCTCCCCTTTAGGTAGAGGGGACTTAACAGCCCTCTCCCTTAGGGCTGAGATTTTCTGTCAAGCCGCTCCTTTTATTGGTCTGAAGTAACATGCATAGCCCAACTGTTGCTTTCAACCAGCTTCTCTTTCACCTAGGCCCAGTTAGTCCCTAGGCTCAAAGGGACAGCAAGTCATCTTATTCTGCTGGTGACTCTCTGTTTGAGGAAAGAGGCAGCATAAAACAACTCTCTTTCCCTGAGCTGATTCTGGTTGGTTGGGAGAGAAGGGAGCCTTGCCCTGCCTTCTCTGCAATGCTTCTGGTTCTGGGCTCTCGAAGGAATAGAAGCATAGGTTTTCCTCAAATACAGACTGTTCTCCTCGAACCACTTCCTCTCTCCCTATATCTGTCTTTTGTCAATTTCCTGGACACTGGGGTACCAAACCTTAAAGGGGCCAAACCATGGGAAAAGGGTGGGATGATCCCTAGGTCCTTCTATCCTTAAGGAGACAGATCACTCCTGTCACAACTTGACAGAAGCAGTTCATTTAATAGAAACTTGAAAAATAAGATAGATGCTACTGCGCATTATAACTAATAAAAAAAAAAAACGTGGATTGTTGGTATCCCTAAAGACTAGACAAAATGATTGTGTTTGAAATTTCAGGTGGTACTTGCATCATCTTTTCTAGGACAGGAAACTTAGACCCTCTAGGCTGTTGGGGACATGGTGGGAATTTTTTATTGTTTTTTTTTATTTTTTTTGAAGTAAGTATAATTCAATGTTGTTTGTGTTACCCTAGGATGAGTGACCTCATTGAGCATAGACAGAAGTCTCCTTGGCTTTGGGCTGACTTGACGTACCCTATGTTCCAAGAAGGAAGGGAACATACTAGAAGCCTCAAGATTCTTCACACTTTCACTGACAATGTAACCTGCTATTCTTTTTTCTATTGTGTTCCAGACAATGAAGAGACATACAGTACTAACGATAGAGATTTCAGATCAGAATGTGGTGACTGGGTATTCAGCCATTGGAAATATCATCTGAATTGAGAGATGTGCCTAGGATAGGAAAACTGCATTTTTATGATAGTCAGTCACTAAAGGAATGCCCTGAAGAGAAAGATATGATAAACTTAGAATCTATTGCTTGGGTATTGATTTAAGCTAATCGGTAACGCTTACATGGGAATAGTATAACTCATCTTTAGTTGGGGGAGGAGGGGAAGCCACAGAAAATCATCTTACTTTCCTTAAAATATAGTGTATTAAACAGCTTAAAATAATCTAGCTCCACACCATTAGTCTTGTAACAGCTGTAAAACCACAGCTATTGCAAATGCTGATAAGAATAACTATTTATCATTCCATGATTTAAATAAACAGTTTAAAAACTGCCCTACCTTAATTTTTAAATCTGTTCAATCATAGCTGTACAAACTGATTAATACCTAAAGACCAGATCCTATGGCAACAGGGAGATGAGTTGATGGAAGCAATGTACCCACATATTACACCAGAATTTTCCCTTTAATGAAGAAAGTTCAGTCCCAGTGCTTGATTTTTCCTCTCATTCCATGCCCGTTGTGTTCAGTGGTGCAGGAATCAGCCCTTAAATCTCTGTAGCTCCATGGCAGTCAAAGGAGTTAAACTAGAGAAAAGGAGAGGAGAATCAGATCCCACATCTGAATGGGATTCTGTTTCCTCTTGGTGCCAATTTGCATTCTGTGCAATGCCATGTCACTATACAGTATTGTGATGTTGTCTGCTAAGGCCACAGCCTGGTGCTGAGGGCTCAGAAATGAAGAACAGACAAAGCAAGGAATCAGCACAGTTTTCCTGTCAGTAGTACTGGGTGCATACTCATAAGTAGCCTGTTTTGTAAAAAAGCAGGACGTAAAACCTCAGAATACCCATGATTCACAGCATGGACAAGTGCAAACTCAGCATGCAAATACTAAGGGGATGAGTAGATACGCCCCTTTCTACCACCAACCAATGCATAGCATGGAGTCAGGGATACAGTCCATTTTTAAATATGTGGGATAAAATTTATTTTAAAGTGTATGTGAACAGGGGCCCCACATCACTGGATTGTGGAATTTAAGCCAGGAACTGTATATACATTTTTATATTTAAGGTTATTGCAGAAAAATCCTGTGAAATAAATAACCAAGAACAGCATAAAACTGACTCTGATGGCAACTACGAACAAAGTGGGCCCAAAAAGAGAAGAGCTTTTCTTGATATGCTTCTGAATGCAACTGATGACAAAGGGAACAAGTTGAGCTACATGGATATTCGTGAGGAAGTGGATACTTTCATGTTCGAGGTACCCCAATGAGCTGTGGACTTTCAGAGCTTGAGATGTTCTGTGAGGAAATTGGGATTTTCCTCTTATTAGAACAGAAGCTTTATTTTCAGGATTCAATCGTAACTGTAATAGTGTAGGAGGAGTGTGAGAAGAGCTTGATGCACACATTGCAGTATAAAATCTCATTGTTCAGAACAAAAAATATATCCAGAGCAAGAAATCCTCAATAGTGTGAGTTGCGATGTTGCGGGAGAAAGTTGCAAATTTCCAAGTCAGGATTGCAGTCCACTAGCAGGACTGTGTGCCCAATCCTGCAAACAATGGCACATTTGAGCAGACCCCACCCACGCCAATAGTCCAGTGACTACTGTGGAACTACTGCCAGGGGCCAGGGTTTGCAGGTCTGGGCCCTTAGGGCCTCCTCCAAAGCCTATCCAAATCAACAGAAGTCTTTCCATTGAATCTTTGAATCAGGCTCTTATTGAGAAGCTGATAGTGCTTACCTAGAATAGATAGATGTAAACCTAGACATATAGCAATTGCCATAGGTGCTGGAACTAGGGACACTACCCGCCTGGCTTGAAGTAGTAATAACAACCCAAATACATGGTTTCTGCCTTCAGCACCCACACTATAAAAATTGTTCCGGCACCACGGGCAATTGCTGCACCTGATCTGAACTGTCCCAATCTCTTCTCACATTGAGATCAATCCATGCTACTAATCATGTTGTTGGCTGTCTTTGGACCCTTTCTGTTACTGTTGTATCTGTTGTGATGCAGGATGACTGGAAATGATCACACTGAGCCTGATTCACTGCTGTGTTGCTACAGTTTTCTACTGGTGTAACTCTGTGTACACCCTGAGGCTGTTGAATTAATTGTGCCATGGTCGCAAATGCTCTGTGGCTCAATAACGGTAAATTTGATTAAAATTAAACCCCCCTCCTCCCCCAAATGTGTTGCTAGTGAACATCCCCTTGTTTTATTTAGCATATAGTACCCGAATGGATCAGTTTTATGTTTGTAATATATCATTTTAGCAAAATCATCTCTCTGCCCTCTTTGGTAATTGATGGTAATACTATATTTACAATCCCATATTAAAAACATAGTGAATAACTAAAACATCAGGAATACTTATATTTCATTGTAAAGAGGTGAAGAAGGGAAATGCCCCTCTAGCATTGCCTGTGTGGAAAATATAGTGACTTTAAGATTACTGTATAGTGTGCAAATTATTGTCAATATCCAGAGAGATTTAGTGGGTCAACCAACTTATGTCTAAAAGGAAGCAATAGAAAACTTCTTCCTCAGAGACTGAATGTAGAGGAAGACCCTTCACCTGGCCAACATAGAATAGCAAAGTAATAGAAGAGGGATAGCAAAGGGACGTCTGCTTATTAAATGTTCTGATTTGTTTCAGTTTTTTTCTTAACTTAGTCTCCATTCATCCTATTACATAGCTGGTTATTTCCTTTTCAAACTTGAGTACCAGATTGTTACATAGATTCATATATTCTTAGCTTTTCTTCTTTACTTGTATTGTTAAGCTATACCACTATAATATCACTAGTTTCTTGAATATATTTATCTTCCTATGGATGAGGAAATGCAGACCTGAACATCTGAATAAATCTGTACCTCCAGGGACATGATACAACAGCTGCTGCTCTTAACTGGGCCATCTACTTGCTTGGATGTCATCCTGAAATACAGAAGAAAGTTCAGAGTGAATTGGATGAAGTGTTTGGTAAGTTTCTACCGTTTGCTTGGATGTGGGTGTAAGTTTGCAGGGTACAGTATATGATTAATAGTCATTTCTATCTAGAGATTTATAAAGGAAAATAAAGAGTTGCCCTCCCACTTAACTCTGTGCTGCCACTTAACTCTGTGCTGTAACTCTTCTGGATAAAGAGATGTCAGTGGGAGCTGGTTTGATGCTAAGGGAATTGGGACAGATTGCTTCGATTGTAAAATCTTTGGAGCAGGGACCATCACTTTGTTCTATATTTGTACAGCGCCTGGCACAGTGGGATCCTGGTCCACGACTTGGGCTCCTAGGTGCTGCTGCAATACAAATATCAAGTAATAATAGCAGTTCAAGAATAGCACAAGAATAAACATTTAGACAAATGATTCAAACCCATAAGTATAACCTGGGTGCCTAATGGGGGATATCTCTTTAAGAGATTAATCTAAGAGATTCCATAGGTAGGAATGAGTTGTGGGTGTCTGTTGGGTCAATGTAGTTAGGCAGATGCACAATGAACGCTGCACCCTCAGAAGTTTTTGGAATTGGGTATGGTAGTTTGGGGTATGCTCAATAGGTTTCCTGTTGCTGGACTCAGACTTCAGGAAGGTAAGTAGTCAGGGCAGCTGCTTTGCAAAGGTCCATGTATGCTGTGTGGGTTGGACGGAAGAAGCTGAGCCACAGGAGTGGAATGCAGGCAGTTTTCCCTAACTCTAAAGCATTTAAATTAAGTTAATTCCTTTTGTTCTTTTTGGACTTGAATGTGGGGAGGTTGACCCTGGGCAATACTTGCTGAAGATCCTTAGTGACTGAATTCTGGGTCTCCGGGTGCTTTTCTATGGGAGTTAGGTGTTTGTAGGCCCTGGAGAAGGGCAATGAAGTAAATTCTAGCCCACCCAAAGGTTACATACTCCCAGTGGTGGAGTTTTAGATTTGTCAGATTTTAAGATAGCTGTGAGCCCAGCTGTGAGCTGGCTTGTGTTTAGTCTGATTAAGACAGTTGTTTCTCACACGCCTTTTGTGATTCTGATCAGGTAACTCTGACCGTCCTGTCACAATGGATGACTTGAAGAAGCTCCGGTATCTTGAGTGTGTTGTTAAAGAAGCTCTTCGTCTCTTCCCTTCTGTTCCAAACTTTGCCCGCACCACAAGTGAAGATTGCCATATTAGTAAGTATTATTATTTATTTATTTATTTGTGTATTATCATAGCATGTAGAAGACCCTTCTATGGACCAGGACCCCTATATGCTAGGTACTGTACAAAAAAAAGTACAAAAAGATGTTCCCTGCCCCAAAGGACTTACAATCTACATATAAGACAAGAGAGAACAGATGGATACAGACAGACCAATGGGTAGTACAAGAAAGCAATAAGATTCTATTGGTTAGCAGGTTATGTTCTTACATCAGCACAACAGCAGTCTAGATGTTGTCAAGTTTTTGAAGGGCTTGCTGCAAAGAAGAGTTTTGAAGGAGGATGATGAATTAGTTTTGGGGATGTTTATGGATAGTAGATCTCAACCTTGTGTGTATTCATCATTTTTAGGTATGAGAAGTATCTGCTATCAAGGTGTTGCACAAATAAAGAACTGTTTTTGTGCTTGGTATCCATTTATAGGAAGCCACTGGCATGTTGATTATTTTTTTTGCAGGAGGATTTAAGATACCAAAAGGTACAGATGTACTCATTTGTACTTACGTACTGCACAGAGATCCAGAGATTTTCCCTAACCCTGAGGAATTCAGGCCTGAGCGATTCTTCCCTGAGAATTGTAGTGGGAGGCATCCATATGCATATGTGCCCTTCTCCGCTGGACCCAGAAACTGCATTGGTACGTAGTTGATGATAAAAGCTGAAGCATAATGGGTTTCTGTTACAGGGTGACACTGGCCCTTTAAGAAGGAAGAGGCCAGTGCACTTATGACTGGTCAGTTGACCCTCCCATTAGGCTTAAAAGAGGGCATCTGGGCCTTAGAGGAAAGGAGACCTGGAGAGTCAAAGCTTGAGAGGAGTCAGAGACAGGAAGAACCAGGAAAGAGCTGTCAAGCATTGCTTGGGAGAGAGCTACAGGAGACCTGGTAGATACAGCTGAGTTCTGAGGAGAGCTGGAGCAGAACTGCTGGTGGGAACTGACCGAAGTTGGGACCCTGATGAGCAGAATGCTTGGGCAGTGGCCCCTAGGCAAAAAGCAAAGATCTAGCTTGGTCAGGGGAAGCTGAGCCTAGAAGCAGAGGGTGGACTCTGGAGGGATGTTCCCTGAGCTGGTGTAGGATTCTGAGACAGGGAGGCCTGGGGAAAAAGATGCTGTGGGGAGCTCCCTTGTGGGAGACCTGACTTGAGGACCAATGGAAGAATCATGAAACTGGTCACTGGTGGATGGCCTGGAGATTGGACCCTAGTTGAGGGGCCAGAGGATCTGGGAACACAGTGCTGCTGTTGACTCCCTGGTGGGTGACCTTGTCGTGTTTCCCATGAAAAGGGGAATGGAAAAATAGTTGTACCTTTATTATGGGTTTGACAAGAATGATTTTTCTACAAGGGTTTTGGAGGAATTTACTGCACTGGTATATATGAATAAATTACTCTGAGAGCGGGCTTTGTATTGGACACTGAGAGACTGTTTCATGGGTGAACAAAAAAGGAAAAGTGAGGCAGAGGCACCTGTCGTGTTGTAGCCTACTGCTGGAGGGCGCTGTGTAGGGTGGCCCAGGCAGGGTTGCCCTATGACAACCCTGATACTTGGTCATTGAACTTACCACTAAGGCTGTTTAGGTGTAGTTGCCTTTGCTGCAGCACCCACAACAGAGCTTATACATTCAAATTGAAACACATCAGTCCTGTGTGCTTAATAACTGAGGCAGAGCAATTCTTACTGGTACCTCTTTCCTCAGATTGATGTTGTATTTACATTTTCTTTCTTCCCATGGGATTCTTCGGAGTTTTTTTTGTTTCCTCCTTACTGGGACTTGCTCCACATGTAACTTTGTATCATGCTAACATCATTTCTGGCTCAAGAGGGCTGGACAGGATTCCCATCCTACTCCAGAACCCCTCAAAGACACCCCGATAGCTCACTAGGGAACAACATGAGCCACTCTCTTTCTGTCCTTTCCCTTGGGATACATTTGCTGGCCATACAATGATCCCAACCACTGGTGGCCAGCATTTGGTGGGGAAAACGTAAGGACCCACCCCCCACAATCTTCTGAAGTGACTGCTGGGCTGTTCACTGAATTCCTAAAGCTTGTAAGCTATTCAGGGAAGGGACTGTGTCTACACATGTTTCTCTGAAGCACCTAACCCGGTTGTGGGTGCTCAGAAATAAACAACTTTTCGAGTATTGTATGTATTAAACAAGTGGTGTGACATCAAAGGAGCTGCCCCCCTATGGATCCTTAGTGCGGAAGCACTATTCTACCACACTAACTATGAATGGCTCAGAGTGCTGAGAGAGGGGCAGATTTCCATTGGTCCAATCTCCTTTCATTTTCAGGATTTTATTCCCTTCTGAATGGCTCAGTTCTAATGACAGAAGCACCACTACTGACAATGACCTCAGCAGCAGCAGCTTTTAAGACTCTTCTGTCTTCATTGTGAAGTTACAGTAGACATTCTCAGGAATCCAAATATAAATGAAGTAAAAAATGCTTTAAAGAAGCCCCAAACAAAGCCAAAGATTACTCTTCATTCTTGATCAGATCTTTGCCCATTGAAAGAGGAATTAACTTATCATAATTAGGCTAGCTATTGTTTCTAGTGCACCCAAATTATTTTAGAAGATTTCCAGGCATAAAGATTCCTGAGTAGACGGCTTGCAGTCTGAACAGACAGTGTACAGAGAAGGGGTTGAGGGAAGGGAGATAGACATTGTCAGAGTTCAGGGCAACTGCACATATTTCCCCTTGTGATCCAGTTAAGGAACCCACTCTAAGCTCTTGGGTGGAGAAGCATGATTCTCTCCCTCCTGACCAGGGTTTTTACAGGCTTCATGGTTCCCTGCCTACTGTGAATTTCCCAGCAATTTAGACTGCCTAAGCAGCCCTGCTTTGCTTTTTTTCCTCAGAAGCTTTAAACAGCATAGTGGCTCACAGTTATAAGTTATCATACAGCTCTTTCTAAGCAAGCACACTTTTTCTTAAGGTAAAAGCACCACAGAGAAAACCTATTAAAAACAGCAAAAGCACCTACACACATGCTAATAAGCTTACCAAAGATCACCCTCCTCCCCCATCCCTAGGAGGACTCTGGTTGGTGTGAGTCTTTTCAACCTTTCTTTAAGGATTGGGGACAACAGGTCCTGTCTATTTGCTGGATCAGAAAGAAGGCCCTGAGTCAGTTTAAGGTCAGACCATTTATCCAAAAGTCCTATCTTTGTCTGTTGGCCTCTGGAGAACCCAGTATGAACTAGTATATGTAAGCCTCTCCAGGTGGCAATACCTCTCTGGAAGCCTTACAACCTGAGTGAACTTGCCTCATTGCCCTGCAACTGTTCTGAGTTCCTGGAGGGCTGGGGTTCCCTGCCTTCATGGAATAACATACAATCCCTGGCCCATAACGATACATAAACTTAATACATTAAGATCTTCCAGAGATATTGCAGGGAACTGTCAGATCTCTCACAGACAGCACAACACAACTTTTAAAACCCTCTGCCTCTTTTTGTTTAAATCTTTGGCTAACTGTGTGGTCTGTGACCCTTGTCAAGTTCCTTTTATTTTTATTTCTGTCTATTTTCTCTCTCCTTCCTCCATTTTTCTCTTAAGCCTTTGATTATCTGTCTAATTCCTCCCCTGCCTATCTCACCAGCACCCCTCTACTTTTAGGATAAAAACTAAATCAACAAAGCTCTGTCTTTTTTCCTTCTGTGTGTGCTCTTCCTCTTCCTGCTGTACATGTGCTGTGATCCGTGAGCTAAGCCCTTCTCTCTCTTTCTCCTCATCCTCTTCTTTTTCATCCTTATTTAGGCCTATGTATGACACAATAGGGTCACATTTAGTATTAATTTTTCCTCTATGATACAGGGCTAACTTTAAGCTCCTCTTGCTTGAAGACCATGCATATTGTAAAGCTGACTCTTTCCAACTATAGATCTGGAAGGAAAGAGATCTCAGTCATAAATCCAAATCCCATTATTGGTAATTTCTGTACTACCTTGAATTTGGCCCATATTGGTTTATAATCTGTGACAACAGCTGCACAGTTCTTCTCATGCTGCTTTTTGTGGGAAAATTATGAGGGCTGTTAGTACTAAATCACTACTGTTTTTGTTTCAATTTTAATCTGAAGGCCAGCGCTTTGCACAGGTGGAAGAGAAAGCTGTTCTAGCCAACATCTTACGGCGCTTTTGTGTAGAAACAAGTCAAAAGCAAGAAGAACTTGGTGTGGTCGCAGAGCTAATTCTTCGCCCAAATAATGGCATCTGGATCCAGCTGAAGAGGAGACGAGCATGTATGTCATAAGAAGAAAGTTTCCAAAGATTTTAGATTGTAAAACTTGCTCAGCAGTATCCTGCAGTTCACTCTTTGATCTTTGTGTTCTTTGATCACAAAGAATGATTTTACTGAATTGTAAATATATCAAAATATTTCAGAATCTCTGGGCCTTTTGTACTATAAATATTTAACTTAGGGATATGATCGTTACTTACCAGTCCATTGGCAGGATGTCTCAAAACGTAGTATTGACATCTGAACATCTTGTATCCTTACCAGCCATTATCGTGGCGCTTTACATCAACTTTCAGATACCATTATTTATGTTGCTCCATGAACTGATCAGCTGACTGACTTCTTACCCTTGAGAAGAGGTTATTCAGGTACATGATGGGCCCAGCTTCCACTCTCCCAAGGGTAGGGGTACAAAGGTTGCCTTCTAACCATAGTCTCTTAATTGCCAACTCAAGGTGTGGTTACAGTCTCCATTAGAATATTTTTGGTGGACAATTCAATTGCTTATGTGAAAGAAATCAGACAACTATAGTTTTTGCATGGAACTGCAGCCTTGACAGGCTAAATGTAGAGGACTTTGTGAATTTTGAGCTACCTGAAAAGTACGAGCGAGACCCTCAGCTGGTGGGAATCAGCTTAGCTCTATGGACATCAGTGGAGATGTGTGAGTTTACACCAGCTAAGGATCTGGCTCAGTATATTTAGTGATCATTCATCAAACCTGTTTTTTGTCGTTGAGTTCATTCTGCAATTTATGTTCCAAACTCTCCTCTCACTTAAAGCAGTGCAGTTTTACTGGCTTCAGTAGACTCATCCCAGTGTGAAAAGAGTGTGGGGGGAGAGGAGAGAATTTCACAAATGACTGTGTGCCTATTGAAGGGAGAGAAATCTATTTTACAGAAAGTGTGTGTTCTTCATAGTTATCTTTGAATGTTTGTTGCAGCTTTGACTGTTGGATTAATTTGTCACATAATTTATATTGTACGGTAACAGCTTACAGTCAAATCTGGTCGTGTTTTTATGTAACCTCTGCATTTAAATAATACTGAACTCCTTTACAAATGGTTATAAATTATAAGAATGGATTTTTTGTTCAATTTCTGGCACTTGGCTCACAAAAACAATCAGTAAATGGGCTTCCTTCCTTAGGAGAAAAAGAAAATTAAGGTAGCCTGGACATTGAGCTACCTCCCTTAATAGAGCAGTTACTCCAGCAGAAAGTGGGTCTGTGTTTGTCTGGCTTTTACACAAAGTGAAAAGTTTGATTGCCAGCACAAATAATTGTAATAATTTGACATTCAGGGTCAAAGTCTGCTGTGAGGTACTGGTCCAACTCCTACCTGAGTCAGTTGGTGCTGCACCTAGTAATTGAGAATAGAATTTGACCCTCTGCCATAAATTGCTGCTATTCTCACAGGGTGGATGAGGAGCTGATATGGGAATGAAATATCATGGCAGTTTATGATAATTGTGTACTGTGGGGCTTCACAGAATGCTTTTCTCCCTCTACCCCTATTCTGCACAAACCTGATTGGCTGAGGGGGGAGTGCCCCTCAAAAACAAGGACACAGAATTTACTCTGGAAGGGTTTGACCTAATGAGTGAGCCAATGAGTGGGCAGGAGGTGGGATGGTTCACTAGCCCAGGAAGATAGGGAAAAAAGAAGAATAAGGCCTGCAAGCAGCAGCCTGAGCTGGGACCGAGAGAGAGAGAGACTGAACTTGGAGCTGCTTGGAGGAGAGCCAATTGCTTGCAAAAAGGGACTTTTATAAATGCACAGCCTGGAAGTGCAGGACAGCTGACACCACCATTCTGAGCTCATACTGCCCACTAAGACTCAGAGTGCCTGGACAGATTGGATTGACCCAAAGGGTGTCGGGCAGAATTGCATTGGTGTGGGGCAGAGTCTCTCTGTGTGTCTAGCCAGGCATGTGTTTGTGTGTGTGGGGAGGCTATGGCTGTATTGGGGACAAGGAAATCTGTGTAACCCCTGCTAGAGATCCTGACCTAGGTCTACTCCTGGTTTGCTTGGGTTGGATAAGTGGTGTTCTATTCTTAAGTGTAGTGCATATTCCAAGGGTTAGCTCTGACTTCTATAGGAGAGAGGGTTGGTGTTTGTGCAGAGGTGTGTGGCTGGGACCTGGGATCCCTTTCCCAACAGTAGGAATCACCCACCTGATAGTACTTTCATATAGGAAATATTGGTAATGTTTTAATGTACCTAACCTTGGTCTATTTATAGCTACCCAAACAATATACATAATGTTTCAATAAAGTTTTATAAAAAAGTAAGTTGCTTTTAAGCTAAATAAACAGATAGTGCGCTTGGTCTTGGCCATAATAGGCGGCAGACCGAGGTAATGTTATATCGCCTCTAGCCAGAAGACACATGGGCTCCAAAAGGCGCCGCATAGTCTCCAACAGGCGATCAACTTGATCTTAGCCCTAATAGGCCGAGAATGTATGTTTCCATGTCAAAGCATAGAAGTGATATTACAAAATGGAAAGATTAAAAATGCAACAAAGGGACACTTAATATGTTCTTGTCTTACAATGTTGTCTATTTGTTTATAAAATCTTGAATTTGTTACATTGCTTTCTAGATCAATAAAACAATATATTCTTAAATAATCTCTTTTTGTACTGTGATAGTTAATGCAAAGATTTTAAAATATTTTTCTAATTACAAATGCCTTTGAGAAATGTAAATACAATTTACCATGTGTGTGTGGGTGTGTGATGTCCAGGAAAGACTCAGATGAATTGTTTATAATATGAAAATCAGAGGTTGCATGCACTCTTTACCGGAGCTGGTCAAATAATTCAAAAAGTGAGCTGTAAATAATTTCATGAACAAAAGTAGCAAGTTCAGCTTACTGTTGTAATCAGACAGGTGCCAAGGATTTGTGAAAATATGTTAATATCTGAATAGTTGAAATTTTAATTTTTAATTTTTAGCACAAATGATCAGTCTTACAAAAATTTGTACCAGAAATACTTTATTCACCCTATTCATTGTTTTCTGTTTAAAAAGTTTTAGTCACCCTGTCAGGAACTGGAGACAATACTACCTGGCATATATGACTGACCATAACCAAAAACAGAGAGCAGCAAATAGCTGAACAGCACACTACTTAGAATGAAATTTGTGCACAGAAAGTATTCACTGAATACCTGTGACACTTAGTCAATTTACAGGTTTGTAAACTAGAAAAAGGAGTTGCAGAGACTTAGTTCTTGCGATAGTAATGCAGCTGTTGCCTCAGCTTCCTTCTTGCTGGTTGAGTAGATTAGCCATCTGGCTAAACCAAAAACTCCACTCCTTCTATGTTAACAAAAGTCCAAAAAATTTGTTTTTTCTTTCCTATTCTTTACTTAGAGTGCAGGCTTTTTTCTCCTTATGGTGGAACTGGACCTGGTGGTGGGAAGAGGAGCTTCCTTCCTCTCTCAAAAACTTGGGAAACTAAATAAGCAGATTCCCATTCCAGGCCTCAAGGCCACATTACCTCTTTGCCCAAGGCCATTGCTTCACCTTTTTTCTACTCTCTCCTCCACTGGGCTTCCAACACAAAATTCTCAGTCAACAACAATTGTATTAACTAAATCCAATAGTCCTCTACGTCGGCTTTCACAGGGCCACCCAGTGCCTCTCTTGGGTTCTTTATCCTTTTGTCTCTGAGTGGAGAAAGGCAGATCTGCTCCTTCCACATTTTTCCCTGTTCTGATGAAAAGGAGCTTATTTGTATCGTGGCCCCCTTTCCTAGCACTTTTATCTGTGGTACTTTTATGGCTCCCGTAACAATAATATTGGCACGCCTCACAATCTTTTAATCTAATTATCCTCACACACCCGTGTGAAGCAGGAAAGTACTGTTGTTCTCATTTTATGGATGGGGTTTGAGACACAGAGAGACTAATGGCTAGATCCACAAAGGGATTTAGGTGCCTAACTGACCCTTTAGGTGCTTAAATCCAAAACTGAGCTCCTCAAAACCCCTGCTAGGGTTCTGCTAACTCTATAGGTGCCTAAACTCCCTAGGCACTTAAATTTCTGTGGATGGACATGCACAAAGCTGCATGCCCAGCATCTAGCTCTTGCCTAAACCCCAGCAGAATTCTCTGCATTCTCCCACCAATCTTGCCTGGGGCCCCCAGTCTGCAATGTTAGCCTGGGCACCTAACTTAGAGCTGGGGATTCTGCTAGGCAGCAGGGGGCCTAAAAGATAGGTATCATAATGCTGTGTCAAAGTTTTCTTTGTGGCTCTATCTCTAAATGACTTGGCCAAGGACACACAGGAAGTCTGTGGCAGAGTAGGCTGGGGATAGTAGGCTATTCCTTGCCATAGCCTAGAATCCACTGGTCCCTCTGGGATGCACAGCCTCCAGAACGCCATGGTTTTGCGTGGAAATAGAACAATGCTGCACACTAGTGGTTTGTTCTCAAAAAGCCACGTGTCTCATTACAGGGGTAAATTATCAGGAAATATTATTTGCAATGAATTCTTCCAACTCTACTTTTTTGTTGTTTTATATACAGTGTACTGAATATAGTATGTGAGAAACAATAGGGTGGCAAATTCTTTGCCCTGAAGAAAATACAATTCATCTCGTATAAACCTGATACCAGGGAAATGAGTAGAAAGACAAGAAAGCGTGGAGACTCGTTGTGAGGAATCAGTGTAGGGAGAGTTTAGTGAAGGAAAGGAAAGGTAATGGGCACATAGGTAGTAGAGTCAGTATCAACCACAGGGAGAAATGAAAAGGTCCCAAAACAGAAGGAGCTAATAGTAAGGAAGTGGTTAAGAAAGGATGCTGGGGGGTATAACAAGTGAAAAAAGCTGTGGGGAAAATTGAGTTTGGAGCCGTAGGTGGGGTGGCTTGTGCAGAGCCTTTTGAGAATTAGGAATTTGAATTTGTTAGAAACAGCAGAATGCAAGCCCCATAATTGAAAAGTGTATTGGTTTCTATTTGCCAAATGCAGCACTTCAGGAATTAGTGATAAAAGGAAAGAAACATCAGTATTGGGCTTCCCCTCAAGTATACCAGATTTACACCAGTGTCACTCACTTGGGCTTGAGTCACCCTTCTCACCAGTTTCACACTGGTGTAACTTCACTAATGCTCATGTGTTATAAATGTAAGATTCATACTGATGTAAGTTAGGAGAAGATCAGGCCCATTTCCTCTCTGTGTGTGGGTGAGGGCAAGGAGGGAAGAACAGGACAGAGGAAAGAGGATGAACTTTTGTCTGTGCTCTGAAAATTTCCTTAAATGTAAACGTTCCCTAATTTATGTAGGCCCTAACATTAAGCGGTAGCAGATTTGAATATTGTAAAACCAGGATTAGACATTTATTAAAAACAAAGGGTCAAATCCTCAGCATGTGTAAATTGGTATAGCTACCTTGACTTCAGTTGACTTGACTTCAGCTACCAATTTGCACTAGCTAAGTATCTGGCCCAAAAACAGAAACAATGTTGACATTGAGAGTACCCATTAAAAGTAAACATTAAAGTCAGGCAAACATTGCATGCAAAATAATATTTAACACAGTTGGAAATGTTGTTTTTTTCCCCTAGCACAGCATACACGTTATCTATCTAGCCAGAGCTACTCACACAAGTGCAGCTATTGTGTTTTCAGGTAAATAACTTGCATTATTTTAATTGCTATCAAATGAAAGATTGGTAGTATCCACTACAAAATGCATGTTGATCTGTTTATGGATGTGTTATATTGCTAACATAAACATTCATTTGCTGCTCTTAAAATTTGCAGCACAACTTGTGAAAAATTTAAGCTTCATTTTGTAAGATTTCATATTTTGCTAGAAATACTAAAGTTGAATACAATGCCTACATTGTTGATAGAAGCTGTTTAAATTAAAAGCCATTTGGAAATAAATGAGTAGCAAGAGATGGTCATATTCATAATATCGAAATTTTAATTAGTGGGCCAATTTGGCTATCAGTTTAACCAAGTGAAAATCCAGAGTAACTCCACTGAAGAGTGGAGCAGAATTTGTCCTAGTATTTGTAAGTTTAATTCATTCTTGCAGTCATAAATACAATATTAAACTTCTGCTGTTTATGGATGCTATTTTATATATATATATCAGCATCATCGTTCCAATTGTATCCTAAGACTGTACATGTTATTTTTAAATGACTGTCTGACAGAAAAATTGCATGTAAATCACTAAATAATGTGTCTGTCCTCGTTAAGATTAATTGCATCACATGTTAATGATGTCCTAAAGAAACATTTTGATGTATTTATTTTTTAGGATGGTTTGGATTTATCAAACCGTTAATTTCATTTTCTTATTCACTTCAGTTTACAGTGGTAAGTTTATGCATACTTACTAAAATGTGCACACAGAGTAATATAACTCTTTTAAAAAGGTAAGATTAAGGGGAGTAATATTGATGACAGTCTAAATATTTGCATGCAAACCAAGACCTTAGATTTTGATACTCTTACCCCACATTGAATGGTACCTGAGTACTATTGAGTAACTATTCAATGAATAGTCCCTTGGATTTCAAAGGATATACTCACATTAGTAAAGATTGTACAGTGGGCTTGATTCTGCTCTGTTAAACTGGTGTAAATTAGGAATAACTTCAGTATAACACTATAAGAAACCAGTGCAAGTGAGATTAGAATCAGATCAAGTATATCTAACCCAGAACAGTAGAGCAAAGGTTCTTAGCTGCAGCTGAAGAGTGCATAGCACAATTCCTGTGGGTAGGGGCTCTAAGCCATCTCTTTTGCTCCCATGATCCTGGGCTGACTTTCTTCCTGGCCAGTCACCCAGTGTAAATTAGAGCAACCTAAAGCTGCTGTAACTTGTGTTGGCTGCCAAGGGATCTGCATAGCAGCAAGAGATTGCTATGGGTTTCCAGGGTGTGAGGAAGCCACAATGAAGCTTCCTTTCCCCTGGCCATTCAACTCCCCCATGCTAGCAGGCAGGGGGGAGGGTATAGTTTAACAACTATTAGCCAAGCAGCCATATTGAAGAGAGAAACTTGGCTTAAAAGTCAGCAACAGACTTTTTAAAAGCTTCAATCTTACCTACACATCGCTTTTGTATGACACTATTATACTTTAAAAAAATAACCTAGGAAATGGTTCAGGATACTAGTAGCATCCTTGTAACATCTGCATATTATTAAATGAAAAAGTCTATTGTAAGAAGTGTGAATAACTCTAAAACCATTTATCTTACTGGGCATTATGGTTCTGCTGAAATAGCTGAAAAATAGCAATTGGAGGAAAGTAAAACTCTTGTATATTTTTCAATGTCAGTGTATGTTAATGATTTACTTCATTTGATTGGCAAACATTCCATCATGTTTTCATGATGACCATTGTGCCAATAAATTAGAAGAAATACCTAATATAGTTTTATGCTCTCTAATGAATTATCTATTTTCACACAGGATGGAATTAGATAATGCAATATTTACCAAGAACAGATTGACAAATTAATTTAATATTTTAAAATAAATGTATTATTTGGATTGGAAGCTCTGGAAAACTAAAGTCTTTGTACTTTCTCAAAAGATTGTGGAAGCAATTCCCCCTGCTAAATTAGAGCACCCAAAACCAGAATAATAAATACTTACCTTCTTCTGTGTTCTGTACAGAAAGGTAAATAAACTACTGAGCATCTGATTCATCAGATAATTGTGTACTGTTTTAAAAATGTATTTACTATGTTAAATGTTTCAAATTGTAGCATATGGCATTCCTTTTGTTGTCACAATTAAAGGTTATGTAAATTAAGTTCTAGTGATAATAAATTTCTATATTTGGAGAAAAACAGTAAATATATATACACAAACACACACACGTCATAGTCACATTCAATACTTCTAAAATGTTGTTTTGGTATAAACAGAGAGGTGCACTTATTTGTCCACAAACTGTGAAAACCTGGCAAATAACCAAACTAATTAAGATCCTAACCTATTGAATTTCTTTAAAAATACGTATTTTCACTGATGTACATAATTCCCTAAAATATGTTTTATAATAATTTGTATTCATGGGACCTAAATATAATAAGTTAAGGAACAAAAATGGTTTTAAAGTCCTGGAAGGAGTTAAAATTTAAAGAGTTTAACTGAAAAGAGCATTTTTAAAGAGTTATTTGTAATATATTTAAAGTTTTTTTATTTTGTTGAAGTGTTTTGGACATGGTTTTCAATTCAGTGTGAGGGCTGTCAAATAACAGGGTAATCAACTAAGTAAATATATTTCACTGGAATTTACTCCTACTCCATACAGAATAGAATATTTTTCCTTTATCCATTTTTTCTTTTAGTAGTAGAACTGACTACTGAGCAAAACCCTCATATCCACACACACACACACACACACACATATATATATATATATATATATATATATATATATATATATATATACATAGCAAAACCAACAAAACAACAAGCAGCATAGTGTATGCATCTCTAAACCACCTTTAAGTGTGTTTGTTTTAAAACACAGATCTAGCACATACCCCAACTCTGGAACATATGAACAGATTATTACAGCCTTTATTCTATTTTTCACACATACGAACTATGTGGATGTGTTTTGCTGTAGGAGAGTTAATTCATGCTTGATGATGTGCACCTGCAAATTTGAGATTATATTATCACACTCTACGTTCTCTACAGTTCTTAAACTTTTACTCTTTCACATTGCTTCATGTTCAGTATTTCATTTTGTGTTTAGAGAGTATTTTGTTCCTTGGTATAAAGCAGCTAAAGCTAGAGCTTGGATGGATTAAGAGGAAATATGTTGGGGCCCATTGGAGTTATGTAGTTTTATATCATCAGAGAATCTGGCTCCAGGACTCTGCCTTAGCCCTCATTTGGTCAACTCATTGTGTGAGATTCGCCATCTGCAGTAACACAAATTAATGCATTTCACTGTTCTATATCAGAATGTAAAACTCAGACCTATGAAAATACGTACTTCCAAGGAGGAGACGTGTCTATGGTTTTCACACCAAATGTTGATTACTGTCGAATAGTGTGTACTTACCATCCTAGGTGTCTGTTGTTCACCTACCTTCCAGCAACATGGACTAAAGATCCTGCAAAAAGGTAACATACCTTATCGCTGTAACAAAAGCAGATTTTTCTATGCTACTAATGTGTAGTCTACATTAGGCACTCAGCACCACTCCATCTATGTAGTATTCTTACATAGGAAATGCTGCAATGTGCTTAAAGGAAGAACACAATGGGGGCTCTCCCAGTAGAAGAACAGGTTGCCATGGGCGACACACTCACGTTTTTTAGAAATGATCATCTAAAACAGCATTTCCCAAACCTTTGGGAGTGGAACTCTAACTTCAGGAAAAGGAAACCACTTGTGCACTCCTTCAGTTCTGCTGTGTGTTGTTAAAGGCCTACTCATCTTAGTTTATATATCTTCTGTAGATACTCCTTTCCCATATCTAATCCATCATGGCTCCCTCCCAGTGGAGTGTGCCTCACACCTAGGCATATGGCACTAGCTATTCCAAAAAGGGTTATGGCTAGATCCCTCCACACCATCCAGGACAGCTGAGTTATTCTAAAGGTATTTTGCCTCTCTGAGCCATATGGCTTCCTGGAGCTACCACATGGCTTATGGCTAAGATCAAGTGCTGCCAAAATGGAGCACTGGCTACATAGTATGATCCAGCCCCTAAGATTTTTAAATCTGCAAGCATTTGGAATGCCTTGATATTATGATGCTGGGGAATTTTGGAATGCCTAGATTTCCTTACCCTTTATGTTGGAAGGGGCAGGAAGGGCCAGAGCTGGTGCCTTAAGGCAGTTTTAATTCTTCTTGCACCAGAAGGGGCTAAAAGGCAGTTGAGAAGCTAGCTCTGAAAACGTATTTTGCTCTTTGAGCCTAGAAACATAACACTGCACGCAACCTATTTTCCATGAGTTTGGACTTTTGGGGTTAATTTTACCTGACTAACACTGCTGTTTAAATACAGGTTTACCTGCTTCTTGAAAGACAGTGATACTGAAATATTGCCAAAGGTGGTCATGGAAGGTGCAACCTCCGGACATTCCTTAAAACAATGTAACACTCAAATCAGTGGTAAGATATAGTTATTCATCTAGTGTGCAAGTGAGGCTATTTTACACTGTGTGACACACAGCAAATATTTCAAAGAGCTAGAATGGAACTAAAAAAGGAGCTAGAAAGCTAATTATGGAGGATAATCACTTCATGGGAAGTCTTTTAAATAACAACTGACAATTCCTTTATTAGCTTCTTCTTGAATCCCATTTCCCTGACTTCTAGGCTCCCAACTACAGGGTAGCAAGGAAGTTCTACTAGTACAACCTTATTCTTCCACTCGGTTTAATCACAAGGTGAGGTATTCTGTACTTCTATGCTGTTGTAGCTCTACAGATTATTCTCAAATATATTTTACTTCTCCGTCTGAGTGCTCTGCTGTCATTTCTGCTCTAACTGGTTGTTTATGAGATATTTGGCAATGACGTCCCATAACTCTATGGAGAAGTCAATCAAAACAAGCACAGAGTGTAGACTCTCTGTTGTTGCTGCATGATGCTTCTAGCTTGTTGATGCCATTTGATAATTCATTACTGTGTTCATCCAATAATATATTATAAAATAAAGGGAGTCAGTGTGCCATATCTCAGACTTATGGGTGGACACACATTTTAAATCGATTACTAAAACTTCTTCGTACCGTCATCAAGATGTCACCCAGCTGAGACCAGTGCTCAGCAAAACAGACTTGGCATGACTGATAAATAATTTCCCTGTACATGCAAGATTATATTTTTTGCAATTGTTTCTTTTAGGAACCCCTGGCTGATATTGGGCCAAGCAGAGCCTGGCTTATGTGTGCACAACTTTATTGCCTTCACTGGAGAGAGGCCTGCTTACATCAAGGCTAAATGTGGCCTATTGTATATCACTAGGCTGCAGCTTATTCAGAATTCAGCATCTCAGTTCTTACAGGCACTCACCGGGCAGAGCATTCTTGAAGTCCTTTTCTGTCAAATTATGTACTGATGCCACAGATATTTAACTCATATTCATAGTTCTAAATTGCTTTTACCCAGTCTGATAGATCTCGCTGTAAGGACATTTTTCCTGCTATTCATTCTAATTGATGGCACTGGAGTTATTCTGGAATCAGTCTAGTGTAGTTCAAATCGAAATCTGGCCCTTTGTATTCATGATAAGGGAACACTCTGGCTAGTTGACAAATGTGCTGGATGAACCCAACCCAGTGTCCCAAAATGTAAAAAATAAAACCTCCATCTACTCGGGGGAAGAGATTTATTTCAGTCTCTTTGGTTCAAATTCTCCCTTTGGATGCATGTATACATATTCTATGAACTTCAATGGGAGCTGGTTATTGTATCTGAGGGCAGAATTTGTTAAAGTGTTAACAGTTAAAGTGCTGCTTTATGCTTTGCGAATTTTGAAAGTAGAAAGACAAACTTTAGTATTAATGTGAACTACCACTTGGCTGAAATCCCATCATGGTCATTCAGCGATCTGACTGTCCTCAGTCCTTTTCTCTTGCAAAGACACAGGTGCACCTTTAGGACCAGATTCTGCCACTTTTATGCATATCAAGTAGCACCTTACTCTGTCTGCAATCCCAATGTTATGAATGGGAATATGTACAACGTAAGGCGCTACTCAAGTGAATAAGAGCAGTAGAATAAAGTGAGTAAGGTTGTTTCATGTGAACTGTTCTACCTTTAGCACTTCTAATAAAAATGTCTTCAGAATAGTGTTTGTTTTTTCCCCCAGCTTGCAGTAAGAATGTCCATACAGGCCTGGATATGCAAGGGACAAATTATAATGTATCTACAGCTGACAGCTATCAACAGTGTCAACAGAGATGCACCAATGACTATGCCTGTCAATTTTTTACGTATGCTTCAGGAGCATTTCACAGTGCAGGGTTTCGGTAAATAACATTTTGACCCTTCTTACTGAACAGCAGTATGGCTTAGCACAGTAAATCACAGGCAAAATTTAAGAAAAGGGAAGCTATTTAAGGAAATAATGTTTACATAGCATTGTGTTCTTTGAAATGTAGCAATTAATCACGATTTCCTATTAAAATCAGGTTTAGACTTATTGGTAGAAAAAGGTCTGTACTGGTTTAACTTGGATTTATTCATGGGAAGAAAGGCTAGCATGGTATTACAGTGCTGGAGAGTCTAAAATGCAGGAGAGGTGAAGATTTCAAATGCTACATTGGCTATCATTCTCTAGTTAATTAAAAGTTGTCACCCCTCTTTTTCAGTTTTCGCAGCTGTGAAATGAGAAATGATGATTCCCTTGTAAAGTACTCTGAGATCTATGATGACAACTGCTAGATAAGAAAGATGTATAATTGTTGTTCCAAGAATGGGATATTGTTAAGTTCTAATCTTATTATTAGAGTATTTTGTTTTATTTAATAGAAAGAGGAATTGAAGCTATGGCCCTGTTCCTGCACTAAGCTCCATCTGCACAACACCTGCACAGTGTCTCACTGACAGTGGTTAAAGGGATCAACATGCATTCAGCTCAGTGCAAGATCAGGACCTAGGATGAATTTTAAAATTATTATTTGTTACTAATACATTATTGCCATTATTGTTACTCTTATGAAAGTGTATGCTATTGTTTCTTTGCTGCTATATTTAAAAAAGTTAAAAAAAACCCATTGTATTCCTAGCCTATCACCCTATATGTGTACAGCACCTAGCTCAATAAGGCCCTGTTCTTGGCTGTTCCATAGGCATTGTCACAGTTCAGGGGAACTGCACCTATATTCTCCTTGGAGTTCACCAAGGTCACCCACTCTAAGTTCCGGCTCCTCAGCTGTCACAACTCTTGAGTAGAAACCTGCATCTCTCCCTCCCCCTGGAGTTTTTCAGGCTGCACAGTTCCCTGCCTACACTGTGATATTCCCAGCAAACTAGACTGCTTAAACAGGCCAGTGTCTGTGCTTTGCTTCCTCTCCAGAGGCTATAAACACCTTGTAACCGCTGACAATTACTCTATCACACAGGGTTTTTTCTAAGCAAGCACATTTGTTCTTAAGGTAAAAGCATTACAGAGAAAATATATTCAAAATAACAGAAGAATCTACACACATGCTAAAAAGCTTACTAGTGCTCATCCACGAATCTTATAGACTCTAGAAGATCAACTCCTTCCAATCATTATGCGCAGGTTAGGTTCCCCACTTGGACAAAAGGCCCTATCCATTTGCTGGATCAGAAGGAAGGCTCCAAGTCAGGCTATTTAGCTGAAAGTCCATTTTCGTCTGGCACAATTTCAATATAATCCTCTGAAGCCCCAAGCCTCATGTCACATCTCCCTCCTAGAAAGGTTACATACAATCCCAGCCCACAGTAATACATAATCTTTGCATTTAATATAATAAGGCTTTTCAAGGATATTGCAGGAAATTGCCATGTTTCTCTCAGGCACTACCATAATAAAAATAATAAATAATAATAAAATTTCACTATTAGCAAATATCTTCTGTGTTTTTCTACCCCACTGCATATTTTTTTGAGAATGTGCATAAAAGTCAGACCTTTTAAGTATAACGTTTTCTTGTTTTCCTTTTCCAACACTATATTTCTGCATGTTCATTTGCCAATATACATTTTTAAGGCAATATTATAACAAGTAACTTAATAGAGACAATAATAATTTTCTGCTAACAGGAATATTGTGCTGTTTAATTAGTTGTTGCTTGTAAAATGCTATTATAAAAAAGTGGTAAGGTCCCCCACAATGCACACTAAATCCTGCAGTTGCTGTGGGTCTGTAGCTCTCAATATACCAGGTTATTAGGCTCAAAGTCTCTTGCAAACTTTTTAAAACGATGACAATTATGCTCAGGTATCTGGGCTCCACTTCTTCCCCAGTATTTGGCTGAAGATTCTTCCTCTCCTTCCCACACTTTTCATTTAAAATATACTGCAAAGAATTAGCTTATTAATCTTCCCAAAAATCCCAGTGAAGGCTCAGTGCATAGTGGTGTGATTGGGGTGAATAGGGATCGCTAACTTCTGTTTCACCAGCCTACCCCAGAATGCTAAGTCTTGCTCTGGTTAGTACTCTGGGAAATGATTATAAAACAGGGTACCATGAACTGAGAACCCGAGAAGCCACATGATAAGTAGCTGTACTGGTTTTGTTCTGTGATCTTGTCAGAACTTAAAAGCTAAGCAGGGTTCAGCTAATCAATTGTTGGATGGGAGGCTTTGCTCTGCCAAACCCCTCACTGCCTGTTCTGCTCTGTGCAGTGTGGGTGGAAAGTAATGCTAGTGCAAGAGCTGGCTCTGCTGCCTCTCCCAGCAGAGAGCTACCTTGCACAGGGAGAATTCTCTGATGGCCATTTCTGGTAAGCTGAAGTCCACTTTAGTGGCATAAAGCTGACTTCATGAATTGAAGAATCTGGTCTGTTGTCCTATTAAATAAGTTTGTTTTCGCCCCATTCAGTAACAAATGCTTCTTGAAATATAGCAAGATGGCAACACCAACCAGCATAAGGCTGCTTGATAATGTTGTATCTGGATTTTCATTAAAACCTTGCCAACTTTCTCAAACAGGTAACTATTTACATCTCTATTCATTTAACTTTGTCATTCAGTTTCCTTTCTATCTAAGTATCCTACAGGCCTCATATGTATATGTGTTACATTCATGGCATAAAAAGGCAGCAGTATCAACTCATTCCGTTTTTGGGACCTGTAATTAGTAGTCTATGTCAATAAACTTCAAACTACAGGTTCTGACCATTTTAACTTTCTTGTCTTTATCACTGTGATGAGAAATGTCTTCTGAAATGAAGACCTAAAATTGTTGCTTGTAAGAGCAGTTTGCTCAAACTGCATTTTACCTTTGTATCATAGATACAAAAATTGTAAGATAAAAGCCCATCAAAGTCAGAAGATCAGGAATAGATTAAAGCTTGTGCCTTCACATTATGTGCAGAGTATACACTTGGAGACTTTTAAAGTAAGCATAAAACTGACTAGAGAATGCGTTTTCTGTAAAATGTGGGCATATTGTTGCTAAGCCTAATATACCATGGGAGGCTGTTCCTACAATCCAGGCAAAATTCTGCAAGGTCAGATTCTGGGTATTATTCTCTCCTGTACTTAATTGTAACATCCTGCTTCATCCTCCTCTTATCTCTCTCCTCTTCCTCATATTGTCTGGCATTCTCCTATCTTAGTTGTAACATTGTTCTTCTGAATTCATCATTATCTTAGTTCACAGATTCATAGATTCCAAGGCCAGAAGGGATTGCTATGATCATCTATCTATTCTGAACTCCTGTGTAACAGAGTTCATAGAACTTCCTTCACTAGAAATCTCTTCAACTAATTTTAACATTTTCTATTTTTTGATCTTTCTGTTGTTTGTCTTTTTCTGTATTACAGTATTTTATCAGACTCTGCTAGTCCCATTATAGAAATAATCTCTGGAATAATCTCAAAAAGAGTGTAATCCAACTCTTCCCAGTATTAATATGAGCAATGATGACACCTATTTGTTAAAATCAGAAGATAATGAAGAGGAAGTCATGGGGTGAGGGCGTGGATAAGGGAGATGATGATATCTCTTAACATCCATGCCCATACCAGCAGTACAGCAGTAGCAGTTAAGGAATGGCTTTTCACATTGTCCAGTTTTAGTTTATATTAGATAGCCACATGTGCACACACATGCACGCACACGATATAGAAGAAATTCCATTGACATTTAGTGAATTCTACTCACTGGTTTTGGCTATCATAGATGGGAGGCTAAAATATATGACAATAAAATGAGTTTTTAAGTATGAGGAAAAAGCTGAGACCAATTTGAAATCTTATCAAAATAGTTGCATGAGTTACAGTAGTTGTGAAGTAACAACAAGTAGTTATCACCACTGTCCTGAAATCAAACTAGTAAATACATTTGAAAAATATTTGTCGTCTTCCTTTTGCTTCTTGAAATAAATGAGAAAAGAATGAAGGAATAAAGAAGCAGAAAGAAAGAACTTTTTAAAAGATGTTCATAAAATGTGATTTCTTATTAAAATATTGTGATTGCCTTCAAATACAGAGGAAAATTAATAAGGCTTGTATATAAATGCCTCCCAGTATTCTGATGACATCAGAAATTATTAGAGTTTAGAAACCTTTTTTTTTTCTTTTACACAGATTGTCGTATGGACATTTTTCCTCACGAAGTATTTTCAGGAACAGATCTTACAAGTGTTTTCACTCCCGATGCCTTTGTTTGTCGAACGATTTGTACTTATCATCCAAACTGCTTATTCTTTACATTTTTTACCAGTGAATCGAACGTAGAAACACAAAGGTGAATATGACAGCCAATTTGAAAAATTCTAATTAGAAGGATTAAAATACTTATGCTCATTTTTAATAACAATAACGTTCTGTTAGTATAGCTGTGGAAACTCTCAGTAAAAGGTAATTCTTAGTAAAATACAACTTTATAAATGTTTTATTCATATGCATATGGTATCAAAGGGGACATTTAATCTCAGTTTAATTAATCTCAGTTAATCTCTCTGATGTGCACAGGGGGCTCTTATTGAAGTTCCATATCTAGGGGCATGTACCATAAAAGTTGATCAGGAAATACACATCAGAGAGGGAATAAACTTCCAATTCTCCTAAATAATCAAAAGGTGACTCCTTATCAAACCTTTAAAACAGGTATCTGAAGCTGGGGTTCTGAAGCCAATGGAGCCACAAGGGAACAATAAAGTCTGTGAAAAAAAATCTGAGTTTGCCATTCCCTGAGATTTCCTTGCAAAGCTAAGACTGTGCAGAACCTAATTCACCCCTTTGTGCACAATCATTATTGCCATGCAGTTTTTAATAGTCATAACCACATGCCTTTTGACAAAAAAATACCATACACTTTTTTTCTAGCACCTTCGATGTTGAACCATGAAAACTTAGCGTTCTCTTAATGTCTTTTTATACGGAATTATTTTTGCAGAAATGTAAAAGACAACACATATAAAATAGGAACTTCACTTGCTAGGACTTGGAAGTGCTGCTGCTTTGCAAAATCTTAATAACAACAGGCTAGATCCTCAACTGGTACAGTACAGTGCTATGCCAATGTACACAGTATCTAATTTCCCTAGAGTCAGATTGTGCAATTTATAGTTTGACCTACTCTGGGAGGCATTTAGTTTGTGCTATCAGTTTTAGGACATGTTCAATGATCTAATACTGTTTTTAATTTTTCTTTTAGAAATATTTGTCATCTTAAGACCTCCAGAAGTGGGGTTCCAAATGCAGTTGAACAAAAAGAAAATGCTATGTCAGGTTTTAGTCTTCTAAACTGCAGAAGATCTTTTCCTGGTAAAAAATGTGTTACAATAAAAAAAAACCCACATTAATTTCAAATGATAAATTTTAATAAGCAATAGAAAATTAATCTGCGAATGGAGCACCAGTGCATGTAGCATCTTGATTTATTGACATATGCAATGTTAATGCCTTACAGCTTGCCATTCCCGGACTTACACTGATACAAACTTTTTGGGAGCTGAACTGAATGTTACCTATGTTAAAGGACACAAAGCTTGTCAGCAGGTTTGCACAGACACAGTCCGCTGCCAGTTTTTTACTTATTTTCTGCTCCAAGAATCATGCAATCAGAAAGGGTGAGAGAATTTTTTGTCATGTTTTAAAGTTTGCTGAAAAAATCATACAGCAAGTATACTGGGTAAAAAATTATAACTTAATCTATATATTAATTTTGTCTACAGTGAATGCAAATGCTACTTGCGAATGTCCTCAAATGGATCTCCAACTGGAATAATGCATGAGAAAGGAAGGATCTCTGGCTATACATTAAGGTTATGTAAAACCAAAGGCAGCACTGGTAAGCAAAAATTCACTTAATAAAGCTGTGTATAGTTAATGGACAAAATTCCTTGATGGCTCCATTGACATCAATATGAGTAAACCTAATTACTGCCATTACACACATGAATGGTATCTTTTCCCATGAATAGTCCCAATGAAATCAGTGGGATCCCTTAGGAAGTTAGGAGTTATTTCAAAGAGTAAGAGTGACAGAATCTGGCTGTAAATAATGTGCATGGTATTAAAACAATAGATTTACACTGAGATCATACACATAAAAGGATCAGAATTCAGTAGATGTTACCGTTTCTCTTAATACTTAGCTGATGCTCCAAACGTGGCTGAAATTCTACTGGTGGGTGAAATATTTCCAAAATATAGTTCATATATCAGTTTGCAGAACACTTTCAGATCCTTTGGGATGTAAACTGTTAAATAAAGTTGTACAGGCTATTAATTCTTTCCATAGTGTGTATGCAGCAATCTAAACTAAATAGAAGAGTTGTTGGAGGGACGGTTTCTTCCCCTGGTGAATGGCCATGGCAAGTGAGCTTGCAAGTCAAGTTATCTACTAAGACCCACTTCTGTGGAGGGTCAATCATCAGTAATCAGTGGATTCTAACAGCTGCCCATTGCATTGATAAGTGAGTATTATTCATAAAGAAATGGATTAGTGTAAGATCTTTCTGACACCATGTGAGGTCTCAATTGACACCTATCTTTCACAAAAAATAAATATAAATAGTAAAAATGAGGAATAGGGACGAAACAACTATTTTAATGAAACCAAAAGGTGAGATTTTTCAGTCAGAAAATTCAGGTTCCTACAACAACTGGAACTCAACAACATGTAGAGTTTTTTTGTATTGCTCCAGTGTAGCATCACAATACCGGCACTATCGTCCCAAATGAGAAGACACTTCCAGTCCCAATATTTTGAGGCATTTATAATGTCTTTTAAAACTCCACAGACTGAAATGTCTCATGTTTGTTTTCAGTTCGTGGGTGAATTTCACTGGAAAATGTTGTCAGGTTCTGTGTGGCCACTGTACAGTGAGTGTGGAAAAAAATGTATTTTTCACCGTTATTTTTTTTCAAAGGAATGTTGTGCTCTGATGGCTTTTGTTGAGGACAAGATTTGTCATAAGATTTGGGCATCAATGGACATTAGTGTCTTTAACGTTTTTAAATAAAGTTTGCCTACAGATAGTGTTGAATAATTGTATACAGTGTGGAACATGAGCTGTATGCTAATCTCTGGGGTTGCTCTAATCAGTTCTAATCTATGACAGCTAGTAATACCCATCTGGTTGCCAGTTGAAAATAGCTAGAATACAGCAGCGCAGTAGCCATGCCCTCTTCTTCCCCCAGCACATCCCACAACTCTGGTTGTGAAACATAGGAACGAGCTCTTTGCTAATTGAGGACTCTGCCATGCTAGGGGAACTCTCAACTGGCAAGATTTGGTCAATTTATTTTCTATTTGCCTGGAGCAGTGCAAAGGGAGCTGGTGCACCTCAGAGATTCTGGCCTACTCTGTTTAAAAGTTCCTGGAAACAGGGACTTACACTGAAATTCATCTCTAGAGCATAATTACTAAGACGTTACATTTGAAATGCTTCAGTTTAAGTGACTCAAGTGGCCTGTCCCTCTTTCAAAGTCTTCTTATATTTATATGAATTAGTTATTTCTTATGTTCTAATTATTAGTGATTTGTAAAACTACCATGGAATTTAGTGCAGTCTGCAAGTCCTGAATACTAGCATGCATAGAAACATACAATATGTACCTTTAATGGCTGACAAGGTTGTGAGTACAGTAAAATGCACATGAAAGTCTTTCATAGTTTGGAGACCTGATATACACAACTGACATTCAGCTGGTCCCTTTGCCTCATTGTGTTGTCTACCTTTTTTAAAAGCAGCTCATCCTGTCAGTTACTGAATGAAAGTGCTGTCTCTGGAAACTGCCCCAATGCTGGGGGAACCATGCTGAACAGGAAGGAGATGACAGGTGACAGGCCCAAAAGAAAGAGCGCATCAATCCGATAACACAGGCAACCTTTACTCATGTGGACCTCAGAATAAGGAATCTTACTCTGCAAGTAATCTTACTTAAGGGTGTCAAACTCTGGCCCTTAGTAATAAGTCCAATCGTATAAACATTATCTCTACATGCATGTTATCAAAAGTTTATAGGAATAGAATCTTACCAATATTTTAAAAGGCAAGAGAGCACCCTATTAAAAGAAAGATAGCTTTACTCTGTTGATGGAAAATTGGTGAACTTAACTGATATTTGCCAGTTCACATATAAACTTTCTGTAGAAAATCAATTTAAGATCATTTATATTACTTAATTTATGCTCTTACTGAGCTTTTAACAGTGACTTAATAGTAAAATACTGAAATCAAATAATCTCCTACAAAGTCACTAGCACATGCACTCATATGAAATTTGAATCTAGACAAATGAATTGGAATTTTTCATGTAGCTCTGAGTAATTACATTTTCTCTTCTACATTTACAGCAACATTTTTAGTGGTAAGAGTCATCTTATATTAGATGAGTCCTTGAGTATACTCTACTGGAATTTACATTTCCAATTCTATTTTGGCTAATAAAAATTTAGCACACTGAAATCAATGGAAAGACTCACATTGACTTTAGTGTGGTTTGGATCAGGCCCTTTGAAAGGAAAATAAGGAGAGAAGAGACCAAAAAGAGACCAGAAGAGATAGAGAGAGAAAGAAGATGAAAAAAGATCAGAAAGAATGAGAATGGGAACATAAAGGAGAGGGAAAGCTGATATGAAGATGGGAATATAAATGAAAAGAGGAACAGGAGAAATGCAAAGCTGAGGAGAGGGAAAACCTGAACCTCTTTTTAGTTTGACAGCATTAAAACAGAGCAATGGAAAGAATGGCACCAGTGCTCTCCCCTGTGCACCCGGGGATAACTGAAAACATTGGCATCTGCAAACAATATACAGTAGTAAAAATGTCTGAACCTGAGATTGCTTATTTGTCTTTTTCCTTTAGTTTCGAGAGTCCTGATGTTTGGTATGTTTATGCTGGCATTTTAAAACTATCTGAAATAAATAAGGATACGCCTTTCTTCAAAGTCCAAAAGATTATTATTCACCCTCAATATGTGATTGCAGAGACTGGATATGACATCGCCTTAATGAAACTTGATAAACCTATGAATTTTACTGGTACATAGAATATTACATTATAGTAAAATTATTTTTCTAGATTTGGAAGCCTGGCAGGGTGGGTGGCCCCTGGGTAGCTCTCGGGACTGCTGTACATGAATCCAGAGTTTCTTTACTCGAATGTACAACGGATGGGTTCTGAGGAGAGTCTCACCCTGTCCACCTTGGACAGGAACAGAGTGGTACTGTACAGTATACAGGGAGAAGCCTGAAGAGGAGAATAGTATCAGGGCTTCAGTGGGGACACAGAAAACCTTAAAGTTAAAGCTACCTTCTGACCAGACTAATAATTTTAATGAAATTTTAGATTTACAGCAGCCAATATGCTTGCCATCGAAAGAAGAAGCAAATACAGTGTATACCAACTGCTGGGTGATCGGATGGGGTTACACAAAAGAACAAGGTATGACAAATATGTAACCTATGAATACACTTCACATTGTATGCTCGGTGTCAACAAGTCACAGAGTGAGGGGAAAAGAACTGATTGGCTGGACTGTCAGTCACCTAGAGAGACAGGGGAGGATATTCCCTTTGTCCCAAAGGGGTTCTGCATTGGGGAGCCTTTTGTAAAACTCCCTGGATTCCCATTGAGAGTGAGAGTTGCCTTAGGAAGGGTCTCTTGGACAAACCTGAGCCCACTGGAGTTGTGTTATGGAAGGTATTCCTTTTAAATTTTTTTAATTTAAAATAAAACTGAGGAGGTTTTTTTTTTTTTTTTTATAAAGAACTCCTCTGAGCTGGGTCTTGATGCTTATTAGATAACCTTGCTGCTGCACTTTTTTTCCCGAGTGGTACTCGGGTCAGGTACAGTCAGGTCAAGTACCACTTGACCTGACTGTACCTGACCTGAGTGGTACTCGGGGGAAAAAAGGTTGAGAACCGCTGATTTAAGGAATGGAAATGTTTGAGAATACAACCTTGATCTGAAATCCATGATTTTAGTATGTTAAGTACAGAAATCAAGTTATAATAGTTTAGTTTCTATCTATTTATGTTAAGACAAAAATATATCGTGTGATGCATCAAGGGCAGAGGGCAGCTGGAGTGGTGACTATTTGGGTTCTGGGACATGGGTGGCCTTGTGCTCGCCCATGGCTAAAAGCCCCTTCCCCCAGTCTAAGGGAAAGAACTACTGGGCCTGGGACTCAACTAATGTCGGGGGACAACAAATGAGAAAACAGGAACTGGTGTGAAGGTCAGAGAGCTAAACAGAGGGAACCTGAAGGGAACACTGAGCAGAGAACCCCAGACAGCACCCACTGTTCCTCAAAAGTAGCTAAGGAGTCAGCAGATATGGCCCAGAGGAACTCTGCCCAGATACGTGATTGGACGGAGGAACGGAAATAAGCCCCACAGCCACAGAGCACCCCGTCAGCCAACATCCTCTCCCTGGTGGTGTAGATGGCCACCTTGGCTAAGGCGAGGAGGAGGTTGACGAGCAGGTCACGTGACTTTGTGGGTCCATGGAGGGGTGTGCATAGATCATAAGGTGTGGGGAGAAATGCAGCCAGAGCTTCAGGACGTGGTTCTGGAGGAGCCAGAATAGGGGCTGCAAGCTGATGCACTCCAGATATGTATGCACTCCGTCATGCCGCAAAAGAGACAGATATTGGGATGAGGCGTGAACCTCACCAGGTACACACCTGTGCTCACAGCTCCATAAAGGAACCAGCAGCTAATATCCCTGGCAGGCCACGGAACCAAGGTGGAATACAGACTGCCCACTGGGATTCCTCACCCTCAACAGGTGCTAAAAGGTCCTACCACTTGGTATCAGGGCGGGACACAAGGGTGAGGAAATGGAGAATGTGGATCACGAGCGTGTACCTGGAGAGTGGTTCTATTTGTAGTCTGGGAAGTGGGAGAAATTTCCACCCACTGCTAAAGGCCCCTCCCTCAGCCTAAAGGAAGGAGTCACTGAACCCAGGGCACAATTAATTACGTGGGACAACTAATGGAACAGGCGTAGGGTGTCACAGGGTCAAACAAAGAGAACCAGAAAGGGACACTGAGCAAAGAACTCCAGACAGCACCCACTGCTCCCGGAAGGTATTTAGGGAGCCAGTGGATGTTGCCCAGAGGAACTCTGCCTGGATGCGTGAATGGATAGAGGAACAGAAGTAGGCCCCACAGTTGCAGAGCACACCCCCCCCCAGCCAACCTCCTCTCCCTGGTCTTGTAGATGGCCACTTTGGCCATGGCTAGGAAGAGGTTGACGAAGAGGACCCGTGACTTTGTGGGGCCCCGGATGGGGTGCATGTAGACGTACAGGTGTGGGGAAAAGCACAGCCAGAACCTCAACAAGAGGTTCTGAAGGACCTGGAACAGCAGCTGCAGCCTGGCAAACTCGAGGTAGACATGCACCAGGGTCTCTCTCACACCACAGAAAGGGCAGGTATTGGGGCGATGGATGAACTGCACCAAGTACACGCCCATACTCATGTCCCCAGAAGGCTGTGGGGTCAAGTTGGAATAGAGATTGGCCCACCGGGGTTCCTCACCTTCGACAGGTGGTAAAAGCTCCTGCCACTTGGTATCAGGGTGGGATACAAAGGCAAGAACATGGAGAATGTGGAGCGCGAGCATGTACCTGGAGAGTGGTAGAAGGCTTAGAATGGTCTAGAAGCCCTAGAATGCTCAGTGCTCTGTTCCCTGCAGACTAAGCTGGGGTTACTACAGGGTAATTAGGAGCACTTGAGGCCAAAAAAGGCCCAGCCAGGTGCCTGATCAAACCCCCCTGCTCCAGACATGTGGGAGAGTGATTGGAGGCAGAGTAGGAGGAGTGTTGTGCTGTGTGAAGGAGCAGAAAAGAATTCTGAGAAAGGTACTGGGACCAGGAGGGAGAAGACTGGTGCAAACAGAGTGGAGACACTCCTTAGGTACTGAGGCCTGAGAGAAGAAGCCCTGTCCAGGCAGAGAGGGGGCAGGGAACAAGGAACTGATGGGGCAGACAGGGAAATAGCCCAGAGGAAAGAGTGGCAGACTTGGACACTATCAGCAGTGCATAGCTGCCATTCGTAGGGCCCTTGGGCTGGGACTCAGTGTAGAGGGTGGGCCTGCGTCCCTTCCCCCTCTATCTGTCTAAAGAATAAACCCAGAAACAAAAAGATTGAGCTTTGTTTTGTTTGTATAGCCCTGTACCCTGCTTTTGAACAATACAGGATTAAAATCTTATGTTACGATATTACATAGTGATGGCTCCTTTACCCACCTTCCTACTTAGATTTGAGAGCTAATGTTTAATGTGAAATTTGATGAATTTACACAAATAAAATGTTAGATTTCTTCTAATCTAATTACTAAGAAACTGCCTCTGTCACTGCTGTCAGTTTCAATGCATGTACATGTCTGCAGGTGTTTACATAGCAGGGTTCTGAGCACTACAGATGTTGCAACTGGGGACTCTAAATGCTACAGTAATACAAATACATAATTATGCAGTGCTCACAGCTACTTGCAAATATAGGGGTGCAGGCTGCAAGTGATCCTCTCCTGAAATCCTCAGGGAACTGTGGATTCACGGCTAACCCCTTAGGGAGCTCTGAGGATTGCGCAGTGGCCAGATAGGTTCATTGACAAAATATAGTGTCGTAAAAGCAGTTACCCACATGGTTTACAAATATGGAAAACAGGGTAGATATTAATATGGTGAATAACTGCATGACTGCCACTGAGTGCAGCATCCACAGTGAGGAGCCTATAATAATGGGTGCTTTAGTCCAGCACCTTAGCAGCAATATGGGGGAGGTGAGGAGAAACCCACAGGTTCTCCTTCGGGACAGACAATATGCCATGCGCAAAGGCACATTGAGCAGGACCAGAGCAAGCAGCACAGTAAATTCAAGATACAGACATGCCACATAACCTGTTGCATCACACCCAGAGGCCACCCTAAGAGTTACCAAGGGCAGCTTAGGATGTCGCTAGATTGGCAACCAGAGGCACCTGTAAGTGGTGATATGTGACACCTATACTTCACCTTTACCCCTTCTCCCACGGGAGCCAATGATGTATCTTGGGTTGTCATCCCATACGTGCTCTGTCAACAACCTGTGGCATTACTCTGGATTTACACAGCTTTATCTGAGCAGGATCTGGCCCACAATGCTTGCAAGTTCACTTTGAGAGGACTCTTTGTTCAGTGCTCCCTCTTTGTTATAACTCTACATTGGGATTCCTAGAGTATTATTTTCCTTATTTTGATTCAACTGACATTTTTGTGATCTTAATCACATATTGTGTTGCTTATAGGTCAAGTGGAAGATACTCTTCAGAAGGCTCCTGTTCCTTTAGTATCAAATGAAGAATGCAAGGCAAGATACAAGGAGTACGGAATAAATGACAAGACGATATGTGCTGGTTATAGAGAAGGTGGAAAGGATGCTTGTAAGGTAATGGGGTGACAAATGCACTGGCTACAGTCTTGTAGCAACACTTTAAAAATAGCATCAACTTTTTAACAAACCTGTATGGATAGATGCATACATTCTATAACAAATTCTCATTTATAGCTGCCCAACACATAGATAAATGAGACAAAGAAGGAACCCTTTTCAGCTAACATGCTGACACAGTAATACACTTCCTTTTTGGCACAGTAGTGGTGTGGAGGAGATAGTTTCCCTAACAGAGGACAAACCAGATAGAAAACTTGTGGTACATTTGACCTTAGTTAAAAGGCTGAGGACAAAGAGATGTTAAGATCAAGGTCACAAAATAAAAGCCTGCAAATTGCCCTATTTTTTTCCTCACTAGCATATAAAGGAGAGGAAACTCTTAATTATAAATACAAATGTATATTTTTCATTACGTTTTAAACAAACAGATGTAGATATTAGTTGGAACGCTGCTGGATGATGTTAAGTAGAAATTTGTCCAGCTGAATGGAAAAATATGTAGAAGTTAACTTTCCTGAAACACACAGAGCCTGATTGAGATCTGGGCTTGTGCTATGTAGTGCAATTCCATAGAACCTGATGGATTTGCAATAGTATGAAACAGAAGTAATGGTATGGTGAATCAGGCCCTGCTTCGTAAGTGAAGTACTGACTGAAACCATCTTTAGCACATCCTGACTTTTCCTTCTGTGATACAGGGAGATTCAGGTGGGCCATTATCATGCAAACATGAGGAAATCTGGTATGTGGTGGGCATTGTCAGCTGGGGCGAAGGATGTGCTCGTCCGGAACAACCAGGTGTCTATACAAAAGTGGCTGAATATGCAGACTGGATTCTAGAAAAAACCATGTAGCATAAGGAAATTGTTTGAAATAGTTGGATACTTAAATGATGGCATGAAATAATAATCCTGAAAACAATTCTGTGATACATGCTAAAGTACTGTAAATTGTGGTCTTTTTCAGTCTAGAGCACAGCAGATAGATTTAGTAAGACAGAAAATCAAGAGTGAACTAATTTTACAATTGTATGTAATAAGAAGAGTAATAAAAATAAAATCCTATGTTATAGTCATTGATCTGGCGTAATAAAGAATATGTTCTAAATTGTTGATTTCTTTTGTCTCCACATTCATACCAATAATCATTCGACTGGACCGGATACCTTTCCCACTGAAGTCAGTGAGAGATTTGCCTTTCTCTTCAGTGAGGATCTCAGACTCTAGCACAAGAAAGAGATGAATGGTCACAGATGTATTCTGGGTTCAGAAAAAGCATAAACAATTCAGGACAATCTTGGCTGCTGCTGCCTCTCCAAGGGTTCAATAGTCATTAGCCTCAGGCTGGGATTCGATATCCAAACATTTTTCAGGTCCTTTCATGGGATTATTGAGGCTCTATTTGGAGATGACATGGTTATTTGGATGTAAGGAGATTAATAGGTTAGGGGATCATTAATGGAATATGTATTTTCCTGAAGTAACATTTATATTATTACAAGGAAGGAGGGCACACGATTTCTATAATTGTTTAGTAAATTTCATACAAAGGTATTTCAATACTGCCTGTCACTGTAGTAGCTAAGCAAATTATTACAGTGTGTCTTTACATTTATTTCTTCAAAGTTTTTGGCTTTTTTAAGAAGAAGGAGAAGGGAATCTGGTTAGATCACGTGGTGCTCTTTCAGCAAATGGGGTATTTATGCATTAGTATCTCCTTTTTGTCAATGTTCTGTAACTGTACCTGAAAATTGCTTAGATGGCTGCTACTTAGATTGAAATCTGAAATGGGATTTCAGACTTTTAATTGGGTGCTAAACACAACAGCAGCATTCGCTTTTCTTGAACTGGTGCTGACCATGGTTTATCCTCCTCCACACTTATAGACTAATTGCTGACTGGAGCAGAGCTTATAAGAACATAACATGAAAACATAAGAATGGCCAGACCAATGGTATCCTGTTTGCTGACACTGACCAATGTCAGATGCTTCAGAAGGAATGAACAGAACATGGCAATTAACGATTGATCCATCCCCTGACATCCAGTCCCAGGATCTGGCAGTCAGAAACTTAGGGAGACACAGAGGATTGCATCCCTGACCATCTTGGCTAATAGCCATTGATGAACCTAGCCTCTGTGAACTTATCTAATTCTTTATTGAACTCAGTTATACTTTTGGCCTTCACAACATCCCCTGGCAATGCATTCCGCAATCTGACTGTGTGTCATGTGAAGAAGTGTTTACTTTTGTTTTAAACCAGCTGCCTATTAATGTCATTGGGCGAACCCTTATTCTTCTGTTATGCGAAGCAGTAAATAACACTTACATTCTTGTACAGACCTCTATCATATCCTCTCTTAGCTGTCCCTTTTCCAAGATGAACAGTCCCAATCTTTTAATCTATCCTCGTATGGAAGCTGTTCCATAACCCTAATCATTTTTGTTTCCCTTCTCTGTACTTTTTCCAATTCTAACATATCTTTTTTTGAGATGAGGCTACTAGAACTTCTCTCTGTATTCAAGGTGTAGGTGTACCATGGATTTATGTAGTGGCATTATGATATTGTCGGTCTTATTAACTATTCCTTTCCTAATGGTTCCTAGCATTCTGTTAGCTTTTTTTTACTACTGCTGCACACTGATAAGATATTTTTATAGAATTTTCCAGTGACTCCAAGGTCTCTTTCTAGAGTGGTAACAGCTAATGTAGATCCCATCACTTTGTATATACTATTGGGGTTATGTTTTCCAATGTGCATTACTTTGCATTTATCAACATTTGGATTTCATCTGCATTTTGTTGCCCAGTCACCCAGTTTTGTGAGATCCCTTCGTAACTCTTTGCAGCTTGCTTTGGACTTAATTATCTTGAGTAATTTTGTATCATTTGCAAACCTCACTGTTCAATCCTTTTTCCAGATCATTTATGAACATTTTGAACAGCACTGATCCCAGTAAAGATCCTTGGGGGACCCTGCCATTTACTGCTCTCCATTCAGAAAAATGACCATTTTTTCCCACCCTTGGTTTCCTGTCTTTTAACCAGTTACTGATCCATTTGAGGACCCTCTGTCTTATCTCATGACTGCTTTCTATGCTTAACAGCCTTTGGTGAGGGACCTTGTCAAAAGCTTTCTGAAAGACCAAGTACATTATATCCACTGGATCACTCTTGTCCACATGTTTGTTGACCCCCACAAAGAATTATAATAGATTGGTGGGGCATGATTTCCCTTTACAAAAGCTGTGTTGACTCTTCTCCAACAAATAACATTCATCTATATGTCTGATAATTCTGTTCTTTCCTATAATTTCAGCCAATTTGCCTGGTACTGAAGTTAGGCTTACCGGGCCTCTAACTGCCAGAATAGCCTCTGGAGACTTATTAAAAAATCTGCATCACATTCGCTATCTTCCAGTCATCTGGTACAGAGGCTGATTTAAATGATATGTTACATATCACAGCTAATAGTTCTGCAATTTCTGTGTGTGTTCCTTCAGAATTCTTGATCCTGGTGACTTGTCTTGATGCCACTGGACTTCTGAGTGGTTTGTGGAGACCAGCTAAAGCATGGTCAATAGCAATTAAACTTACATAACCAAGTGCTAGAATGGTACTATATCCACATGAGGTAAGACCATCATGTTCTGTGATTTGGAGGGTGTGTGGGCAGCAAGGGATGGAAATACATAATCTATCTGAGGGCAGAATCAAGGAAGACTGTTTTGAGGGTCATAGAAGTGGGGGATTATTAGAGGGTCAAAACAGAAGCCAAATGGGTCCTGTCAGCACGGTAAGATACAAAACCTCAACCCTGAATATCAGGACTCATCAATAATAGTTTGCAAGTATACACCAATAGAGCCTTACTACACCTCTATTGTTGTGTTCTCTATGGAACATTTTTAATCAGAGAAAAAACTGAGGTTATATATTTCCCATATTGTAGTGTAACTAGGAAGCTGATTAAAATATAATTCCATTCAGAGACATCCTATGTTATTTCTTTAGCACAATATATTGTACGGTGCAGATCTCTAGCTCATCATTGCTTGAGGAAGAATCCTGGCTACTTTATCTTTAAAACATTGAGATCGCTTTTCACAAATATATTTTGTGTGACAGATAACTGCCAGTATTCAGACGTATTCAGATGTAGATACCAGTGTCACAGCAAACTATTGTGAGGTAAATAGGAAGCAAGAAAGTATTACTTTTAAATGTTTTTAAGGTGCAATATCCCACACTTGATGAGAGGGAAACTGCTGTATGACTTATCATTATACCATAGAAAGTGCTTTTTGGATAACACTTGTAAATTACAATCATTGCTATTATGCTGCTCCTACCATTTAGTGATTAGAATAGGAAACTTGGGAGTCAAAGCTCTTGGGTTCTCTCACAGATTCTTCAAATAACGTGTCTTAAGCCTTGTCTACTCTACACACTTTGATTGATGCAAGTTATGTTGGCATAAAGCTGCCGCAGTTAGTATATCACTTGAGCACATGCATACTTGGTTCCTTGCGCTGGCAATGCACGTATTCATCAGGTGTGCTTGTGTTGATGCACAGTGTGGTGCACCTAGAGTGACTAAATAGCAAGTGTGAAAAATCAGGACAGGTGCCCATATAAGAAAAAGTCCTGAATACAGGACTGTCCCTATAAAATTGGGAATCTAGTCACCATAGGTGCACCATGGATAGGTATCCCAGTGTGCAACTTGCCATTGTCCAGCACACTGTCTTTTGGGAAATTTGGGCAATGCATGGTGGAGCAGAAACAACTTGTCATGCAGAGGTGATTGGGAATGAAGGGTGAAGTTCCCATTGTGCTACTTTATCCATCCCATAATTTTTGCCCCTTTTAAAAAAACATCCCACAGCCCTGCAGAGCACTTTTTGCTGTCTGCTATCTCTGACAGAAACAAGGAGACTGTACAGCTCTTCACTATGGTCACGAGCATTGAAAACACAGTGTGTATGATCCTATGGTACATGTAGAGCTTCAAAAAGAATTGCAGCAGCGGGGAACATGATGATTTTGTGGAGGATAGATTGCTGTGGGACATAGCAAAAACAAATTCATGGTTGTTGGTGGTGGTTATGGAGCAGGTGCAGATAGTGGAGAGTGGCTTCTGGTTCCAAGAAACAAGCTCTGACTGGTGGGATTGCATTGTAATGCATGTATGAGATGACAAGCAATGGTGGCAGAACTTTCAGATGTGAAAGGCCACATTTCTGGATCTGTGTGCCAACCTTGCCCCAGCCCTCCACAGAGACACCAGTGATAGCTGCATTGACAGTTGAGAAGTGATGGCACTGTGGAAACTTGCAATGCCAGACTGGTACTGGAATTGGAAATTCACCAGCGGGGGCTATTGTCATGTAAGTGTGTGGGGTCATTAATCATTTTCTGCTGTGCAGGACTGTGACTCTCAGCAACGTGCAGGACATAGTGGACGGATTTACAGCAATGAGGTTCCTGAGCTGCAGTGGAGTGATGGATAGTGTAACCCTTCCATGCCTAGGGCAGCCACCAGACAATGCCAAGGTCAGGGCAGGCTGTAAAAGGAGAGCAGATTCTCCCAGCACTGGTGGGTGGCACTGAAGCCAGACTGCCCAACCAGCCACAACCTGTACTTTTGATTTCCCACACTGGTTATCAAGAAGCCAGTATACAAATACACACAGCCCCCTTTACTGCATTCCAGTCTCCGGGTCCCAATCAGTCTCTAGGTCCAGTAAAGAGACCAGTTATTTAAACTCTATGCTCTTTACTAAAAAGGTTCCCTCTGATCCCAAAGGGTCAGCCACAGTACCAGATCAATATAAGTTTGAATCTTACCCAAAATACCAAGCTGCCAGCCAATCCTTTAGTAACTAAAACTAAAGGTTTATTATAAAAAGAAAGAAACAAACCATAAGAGAAATGTTAAAGGATTAAAGCAATTAGATACATACAAATGATTTGAATGTCCATGTACACCAGGTTTCTAGAAGAATTGTGGAGTCTGCAGGCTTGTTATAGTCCCTCTGGAATAGATCCAATAATTGGATGGGTCTCAGTCCCTTGTTGCACAGTTTCAGTTGCAGATGGCTTGATCCAGAGGTAGATAGGTGTTGAAAGCTGAACAGGAATGACGACAAAATGGATTCCAGGCCTCTGCCTTATATACCTTCTGGTCCTTTCCATGCTGCTTGTGGAATTTCACAGGAACCCAAATGGAGTCCAGAGTCACATGAGCAAGTCCTGGTGACTCATCAGGTAAATCCCTGGCTTCTCCCCCTGGGCCCCTGGCATCTGTGGATGTCTCAATGGGCCATTAGGCAGGCTATTGTCCTGATACCACCCTGTCTAGGGTGTGTCTCAGATAGCACAATTTGAAATACAGATATATCAAATATATCCATAACTCCCATTACACATATAACACATGAACATAAGTATTATCATCTTACTTAGCATATCATAGCCTTTCTAACAGTACCTGAAATGGCATATCTTACATTAATTATTATGATTTTGACGTACTGATGTCACATAATTTAATAAATGCTCCCCCACCCAATACCGCCAGCATGACACCCCCAACATGAGACTGGTGTAGAAGGGAGTAATCAGAGCTCCTGGATAGACCTCAAGGCCCCCCCGATTTAGCCAATGTGACAGACAGCATATCTGTATTTTGGCACCAGCCTACTTTACTACAGAGTACATCCACAGAAAGGGCTACTTTTCTATGGTAATGCAAGCATTGATGGATCACCAGGGATGCTTCACAGATATCAACGTTGGCCCATCAAGGAAGGTGCATGATGCCCATATCTTTAAGAACACAGGAATGTTCAGAAAATCAAGCAGGGTCATTCTTTCCCAACTGGCGGATTACCGTTGGCAATATTGTAACGTTCGAGGGGGGAGCCGTGTTAGTCTGTATACAGCAAAAACAACGAGAGTCCTGTAGCACTTTAAAGACTAACAAATTTAATATTGGCAATATTGAAATTGAAATACCATTGGCAATTCTTTCCCAATTGCAGATTACCAGTGGCAATATTGAAATGACAGTAGTGATCCTGGGGGACCCAGCCTACTCCTTGGTCCCCAGCTCGTGAAGCATCAAGGAAAGATCCAATTACTGGCTCAATAGGTAAAGAATGACAGTTGGTAGATTTAAGGGACACTAGCACTGTTTACTCACAAGATTGGACTTCTATGAGCAAAAATATCCCAATTGTTATAGCTGCCTGCTGCATCCTGCATAATATATGTGAGGCAGATGGGGTAAAGCTGCTGCCAGGATGGAAGGTGGAGTGGTGGTCTGCTGAATTTGAACAGCCCGATACAAGAGCTATTAGAAGAGCTTACTGAGGAGCTGTGTAGATGAGGGAGGACTTGAAAGAGCACATCAACAGTCTGCTACAGTAATGTGGTGTGGTGGACTATGTGCTACCTGGCCCCGAAGTTTTGAGGCTTGTTAGGAATTGTCTGGTGCTAGGGGTATGCATATGAACATAGCACTGTCTGTTAATGCATTTATTAATTTTGTAGTGCTTGTTGTAGATCTTTAATTATTAGACTGTTTGTCACTGATCCTATGAGTTCTGTCACTCTATACAACAACAAGTAGTGAGTGCTTTCAGTACCCCCTGGCATTCTGAAGCATATGTTGTGAAGTAATAAAGATGAATTAATTAAAAAGATTGAATTTTATTAAGTAGCAAAACCACTGCAAAAATATATGCAATTGAAAAGCAAATACAATAAAATCTTCTGAAATAAATTAACAGAATAGAACGTAAGAAGGGGAAAGATCATTCATGTCCATTTTGGCTTCATGTGCAGCAACCATGGCTCTTATAGGTCAGCATATGTGAAGCTGTGGTTGTCCTTTTTGTCTCCTGGTATGGAGTGGTAGGAGTAAGGATGCAGCCCATGATACAACACTGAATGTTGGGGGGGCGAAGGGAGGTGCTGCAATGGAGTTTTCCACTGTCTACAATAGAGGTAAGTCCATGCTTGTTGAACTTGTAGGTCCACAAGAGTTTCTAGCATCTGTGTTTGCTGCTGGAGATGCTCCATTATGTCCTGGTCCTCCCTTTTCTTTTCCTGCTGGGACTTCTGAGTCTCTCCCTTGTTTGCTCTTTCCTTCTCCATAGCACCTGAAATATTCACTCTCCAGGCCTTCTGTTCATGGTCCAATGCAGCATGGGCTTGCAAGATCTCTCCGAGCATGTCATCCTGAATCCTCTTCTTTCTTCTCCTTATCTGGTTCAGGCGGACGCCTCAAGGCTGCAATGGCAGCAGCTACAGATAGAGGTACCATGTCAGTATAGTCACAATGGAATGCAAAAGTTAAGTTTCAGCACTCCCTCTCCTTGCCCCCCTAATGTTTTAAACAAGACATGCATGTTGTACTTCAGCTTCAGAGTGCTTGTGCACAGCATCATGAGTCTGGCCTGCTTGGGGCAAGGGTAGTGGGGAAATGAGGAGGGAATTGTTTGGTAGCACAAAACAATATGAGTATAAGGCAATATCACTGATTACTGGCACTATTTTCTACAGGTGACAGTGATTTTAGTTGTTATCTCTCTCCTGAGGGTGACAAAGGCACAGAGATTACAGCTGCTGTTGGCGTCCCAAAGCCACTGAGCCTCATATGCTGTTAGCCTGTGTTCTGCAGTGGTGCCTGCTGCACTTATCGCTGATTGGTATGAGAAAGTGTCCTACCCCAGATGAAGAAATAAGGCTGCCCTCCCTAGTCATCTTTGGAGAAGACTGCAGAGTACCTCCATGAAAGTTCCATTGAGATGTCTCTGGATAATTCAAAGGTCACCACCTGTACATAAATGCATTGGTCTGCATGCCCATCACCTAACTCTACAGCGGAATGAAAAGCAGATAACTGATCTACCTTTCTTTGTTGTACTGCTACTTTTTCTACTACAGCTAAATTAATGAAAAGTTGATAGCTGTGTCCTGCTACATTGGGGGTCAGGTGGCATCAGTACATTTAAACACTGTGATGGAAATGCATTCACACACTTCTCCAAGGTTCCTTCCCTTGCATTGGGCATGCCCATGCTTGACTTCCAGGACTGACTAGACTGGGGTAAAGTCTCAAACAGGTCCTGGTTCACAACTGGTAGCATGTCCCCCATCCTTCTCCTCTTACTTCTCCTCACTGTTCACTGCAGGGGTCTGTGTCTTGGACTCCACAGAGGTATGCGTGGTGGTCTGTGTGGTGCTGGTGGGATCTCCACCAAGTATGCCATGCAGTTCATTATGAAAATGGCAGGTCTGCAGTTCAATATCATTAGCCTCCCATGTCTTCTGAAATGCCTGCCACAGTTCATTTGCACTGCTGCTGTTCCCTGTCATATCCCTTTGCCTGAATCCCCCATGCAATCTGTTCACAGATGTCCACATTCCAGCAGCTGGTTCACAGCTGTGCTTGATCAGCATCTTCTCCTCAGAGGCCCAGGATTTCCAATATCTCCAGTCTACTCCAGGCAGGAGCACGTCTGGAGTGTGTAGTCAGCATGGTTGGTTGGGCAGTTGCACATAACAAGGGAGAGCTGCTAGACATACATGCTAAGCTGGGAAAACAGGAAAAGGCATTTAAAAAATTGCAGAGTTATTAAGGCGGGGAGGTGGCTTCTGATCTCCATGGCCTGTGGGTGGTGGACTTCACAATTGTGACCAGAATGGTCAGTGTCAGGCATTGTGGGACAGCTGCTGGTGGACTATTTAGAGTCAACATAGGTAATCTAGTGTCTACACTCAGACTGCGTTGACCGCAATATGTCAACCACAGCTCAATGCCGTTTGGGGAAGTGAAGTTGCTGTGTCACCATAACAATGCACAGACAGCAGTGGGAGACAAATTTAAGTGTAAGCACATGCACAGCTAGGTCAACAAAAGGCATCTTATGTCGAATAAATCTGTAGTGTAAACCAGGCCTAAAGCAAGTTACTGAACTTCTCTGGGCCTTGATTTGCCTGTGTGTAAAGAACCAGATTTAGTATCCTTTTTCATGTTTGATATCCTCTTTACTCTTAGAATAGCATTACTGGAATCAATGAGACTACCCAGGAAGTAAGGTGCTAATCAAAGCCAGTATAAGTATGAAAATCTGGCCCTCAGTTCATGTTTTTATAGTGCCTCGAGAGTCTCAGTTTTGGGCTAGATTGTGTCTTGGACTGTACAGCCATGCAAGGGCAGGTTCTTCCTCCCTTGGACTCCCCTGTGCAGGCTCGTAGTTTGTCACAGTCTAGCTCACTGCTTGCTTAGCATGTCCAAGTTTACACAAAATCACAATTCACCCATGAGTTTAAAATCAAAGTTTTGAGCTAGATTGTGTCTAAGGCTACACCTCTTTACAAAGAAGCAAGAGGGAGTGAGCACCTCCCTTACACTGTTGAATGAATTACATGGCTATGTGCATGCTTATTCCCTTGCCAGAACTGAGGCCAGACCAGAGCCGTGGCTCTAACCCCCGACTTGCTGGCCAGCATGGAAGTTTCATAACTGCTACTGATATAAGCAGCAGAAAGTCGCAATTCCTCCTCTGCTTCTCCCTGTCTCAGGGCGCAAGCAAGGGAGGAAATAATTTTCAGATCCACAAAGAGGCACTGGTGAAGTCTTTGCAGTCCACAGCAGTGAGCCTCCCAGGATGGGTCAACAGACTTGGGTTCACAGAGCTTGTGATACCAAGCTTAAGATAGCTGAGTAGACATCGCAGGTTGGGTTCTGAAGCCTAGAGAATGGGGCTGGGCTTCAGAGACCAAGCTCCAGCCCAAGCCACAACTTCAATACCTGAAGGTGCCTAAACTCCAGATTGCCTAACTTGGCTGTCGCCTAACCCTGGACTAAACTCAGTTTTGTTCCAAAAGTTCTCTTGGCTTCCCTAAGTTTTTGCCTCTGGGCATGCACACTCCCTTACTTTAGGTTTCCAGATGCTTTTTTCTTACCTAAATGCCAGCACCATCCATAAACTGGGGGAAGATAGGTGGAGCACTGCCAAGTTTGTCTGATCTGGTATGCATGCCCAGAGGCTGTCTAACCCCACAGAAAAAGGAGGTGCTCCCTTCAGCCTAGTGGCTAGGGTACTAACCCAGCAGCTTGAGAAAGCCTAGTCAATTCCCTGCTCTGCCTGATAAGGACAAGGGGATCTGAGCAGGGTTTCCCTCTCTTTCAGGTGAGTGCTCTAAACACTGGACTGTAGAGTGATTTCCACTCACTTTGGCTCAATTGATTTTCAATTGTTTAATTAAAGTGAAATAACTTCAACAGGAAAGACTGAAGGAGCCTCACATCAGAATAACCCAGTGGTTTGAGCACTTGCCTGAGAGGTGCAGTATCTGTGTTTGAATCTCTTTGCCTCATCAGATAAGGAGGGGAATTACACCAAGGTCTCTCACATCCCAGGTGAGTACTCTAACCACTGGGCTAAAGGTTATAAGGGAGCAGCCCCTCTCCTCCTCCTCTTCAATTTTGTGTGGCGTCAGGTAGGTGCCTAAGATGCCTGATTCCAAAAAAAAGGGTTCCCGGTTGTGGGTCACAAGCAGAAATAGGTGCCTCCTTGCAGTCCAGATTTAGGCACATAAATTCGTAAAAGGAGCAGGGATCCTTAGTATCTCCCATCAACTAGCTCAGGTGGCTTCCTGCCTAGTACTGGCTTTTGTGGGTCCCATTCTTGAGCACCTCTCTTTCTCCATTCATTGTATTGGGAGCCTCGATGCTTAACCAGGGTTCCTGGCTCCCATTGTTGCTCCAGGGGTTTTCTAGATGCTTAAAAATTAGCATTGCAATGCTCAGAGTTGCAACACCTCAGTTACTTCGATCTTTTGGAGGAACAGTTTAGTCCTCCCCCAACCCTACACTCAGCTAGCTACTGAAAAACCAAGGCTCCTTCCACTCCTTGCCCTTCTCTACTTCTCTCTGTCCATTTGCTTGCAGTGAGGAGCAGCCCCTACTCTCTCTGTCTCTTCCCCACAGCCAATCATAATCTGAGCAAGGCCAAACAGGCTCTACTCCCCCTTACTTCCCTGTGCAGCTGACTATGGCAAAAATTCAGAAAAGCACTGAAGCATGCACTTTTAAGCACGTATTATGACTGGTTGACTTCAACAGTATTTAAACATGACAAATTTAGATCAGCAGTTTGAGATTTCTCAGCAAATGAAGCTCTTGCTGTAGAGATACAGGGATTTCTACGATAATTTCTTTTTAAAATGAGGACCTTGCTGAGTGCCTAGCCACAACTGCAGAGTTCATGTAGCCAGCAGAGTGATACGATGAATGTTAGTAAAGACCCTTTGCAAATCAAAGAGTAAAACCTTTTTGGAAGATTGACTGAGCTGAGTGCTCTCCAAATGAAACCTGAAAAATAGAAGTTACAGTCAAAGAGACTAATTTGTTCTTTTAATGTGTGAAGGATTTATGAGCGCAACTTCAAGTTATATTCATGGAAGTTATGTATCAGAGTTATGTTAATTGGAGACTCCACCCCCCCCCCAAACTAAGTTTCTGTGTTTATACTGTAGTCAGAAAAATATTAACTCTGGGAGACTTATAAGCATCAGTTTAAAGATCTGGACCCTCGTTATGACAAAAATGTTTTCAGTCAGAAAGTGTTATGTAGTGGACACTACTAAAATAACAGTGCTCTCAAAAAGGAACATTCACAATGGCCTCTAGTCATGCTGAAAACACAATGCAATTCAGTGGGTGCAACTGACAGAGAACTAGCAGTTTTAACCAGGTGAAAGAACCGCTGTGGCACCAGTTATGTTGCACTACCAGTATCACTACTTACTATTTGTGTTGTGATGGGTCCTAGTGCCTGCAATCAAATATGGGCCTCCGTTGTTCTGGGCACTGTGCAAACACAGATAGGTAAACTATCCCTGCCCCACAGAATGTACCATCTGAGACAAGACACAAGAAATGAATATGACAAACAAAAGGATGGTGGAAGGGAAAGCCAATGAAGGTTAGAAAAACAAATTTCATGGACACAGGTTAGCTATTGAACAATTCGATAGACCTTGATGGCTCCAAATTAGCTTATTTTTAAAAAATAAGTCCTAAATAAAGCTTTCCAAAATTTAAAGAACATTAATACTTTATCTGCAATAAACCTGAAAAAAAATTAACTTCTAAAGCTACAAATTTACAAGCATTAAGGGTATATCTACATTGCAATAAAAGACCTGTGGCACAGCCATGGCTGGTCTGGGTCAGCTGACTTGGGCTCACAGGGCTATAAAATTGCACGGTAGACGTTCGAGGTAGGGCTGGAGCCTGGCCTATGAGAAGCCATGCAGGGGGATGAGTCACAAAGCCAGGACTCCAGCTGGAATCTGACATCTACAGTGGTGTTTTTAGCCTTGCAGCCCAATTGAATTGGCCTCTGAGACTTGGTGCTGTGCGTGTTTTTTATTGCAGTGTACCTTTGCACATCTGTTTTACTTTATGCATTTGAAAAGCCCTCACTGAAATCAGCATGACTACCCATGTGCATAAAGCTAAACACGTGTTGATTGTGACCTACATGTGCACAGACATTCCAAAGCGAAAGTCATGAATGATCACAAAAGAATAACTGTTCAAAATATAAATAAATAATAACAAACCCACAAACTGCAGAAGTACCTTCAGGAAGTCTAGAGAATAAATGAGAAATTTAGGGAAAGAAAAAAAGCGGAGCACAAATCTAATAAAAAAAGAGAGACTTTGGCATTTAAACTTGATGTTGGTCTCAGGGGGAAGGAATGAAGACAGCTGAAAAAACAGCTGTTGAGGAAACAAAAGAAGTAGTTTAACATCAACCCATAAATCTAACCCCTTCAAAGAAAAACCACCAAGGAACATTTGGATCATCCATCTTTCTGTTAGATTCTACTAGCACAGTTGCTGAAAATGGACCATTTTGATACCCCTTTTATGAAAAGCATTAAACATCATCACTGTATTCACTTTTAATGTACACGGAACAGTGTGCATGTTTCCCACTGTATTGCTAAGATTTCCCTTTCAGTTCATTGCACTAGTGCTCACCTAGAGTATGTTGCAAAATGTGATGGGTTTTACATTTCTATTAGGAATGCCATTGTTTTCAGGGATTTAACATTTGGCCATAAAACTTCATTTGGGGGTAAAATGTAAATTGACAGCCATGGCTTTTTTCCAAGAGAACATTTTACTTTAACCCAAACAGTTAGTTAAAGTGCTTTGACTATTTTAAAGCCTTAGGTGAACAAAAAGGGAGAGAGATTTTATTTTAGCTGAAGTTGGACATTTCGGGCTACGTGTTTTCTTCAGTGCAGGTTAGATGAGAGGAGCAAAATGGAGCACAGAAGGCTCCAAATCTACAGCGGAAAGGGAGCTAAATCTCTCTGATGCCTGGGTGCAGGAAAGACGGCAAAAGTAGGCATGGCAAGCAACTAAAATGAACCAAATTTCAGTGGCATTGCAACATAGCACATGGTTCATGCAAATTTGGCCCAGCCGCCCCTCTGTCATGCCAGCAGGGAAGGGGCTCTGCTGTTACACCACCCGGTTCCAGTCACAGACCAAGTGGGGGGCTGCTCCCCATTGCACTCCTGTCAAGTTCATGTTTTCAAAAGGGGGGGCTGTTTAAAAACTGGGGAGACTAACCCTTTGTTCCCCCCCCATCTCCAGTGCCCAGGCTGTGGCATACTCCTCCCTACCCCTGGATAATACAGAATCCCTCCTGTGTGAGAGATACTGGCTGCCTGGGAGCAAAGAGGTTGTTCTGGGGGTGGAATGGAGGGGAACTAGGCAGGAGCCATTAGACATGGTAGGGGGCTCTGCAGGGCATGGTTTATCTCAATGGATATTTACTCTCCTTGTAGAGGCTTGTACAATGTAGGCATGGCAGCTACACCCAGTTACAACAGGATTCCAAAGGGAACTTGCATGCTTAAGGGGAAGGTGTTGGGGGCTATTGACTAATGGGAAGGGCACAACACGTGGCTCTTTGGGTCCTTCAGATGCACTGGTACAAGCTCATTAATGTTAAGTGTGAGATCAGCTTGTGATGTAAAAAGGAGTTTACCATAAATCAAAGGCAGTTTAGCCTTGATCCAGAATGTTGTAGCGCTGAGCTAGCAGCAGCTAACTTTTAGGCACTTAAAAATCCATAGAAACACTCCAGAGGGGTAGCCGTGTTAGTCTGTAGACAGCAAAAACAACGAGAGTCCTATAGCACCTTAAAGACTAACACATTTCTGTGGGCATAAGCTTTCGTGGGCTGCAACCCACTTCGTCAGATGCATGACATGGAAATCACAGATAGGAGGTGCTGCAGTCCACAAACCCTGCATTAGGCGTGTAGGCGCCCTACATTACAAAAGGAGAAAGCGAGATGCCTTAGAATACGATCCACAAAAATCAACATGCTAGCCAGGGAGCCCTCTAGGCTAGCTCATGGGAGATGCTGCCCCTTTCACAGGCCCAAGTCCAGGCTGGAGAAAGGTGCCTATCTCTGCTAAACAGTCCATAAATAGGAACCTGGAGTCAGGCAGTGAAGCACTTAGGGCATTTCTAGCAGAAATGACTTAGATGCTTGCCTCAGGCCACACAAAATGGCTGATGGAGGAAGAAGATGTGAAGGTAGCATTATGTACCTTATAACTTCTAGCCCAGTGGTTAGCACACTCAGCTAGGATATTGGAAAACCAGGTTCACTTCTCCTTCTCAGCTAGCTAGAAAGAAGAAGATGAACACAGATCTCTCAAAAGAATGCTTTAACCACTGATCTATGACATAGTCTGAAGTGGGGCACCCTTAATCTCTCCTGTTCAAGCTGCTCTACTAGTAGATAAACTATGAAAGAGTGATTAGAGCAGGTGGACAGAATCTTTAGTCTCCCAGGTGCATGACCTAATCATGGATGATAGACTTGCTCACTCTTTGGCCTAATGGGTATTTAAGAATTTATCCACAGTGGAACAGTCATTGGGTGAGGGAAAGAGAATGACTGTAATCCACTGGTGAGGACACCCACCTGGGAGGTGAAAGACTCAGTGGCCAGTCCCCCTGCTCTAATTACTCTTTCATTATTTAATCCACAGAAGAACAGCTTCTACAGGACAGACTGGGAGGACCCCACAAATATTTTATAGCTCAGTGGTTAGTGCACTTTCCTAAGGGGTCAGAGACCCCTGTTCAAATCCTTTCACCACCCCTGTGGCAGAGAGGAGGGAACTGAACCTGCACCTCCTACATCCCAGGTGAGTGCGCTAACCACTGGGCCAACAATTATAAGATTGGCACCTCTTCCAGCCAGATATTGATTAGCATGCAATCCAATAGGCAGCATTTGAGCATGCAAGTTAGGCTGCTCAACACTGCTCTTCCCCTATTCATGGATCATTCTGTGATTTAGGCAGGAGATAAGCATCCAGACACTTAGAGGAAGGCAGCAACACACAAGGCCAGAGGCAGAAACGTTGGCAGCGAGGGAACTTTTACCTTGGAAACTTAGTCACTGATTAAGTTTAGGTGACTATGGGGTTCAGTGCAAGTTTTGTGTATCGCAGTGGAGCCAAAACTGGGAATTATGCTTGTGGATCTGGGTCTTAATGTCCCTTATCTTATTTTTCTTTCCTTTGAAAAAAGTAATCTAAATATTGTAAGAAATCTGGTTTAAAAAACAGATTGGGATGGGGTGTATTTCCCACATGGCCTAATTCAGCTCTGGCAGGGCCCAAGTGAGCCCAATCAGGCAATTAGGCTGCAATTTGGGAGAATTAAAGCTGGGGGGAAAGGGAGGTGCATTTGGGGAGAGGGTGGCTTTAGAGATAAGTAGCCTGTGGTGACTCTTGGGAAGGAGGGAGTTGAGAGGCTGGCAACTCCAAAGGGGAGTATGAGATGGTAAGGAAGGGGCTCAGGGGAAAGCAGGGGGGCTTAGAAGGGAGCAGACCTTGGCTCTTGAATAGGGGCTTCCTGAACTGGAATCTGGAGTAGAAGGTGGGCCTGGGTTTCCCTGCTAGTCACTGCTGATGTGGCACCCTGGGGCAGTGAGTGAGAAGACTAACCAAGATTGCTGAAAAAAGACTTTGATATTCCTGAAGGGGAAAATGTGTATGGTGACCTGGATGGAGGACTGAGTTACAAAGGGGATGCTGCAGTTCTTGAAGAGAGAGAGTGGTTGCAGGCTAAGATGTGGTGGAGTGTAACTGCTGGAAGGGGCATCAGCCTGCCAGACCTACTCCCCAGAAGGAGATGCCATCTGGTGGTGAGTAAATCACCCTGTCACATAGACTATTACCAGTTTTGTTCTTAACACTAGGATTGACTTATATTATTTTAACAAGAAACACAGTTGGTCAATACTTATTGTTCTGATTAATTGTAAACATCATTGATAGTGAGTCTAGGTGCAGTTTATTAGCCAAACTGAAAATAGATCAAGTTCACAATCATATCTGTAAGTTACCCTGGGATGATGCAAATGCAACAATCCTGCCTAGACAAGCATAAGAACACCCACTGTTATTACTAACTCACTATAATGCGGTATTAGTGTACTCAGAACTTTACAGATGAAGAGACCTGGTCCCTGTTCCCCTGAGTTTATAATCTAATTCACACAGAAAATACTTTGTACATCCATAATACAGTGGAAGGTAGCTAGTTCCACATCCTGTGGTGCAGATTGCAATGTGGTATAGGTGGATTCCTCATCTTGCAGCCCACTTCTTTGGGATCAGCTCCCGCATTTGGTATAACAGTTTACTAAATTAAGAAGAAACAACTCCCCAAATCCCACACAACACAGATAAATGGCCTAGCATATGCTGAGTCTGGCTGCCCAGATAGGAGGAGTAACCAAGAGTGCTTTTTCCCCATCTGTGCTTGTGTCAAAGGTTCTGGTTTGGATGTGGCACTCCCCAGTTATTCATGTGTTTGACATCCCCAGGCTGATTATTGCAATACAGTAATATGTAGTGGGTAACCCATCTATACATAGGGCTACTCTTGAAGACCATTCAGAAACTCCAGAATATGGTTGCCCTGTAGTATTCTACTGCTTCTCACCTGGAGAACATTGCACACCAGGTCATTAGTTCTATGTTCTGATAATTTTACCTTCACCTGCCTCACCCAATCCTTCATTTCTTTCCCTCACTTTTGTCATCTTGTCTCTTTGCTGGAAGCACTGGAAGGAGAGAGGGGCAAACTCATTTTTCTCCAGTCTTCCTAAAATGCACTCCTTTTAACTAACCATCTATTACTAGCCACTTCTCTTTGCTTGCAGGCCACACTTCATAATAATGTAAATGATTGTTTCTATATGGTTCAGATCTACTTTCCTTCACAGTTACATTACATTTTTTCCCCCACCATTGTTGGTACACTGTCTAATTCAGAGTTCTATTATATCTTGCTGAAGGTTGACCCACACTGGGGACGGGGATGAGGTGCACCCTCAGAGGTTTGATGTCTGGAGTCATGCTAAGAAAAAATGCCTATAATAAAGATCAAACGAAATTTACAGCCTGCCTCTCTCACTCTCCTTCTGCAGAAGTTCATTGAGAGGAGGGAACAATAAGGTTGCTTATTTAGTCAACTGAAAAACCCAGCCATTATTCAAGAAGGGGGAGTTCATATATTGGTGAGCTATAGCTGTCTTTTGTGCAGAATGTCTGGCTACCTAGGTTCATATGTACCCTCCCCCCCCATTAGTTTAATATCTGAATTTGCCTTAAACAACTGTCTCTTCCCAGAGAGAAGACAGAGGGAGAAATTTAAAAAATGGAAATACGAATGACAATTCGGGGTTTAATGTGATTTAAAATTATTATAATCAGGGTTTTTCTCCTTTTAAAGGCTAAAGGTTTAATGTGTTTCAAGGAAATCTTTTGGGATGCTGCTTGTGATTTAACATGCAAAATCATTATTCTGTGACAAACACTGTGCATCCCTTGTCTGAAAGCATGGGATTGGGTAGAACAAAAATCATTTGCAATGCAGCTCTGTACAGTGGAAGTATTTGGCCAATTTAATGGGAATGTGGGTTCTCAGTCTTTGCCTACTCTTCGCTCTGTAGGGAGAATCCACTGGCAGATTTGATTTGATTTTTTTGCAAATTATTATACACTATTTCAAGTCCATATCCACTTCCAGTGGAGGGCTATGTGAGTTTGGATCTCTTGGACAATAACATACTAGAAACAGGATATTAAATGTTCATGCTCCAGCATCTACTGGAATAATAAGTGGATAGTTTTTCCTGTGATTTTTATGTTGTGAATGAAGTTGTAGTTTCTTTGGAAAAGCTATTCCTGTTAGCCAGCAGTATTGAGTATAAAACTAAATTTGTTTTGTGAGCTGAACGGGGTGGGGCAGAGGAAGGGAACCCCATTAAAGAGAGAGTGAAACCAACCAGCCACACCACTTCAGACTCCTTTGTATATGTGCAGTGTGAAAGATGCACTGTAAATCAATAATGATAATGAGCTTCTAATTTCTCCTGTTGCTACATTGAAAATGCTGTTGGGTAGCAAGCAATCGATACAATAGTTGTTTGAAGCCTCAATCAGCATGATGACTCCAGATCTGGGATCCAGCCAATGACTCAAGGTGATCAGGTAAGGACGGAGCAAATATATCACATGCTGGGTGGCAAAGCTATGTCACTTTCATACTTCCCTGATCTTCAGGGCTTCCTGAGACCAGGCTGTTCTAACTGATGCCTTGCAGCAACAACCCCCTAGGGAGTATAGCAACTATCCCACACATCCCTACATCAGGAGCTGTGGTGGTGGCGGAGCCAGCTATGTCATTTCCCTGCTAGTCAAGGATTTACCTTTACATTAGTGGATTTTTTTCAGCTGGTCACTCAGGCCAGTGTTAAGCATGGGCAGTTGGTATTAAAGGCAAGGGAAGGCTGAGCCTCCCTTGAGGGACCGTGGTGGGCCCAGCTTTTCACCTGCCCTCCCTGCTAGGAAGGCAGAAGGTTTTTATACTCCCTACAGGTTCCCCTCAGCCTCCTGGAACCTACCTGCATGGAGCATATAAAACTCAGCACTCCAGGCATGCAGGCAGTATGAGATTGCCTCCAGCATTCTAACTTCCTTTCTCCACTCTGTTTCAATTTCACCTCACTCTCTGCCTGTGGCTGCCTACCTGGCTGGGCTCAGGCAGTACTACAGTCTGAATCTGCTTTCAGCCTGCCCGCCCCTAATCTGAGTCTACTCCTTGCTGCTGCTGCAGTGCTTCTCTGTGCTTGCCAGACCGGTTTCTCCTCTCCTCCCTCCCCCCTCATACCCCCTAGCTTGTTCAGTAATCAATTAAGCGTCCCTTGAAAGACACTCATTTGCTTTTTCAGATAAGGGAAGAAGCAGCCTGGCTTGGTGTTGAAATCAGAGCTAGGAATGTGATGATTTGGGGTTTTATAATGGCCCCCTCTCACAGACTCACAGTGTGACATTGGCCCACCAGTCATTTAAGGTTTGATCTCAAGGGGACTCTTTCCATTGATTTTAAAAAGGCAGTAGATACAGGGGACTTAATCCACCTGTGCCTCAGTTTCTCCATCCAGAAAACAGGGATAATACTTGCCTGCCTCAGAGGAGTATTGTGTAGCTTAATTACTTGTTTTTGGTTAAGTGGTTTGAAGTCATCCGATGGAAAGTGCTTTAGAAGTGCTAAGTGTTTTCACAATTAACCTTTAATTCATATGCACTCCTCCTGGATCACAGGAAATTGGGATTTTATGGGACTCCTCCTCCTGATGCTGGAATATATTGCCAGAACAGTAGGGGTGTGTGTGTGTGTGTGTGTGGGGGGGGGGGGGGGTTAAGCAGGGCCTATTGTCATCATCACCTTTCAAAGTGGGAGGTGAGAGAGCTAGACAAGATGCCACCAGGCCAACCTTCTGCTCTGTGCAGCTGGTGGGCCATTCCCTTCCCTCCCTAGTGGTAGCTTCACCAGCCACCAATGGTTTTAAGTCTGTTTTGTGCCATTGTAGCAATAAAAATAGCCTTAAAGAGAGAGAGGATCTGTTCCATTTTATGATGGTGAATCTCAGTCCTTGCTAATCCAGGCATCCCTTTCATTGCAGTGTATTTATATTTCTAGATATATAATGCCTTGGGTTTGATTAATGAAATGTTAATTCTGTTCACCAGAAAGTGGTCATATAGAGAAGAGTGAACTTGCCTCCATCAGCCCATTCTGCATATGATGACCTTTAAAAATTATAAATATCACTTTAAAAGTAGGAGAAGAGGGGGCATGAATTTTTACCCCTGAAAAGGTATCCTGTGTGGGCCCTTGTACAGGTTACCACAAGTATCTGAAAGTGTCTAGTTTCTTGGTCATTGTCCACTCTGTGCTCGATTAAATTATAGAAAAAAGGAGATTGGTTTTTCATATATTCCCAAATAACTTGAAATCATTGCGGATATATGTCACTAGGTGGCACTTTTGCTCTAATTTGTCTTGCATTTAACAAATATGATGAGCAAAGAGGTAAACTATTTCCACTTTTACAAACTGCTGTAATGAAGCTCTATAAAAATGGAAATACGTCACATAGAGCTCAAAAGATGACATTTTCATACCTATATTTACAATAGAGAAATGATGGCTAATATGTAGCATTTTTTTTATTCGTAGAACTCAACGGGCTCTAAGATGGTTGGTATCGTTAGCTGCCCTTTTCTATGTGGTACAAGTGAGGTACAGAGAAGTTTAGAGACTTGCTCAGTGTCACATAGTGAGTCATGATATTGCTGGAATCCAGGTCAACTGGTGCTCTGCCCAACTCAGCTGCCTTCATCCTAGACTCCATGATATTTCACTTTTTTATTAGCCGTATGTTAAAGATGAAGGTCACTAAAACTGTAATTTCTTTGTGCTGCAGTGTACCTCTTGAGTTGAGATAAAGTACTACGAATTAGTTATAGTTTTTACAAAAAAAGATAATGTACCAAATTCACCTTGCAGTCTGTCTACACCAACTTTCACCAGTGTAGGCTGTGGAAGAAAGTCTGATAGAGGCGGTGGGGAAGGTACCATGGAAGTGAATGACTGAAACCTTCTATCAAGTGGGTGTCAGTGTGCCCACAGAGTATGTGTTGATTGGAAAGACAAGTTGGCTAGGTGGTTGGGACACAAGACACATTAGACATGTATCTCCTCAGCCAACAGGCACAACAAATACAATAGCTATCAGGTTTAAGCCTAATCTAGAAGATTGATTAGAAGTATATGACTAGTTCTCACCACCCAGAACAAGAACTTCTTTAGCTGGTAACATGTCCTACTCTTTCCTGTCTTAAAATCTGTTGTTTCTATATAATTTAGATATAAAACAAAACTGAATGTGGGAATCTGAACCATTCTGAAGTGTAACTCTTCAGAGTTAGTTCTAGTTCAAACCAAAGATGTCAGAGCAATTTATGTTTTAAAAAGGTTTGCATTCAAATACCTCAAGAATGATGTTCTTTACTGTATTTCCTTCCTCAGGAACACAAGGTAAATATGTTGCAATTCTACTGATAGTTTAGTGTTTCAAAAAGTTGCTGATCTTAATGAGGATGACACCAGTTACTGAAGATGGGAAAAAATGTTAGTAGGTGTGGGTGGGATGAGGTGAATAATTTTAATAATGTAAACAAGACAATCAAAATAATTCAAGCTTGCATATATTTAAAGGAAAAGATTCATCTTATTATCAGTGGAAAGGAACTTGTTTTCTTTTAGACTTTTTTTGGGGGGGGCCTGACTCATTTTTTGCATGCTTGGGATTGGCCATACTATGTCCACCTGATGGCCAGAAGTTGAGTAAATCAGTTTAGATAAAACACAAACGAGACATTCCACTAAAACTTAAACTAAATCAAATGTAACCCGAACCATCTGCAGGTTTGAAGAAGTTCTTCCCAGCCAAAACAGACTTAGTTGGTGGTTTTATCCAATTCTCCATAGGCAAATGTCCATATCCTGAAACTTGCCATTGACATTGCCGGCCTTTGACAGCCTCTGCAGAGGCAATAGTTGGATGGGCAGGAAGAGGCAATTATACTTACACTCCAGAATGAAGCAGTTCAACATTATAAATGCCTAGATAAATAGATTAAATAGGGCACGGTAGAAACACATTGGAAGAGGTGAGGCAGTCTGATCTTGTGGTTTAGGGTGGGATTCAAGTGATGTGGGTTTAATTCCCAGCTGTCATAAACTTCCTGTTTTGCCTTGTGCAAGTAACTTAATCTTTCAATGCTTCAAGGACTGTCTTACTATGAGTTTGCATTGGCCTCCTGTAACATAAAAATTAATACTTAGGAAAATATGGCAAAGCTTTCCATGCTTCTGTGTATGCCACTAGTATTGATTGACAGAATCCATTTGTCCATCTCTAGATTCTGATGTTTTATAGGCATGCTATGTGGTTGTACTGGTTCTGGCCATGCAATATGGTCTATTGCAGACAAGTTCTGGAGAGAAAGCTCAGACCCTGTAAATGCCTCCTGTGAAGGCAAAGGATACACACTCCCAGGGTGAGTCACAACTGCTTTGTAAATAAGACTTTTATTTTCAAGCAATTGGTTCCAGAGTCTCATTGCTTGGAGTTGTACTTGACATTGGATCACTCTATTATTTGGTACAGGATCTGAAGTCTAAAGGTAGGTTCACAACATTCCTACCACATATCACTACAGTTGGTTCCAACCAATATCCCAGATCACATACTATGGATTTTGAGGAAGAAAGTGACATACTTTGGGATCCAAACCTACAACTGGATTTGAATTTTACAAATGAACCAAATGAACTTTATCACTAGACTGGGCTAAACTTGCACCTCCGATCCAAACAACCTAAGATCTGGGTCTGATGGGATGACTGGCAAATAAAGGGTTAATAGTCTTCTGGCTTAATGAGGCCATCAGTTTACACCTGCCTGAGAGGGGGAGATGGTAAAGCCCAATTTAGTATTGGGCCCAGCTGCAAAGAAGGATGGCACTCCAAAGAGGTAGGCCTAGAGGAAAGATGGGGGAAGACTGTGGTCAGGGGGCCACTCAGAGGCTGGGAGTAGCCTTGAGGAAGTGCCTTAGTTGTGGGCTGGGGAAGAAGCTACACAAGGGGAGAACTCCAGGGGAGGAATAGTGGTGGAGGCTTCAGCCCTGTGAGAGAGACTGATAAACAGGGAAAAGGTAGTAGCAGCCCAGGGAAATGGTGATGGCTTGTAAGGAGCAGTGTGTACCTGCATAACACAGTTGTATTTGGGCTGCAGCCCATAGGGGAGGATGGGCCTAGGTTATCTTGGTAACCTGGCTAGAGGGCTGGGCCATGGAAGCTGCAGGTTGCTGCAGAAACAGAATGGCAGACAAGAGAGGGTGCTAGAGTAGAACCCTCTGCAACAGTGTCTTCAGTTGAGGGTGTGCTCTTGAAGTTTGTTCCTCCATTACAGTGAGGCTTTCGATATCCAGATCCCAATTTTCTGGCTTGGAGCTCTGTTTACTAAAGCACTCTATACTGTCCTGGTAGTATAAAGGAGAATTAATGTAAATGAGATTCAGAGTTTTTCTGGTAGTGATGTGCTTTGACAAAAAAAATTATTCTATAATTACAGTCTCTTGTAACAAATTAGTCTATAAATGTCATCAGTATCTGTGCAACAGAGGAAAAGGAAATAATGGACAACTATTTATATATTTATCCAGCTACACAGGCTGAGATAGATTTTATACACTCTCACATGGGTTCATTGCAAATTTCTTTCTCGGAAAATAGAATGAATGAAACTTTGTTGAAATACAGGAGTAAAATCCTTAAATTCTGGATGTGAGTCAAAAGATGAAATCCATTGCCAAGTAATGGCTTTAATATTTGTTACAATGTTGCTGTTGCACAATCTTCTTCAGTTGTGCTCAAGAACAATTTCTTAGCTGTTGGGATCATTGCATTTTTACATGTTGTTGACAGGAAATTATAACTTCTGATTTTAGGTTTTAACTAATAAACACTGATAAAACACCCCAGATTAAAATAACTAAATAAAAACCATTTATCCAATAAGCACTAGAAATAGTTACTCAATTCATGAAGACTTCACACTTTTCCCAGTGCAGCTTTTCTAGACAGGCAATGTCATTGCTCTCTGATATGTATCTAAGGGCTTATCTGCACTACTGCTTTGTGTAGACTATGGACTTCCAATGTGCACTAATGTGTTGCACATTAACTGGTCCAGATATATCCTGCTGGTGCATGCTAAGGTTCCCTAGTGCACTTTCATGTAGTGGTGTTTGAAACAGTACTGTTAAAATGCACTAGGAAATAAGCACTAAATGCTAAACCAGGGGTTCCAAGGATAAAGAGCTCAAACTAACCTAATTTATTATATGTATAATAACAATTAAAGTAGATCCTATTTAGACAATTTTGGGAAGTACCTAAAATTAAATCTTCTCATTACAGTATCAGAGTACCGAAAAAACATTTTTTGACATTTATGGAGAACTCAAATTGCTAAAAATAAATTCAGAAAAATGAAATTAAACCCTGAGAAATGAAAACCCTGAATTTAGAGTATGAAATATTTACAATGACTCAAAAGCTATTCTAAGCCATATAAACAGATGGACTAGAGCAATTTGTAGAATGTAAACAGCCCTACAGGTTTACTTGTCTATTCTTTTGAAGTAAAATTGATTCAAAAACTACAAACTCACCTGAATATTACTAAATACAAATGAAAAAATATATAAATTCTGTATCTAAAGCATAAACACCCAGACAGATGTTAGTTAAATTAGTGTACTTGACAGCTATCCTGTTGCTATATTAGTAGAAGATGTAAGCAGACATGGGAAAAAATGGAGGGTTTTTTCCCTTTAAAAATACTTATCTAACAAAACTGGGAATATTTTTAAGTGTTAGACCATGGTTTTTATTCTTTTGTGACAAAGTTGGTGTGCCTAGCATTTGTATACTGCATTATTTATGAATGTTTAAAGACTTTTTTTAGCAATTTGACATGGTCCAATTGCTGCACAGTCACTGGCTAAATGAAAATTGTTCAGAAAATATACATGAATTTAGTTTTACTGTCTCATTTAATGTGCTTTAACAATCTAAATCTCTATTTGCACTACAGATAAGCCATATTTTTGAAAACTAAATGATTCTTTAATCATTCAGCAACCATAAGGCATTCCTGAGACTATGCCTTAGTAGGGTTTGTATATTTGTTAAAATATTGTTCTTAAAACATTTTTGGCAAACTTGATTGCTTAATGTCATCTGAGTTTCAGGAGTGCTAAGCCTCCTCCATTACAGTGTCATGGACTTCCATGGGAACTGCTAGTTTTTAAGGTGTGGCTTGACAAAGCCCTGGCTGAAATGATTTAGTTGGGATTGGGTCCTGCCAGTTGAGTGGTTATGAAAGAAGCATGACTAGCAGTCATGGCAATTGACTATTAATTATTTTTGAGTGACTGAAGCAAGCAAGGTGAGTTACAGAAACATGGTCCCAGCACTGAGGAACTTAGAACCTTAGGTTCTGCTCTTATGAGTGCTCGCACACACTTGACTTTATGCAGGATTCATCCCATTGGACGTGTCTTGAGAGGCAAAAAAGGAGCTTTTTTCAATCATGTTAGTTCAATCCAGTTAGTTCATCATGACTGACAAGTCCAATTCAGATGGAGGCCAATGTGACTGAAGCTGTTATCCATGATTTCGCCTAGGATAAGACGTGATCAGTTAACACTGCTTCAAAGGCGTTAGTCTACATCTCAATAGGCTTTTTAGATGTTTAACTGAACTAACATAACTGATCAACAAACCCACATGCCCTGTGATGGGGTGCACACATCCCACGCTGAGCCCAGGTAGCCCCACCCAGACAGGCCTGCATAGCATGCTCCATCTGGGGGAGAAAACTTAAAAGGGAGCAGCTTAGAAGAGGGAAAGTTAGGGAGGAAAGCATAGCTGCTATGAAGGTCTCTGAACAAGAGTACTGAGGAAGCCTCACCGTGAGGAAGAAGACCACCTGCTGAGCCCAGTTGGGGCTGAAGGGTTAGTTGTCTTCCCCACCTCGACTTATTTAGCTACCTTGTATTGGACTTGAAGACTTTGGGAGACATGAATGGTAGGAAGTGACCCAGGTGGAGCCTGGTGGAAAGGGAGGCCCTGGGTTCCCCTACAAACTTCCCTTTCTTTGTGCCCCACGTCCCCCTCTAGTAAGGCATTGAAAACCTTTGAGGTGAGGATAAGTCACATACAAGTATGAGGAACTTCACTGAAGATCCTTTCTGCTGGGAGGGGCAAGAGACTGGATATTCAGTGTGCTAACCATTAGGCCACCTAGCTCTCTGAGGACTTGACTATGTGCCTGTAAAGGCAGGGCCATAGATTTTCATTCTTATCCCATTTACAATTGTGTAAATGGGGATCAATCCACTGAAGTCAACAGTTAACGTTTGTTAAGAACAGAACCAGGCCCAATATACCATTACGCACCCCAAATAAACAGAATTGCCTATGCATAATATTAAACAAAATCTGACTTCTGTACTGTATAACAGAAAACTTTTAAGGTAGAAATATTTATACAAACAAATGCAATTGAGCAGTGTAGAAACAAAAGTCAAATGAAGGACAAACAAAGTCCATCATGTGAGCTAAGTGTTCTCAGTACTTCCCTCTGCTGTGTTAAAGAATTGTAGCTATTGAAAGGAGGGAATTCAATACATTAACTTTAAAATCTACAACCAGTATTCTCTTTATAGCAAATTGTAATAAAGATTCCTAGTAATTCTCAGTAGCAAACTTAAATTTATTCAATTTTTTTGGAGAACCCTTTAACAAATACAAAATTTATATTTATTTTTAATTGTTTTTTCCTTTCTTCTCTGAGTAATATGCTGAATCATGATGGATAAAGAATAAATGAAAGCTCAAATATAGGTTGAGTCAACTATTCTATCTGGGACTCAGTTTTGGAATAGGGATGTAATAAAACCAAAACTGTTTGCTGCAATTTGAACAAAATTATTTTCATATAATTCTGTTCAAGACAAAGATGGAGTTATTAAACATAAGGTCTCTGATCCACAAAGCTAGTTAGGTGCCTGAACACCAGTTCTAGGCTCCATTACAATCCAGAAAACTCCTACCAAACACTGTGTGCGCCTAAACTCACTTGATACCTAAGTTTGTGCCTTTGGGCATACAAGCTGCTGTCTTATTCAAGATTTCTGGATAACTAACTCCAACCTAAGCCTGAACCTGGGAAACAGACATTTGCTGCCTAAGGGTATGTCTACACTGCAGAGTGAAATTGATTTATTTTAATTTTATTTATATTAAATCGACTTTCACCTGCCAAATTTTAGAAGTTGCAGGGGTGTGATCACACCATGCTCCTTGCGTTGAGCTCTTGCGTCCCCACTCGCCACACTTGGGTCGTCATTCAAAGCAGTGCACCGTGGGTAGCTATCCCACAGTGCAACTAGACACAGAGGCTTTCGGGAAGCTTGTTGTTCTCCCATGATGCAACGTGCTCCCTCCCCCTCCCTTCTTAGTCCCAAACAAACTGCAAATGCTTTTTCACACTTTTTTTCTATGCTGCACACATGCCGTTACCGGAGAGGCTCTGCACTATCATTGTAAGCATCACAAATACCTCACAGCTTATCTTGCAGTATTTTCAAGGGCAAGACAGGGAGCCGCAGCATGGAAAATTGCAATGTTACTGAGGCCGCTCTGCTACAAGCAATAGAGCAAAACAATTCCTGTTTGCTGCAGGCTGTCACGCATCATCTTCAGTCCATGGAGAACCGGTTCTGGTCCCAGGAAACAAACACAGATTGGTGGGATTGTATTGTTATGAAGGTGGGGGATGATGAGCAGTGGCTGCAGAACTTTTGTATGAGAAAGGCCCCTTTCTTTGAACTTTGTGAGGAGCTGTCCCCAGCCCTGAACTGCGTGAATACTTGCTTGAGAGCACGTTTGACAGTGGAGAAGTGAGCGGCCATCTCTCTGTGGAAGCTGGCAACCCTGGACTGCTACTGGTTAGTTGGGAATTAATTTGGAATTGGTAAAACCACCATTGGATGGTGATGCAAGTGTGCAGGGCCATTAATAGACTTCTGCTATGAAGGGTAGTGACTTTCGGAAACATGCAGGACACAGTGGATGTGTTTGCCGCAATGGGGTTCCCAACCTGTGCGGGGCCAATAGATGGCATGCATATCCCTATCCTAGCATCTGACCACCTTGCCACAGAGTACATACATTGGAAGGGATACTTCTCAATGGTGTTGCAGGCCCTTGTCGGTGAAATGTCCCTTGTGATCCACATCAGTGTGGGGTGGTCTGGAAAGGTGCATGACGCACACATCTTTAGGAACTCAGGTCTGTTCAGTAAAATGCAGTCGGGCACTTTCTTCCTTGACCAAAAAAATAAATATTGGGGATGTTGAAATGCCAATAGTGATCCTGGGGGATCCTGCCTACCCCTTGTTCCCTTGGCTAAATAAGCCGTACACTGGGCACCTGGACAGTGAGAAGGAGCATTTCAATAACTGGCTCAGCAAGTGCAGAATGGTGGTGGAATGTGCATTTGGGCATTTAAAAGCCAGATGGAGGTGTCTGTTCACTAGGCTTGACATCAGTGCAAAGAACATCCCATCAGCTATATCTGCGTGCTGTGTGCTCCATAATTTGTGTGGAAAAAAGTGTGAAAAGTTCCCCCAGGGTTGGGCCGTTGAGGCTGATAGGCTGCCCACAAATTTTGAGCAGCCAGATTCCATCACTATGCTCAGAGCCAACCACAGGCGCTTTGCCTCCAGGAAGCATTGAAAACTGGTTTTGCAATGAACTGCAGTAGTGTATGTATGTACTGTGCCTTTATTTCCCATCCCCCACCCTTGCACCAGCAGGCCCTCTCCTTCTTTCCCCACCCAAGCTATGAATGAAGACAGATTTTTTTTAAAGCTGCAAAGTTGTATTTGTGACCTGTTTCAGTGGGGAAGGCGGGGGCGGGGGGAAGAAAGATACTTTAACATTGTAAAGTGTCACTGTGCAAGGAACTGTGGTTGCGTGCAGTTCTTAAAGGGGTAGTCGTGTCTTTCTGCTCGCCTCCACCAGTGTGGAGTGCAGCAGTCTTTCTGCTCAGCCTCATCCTAGAGTGCTTGGGGGTGGGGGCTGGTAAGAAAGTGGTAGGCGGTTGAGCATTTTGGAGGGGCTGCAGAAGGAGTCTGTCCTGCCACTGCTCTTCCTAGAGCTCTACCAGACGCCTTGGCATGTTGGACTGATCCCTCTTAATACGCAACATCTCCGCTTGTGTATCACGTTCCTGCTCCTGTGCTGATCTTCTGTGTTTCATGTACATGTCTAGTTTTTCAGACAAGGACAAGACAAAGACAGGGACTCTATTTTAATTACATGTGGCTAAAGAGCTCTGTGTCAGCAGCCGCAGAGGTTTTCATTAGTTCACTGAACATGTTGTCCCGTGTTTCCCCTCTCCCCCCCACTTCCTAATCTGGGAAAGGCTTTCAGCAAGGTGGGCTGAAGGCCGAAGTGTCGACTGTAAGAAAAGCAAAGCACAAAGTTGCCATTGTTAGCTGACCCAAAGTAGTAAAAGAAATGTTACAATGTAAAAAGAATTCCCTTTCATGTTCACAAGGCGAAGCCAGACCTGCATTCCAATCTGTACCTATCAGACGGGTTGGACTGGTGTTACAGACATGGTAAGCAAGAGGCCCTTGCATCCATTATAGAGAGGTCTCATTAGTACTAACCTCCACAATCCACATATGAGCAAGGAGAGGGATCAGTGAGCTCCCCTTTAACATCCCAAGGACTGGTTTGGGAGGAGGAGGGCAAAACAGATTAAAGGATGCTGCGGGTGAAGTGTAGTGGCAGAAAAATAGGGCAACCAGTGTCCTGACCCATAATGCCCATAGCAACAATACCATGACTAGAAATTTGTCTTGTGCAGGTGCCCAGAGACACCATCCACGGCAGATGAATAACACAGAGTGACTATATTGGTTGGGTATTGTAAACTTGCACCACCTTCCCTAGGTGATCATATGTGATATCAGTCTCCTGAGGGTAACGCAGACAGAAAGGGAAGATTTGGCCCTTAAGCTTCTATGCTGTGTTCTGTGATACTGCCTGCTCATTTAATAGCAGAGTGGCGGGGTAAAGTCTCCTACCGTAGCGGAAGAAATAAGGCTGCACTCCCCAGAAACCTTCTGCAAAGGATTACAGGTTACCTACATGAAAGTTTCCTTGAGATACCTACAGAATAAAGTAATGAGACAGTGTTTCAAAGTCATGGAAGCAAAATTTATGTCTGGCAACTCATGGATCTACAGAGGATCTCAAAGCACTTTACCAAGGCAGTTAGTATCATTATCCCTGTCTTACATATTTGAAGACTGAGGCACAAGGAGAGAAATGACTTGCCCAAGGTTACCTAGCAGGCCAATGGAGGAGCTGGGAAATGAACCTAGATCTCCTGACTCCCATTCTAGTGCCCTGTCCTAGGCTATGTTGCCTCCCTATGCTTAACTTGTCTTTATTAATAAAGACAAAGCCTAGGAAATGATAGATGTGGAACTTATGCAGTGTACACCTTGTACTAGAGCAGGGTAAGAACTTCAGCTGCTCACACTGTTATAAACAGTTTCTTTTCTTTTTCAAAATAATGAATATTAGTATTTAGAAGTTTAATCAATAAAGTGAGTGTTAGCTCAATTTTTTCCTAACTGAAGGTGCAGAATTCAGACTAGATTAAAACCATGTTTTAAATGTAGTCCTAGATATTGGAAATTTTTTTTTTTTTTTTCCCCAACAGTGGAATCACGTTAAATGACAAAACTGGTTCAGAAATGATCTCTTTTTGGGGGGGCGGGAAGTAGGGTGTTACGGTGAATTCAGATAGCATGAGTATTTTATTACACAGATGGTGGTAGGATTATGTTAGCCTCTTGATACATCTTTCTAACTATATTTAAGTATGATTTTTGTAAACTTATGGTCCAAATCCTGCTTCCACTGACTTTGTTGGAAAAAGGATGAGCCCCCATTTGTTACAAGGTTATCCAATGCTATTGAACTGAAGAATTCTGGGCTTAATGCTCAGATACCCATGCTTTCTTTCTCAGATGCATCAAGCAGAGCTCTGGTTATCATTTTGCCATTTTTTCTGCCTTTCTATCCCTGGAGCAGACAGAAGCTGGTTCAGCACACAGTGCCATGCTGGCAAAGGTTGTCCATGCAGCACATTTCAGCTATGCCATCTCCTGCCCCTAGCATAAACTGTACTCCAGGGGCAGGAGCAGGTGGCAGAGAGCTAGCTATGCCAGCTCTACACCTCCCAGAGATTTCCCCCATGCAAGGAAAGTCATAAGCCTCCCCTTTAAAGTGGCTTTCAATCCTTTTTGTGCTGCAGGAGTGGTGGTAAGAAGATTTAGCTTGGAGCAAAATAGGGCTCTTCATTTCAAATTCACCTTTGGTGTAACTGCTTAAAAGTCAGCAGAGAGATGCCAGACATAAATTTTGCTTCCATTACTTTGAAACACTGTGTCTTTGATATGGCATACTCCGGGAAGTAGAAAAATCTCTCCAATATATGCATAGTTTTAAATTCCAGCTATGTGTTTTTTTTCTATCTAGGTATTTGAATAATTTAAAATAATTTAAGGCAACTTTACTTAAAGTTTAATCATTCATAGGCAGCTTTACACAGTGGCTTTATTTAGCACTTCATTGCCTAATATTTGATTGAATGAATTTCAATTAAAAAAATAACTGTATAACAGTTAAATCATGTGGAATTCCCACCCTGCTTCAGCCAGAGTACACACATGTACCTCAGCTCTAGCTATTTGAATACATATATGTAAGATTAACTTGTTGAGCCCCAATTTGGCAATTTAAGTACATGCTGAATAGGAATGGATTTAAGCATGTTCTTAAGATTAACCATGTAGTGAAATGTTTTTCTGTTCAGCATCTTCTCCTTGCTACTGAAATAAGCTTTTAGTTCCTCAGCTGAGGGAATCTACTTGCACACAAGATCTGATGGAAAGCTGTTTAATCTTGCAAGACTTAGATCTAAACCTAAGACTTGGGAGGTCCTTATCTAACATCTCCTTTTTGCTGGTGGTGCAGCAGTGGCAACCCACGCAGAAGCCCATCTCCAAAATCTCGTAGAGATTTTTTTTCTAAAGCCTGCCAAGACTTTAGGCTTATTATGTTACTCTTTTTTAAGCTTATAGTGTGCCAAGGAGTTGAAGAAGCACCTTCCATCAACATCAATAATTATGAACTTGAAGTGGTGAATGCGTTCACATACCTTCGGTCCACTGTCTCAGACAACCTTTCACTTGAAAAGGAACTCAACATCCACATTGGAAAAGCCGCCACAACAATATCTAGACTGCGCAAGAGGATATGACAAAATAATAAACTGACAACACACAGATCTGTGTGTGTTTGTTGTGCATGTGTTATCAGTAGACTTATACTCTCATCAGGAAAAAAGGCTCAACAGCTTTCATATGTGTTTTCTTCATCAAATTTTTTGGAAGGGGGAGGGCAGAGTCACCAACACTGAGATGCTCAAGCAAGCCAGCATACTCATCAGGCGAACACTCCTTAAACAGAGACACCTCTGCTGGGTTGGGCATGTGTGCCCAATGAATGATGGGCGCATCCCAAAGAAATCCTCTGTGGTGAAGTGGCATCTGGGAAAAGATCTAAAGGACACCCAAAATTGCTTTTCAAGGATGTGTGCAAGTGAGACCTCAAAGAAATGGACAGGGATATGGATAACTCGGAAGATCACACTCAGGATTGCAGCCTTTGGAAACGAGCTCAATAAAGGTCTCCAAAACTATGAAAGGAAGTAGTCCCGGTTAGCAGAGGAGAAAAGAGTGCAGAAGGCAGAGCCCAAAGGATTGAAACGCCACCTTTAAATGTGACAATGCAGCAGACATTGTCTCTCTCAAGTGGGTCTCTTCAGCCACAGCTGCGGCTGCCATAAAACCAACTGAGCAAATTTTTTACCTCTCGGCGGTGCATACCTATGGTCTCTCGAGACCAATGGATGCCTACTATATAAATGTTTTTCTGATTCAAGATTTAGATGCCTAGAGGCAAATTTTGCCCTAGTTTATAACCCTGGAGCCCAATAGTGAAACCCCCTTCTTTTTGTCAGGAACTTAGTCTTGTTCCATGTGATTCACTTTGAAGAGCAGGATAGTCCATGCAAGAAGGGTGGAATTTTAATGCTCTAAGTCTGTATTATTAAAATCAATGGGGTTTAAGTCACAGCAGAATCTTGCCAATAGAATGTTTTCCAAAAGGTAGAGTAACAGATTAAAGAAAAAGGTAAAGGAAAAGGGAGAGAAGACATAAAAATAGAGTAACAAGCAGCTGGACATTCTGTTTTTAAAAAAAAAAAAAAAAAAAAAAAAAATCTTGTAAAAGATCCCAGGTGAAATAAAATTGGTCCAAGCTGCTGTTTTTGGCCACTGATTTTCCACATGATTAGGGCTGCAGCTTGCTCCTTCTCATTTTCAGTGCTACCAAGACCTTTTGGATTTTACAAAAGGTGAAATTTTTTAAAAGAAGTGACATATCAATGTTGCTTTCTGGGGTGGTTAGGAATGAGTATGAAATAGCGCATATGAGGACCAAAAAAAAAAAAAAAATTGCATAGCTCTTTCTCAAAAGAAGACACTTAATTCCAAGGTCAAAGAATATATGAGCAAGGCTGGAATATGGTGGCAACACAAAAAAAAAAAAGCAAAATGAGATAGTATGGCTGAGTGAAGTCTTGCAGCTTCCCAGTAATGTTTTGTGAAGATCTTATTTTGCATGAGATGATAAAGTTAATGTAACAATGAGACAGAAAGAATGACATTAAATTCAATGGCTTTTTAGAATCCCGATGAGCAAAAAGAAGAGTGATATAACCAGTGTATTTAACCAGCTCTACCAATGTCTTGAAGGTGAGGATTGGCCACAAACATGCCCATCACATCTCTGAGCTGATGCAGAGAGTTTCACTTTTTGACTCATGACCTTTTCCAAATGTGGTTGTTCAGGCTGATACAAGGGATGCTGAATGATGTCTCCTTTTTCTTTAATGGAAAAAAATCCAGCAGGCTTCTTTCTGTTACCAGGGGTTACACGCATGACGAATAAAAAGACAGGGACTGTATTTTAATTAAATGTGGCTAAAGTGCCTACTTTAATAAGGCCCTGATCTCTGACTGGGACCTGTAGGTACTAGTGCAATACAAGATGATGACTGATGTTGTGATTCCTATAGTTGACGCTTTTTGCCCTGGGTACAAAAGGTTGTGTTGTTGCTGTGTGAGTGAAGAAACCAAAAGCTTTTAATCACTTCATTTCAGATAAAATAGAACCTTTGATTCTGACCTATTCTTGGTTTTAGTTTTGGCAAAACCTGCCTGGAACAAGGATTATAAAATCAACACCCAAATATGTCCTCTTGAGCAGTCACCCAAACTCTCAGTAGAACCCTCACATTTTGAACTGGAAATCTTCAGCACAGTATTGAACTTTAAATAGCTGATACCTGTTACCTTTTGGGCATATGCACGTCTGTAGGAGCTAGCTGAAAATAGAGGCCCATTTTCTGAGCTGTGATTTAATATTTTCCTTAATTGCCCCTCATTTTGCCTACAGTTGGCAAATGAGGTGATGTAGCTTGTAGTTCCTTTGTATGAAAAATGCTGTTATGCAGCAAATTTTGTCCTAATACATTCATGTGCTTTGGAGTTTATTAATAAACATTTCTTACTTTGTCTTTCAATGCTGTTAGATGATAAATTACATATCATGGACAGTACTGTTCTTGTATCCTATACAATTCTGAATGCACTGTACATATGGACCTTTAAAATATACAGCATATATAGTTACTGTTATTTTAAAAATAAAAATTCATTGACTTTCACTAAAACCTTGCATTTTTCATTCCCAGAGATTCCAAAGCACTTTAGAGACTCTGCTTTTGGTCATGCAGTTCTTATTCAGGCAGAATTTCACTGAATTCAATGGGAATTTTGCCTAAAAAAGGACTGCAGGGTGGGGACCTCTGCTACACACAGAACTAAGCGTGCTGTCGTGGTGGGTGTCTGTTACAGACCACCAGACCAGGAGGATGAGGTAGATGAGGCTTTCTTTACTCAACTGGGGAAAGTTTCCAGTTCACAGGGCCTGATTCTCATGGGAGACTTCAATCACCCTGACATCTGCTGGAAGAGCAATATAGCAGAGCACAAACAATCCAGGAAGTTTTTGGAGAGTGTCGCTGACAATTTCCTGGTGCAAGTGCTGGAGCAACCAACTAGGGGCCGCGCTTCTCTTGACCTGCTGCTCACAAACAGGGAAGATTTGGTAGGGGAAGTAGAAGTGGGTGGCAACCTAGGCAGCAGTGACCATGAGATGGTCGAGTTCAGGATCCTGATGAAAGGAAGAAAGGGGAACAGCAGGATACGGACCATGGACTTCAGAAAAGCGGACTTTGATTCCCTCAGGGAACTGATGGGCAGGATTCCCTGGGAGAGCTAATATGAGGGGGAAAGGAACCCAAGAGAGCTGGCTGTATTTTAAGGAGACCTTATTGAGGGCACAAGAGCAAACCATCCCGATGTGCAGAAAGAATAGCAAATATGGTAGGCGTCCAGGTTGGCTTAACAAAGATGTCCTTGGTGAACTTAAACGCAAAAAAGAAGCTTACAAGAAGTGGAAGCTTGGTCAGATGACTAGGGAGGATTATATAAACACTGCTCGAACGTGCAGGAATGAAATGAGGAAGGCCAAAGCGCAATTGGAGTTGCAGCTAGCAAGGGACGTGAAGGGGAACAAAAAGGGTTTCTACAGGCATGTTGCCAACAAGAGGAAGATTCGGGAAAGTGTAGGCCCCTTAAAGAAAGAGGGAGGGGACCTAGTGACGGAGGATGTGGAGAAGGCTGAGGTACTCAATGCCTTTTTTGCCTCTGTCTTCACAGACAAGATCAGCTCCCAGACTGCTGTACTGGGTGGCACAGAATGGGAAGGAGGCAAACATCCCGCAGTGCTGAAGGAACAGGTTCAAGGCTATTTAGAAGGATTGGACATTCACAAGTCCATGGGGCCGGATGCAATGCACCCGAGGGTGCTGAGGGAGTTGGCTGAGGTGATTTCAGAGCCATTGGCTATTATCTTTGAAAGCTCGTGGCAACAGGGGGAGGTCCCTGAGGACTGGAAAAAAGCAAATATAGTGCCCATCTTCAAAAAGGGAGGAAAGAGGATCCGGGGAACTACAGACCGGTCAGCCTCACCTCAATCCCTGGAAAGATCATGGAGCAGGTCCTTAAGGAATCCATTTTAAGGCACTTGGAGGAGAGGAAGGTGATCAGGAACAGTCAACACGGATTCACCAAGGGAAAGTCATGCCTGACCAACCTGATTGCTTTCTATGATGAGGTGACTGGCTCTGTGGATGTGGGGAAGGCGGTGGATGTGATATACCTTGACTTTAGCAAAGCTTTTGATACGGTTTCTCACAGTATTCTTATCAGCAAGTTAAAGAAGTATGGGTTGGATGAATGGACTATAAAATGGATAGTGAACTGGCTAGAGCATAGGGCTCAACGAGTAGTGATCAATGGCTCCATGTCTAGCTGGCAACCGGTCACAAGCGGAGTTCCCCAGGGGTCGGTCCTGGGGCCGGTTTTGTTCAACATCTTTATTAATGATCTGGAGGATGGGGTAGATTGCACCCTCAGCAAGTTTGCGGACGACACTAAGCTGGGGGGAGTGGTAGATACCCTGCAAGGTAGGGATAGGATACAGAGTGACCTAAACAAACTGGAGGATTGGGCCAAAAGAAATCTAATGAGGTTCAACAAAGAAAAGTGCAGAGTCCTCCACTTAGGAAGAAAGAATCCCATGCACAGCTATAGACTGGGGACCGACGAGCTGGGCAGCAGCTCTGCAGAAAAGGACCTGGGGGTAACGGTGGATAAAAAGCTGGATATGAGTCAGCAGTGTGCCCTGGTTGTCAAGAAGGCCAATGGCATATTGGGCTGCATTAGGAGGGGCATTGCTAGCAGGTCACGGGAAGTGATTATTCCCCTCTATTCGGCATTGGTGAGGCCGCATTTAGAATATTGTGTCCAGTTTTGGGCCCCCCAATACAAAAAGGATGTGGACAAGTTGGAGAGAGTCCAGCGGAGGGCAACAAAAATGATTAGGGGGCTGGAGCACAGGACTTATGAGGAGAGGCTGAGGGAACTGGGCTTGTTTAGTCTGCAAAAGAGAAGAGTGAGGGGGGATTTGATAGCGGCCTTTAACTACCTGAAAGGGGGTTCTAGGGAGGATGGGGCTAGGCTGTTCTCGGTGGTGGCAGATGACAGAACAAGGAGCAACGGTCTCAAGTTGCAGGGAGGGAGGTCTAGGTTGGACATTAGGAAAAAGTTTTTTACTAGGAGGGTGGTGAAGCACTGGAATGGGTTACCTAGGGAGGTGGTGGAATCTCCATCCTTAGAGGTTTTTAAGCTGCGGCTTGACAAAGCCCTGGTTGGGATGATATAGCAGAGGTTAGTCCTGCTTTGAGCAGGGGGTTGGACTAGATGACCTCCTGAGGTCCCTTCCAACTCTAATATTCTATGATTCTATGATTCTATGAGATTTGGCACTTTCAAGGTAGAGCATATTAACAAACTGGTACATAACATACTGCGTGATTTTTGATCCATGCCACTGAAGCAAAATCCTATTCTTACAAAAAATGCCATGAGATCTTTAAATATCTACACAGGACAAATTACAAATTGGTGAAAGAATAAATGGTAAAAGAAGGTAAATCAGATGTTCTTGCATTATGATAAAAGGTTGATAGTCAATTAAATTAAAAGGCAACAATTTAAAACTAAATCAATTAAATATATTTTATACAACACATAATTTGTAGAACTCAGTGCCATAAGATAGTTGAGAAGGATAGGCAGGTCATTTGTCTGATCTTACACTGGACAGTCCTTCTTTTCTAAGGTTTGTCTCAGATGTGATTTTGTCTAGTACTGAATGGGAGATACCATTTTGAAGAGCACGCAGCCCTGCCTCCATCGGCATGACCTTACATGCACCACATTGGCAGGATCAGGCTGACATCATTGCTGGAAGTACTAGAATGCCCAGTATTCTGGGAATGCATGAGTGGCCACCTTAGTGAAGGATTAGCCATATTATGAGTTATGGGAACATCTTCAGTTACACTAGGATAGGATACACCCTTTTTTATATGGAATACAAACTATCATGCTTTAGGGCATAAGACAACCACTGACTTTCGGCAGTTTTATTCCATAATTCACTACTGCAGTTTCTTGCTTCTTCCTCTGAGCATCTGGTAGTGGCCACTGTCAGAGACTGGGTATAGGCCTAAATGGATCATCATTTTGACACAAAGATGATCTACACCAGCTGAGGAACTGGTCCTATAGTGGCAATCACTCATGCACTGTGAGATGTTGGTGAAATCCAGTTTTACTTACTGGTCAATCACCTGTGACATTTTAATAATATTCTGCCTCAATATTTTATTCTACGACAAACTCGCATTTTTTCACTGTTGGTGTCTGAGGTAATGACTGTGCTATTTCCTTCATGTTTGTGGGGAAAATATGTGTTGACTATTTTAAAATCCTTGTAGAATAGTGGAAAGTGAAATGAATATTTACAGTCATGGATGAGGGGAGAGCGGTAAGTAGAGAGGCTCATTTGGGACTCAGGACCTGAATGCTGCTGTATTAAAAATCTAGACTCTCCTAGATATTAAGATGTATGAAAATTTTAGGTTACCCCTTTCCTCTCTTTTTTTCTTTCTGTAAATAGTTTTTATTGTTATCTGACATTCCCAACCTTGTCTGTTGTATGTTTCCAGAATAGTTCTAGGACCAGTTGTGTTTCTTGGGAACACCTGTCTTCGAGGACATCAATACTGAAAGGGGCTTTCTGGGGACAGTGGTCTGTGAAATAAGGCTAGTTTGTGCTCCATAAATGTATCAAGGCTTTTCAACTTATTGTATATTCTTCAGGGTCCAAAAGGGAGAAATTTGTATCAGTCTCGTCACTCTTTTAGAGTATTATAATAACAAATACTTTACACCCAGTTAATGGAGTTTCTCACCAATATTAAATGAATTCTAGTTAGGTTCTAGAAAAAGAAAATGTGTTAAAGAATTATATTCCCCTCTCTTGTGTAAGATAAATAACTTTGTTCAATATAAGCTTAAGCATTATTGTGGTTTCACCATCTGTCAGAAAATGCATTTTTGCCATGATCAACTTGCTTGGTCCAAGTCCTGAGAGCAATTATTAGGGACATGTAAAAAATAACATTCTCCTTTTTTCAAATTAAAACCAGTTCCACATCATTTATTCTGGGTGGGCAGTTAGAAATGCCTGGTAGAGCTAACTCTTCCTTGAAGGAAGGTGAAGAAAACTTTGAAGAAATATTTTAGGAAGCGGATATATCTCTTTATTTAAAAAGCATCCATGAAGAACAACTATTATGTGCTTGTTTTGTTTTTGGTTCTTTCATTTTTCTTTACTTTATCAGTTAATTCTTAAAGCCTACTGATCATAAATCTTCTAAGCTACAAGTATAGTTAGTAATCTCCTTCCATCCTTCTTGATCTGCTTTTCTGTCCATTTATCCATTCACACATCATTGTGGTATCTGAGCATGTTCCATAAATGTAAAAGTGGTCCCAAGGAGACCTCAGTTTTCTCTGTACTCTTGGAAAGAAGGAGAGAAGAGAAGCACCAGGAATTTAACTTCATTCCTTTTCTCCTTCTGTTCTTATTCTTTCCTCTATTGTGAGGACAATGGATGTACAAATCTAAAATCTATTAGACCCCTTTCTGACGATTTTGAGGTCCTGAAGTCAACGGGGATTGAAAGTGCTCAACACTTTGTGGCATTAGTCCTGAAGGAAGTAGTTGCCTCAGATTACACTTAAATACCATCAAATTCTCAATAAAGAACAGTGTGCTTAGATGTTTAATGTAACTTTTACCCATGGGTAAATCTGGTATTTTGATCAGATTAGATTTTAAATTTTGGAGATTTTTGTTTAAAAGGAGAGAGATCTCACTCTTTCTGTGAAATGAAAATGTAGATACAGAGAGTACCATTCATAATTCTTGGCTTAGAAATTTGTATAATGATCATAAACTGACAAGTTTGAAGATTCTCTTCCAGGACTGAAGTCTCATATTGGATACAGTATTTAACTTTTTTATGTTCAGATGTCAGTATGAACCAAGGCTGTCTAGTTTCAGAAATTACTCACTCACTATTGCTGATTGTTTCTGTCTTCGTCTCCTTGCCAACACACAGGAGAATCGAGATGACAGCTGCTTAGGATATTGTCATAGCTGAAATAACAATTACTTATTTCTTTTGACTACTGTGATGACTGAGAAAAGCTTAGTCTGGATAAGAGACAATTCCTAAAGTTTATCCTGAGACGGTTATCTTGCTAGAACTAGAATATGAGCAAAACTGATTAACTTCAGGGTTTTAGCATTAGTAAGCTCAAACTGTAAATATTTTTATTCAATCAGTCTGAGAGGTACAAGTGCAAATAAACATTTCAAATATTCTGGTTTGGTACACTTATTTTTAATATGAATAAGTGCAATTTATGTACAATTCATGGTAAATGCAGCTCTCAGGCTCCTAGGAGGTTGTTATAATTTGTTAAGCACCACAGAAGTAGTCCCCCAAGAAGCTTGCTATCATATGCGGCTGGAACAGTATAATTTAACCTTTTATTTTTAATACTGGGCACACAGAAGGGATACATAATAAAAGCTAATAAAAACAAAACAACATGACTTACAATAATCACAGGAAATACGTAGTATACCATTTATAATTATTTCCACTGGATACTTAAACCACCACAGTAATATTATGTAATCATATAATGAAAGACTATATATAGCAAAACATATGAACAAAGGGGCAAAATTAAGATACCATGCGCCACCTTAATTCTGGCATTTGCTAACATTCAAGGTGGAATAGTGAACTTAGTAATGTTTTTTAATTTAGGACTTTTCTGATGTGTACTAAATACATACTATTAACAACTACATTAAAAGAACATCATTAAGGTTCTGAAGTCAGGCATTTGAAAGTTAGGAAATGCCAAAATTAAGGTTGGCCATGAAACCTTAATTTGCTCCCTTGTGCATCTATATTATGAGACAATCTTTAATTACATGATCACATTCTATTTTTTCCTTATAGGATCCTTGTCTTAATCAGTGCACAAGTGGATGGTGCTCTCTAAATGAGCAGCTGTTCAATCTTTTGCTTTATCCTTATCTTTCAGTGTGTAGCGCCAGGCCTTATTTACTGTACATCATCAAAAACCCTACTCCAATACAAAATTCTTAATTACCTCATGGGCTTTTCTATCGAGCTCATTCCTATGACATCTGAGTGATTCACAAACATTAATCAATTTATTTTCACAACACCCCTGGTAGGTAAGGAGGGTATTATTATTCCCATTTCACAGGGGCCGAGTGGAGCAATTGCAGGGGAAAGCCTGCTCACCTCCTGAAGCCCTGCGACCAAGTACACACAGTTATTCTGTAGGGATGGAGCATGCTCAGTGCAGATGGAATCCTTGGAGTTTTGCTGCCAGACTCCGAGCATGTGAGAACTGCCAGGTTTTTTGTTTGGCAGGTTATAACTTGGACAAATTTGTGCAAATTTTCAGAGATGGCAAAAATCACCTCCCTGACACCATGGTGAGCTCCCTGCCAAATTTCAAGCTTTAGCTCCAGAGCATGACCGTACTAAAGCCTTCTAGTGAAACAGCTGGGAGATTTAACATGGGCAAAACAGCATTTTTCCCCATACCTTTTCTCAGAAACAGCTGAAACATTTTAGCTGAAACTTAAAAAAAAAAAAAAATTAAAAACAAAAAAAATTCAGCCTGCGGCACACCACCTCATAGAAAAACGTCAGCCTGGATGGTTAAAGTTTGTAAGCAAGTGAAAATACGGTCTTACAATGGGAAATGTTCCTCAACTTAACTACAGGCAATGCTTCCAGAGCTTCCTATAATTTTTAATGTGCTCATCAGGCTCTGAGAAATTAATAGGATTTTCTCTCTAGACTTCAGTGGGCTTTGGATCAGGCTTTATGGTTGTTGTTGACTATGCACTTTATTTCTGCTTTACTCCCATGTGTCTGAGATTACCCAGGTTACAATCTGGACCATTGAACCATTGAACAGCTGTGTTCAGGCCTGTTGACAGTAATTCCAGGCCACAGGGCAAACAGTTAATGACCCACCTAGAAAGGGAAGACTGAGTTTTATAACCATGGATGGTGGGGGAAGCTAGCTCCCTGTCCTGCCTCTTCTGCCCACAGCCCTGCTCATGCTCCATTCCCACTCCCCCAGGGCCCGCTCATGCTTCACCCTCACTTGGCCTGCTCTCTTCCACACCCTTCCTTCCCCCAGGTGGTGAGCAGGGGGGCTGAATGGAGATGGGGGAGGAGGGACACAGCAAGCAGCAGGGGTGGGGCGAGTGGGGGAGGAGAGGAGGGACACATGTGGCAAGTGATGGCAGGGAGACAGAGCGGTGGGGGGGGGGGGAGAGAGAGAGGAAGGAGCGACGCAGGGTGGGGTGAGGCAGGGCAGGGCCTTGGCCAGAGCTGGGATGGAGTGTTGGGGGGATGTGGGTGGAAGAGGCCCTGGCCCTTTTAAATTGGTGGGCCCTTGGGCAATTACACCCTTCCACTCCCCTCTCCATCTTTAGCCTGGCTGTGTTCCATAAATTATCTAGCCTGGGGTGCCTTTTCAACTGCCTTGCTGTCAGATCAGCCACTTCTGAGCTGCTCAGGCAGCATTTCAGTATGCACTTTCACTCCCAGCCAAATACATGAGCACTCTGACCAGTCATTCATGAACTACATATGAGGCAACATCTGCAAATTCTTAGGCCCAGACTTTCCCCCAGAAATGTGTGTCTTGTATGATCCAGCAGACTACTGAACAATGCAAGCTCATAGAAAGCCCATCATTTCATTAAAGGAAAATGATATATGCATCAGCTTTGTTATCCCAAATGGAGTTTCCTATACACCTTAATCCAAACACACTGGCTAAGATAAAACAATAAGATAAGTTTAACTACAGAAAGATAGATAGATAGATTTTAAGTGATTACAAGTGATAAGGCATAAAAGTCAGGATTGGTTACAGAAAGAAGATAGCTTGTTAAATTAGGTAAGTGAACTTAAAAGCAAAGGTTTTGTCTTATCATATGCATTTGTAAATTTTACAGGCTGTCTCCTTTCAGCCTGAGACCATTCCCTTTAATTCAGCTCTTTGAGAGTCAATATCATGAGCAGAGAGATAGGAGGTGGAATGGAGTCCAGTGTGTGTGTCTCTCCCCTTTGAGGATTACCCCCAACTGAGGTGTAGGCAAAAAGTAGTTTCTTGTGGATGTGAGGGTTGAACCATCACTATGATGAAATGTAAATTTCTTGTTTACACCTTCCCGTTGCAGGAGGATGGCTGCTTAAGCCAGTAATCACTCTTTACAACCTGGCTGGATTGCTAGTGTGTCTTTGTGTTTGGAAAAACTGGTTCGTGCCTGCTAGATTTAATCTTGGAGCATGTTATAACAATGATACGTAGAAGAATCTAATCACTTCATACAATGTTGATACACACATTTTACCAGGACAACAATATTCAGCAAATTATGATTTTTCAAATGATATCTCATAAGGCATACTTTGTACAAAATTTATTGTAGTCTTGTAAGGGTGGTGTACATAATAGTATAAATCATCATAATCTCCCTCCATCTTTTACTGCTCTAGACATGGCTGTATTTCCTCAGCATTTTTATATGGCCTGAATTGATTGCAACATAAAATGAAACAATTAACATTATTTTATGATGTTCTGCATCAAGGTACTTAATGTTTTTGACTGAGTTTTTTTTGTAATGCAAATTGAAATATACCATCTGTTGGGCGATGGGGAAAATGCTTGGGAAACCTTCAGACTTCAAAATTTAAAGACCAATTATTTTTCTTCAGTGCTCTGCTAGGCATAGGCTTTCCTGGTGTTCCCTCAACAGATTGTGTTCCAGTCTGCATTTAAAGAAAACCCAGCCAGGCTATACAGTAGTTCCATAGATGATTTCTTATTAGGCGCCATTCTAATGATGATGAATGATTTTCTATTATGAAACAATTAACATTTAAATACTAGACATGGGGTAGTTTTAATGTCCATTTTATAGTTACAAACGCTCACTTTACGTTCTGTCTTAATGCTGATTAAAGTGCTTCCTGGTGGCGTTAGTGGCATGAGGTGCACATCAATCAGCAGTACTGCAAAACTTGTCTTACCTTCTGTTTCCTTAAATAGAGGTGGTGATGTGCTGGTAAGCACTTATACATTGGCATCTATACTGCCTGTGTAACACTTGCAAACTATCTTTTATTTAATTATTTTTTGTGTTTTCTGTTGTTCACTTAGAGCCTTGCTACTGTGCAGTGAATGTTTCTATCACATTGCAGTGAAGAGTCTATAGTTTGATTCTGTCAGCTTAGGGTACACACGTACATGGAATGAAAATTAGAAATCAGAAACTCTGACACATAAGAGAACAATCCTCAGAGTGGTTACTTATTTCTCTAGAACTGTTGTTTTCAACCTTTTTTCATTTTGGACCCCTAAACATTTTCCAATGGAGGTGTGGACCCCTTTTGAAATTCACCCTGTGGTCAGTCCATGGACACCTATCAGAGAAATCATAGACTGAAAACTGACTGAACAGAATTCAACCATAAATGTTGCACCTGCTCAGCCCGGCATTTGATACAGAGTGAGGAATGGCACTAAACTGTGGGCTTCTATGGTAACAACACTTCTGGGTTTTGACCTGAAGGTGGGTGTATTCATACTTTTGATTAATCGTAAGAGCAGAATGCCTTTTCTGGGATCTGAAACTTTATTTTCATAATGACTTTTCGTGGGCCCCTTAGACACAGTCTGCAGACCCCCAGAAGTTCGTGGACCATGGATTGAAGGCCACTCCTCTAGAAAACAGAAAGAAGAAAGGGAGAAATGAGAGACTAGTTCATACAGTGCCACAACAGTTGCTTTCCATTCCTGTAGGTGGGAAAGTTAATTTAATAATCATCAATTATTTGATGATTTGCCAGGGAAGAAGTTAAATTTCTTGTCTGATTATAAAATGCAAGCTAGTTCTTGACTTGTTGTTGTGTTTGTTGTTGTTAATTTCCAGTGGCAGCACACAAACATTAAATGTAACTGAAGGTTTAATTAAACCTTTAAAAAGGAAAGAATTCATGTGTACTACAAATGTAGTTTCTGCTTTTGACTGTGTAGCATTGAAACTCTGATGTAAAGGCTAAGATTTGAAAATTCTGATACGTCGGAAGGACACCAAATGTAAATGATGAAATATAGCTCTATAAGGAAACACAAGAGAGTTTGACATAAAAACAATGTGAATGTCTGCATATGAAAAACATTTCAATATTCCTTTGTAAAGATCAAAAAGTGAATTCTCTTGTGTTTTCATCAAAGGAAAAGTGGAACTGTTTCTGAAATGCAAATCTTAGTATGATAAAAATATTTGCATAGTGTGCAACTTTCACAGAGTTTCTAACAAAAGAAAAGAACATTTCAATTAAGATCTCATCTTGCATATAATGCTTTTTAATTTCACACATTTTTATTAGCTAGGGCACACTGGCACAAAAACTTGACTAATACAATGGCCACATCATCTGTGGGCTCTGAGCAAGCAGAATATAAACCATTTAACAATTGACGTTTGCTAATATAGAAGTATACTTGCCCCACAATTCAGTTTTCCCATGTCAAGTATATTGCAATAGCTTACAAAGCTGAAGTCAGCTTTGGCATTAGAAATTAGGAAACTTGTCAAAGGCAAAATACATTACTGTTGTGCCAAGTACAAAATGGGGAGGTACCTTCACAGACCTGTTCCTAGAATGCTAGTACCCAAAATAAAGATAAGATAGGTACAGAACAATAAAGGTTAGGGAACTGGGACAAACAGGAGGGTTAGATTTTAGTGGCATGTAAAGATTTTAACTTATGAAACATCTTATAAATACATACCATGTGCTGAAATGCATATCTTTGAGCATACCTTCTCTGTAAGGAAAACATATACTGAGAATTTGCTTCTTGGAAGGTAGATATATCTGTCTCCTTTGTGTATTGTACTGTTTTGTCTTTAGATAATAAATTTTGCTAAGTTTGATAATTTGATCTCTTGAACATTTTTAAGAAAGAACCACAAATGTAGTCAAACAATTTTGGAAAATAGAGGAAATTGACTCCCTATAGATCCTGAGACAGCTGCAGGTTTTGAGCATCCCATTGCATTATTCCTTGTCTTCCTTCTCACTGGCAGCATGGCTCACTCAAGAGCTACACTGCCACTTTTTTCCTATGCAAAGACTGGGCACTACTCCCTTTTCTGCAGCCCCTCTTTCACTCCAGAAACCACAGCATCCTCTTCATGACTCAGCCCTCCGGCCAGGTCACTCAGCATTCCCCCCTTCTGGGGTATATCAGAGTCTTTTCTTCAGCAATTCTAGGCATCCTTCCCATTTACTGTCTCAGGTGCCACTCCCCTGCCAACCACTGAGGGACCCAGGCCTTCCCTCTACTCAGAGGTCCAGTCCAGGGACCATCAACCCAGTAGTTCTCAGCCTCCCTACATGTTCCTTGGACTGTCTCCTACCACTCCTGTTTCTCCCACTTTCCCTGGGAGTACCAGCTCCAAACTCTTATCCCTCTTCCCAGAGGGTGACCGGCCTTTCCCAGCTGCTGCCCCTGTCTGTTGCAAGCTTCCTGGCTTTATAGGCCCCGCTTATTCCTGCACAGCTGAACCCGCTTGCAATCAATTTCCTGCTCCCTGGCTCTTCCTCTGGGTGCAGCTCATGGAGTTAATAGGTCTCCCTGACTACCTTAACTCCTTCTAGACCTGTGTGGGGTAGACACCTCATAACAGTGCCACTTGCTGAGGTGACCATGCTGCCATTGCTTCTTGGCTATTCCCTCATTAGCTAGACAGCCCATTCACTCAATACACAGCTGTGTATTGTCACGTAGCTGCTTACAGAGCCTTTCTACTCATTTTGCTCATTCCTTTGCTTCTCCCTGCACCACACAGTGGAGGTAGCATTTGGACCCATAATTTTTGTGTTCTTTAATTCAGATCTTGAAGCAGACCAATTATTTGATGATAACCCCAGTAAGGAGAACTCCTTTGTGACCCAAACCCTGCAGTGTCCAAACAGACCTGGGGGTGAGATTGTTGCTCAAATGCCATAGTGTTGTGTAAACAAGATGCACTTGATTAATACATCTGCAACTTCAAGAAGACAGGGCTCTCTATGGGCCTCATCTGGTGCCAGATGAAGTCAATTGGAAGCCTTTTCATTGATTTCTGGGTCTCAGGAAGTATACAGGGTTCTCAGACCCCAGCAGCCAACTACTTCTGGTTCCAAAGAGCTGAGCTGACCTGGGAGCAGAGTTCTGGATTTAAAGAGATGGAAGGGTGTAGAAAAAACACTTTTTTCCACCCAAGAAAACAAAAACAACAAAGTTATCTGAGCAAGTTGTGATATGCAATGTGTTATAACTTTGCTATTTAATATGGTCTGCAACAGCTCAATTTCAGAAAGATGTAAGTAGCAGCTCACTAATAAGAGAGAAACTTTCCAATTTAATTCAAATAGATCTGCAAAGGTGATCAGGGATTTCACCATGACAACATTTCTGTCTGGTCAGAGTACAACATGTTGGTCTCACTTGGCAACAGGTGTGGGCCTGGATGGTAGCCTGCTCTAATCCCAAAATGAAAAGGCAAGCATTGTTAATTTAAATATCAGAATGGCACAGAATAGCAGGGTATTTGCTGAGAGTCATGGAGCCCGAGTTTGCTACCATTGCAGCTACCCTCACAGACCTCATGAAAGATGGCAACCCAAAGAAAATCAAGTGGTTTGAGGCCTGTGAAACAGCCTTTAAGACAATAGAAGACTACTTTATGTTGGGAACTGGACCTTTTTAGCCTGAACTTCACGCAGAAATTTATTTTTCAAACAGATGTCTCAGACGTAGGGCTAGGAACTGTCCTTTCACAACAGAAAGGTGGTGAAAAACAACCAGTTCTCTACATTAGTGAGAGAATGTTTGGTAGAGAAAAGGTATATTGGGTGATTGACAAGGAAGCCTTGTCAATGAAGTGGGCCCTAGATGCTCTTACATATTATTAAGGAACTTCTTTTCTCTTGTCCCTGGTTGGTTGCTGAACACCATGAATGATACCAACCACTTTATAATGCACTAATATTTAACCCTGTAGTCTTATAGCTTCCATGTACAACACTGGGATGGAAAGGTGCACCAGAATGATGATTCCTTCTCTCATGAAGTTGGTGAGTGAAGATCAACTAACAGTACTCCAGGTCCTATTTTGAGGGGGGAGGGTATATGTACAAATTTAAACCAGACATGAAAGGGTAAAGTAGCTGCTATGGATTCAAGCAGACCCACCCTGACAGACCTGCAAGACATGTTAGGCCTGGAGGAAAAGCCTTAACAGAGAGGAAAGCCAGCTCAGTGAGTGGCAGCTCTGGGAGGAGAATGGAGCTCAGATCATATGAAGGAGTATGGATGAGGACAGGGACTGCTTACATGACTACAGCCAGTCTGAGGCTCCAAGAGGAAGGTGGGCCAGATCCTAAATAACTATCTTGGGCTCTTCCCAGTGATTGACTTGAGGGCGCTGAACTGGACAATGGTTTACCAGATGCTCCTAGCAGGAAGAGAGGCCTGCAACATCTCTGTGACTGTTTCATTTTTTCTCTCCCCTTTCTGGTTGACCTTTAGTAATCCTGGAAGAGGTAAACTCCAATGGAACCCAGCTGTAGGGACTCTCCCACACCTGGACCTGCACTGCTGCAGCTTGAGCATTGATGACTAGAATCTGGGTTAGTACAGAGCCCTATCACATCCCAAGAAGGTACAATGGGAGGTTAAGTGCATGAGAGGTATAAACCCTAAGGACAGATAGAAAGTATTTTGGATACTATAAGTGGATATATTATAGTTATTTATTACGTCATATTTCTTATTTGTATGTTGCCTCAGAATTTGACATTCCTGCATGTGCCACAGAACTTGACAGAACTGCAGTCAACCATTTTGTATGTTCAACCACTGCCAGCTGAAGATCAAATACCACATAGCGAGGAATAACTTTAGGCCTTTGTGAGGCAAGATCTCACAGCTTCATACTTGTAGTTTTGTTTATCAGAATAGGAGGATGGGACAGAAAGTTAACATTTTAAGTACGGAAGAGAATGAGTGAATAGCAACTTTGGTTTTAGGTGCCATGACACATTGCTATTATAGCTAGAAATGTTTTGATAAGAGATAATTAATAATTTTGCTGAAATTAGGAGAATTGGTGACGTACTAGAAGTTATTCTGGGGACCCACTTGGGGTCATTATAAGTTGTGCTTTGTGTGAAGTTAGCTATAAAAGATTAGGTGAAAGAATTTGCTTTGGAGCAGTCCAAGGAAGTTTTCTTTGGGCAAGGATATGGCGTCTAAGCTCTCCTGCAGTCAGACAGAAGGGAAGACACTCCCAAAGCCTAGCTGCTGATTCTTTCTAAACCATTTCTTAACTCTAGGTAAATATACCTCTTTTGAAATGTTCTAACCCTATTGTGACCGTGCGTGCATGCGATTGAGATCTAATAAAAAAGTAGTTTTAGATGAAAGCACTCCAGCTTGTGCCAATTATTTATCAGACGGATGGGCTGTGCCCCCATTGATTTATTCCTGACACTGCCTTAAGTTACCACCACCGGGGTTCTGAGAAACCCTGGGTAACATGTATTTCTTACAAAGCTTATTTCAGGAATCCATCTGCTATTCTGTGCCATTCTGATGTTATTTAAATTAACAATACCATAGAAAACAAAACCAGTAAGACTCCCAGAAAAATTCTAGCACAATTCTACCCCTAATATCACCAAATAGATGGTACTTGTCCCATCAAAACTCCATCCCTCTAAGCAATACACTCTACCTGGGTAAAAAGATAGGTTTTGTAGAGCATCCTGAAAATCACCGTACCATGAAGATCAGATCAGAATCTGGTATGAAGTAAAGAAAGGGATTATTTCAGATTTATACCAAGAAAATCTTCTCAAGAGTGAGGTCTCCTAGGACATAGAACAGAATAGTCTCCCAAAGGAAGTTCTGGAAGCAAAATCAGTTGGGATATTTCAAACTAAATGTGGCAAAACACAAGTAAATGTACAATAGGCAACAACCTTGCGTTGTCAGAAAAATGGATTAGTGACCTAAAAGCTCTTTTCCGTCTCGAGCTTTATGGGACCAGTCCTACTATGTAGAGAGTGCTTGAGTGCTATGTACAAAGTGCTCTTAACTGAAGTCAATGGGAAAGCTCAGGACCCATAATAATGCAGAATTGGCCCGAATGATTCTGGGTCTATTTGATCATTCATTTTAAATGAGTAAAAGCTGTAAAATTTTACAGGACTCAAATTCATCACATTCTGTTCATCCCCTATCTAGATAGCTAAAGTGAAAATGTAAATTCTAAATGAACACTTCTATTCATTCACTGATTTCCAAGAGCTCCACATTCTTTTCTGATGTGGTAAAATATCTTAGAAAATTCTCTTAATTCATAACATTTTCCTAAGAGTGAGAGGTAATTATTTTACTAAAGTAACTTTATTTTGAAGGAAATAAATTCAAGTGAGTTTCAAGGCTGTGAAACAATTACATCATTATATCTCAAAAACTTTTTGTAAAGATTTTAGTATGCAGAGTATTGAGCAGTGAGACCAATGTGTGTAAACTGCTTGAAGCTCTATCCTCTAGATTATCCCCATTTTAACTAAAGGATGAATATATACATGACTAATTAATTATGAAGTCTTTCTCTACCTGCCACTTAATTAAAATTTAAAACAAATGGGGAAACTGAATATGAAACATGTCCTTGCTTTCACCTTTGATATGCAATATATGGTGCACTGTATGAAATGGAGTTTAAAAAGGGTTACCTGATTAATCTAAAGCGACACTGCAGTCATTTAAATTAATGAACAGAGTTACTGAAATATTTTTCCATAGATCTCATGAGTTGTTGATTAAAATTACCATTTTGTTACACCAGCTTAAATGGCTTTCCTTTAACTTATTATACACATCTGCCAATTGATTTTAAAGAGAGGAAATTACACAGTCCACTGCTTGCTTTCTTCAGCAAATATTTATTGCTTTTCTTATATTCATTGGGAAATATCTAGCATGCCTTCTGTGATTGTTTAAGTGTGGGGTAAATGCAGTACTAATGAAAGTGAAAGACTAATAACCTTGGCTGAGCCAGTCACAGAACTGCAGATCTTCACAAATTGGAATAATTTATGTTAGAGCGGCTCACAAGAGCCTGCACATTCATGGTATGTCTACAATACACAGTATGGCGATGTAATTTACTTTGCAAGTGATACACAAAACTTGTCTGCTTGCATAGGTGCTATGCATTCTCCCCATGAGTGGTTGCACTGATGGAACATGCAATTCTCTACAGGTAGATATCCCGGTGTGCTCCATGGCACTATCCAATGCAGTGCTTTGAGGGACATCTTAACAGTGTTTTGCAGGATACCAACAATTCACCCAGGGATTTTCAGGAGCTAGGGGTCAAGTTGCTAAAATGCCAACATTTCCATCTATAAATACTGCTCTATCTGGGCATGTACCTTTCCACCACCCATCCGTATCTGCTGGAGAACTTGCAGGATTTAGAGGTCAGGGTGTCTGAGCGGCTGTGGAGATGGACAGGACTGTTGTGGTGCCTCTCCCTGTGTGGGAGGGAACTGATGCTGAATCAGCTGGTCCTGTCCATGCTCTGGCACTGGCTCAACACCCTGGTCCTGACAACAAGTTTCCTGGCCTACCTCCAGAAGCTAATTCTGGAGTTCTTTTGGTCAGGACTGCACTGGGTCTCTGCAAGGGTCCTGAGTCTCCCCCTGGAGGAAGGAGGGCAGAGCCTGTGCTGTGTCCACAGCCAGAGACTCCTTTATAGTGCAGGTAGTCCGACGTGGAGCCAGTTGGTGCACACCTTCCTCTACTTCCTCTGAGGGCTCCTATATGACCAGCAGTTCTTTTATCTCCAGCTGAGGGATCTTCCGCGAGACCTCTCCGAGCTGCCAGTCTTCTTCTAGTACCTCCTCTGGACCTGGAACCTGGTCTTGGCAACCAGGTCCATGGTGGCCACTGAGGGGGTGGATCTCCTCACAGAGCCCCTGCTACACAATCCCTACCTCGGTGTGCAGGTGGCAGTGTGCCTTTTGGTGCACCAGAGGCTGGTCCTGGCAGGCGTCACCAAGATCAGAGACCTCCTGGACTACGATCGGGGGGACTGGGTCGGCGCATGGGGCTCTCCACCCTTCAAAATCTCCCGCTGTGTACTCCAGGAGGTGAGGACAGCCTTACTGCCTGTTGCTCAGGCCTACCTTGCGCAGTGCCTTGTTTGCAGTGCAATGTGAGCAACCTGAATTAACGATAGTAGAAGATCAAAAACTATGAGACACATAATAAAATCTATCTTTTGCACATGTTGCAGTGCACCACTTGCTTCAAAAACACTTTGATTACATTCTGGCTGCCTAAGCTCATTCAGTTCCTGGATGATAGCTTTCAAAGTGGATTTGCATACACTGCCATTTCTCCACCTGCATGCCCCATGTGTATCACTCAAACTAGTCAATTCACTGGGCTTGATTCCTACATTGCAGAAAAGTCCATGGCGTCTAAGCATGGAGAAATAACAATACAGTGATTCCAAAAAACTGAAAAATCTCGGCATGGTTTTGTTTATTTTACAAGCATCTACAAGAACAACGTTGACCTTGTGAGTCATACAATGTAAATGGCTTTGGGCAGTCATTTCTAATTTTTTGCTGTACCCTATTAATGTTGCCTGACATAATACTTGCCCTATCATAAACTTGAGCTGCTATAGGAACAACACTGTTTCTATTCCTTCTCTGAAAGTTTTGTACATTTCCTCTGCATTTTATGATCTAAAGCGGTCATTAAACAGGAGAAATCACTCATGTACATTTAAATCAGCACCTACATAATGAACACAGATTGAAAGTTGCTCATGTTTAAAAGACTGCCCTTCATCAGCAACCAGGCAATAAAATCCTACATTCTGCACCTCCTCAGTTATATGTTTCTTCATCAGGTCATCTGCAATGTACAATAACTCATTTTGAATTTCATGGCTTGTTAAGTTAAATGTACTATGCTGTCTCGTTCAAATTGTTCATCATATTTCACAAAAGGAGAATACAGCTCCAGAAAATCACCCTTGTTTTTCTGATGTTTGTGTTGTATTGATGCCCTGAAGGGCCAGTCCTTGGTATGAAAGGTGAAATAGCAAATAAGTTATTTTTCTTGCATATTCCCTGTTTTCATGGACAATGAACTTATGAGAATTTGAAACAAGAGATGCAGCTGAGGCCTATTTACTAGCTGCTTGGTAATATTTCCACTTTGCTATATACTTGACATGCCTATTCAGTTTCTCAAAGATCTTGCTCCAAATTCACACCTTCTCTTCTGTAAAACTATTATTGTATTCTGAAACACAATAAAAATCCCTACAGGGATAGCAAAATACAGCATCATCCAATATACTCTATTCAATGAAAGAATACTGATCAAACCATGCAGCTGAGAAGGAGTGATTTTGCTTGCAAAAAGAACTTTTGGGATAGTTAATCAACTTTTCCTGTGCTGGCCCATTCAAGTGGGTCCCTAGTTGAAGAACTTTATAAATATGACCAGCACAAGCATCAGTACAGTCCTGTCCAAGGCCCCCACATAGAGGGGCTGGGGGGGGGGAAGGGTACACTTTACTGGGGCCCGGCCCAGGCTGCAACCCCCATTAGCCCCATTACAGGAGGAGGCCCGTGCTAAAAGTTTGTACTGGGCCCGAAAAAATTATGCTTGGGCCCTGCTCCTACCTGCTCCCTTTATTTTGTCTACTTTTGTTTCTGTTTTAAGAAGGCTGTGGATTTCCACACTGAATGCATCTGCATTTTCCAAACAACTTTCTAAAATTATCATTGGCTGAATTCCATCTTGATCTATTTTTGCCTTTAAATATAACTGTCTTGATTTAAAAAAGCTTCTTATATCTGCTATCATTTTTTATTGACTAGCATTGCTAATTGTTTGTCTCTCTATATACCATTCCACTGTCTGTTTGAATGAAATTGTGACTTGTTACATATGTCATTACATTATTACTAAGAGGAGACCCATCTTAAGCATACTAAGCAGTGTAGGAATGGTGCAAGTGGTGGGTTAGCTTGAAGTGGAAATGTAGTGGGCCCCAATTTATGGTGGATGGGCAATGACAGACAGATCTTCTGATTCCCAAAATTGATTTGACTATTGTAAAGTTAATGAATTTGTATTGAGAGAAAACTACTCACTTTCAGGAATATTTCCAATGAAACACAAGAAATTTGCCTGGTTTCAGATTTTGTTACAAAGTGAATACTTAGACAAACTCTGGCCTGAAGTCAAATGGGAAAGGGATTTGGTCACTAACAACCTGGTATTTGCCCTAGTAACCTAGAGGCAATAAGCCATATTCCATTACTCATCTCCCTATCTTCTTGGCCATTCAGTTAACTCAGGGCAAAATTTTTGAAGAAAAAACCCCTCTAGATCAAATTTAAATTCAATCTGGTCTAGTAATAAATGTATATAAAATGTAAATATTGTTTGAACAATAGGAGCATGTGGGAAGAGTGAATTAAGCAATCATGGTTTCTAATGCCATTTCTACTTCAAACAAATCTGAATATGAAATAAAACCATTTTCTTCATAGATTTTTATTTTTGAAACACAGTCCTTGAGAAGAAATAGTGGAGGGCTTTATTCTTAGATCTATACAAATTAAACCAAAGCCCCATCTTTTACAACTCCAAACTTTAAAAGATGCTCAGAGTTTAAACTCGGATCCAAATTTCATATTCACCCCTCTTTCTCATATGAGCCATACCAAATCCCCACACCTAAATACTCAAATGTTGAGGGTTCTGAATCTGAATCTGTGTTTTGCAGATTGGACCTGTCTCTAGAAAACATAAACATCCATTTTTCATATTCAAAGGGTTTGTGTGATGGGACTTACTCCTCTTCACCTGTAAGGCAAGAGAGAAAACCTAATTAGGGATGCTCCACACATAGGAGAGAAGATCCTGATTAAAAATGGCAAAGACTGTAAAGAAGAGGATGTTACCTTTGGACAAGACTACAAACCCAAATCTTTTCTTCAGGAGGAGGTATGTGATGTGGGGGGGAGGAGGGGTAATCTGGCCTCCTTACAGAATGCCCCATGGGCCTACTATGCCCTGCCCCCAGAAGTAGCAGTGACAGGAAAGGAGCAGCAAAGATGGGTCCTTCAGGCCTGCCTAGAGAGGTCTCATAGAAGAAGCCAACCAAAGCCTACCAGGTTCCGTTAAAAGGAGATAAAGGAGCTTAGCAGGTCAGTTCCTGGCTGGGTCCAGTGGGGCAAGGAAGGATGCTCCTCTCTGTCCAAAGGAGTTCAAAGGATAACCAGAATTTGTTTCTGTCTGTATTTGCTTAAGCTGAGTTTCCAGGGAGATAGAGGCCCTAAGAACCTTAACTCTGAGATAAGGGAGAAGCGGTTCATTTGGACTTTTTGACTCAGCCAGAAGGCCAATCTACAGAAGATTCACTAAGATCAGCCAGCAGCTTACAAGGAGTTCCATGGTTGAGAAAAGGGCTGCGGTATCACACCCAGCTTCTAGGAGGCACTCAAGATGTGAGTGCCTCTTATTACAGCTTGATATCAGGATTGCATGCAGTCCCATTACTCTGTGATGCCAAAAAGGCCAGCCAAAAATCCATGCAGCAGCAGCTCTGTTCTTTGCCACAGGGCGGGGCCTGGAGGTTGCAGAGTGAGCCTGGGAAACAGAGGCGCCATCTTCTTGTCTTGCAGTGCTGGGTCTGGAGATGGAAACTGGGCAGTCACGTGTCTGTCCTCCTGTTCTGGGGTGCCAGCCTCAGCTCAGCTTCTGCACATTGGTTCTTGCTGCTAGGAGAGGCTGAAGTAGCCCACCATAACAACACATAGTGCGTGTCAGGTCTTCACCAGCTGAGTTGCATATGCACATAAGGGGGCAGTTGGTGAGCTGGTAGGCAGATTTGGGAAGGCTGAAGCTCCTTTAGCCCTAACCAGTGTCTGCTTTTTAGACTTCCTTCAGCCGGCTTACTCCGCATGGATGGAGCTCAACAGGAAAGTGAATATTTTTGCCTATGTATTAATTCTCCTCTTGTGTTCTTTGCATTGAGTAGAGAGGGGGCACTGTTTACCCAGTCCTCTGTCCCTCACATCCGTTCTCCACCTCCACTCTCTTCTCACTCATATCCTAGGACTGTTTTCAATCTGGTAGCAGTCAATTTAAGGAGGCCACTCCCTTTGGAATTTGCCATGAGAATATGATATTCTGAGAGTAAAATATTTTCTGATTTCACCAAAAATGTATAGCTGCTTAAGAACCACATAAGATTATTTGGATGAGCACCATACCTTTAATGTGGGGGTATTATTTTGAGTGGTACCTTTTAGAAATTAAGACGGCAGAGTGCTTACACCTAAAAGAACAATTTTGTGGATAATGATGATGAAGTGTTAAGACAAAAGCATGTTATGGTTCAGTCACTACACACAAAATAATAATCTGCACTTTTATAATGCCTTCTATCTGAAAACCATAATATGATTTACAAATATTATGTGATTTAGCCTCTCAAATATCCCTGTGAAATATATATGAATTATTATTATTTATTTATTTATTTACAGATTAGGGCCCCAATTCAGGAAAGCATCACTAATCAGGACAGTACTTAAGGGTGGATTTAACTTTAAGTATGTGATTAAGTCCCATTGAATTCAATAGAATTTAATTATATACCTAAAGTTAAGCATATTTTAAGTGCTGCCCTGAATAGGGATGGACTTAGTCACATGCTTAAGTGTTTTCCTGAGCTGGGGTCTAAAAAACTGATACAAAGAAATGTTAAGTATATCTTAGCTAGCATCACATAGAAATTTTGTGGAAGAACTCATTTCTTCAGGTTCGCTATCTTGTGACTTTACCACAAACCATAGGTCCTCTCCACAAGGTGATGCCCAGTCTGGGAAGTCTAGAAGATTTGGATTATATAATGTGCAAAAGTAGATTAGAAATTGATAAAACAACTGTTCTAGTTTACTGATTATGCTTGATTGTTTTGTTCTGTCCTGATTTAATGACTTCACTTACATTCAAGCTACAGTGGCTTTCCTTTCACATCTCATCTGATCATTATTATGAAGTTGCCCCTTATTAAACTTTAGCATGTTTCTATTTACTTAAAATTGCACATTTCTGTGTCAGTTCCTCAAGGAAATTACTTACTTTTCATTTAGTACCCTTTTGACATAATGTACTTGTTTGTAATCCTCCTCACTCTCTATTTTTGTTCTTGACATTGAATTTGTATCATATATCTGTTAAGAGACAATATGACTCATCATTTGGAAAGCTGGAACAGGAACCCAAATGAATTCGTCCAGTGTTTTCATTATTAGAAAAAGAACATTGTAATTTGCAGTCTTAGGACTCTAAAACACTTTGTGCTAATATACGGAATTCCTGTTGGGGAAGTTGGGGAACTGTGAGTGCAGAGCAACAACTCTGTATGGTTCAAATTTGTTTTACTGACAAACATTGGCACTTATTAACAGCCTAAACTATCTAAAACATTAGAGGCCTCTCACTGTTATATGTAAGTAAGGCCAAATCCTAAGGTCCGTACTCATTTTTTTTTTTTACTCAATGCTAACTCAGGAAAATCCACTACTCAACATTATATAACTATTCCCTGATTAGAGAGATGCAGTGGGTGAGAGAATATATTTTATTGGACTAACTTCTGTTGGTGAGAGAGACAAGCTTTCGAGCTTACACAGAGCTTTGTCTGGGAAACTGTAAAAGATATTGCTTCACCCATCTTGTTTCCCTAATATCCTGGGACTAACATGGCTACAGCAACACTGCATGTTCCCTGATAAGAATTTTAATAAACAGAAGCACCATTTATTTGTTAAAAAATTAGAAAAAGCTTATTGTATTAACCTCTCCTAGTATGCGAAGTACTTCATATGACTCTAAGACCCTGTCTACACTTACCTCCGAGATTCAGCAGCAGTCGATGGGAGTTACACAAGCTACGTAAAAAATGTGTGTAACTCCCGTCGACTTCTCTGCTCCTCTTCTGCGCGCTGTTTTCACTGCACTGCGCCGACGGGAACCGTGTTCCCGTCAATGCAGTGCCACGCCACTTGTGAAGATGGTCTTAGTACGTAGATTTTTGGATCAACTGAGTGGGTCTTCACTGACCGCTCAGTCGATCCAGAGAAATCGATCTGACGGCAGCGACTTTGCTGCCGTCAGTGTAGCCGTAGCCTTAGATACAGTAAGCCTTTTTCATTTAATGCTCCACAAATTATTATAAAGAGCAAACTTGGAGGAAAATTATTTGCTGAGGTACTTGAGAGAATCACTCAAAGTTTCACATTTGGGATGATTAAACAAAACTGTATAAATGAACAAGACTCAAGAGGACCAACTCACCATAACTAACAGGGATGACTATTTATCTGTGAGTGATGATAATTACTAAAGAATAGCCAACACAGGTTAGAATGTATGACATACTGGACAACTGAGAAAACCAAATAAAACAAGACCCTTCTTTTAACACACTGTCTACTGAGAGTTAATGTCATGTTATATGTACAAAAAAATCACACACACACACACAGAATCACTTTATTTTGTACTTGATTTGAAATAAAGATTTACAAAACAATAACAACCCCACGCCACTTTGCGGGCAGATATTCAAAAGCGCCAAAGAGATTTAGGACAAGCCAGTGGGACCTGTTCTCCTAAATCCTGCAGTCTTTACTCAGTTCTTAGTCATGACCTCATTCAAAGTGTTCTGTACTGTCTGGTTTTTGCACATGTATGTTTCACAGCACTTTCATGTGGTGGAAAGGTGTTGGCCTTGATGGGGCAGACTGTTGAACTTGGGTGTAGGAATACCTAATTGCCATAGCAGAGTCAAAGAAGAAATATTTGTCCTCCAGTACTGACCCAATGAAGAACCACTTAGTTGAGCTCTTCAGGGTACTGAAGAGTCTGGTGTATCCAGATTTATTTTCTTGAAATGGGCTTCTCTGTGATATGAGAGATTTGCCATCTTCTTTTGCCAGAATAATGCATCATGTATAAGGCAGTTCCTCATGCCCCTGTCAGGTTATGGTAAAATAGGAGTACAGTAATCTGTTTAGACATCTTTTGTTTCAACACTGTCAGATTAGATATGGCAGTGTCTCATCCACAAAATTTGGAAGTTCTAGGATAGGTTGAGTCAACAAACTGTGAGTGGTGTTCTTGCCTATCTTGGCTCCTTAAAAGTCAGTGGCAAACTGTTATCCTATTGGATAGACTCCATTATCAATACCTATTTTAGAGGGGGCAAACAAAATGAACTGACGTCCCCTGAAATATGCCACTCCTATCAGGAAAACATCTCTTGACACCCAGGAATTATCCAGTTATTGGCTCAGTATTGAACACCCCACTTTTTGGGGTTTAGTGGAGGTTAGGCAACTCCAGAGACATCAAGATATTGGGATTCCTTTTATGTCTTCCTATGTGGTTGGCAGCTATTGACAAGGCATGGAGATAACATGTTTGATCTCCTTTGCAGAGCTCATATTAGAGAACTCTGTAGACTAGTTATGTTAGATCAAATATCTGTTTTTTTGATAAACCTGGTCAAATATTTGTTTTTGACATGACTGGTCACAACTTGATACATGGAGTAACTGAGGTTAACATGGTAATGTGCTTTTGTTCATTTCTGACAGGAACAGTTCAGTAGGTGGCTGTGACAGGTCAGACAAGTTCTTTTAAACAAACAACCAAATACACTTCCCCCCACTAGGATTTGTCCTTTCCCCAGTCTTTCTGACGTTGTGTCTACACTGACACTAAATCGATTTAACAAATTTGATTTAGGCACTACGTCACTTGCAGAGGTGGTCTTATTAAGCTGATTTTCCAGGCATCTTAATTCAAATGAACAGTGGTGCCAGTGTAGACGCGGGTGTAAGTAGGTCGACTTACGTGACTTTAAGTCAAACAAAGTCGCCAGTGTAGACCAGACCTGAGTTTAGAATGGCCACCCCATGAGGTCTGCTTCAAAGTCCTGTTTCACATTAACTTCTGAAATTAACATGGCCCATTCCCAAAGAAGTGTGCCTCAAAGTCCTTTCAAACTGAAATACTGTTGTATGCAAAATGAGCAAGATTAAAAAGCGGTGAGTTACTTGTCCTTTCTCTGACAGACCATCAACCCTACTGACTTCCTCACAGTCTGCCCATCATCTTAAAGAAGGCAAGATTTATATAGACCTGTCTCAGGGAGACACTGGCAGCTGGGAGCGAGCCTGGGAGAAAGGACTATTCTATGTGAAATAACATAGGGACAGTTTTGTCACATCTGTTGTTTTATGTATATAAAGCTGCATGGAGAACTGATTTGAAAGCATGGTCTCTGGTATCATCTGTATGCTCCCCAGGATGCAGCTGTATCACTAGTCAGCCAATGTGTTCTGAACCTATCGGAGCTCAGTGTTTCAGGTTGGGAGAATGTTTATGTGGGGAAACTTCCAGGGAACACATACTGCCCCAGCAACTGCTGTGGGTAATTCTCTAGGTGGCTTTCTTTGTTCAGTCAGTACAGAACCAATACTCTGGAAAAAATAAAGGTTGCTGTGCTGTGTAGGAAGCATTAATGTCACATGAAACAAAGAACAGGCTGGGATTTTCAGAATGTTCTAGGGGAACTGGATGCACATTTCCCATTAATAATAAAACAAAACATAGCCCTTAATAGTCACTTTACTACAACTGAAATACAAATGAGTTGTTAATATATAATTTGCCAAGTGACATGAGGCTCTCTGTTCAACTTGATGTCATATTTCTGTTGGTCTGTCTGTCTGTCATGCAATAAGTTTTGAACACCACAGTGTTCTAGGCATCAATGGGCAGCACCCTGTTGATTTTGGAGAAAACTGGAAAACCAGAAAAGCCTGATTTTCATTGGTGTGAGAGGAAAACCAGGCCCATGGAGTGTCCATTTGGTGCTGCAGGCACAAGAATGTGTCGGGCACATCGTGCTGCTCCCTACACATATCAATGCTTACTATGCTGCTGCCTCTCAGTGTGTGTACAGCTGGGCATACAGAAGCAACAAAGTGTGTGACTCTGTCTCTAATAATAAATAATAATGATTAATAATTAATATATCACACTTCTGTATCAGCAGAGTGTTAGTCCTGGGAGCCAGGGTAAATTTCATCTTGAGTTGTTACATTCTGGTGCCTGAAATTCACCCTGCAGTTAACTGGAAACAGTTATTTTTCACCTGATGTAGAACTTTTGTGAGCTGTTGAGGTTCATTGCTAAACAGAACATAAGAGCAGCGATGCTAGGTAAGACCAAGAGTCCAACATTGTCTTCAGATAATGGCCAGTGCCAGAATCTTCAAAGAGAATGAACAGAACAGGGCAATTATCAAGTGACCATCCCCTGTCATCCAGTCTCAACATCTGGCAGTTAGGGACACCCAGAGCACAGAGTTGCATCTCTGACCATTGTGGCTCATAGCCACTGATAAACCTATCTTCTGGTAATTTATCTAATTTTTTTTCAATCCATGTATACTTTTGGCTTTCACAACATCCCCTGGCAATGATTTCCACAGGTTGATCGTATGTTGTGTGAAGTACTTCCTTATGTTTGCTTTAAATCTTCTGCCTGTCAATGTTATTGGGTGACCCCAGTTCTTGAGTTATATGAAGGAGTAAATAACACTTCCTTATTCACTTTCTACACTCTATTTGTGATTTTATAGACTTCTAGCATATCCCTCCTTAGACATCTTTTTTCTAAACTGAATAGTCCCAGTCATTTTTAATCTCTCATCATATGAAAGCAGTTCCATACCCCTAACTGGTTTTGTTGCCTTTCTCTGTACCTTTTCCAATTCTATTATCTTTTTTGAGATGGCGCAACTGGAATTACACTCTATGTTCAAGGTGTAGGTGAATTTATATAGTGGCATTATGATTTTTTTTCTTATCTATCCCTTTTCTAATGGTTCCTAACATTCTGTTAGCTTTTTTGACTGCTGCTGAATATTGAGCTGAAGTTTTCAAAGAGCTATCCATGATGACTCCAAGATCTCTTTCTTGATTAGTAACAGCTAATTTAGATCCCATCACTTTGTATGTCTAGTTAGGACTACGTTTTCCAATGTGCTTTACTTTCACTTATCAATATTGAATTTCATCTGCCATTTTGTTGTCCAGCCAATCAGTTTTGTGAATTCCTTTGTATCTCTTTGCAGTCAGCTTTGGATTTTAACTGTTTTGAATAATTTTGTAACATCTGCAAACTTTGCCACCTCACTGCCTACAACTTTTTCCAGATCATTCGTGAATATATAGAACATCACTGGTCCCAGTGCAAATCCTTGGGGGAGCCTGCTATTTACTTCTCTCTATTCTGAAAACTGACTATTCCTACCCTTTGTTTCCTATCTTCTACCCAGTTACTGATCCATGAGAGGAACTTCCCTCTTTTCCACGACAGCTTCCTTTGCTTAAGAACCTTTGGTGTGGGACCTTGTCAAAGGCTCTCTGAAAGTCCAGTACACTATATTAACTGGATCATGTTCGTCCACATGCTTGCTGACCCCCTAAAATAATTCTAATAGATTGGGGAGGCATTATTTCCCTTTATAGTACTACACTAACTCTTCCCCCAACATATTGTGTTCATCTATGTGTCTGATAACTCTGTTCTTTACTATAATTTCAACCAATTTGCCTGGTACTGAAGTTAGGTTTACAGGCCTGTAATTGTCAGGACTACCTCTGGAGACTTTTTTAAAAATTGACATTTAATTAGTTATCTTTCAGTCATCTGGTACAGAGGCTGATTAAAACAATAGGCTATCTACCACAGTTAGTAGTTCTGCAATTTCATATTTGAGTTCCTTCACAACTCTTGGTTGAGACTATCTGATCTTGATGACTTATTACTATTCAATTTACCACCCCAATCTGGGACAGTTCCTCAGATCTGTCACCTAAAAATGGCTCAAGTACGGAAATCTCCTTCACATCCTCTGCAGTGAAAACAGATGCAAAGAATTAATTTAGCTTTTTCTCAATGGCCTTGTCTTCCTTTAGTGCTCTTTAGTACCTTGATTATACAGTGGCCCCGCTGATTGTTTGGCAGGCTTCCTGCTTCTGATGTGCTTAATTTTTTTTTTTTTTTTTTTTGCTGTTAGTTTTTGTGTGTTTTGTTAATTGCTCTTCAGATTCTTTTTTGGCCTGCCTAATTATATTTTTACACTCAATTTGCCAAAGTTTATGCTCCTTTCTATTTTCCTCAGTAGGATTTGACTTCCAATTTTTAAGGGATGTTGTTTTGCCGCTAAATGTCTCTTGTATGCTGTTTAGCCATGGTGACATTTTTTTGGATCCTCTTACTGATTTTTTTTTTATTGGAGGTATACATTTGGATTAAGTCTCCGTGATGGTGTTTTTTAATAGTTTCCATGCAGCTTGCAGGTATTACACTCTTGTGACTGTTCTTTTCAATTTCCATTTATTTCATGCTAGGAGCATTTCAGTGATGGAAGTAGCAAACACTTAGTATAGAATGTATAGCAGAGTTTCTGTTTCTGTGCTGATACAGAACCTTGCTAAGACTGCAGAAGGGATGTATGATAGCAGGTTTAAATTTAATATGGAAAATACTGAAGTATTGCTTATGCACAGTGACTGGAAGTTCTTAGATATGTTCTGACTCTCTGCTGTGCAGCTTGCCCCTGCTGGTTTGAGATTATTGAAACTGAGTAATTAGTTCTGGTCAGGCAGGCTATTTGTCTGGTTTTAATTCGTACAGTCTTAATTTTCTAAGGTTTGCCCCTGTATAATACTGAGACAAAACCAGTGCAGCAGGGGAACGCTATTTTGAAGAGTGCGCTGCTCTGCCTCTGCTGGCGTGACCTCGCCTGCATCGTGCATGCAATTCATGTTGGTGAGGGCCGGGTCATGTAGGCTGGAGCAGGCCCATGCCATTCCCAAAAGTGCCAAAAAGTCTGGTATTCTGGGAATACATGATTGGCCACCTTAGTTCTTTGTTGTGAGAGGAACATAGAAATCGAGGTTTCAGTGGTGGTCAAAAATGTCCTTTCATCTCCAAAATACTTGGAATCTCTGACTTTTTTTTCCTGGGTTGGAGAATGTCACCATAGTGATCCACATATGTTTAAACTCCAGGTTTGGTTACTGCAATGTGATCTACCTGGAGCTCTTTTTGAAAACCACTTGTAGACTTCAGTTAGCACAAAATGCCAGTGCATAACTGCTGAAGGTCTTAATTCATGAGCTTTTGGGGATACTTGTGACCTGTGAGCAATTTATTCTTAACAGTGACCTTGTTAAATTGGTTCACAAACTAAATCATCATCTCACACATACTGGACTATGAATCATTCATTAAATTTCCAAACACATTGTCACATATACAAATTCAGCAAGTATGGCTCCAATTCAGCAAGATACGTTAGCACGTGCCTCATTTTAATGCCTAATTTTAATGTGAAATCAATGGATCGACCTACTCACATTCTGAAGGTTAGTCATATGCTTAAATATCTTGTTGAATAGGGACCTAGACGACAGCATGCACCCTTTACTGAAAACAAAATAGAAAATTCTCATATAGCATAATTTCCAACAGGCTAGGATTAACAGTTACAAGTATTAGTCAATGACTAATGATCAACCAGGAAAGGAAATATGGCAAGTTAGGACACTACTTGGGAGACCTGGGATCAATTCTCTGCTTTGCCACCGACTTCCTGTGTGAACTTGTTCAAGTCTTTTACGTGTAGAAAGTCCTTCCTGAGACCATCTGCAAGGCTTCGTCTTTCATCTTCAGATCTCTCCTGAAGATCTACTTCCACAATGATGCCTATATGAAATTAACAAATGGATCATGGCTTGAGGGTGGATAGCTCTAAAATACAAATAAAAATGAATAAAAAGACAAAAATGAAACAATAAAATATAATTTGAAGTGGAACTAACATGTGCTACAGCCTTTACCCTAACCTCTCTGCTTGCATGTTATATCCCAGTCTGCATTATTTGATTGATTCATCTGTTTTTGTCTTTTAGACTGTAAATATTTCACAACAGAGGCTGTGTCTTCCTATACAGCATGTCTGTATGGCCCCTAGAACATTCTGGACACCACTGTAAAAGTAATTTTTTAAAAATTAATTATCTGCCTGGAAGCAGTAAATTTTACTTTTTATGCCCCATGTTTAAGAAATACTTCCCAGATGTTTGTTCATAAATCTGCTTTTTGAACATGCATGATTGACTGCTACACAGATGGGCTCAAAATCTATCAGTGGTTTTATTCCATCACTGACTGCTGTAGGTTGTGGATTGCCAGTTCTTTGACTTGTTTGCTTTCCGAGGGGCTGTGCAGTATTTAGATTAGACATTTTACAATCATGGATCTACAATGTTGAGTGGCCATGTCTCTGGCCTCACCTAAAGTTCATAGGCTATTATTAATATTCCTCGAATATTTACTGCATAGGAATTAAACTATAGTGATCCCTGATGATCTGCTAGAGGGAGAACTGTATTGCTTCTGAGATTTTTCTAATATTGAACAGTGCCTGTTGAGTATTTGGCACACTCAGCTGCCATTAACACAATACAGAGTTTTGGGAAGATTTGCTAACTACTCATTCATTAACAAGACATTAATATATAATCTTTTAATCAATGTCAAATGATCAACCTCATCCCTACTATTTCAGCTGCCATGAAAATAACAAGTGAATTCATTCATGTTTCACAGTTAGATTATTCTGTACTAATGTGTGTAAAGTGCTTGGTACAGTAGACCATTTGCTTTTATTTAATAGATTTAAAGAGATTGTCCCTTGTTTCCTTGAGTTTGTTCCAGGGAGCTCCTGCTGTCATTGTAAACACTGTGTTAAACCCAAGACAATTCTTAATCAAATGTTACCAGTAACTCTTTCATCACTAGAATACAAGAAGAGACTAATTTAGATCCAATCTCCTTTTCCATTTATGTTAACATCAAATAGACAGTTGGTAGTTCCTGTATTCATATCTGTGCTGATTATACCATTTTGAATTTTTTTAGTATGAAATCATTCATTCTTAATTATGAATGAGCTGCAACAGAATTCTAACGTTCAGCAAACTTTCTCTGACTTGTGTTTGTTAAGAAATGATAATTAATGTATCAATTGTTAGCAAAGATAATTATTGTATCAATGATTCAGACAGTTTCCCAAAGATAACTAATTATCAGATAGGAGAGTAAACCTCATTTTAGAAATGCTTGGTTATATGACTCAACAACTTCAGGTTCATATCTAACGGGCACATCTTCTTCATGTAACAGGCCCTTTTTTATATCTTGAATCCAGCATAGCAATTTTCAGTTCAAATGACATCACATTTCATAGATTATGGAAAGGAATTTTATTTATAAATTAATCTCCTGCAAATTTATCTATTACAGAATCTTTTACTTATGTTAATTATGAATATTAACATATTCTATTGATTGTGTCTGCATTGAACATATAATGACATCTTAAAGTATAACACATGCCTCAATACAACATTACTTGGCAAGGATTCAATGTCTCTTCAGATTGTACTTGCCCTTTCATCTTCAGTGTATCATCAGAGATCTGAAGATATTATTAAATGAATTGTCGCTAAGGTTACAACTGACTTTGGAAGATTGTCTTTTGATTAGTTTGATAGCATTTGATAGTTTTACTTTTCAGAATGTATTTAACTAACAGCATTTAGCTCTTTATTTACAGAAAACAATTCTTGACCTTTTCAGTTCTACAAGTGACGAGTCATCTGGCTTATGTACTAATAGAACCAGCTGTTACAGTAGTATCTGAGTGTCTCACAAACTTATAATGTACCTATGACAAAACTGGAAACCGAGGCAGAGGAAGGCTAAGTAGTGCTTGGAAAAATATTTCAGATGAATGGTTTATTTGCCGAAAAATGCAGTTTTAGTGGACCCAAAACTACTTGCGAATTTGACATGAATTTGCTGAATAGTTCAGACTATTCACACAATGGCCAGAGGAAGAGCAGGAAGAAAAGATGCAGTTACCTGCTCCCATTTCCACACCTCCTCACTCCACAGGCTAGTTTACATGAGGAAAGGTGGTGCCATGCTGCTGCCTCCTCACTCCCCACTTTAGGCAGTCTGCATGCCAGGGGCACTCGGAAGAGGTCCCGGCACTTCTCTAAGTACAAGGAGTATGACTGCCCCTCACTCTTGTATGGTGTGTGCAAAAAGGAACGTTTCCTTCACTTTCCCTCTCCTATTCCCTGTGCGAAGAACAATTTGTCCATTGTTCTCAGTCTCTGCGGGATAAAGAAGGAGTGGCAAGAGGGTTCAGGATGCAACAAACAATATCCTGAATATGCTTTGATTAAATGAGTCTAGTGTTAAAACCTGTGACCCTGTATTACAAACTGCACCGAAGTGTTGTTAGTACAGGAATGACTTCCATGTTCAAAATATAGGTCTCTCTCTTCCTCTCTGCCAGAAAGAGGTGGAGCAATCTACAGGAGGCTACTCTAGGGTTTTCTGTATTTGAAGTTTATTCAGGATTCTGTCTCGTGAATAACTCCCTGTGTGGATCCTCTTATTCCAGAATATTCTTGTGTAAATGAATGAGATAATGAATTACCTGCTCAGTTTGCGAGGCATGTGAATGAACTTGAAATTCGTATTTGTTGCAGATGAGGAATTATAGTTAAGCTTCTCCTATAAAATGGGCAGAGCTGAAGAGCCAGCCAGTGGAGCCCCAGTACTGCTGGAGAGAACTGGGAGGAATGCAGAAATGTGGCACTAGCAGACTACTAGTAGCCGTGAGCTCTGGGATTTTGTGCTCATTTTTGGTCCATTTGATAGAAATCTCATTTAATTAGGTTTAGTTTCTATAGTTCATGAAATCTCTTATTTTCATCCTTTTTTTAACTGAAGCTTTTATAAAAAACTTCCCTGGTGCTTCAGTGAAATACCCCAACCTCTTGCAGGAAATAACATTATGACTATGTAAAACCAGAAGGTTTGGACTGGCTATGGCTTCAGGAATTTCTACCCCGTGCCAGAGAGCAGTGGCAGCTTAAAATGTCAACGTGTTTAGGTGCATAGATAATGACCTTGTCAAGGTCTGATATCTTCAAGGGTTTTGTTATTCCTGGCTTGTATTTTGTTACTTATTTGATGTACCAGAAACTAAGTCTTGCAGGCTAGAGCAGGTAGAGGCTGAGAAGAACTACTTCAAAGAGAAGGTGGCTAAAGAAACCGAGCACAACAGAGGCTTTTAATGGGAGATTGCCTGCTTGGAAGACAGACAGAAAAAGGTGAAATAGCTCTCTTTTTGGAGAAGAAATGTTCTTCTCACTACAAGGGCAAGTGGGAACAGACTAGGTGAAATCCAGAAGCTAGAGCTGGGAATCACCAAACTGGAAAAAGGAGCAGGGAACTGGAGTCAAAGGGCCCTGGGGATGGGTCAATGAGGCCAGAGCACAATACACTTTAGTGAAAGAAGCCAGACTGCGGGGAAAGCAATTTCAGAACCACATAGAGAATTCTGGGGAAAATGTGTGAAAAGCCTGTGAAAATGATCAATTACAAAAAAAAAAAAAGCCTGAAGGCTTGTATTAACATAAGGGAGTTGATTAACATTTCAGGTCTTCATGGGTCAGCAACAGGCTCCATAAGTATATTGAGGTCTGAACGCTAAGATAGGATTAAAGATAGAAGCTGCAGTAATGGCAGTAGTCCCTATGAGTATGCAATAGACCCATATTGTAATGGACTAGGCTAAGTGAGAGCAGACGGTCCTTTTCACAGATAGTCTATGGGTTGAAACCGTCATGCTACTCTGATTGATTAGTGTTGGTGCGAGCTGTTGTGTGTCTGACTTAATGATTACTCAAGATTGTCAAATAACAGGATCAATTAGAATTATTTAATCAAAGATTATCAATCAGAGCTTAGTACAGCACTGTACAGAATACAAAAATAATAGATACATTACCACCCTTAGATGTAAGATAAAAAGCTGTCTGTGTCTCCTCTTCACTGAAGCTGGAGGGACGTGCAGTTTCATTCCCCAAATAAGTTCCAACATCTGTGTCCAATGTATAGGGTTTTCAAACAGACATCCTCTTTGCCAAAAGAAACAAATGTTCTGCTGTTATTTCTATACATACACAGTTTACCTGATTTATGTGTGAAGACAATTATTTATAGCTGAGGACTAACAATTCTTCAAGATAATATCTTTCAGTGGATCTGCCTTCCCCCATAATCATTCTTCCCTATCTGCTGTAACAATCATCCCTTATCAGTTTCCCAGGTTTATATATGCTTTTGTAAGCATTATATATATATATATATATATATATAATATGTTCAGGGGATAGTTTCTCAGACTATCTGGAGTTTTATAGACATAGAGATGCCAGGGATTATTAGATACAGTCTAACACACAGAATTCCTGTATAGGGTTATTTATCAGTTAAGGACCAGTATTCTGGACCTTAGAATTCAATATACTCTTTGTTAATATCATAAAGATTCTAAAGAATAGTTAGGATATAAATGAATGAAATATACAGAAAGAAAGGATTAAAAGAGTTTATATTTAACTAACAGCTACTAACAGAGCTGAAGGACACACATTTGTCACAGGGAAAGATCCATCTTTGTGTTCACTGCAAAGTTAACTTAAGTTAAATCAATAACATGATTATTGCCCCTAACTTGAATCCTGTCCACGCATGCAAACCGCTAGCTTGAGTCTGCTTCTTTAAGAGCCTGGGACTAGGAGCTTTGCAGAGTAGGTGGGATAAAGTTTCTCTCGCCCAACCAGTTGGGAACGATCTGGGAGAAGGGGACTAGCACATATGATGCCTCCTCCCTCATAGCAGAAAGATAGCATCTGTGTAAGGTAGATGCCTGCTGAGTTCTCTCAGTCCAGGGAGATAAGGGACTAAGGTGAACAGGAGCTACCTGAACAAGATGATGGTTGGAAGCACAGCCCAACAAAGGGAACTGTGGACCTCTTGTGCCAAGGAGGGAGATTCTGGAGAGGAAATTCCACCCAGCCATAAGAAGGAGAGATGGGAAGACCCCATAATCTGAGTGGAGGATCTATGGGTCTGAGAGGCCAGAACTGAAATCCTGTAGCTCTGAGAAGTTTTCTAAACCTACGGGGGAGCTCTTTGGGGGAAGCCGTATAAACAAAATAAATTAGACTGAAGGAGAAGGGGAATATTATTTAAAGGCTCTGGAGATGAGTGAGTTATTTCCAAACCCCAACATAGGGAACCGAGGGAAGTGTGTCTGAAGGGCCTTGCTGTGCTACAAGGGGAAATTGAAGACAGTATCCTGCCACAGTTGCCTTTTATTTTTTATTCTGTCTTTGGCACTGGAAATGTGCTTTTCTGCATTCATTAGCCTGTTGAAGAGTTTGTTTTGGTCTTTATTTCAACATTCATGAGGTTCTCCCAAACACAGATGATCAGAGCCCAGAGCTAACCCTGTATTTATTCTATACATTTTACACATTGTCAAATTAAGGAGGATTGGACTCAAGCCCATTGCTTCACCCCCCTGCTCCTTCACAAATATTGTGGCTCCAAATCCCCAAAATACACACTCAGGTATGATGCCTCACAAGTCCAAAGGGGCGCCAGAAATTTGGAAACGTCACCACCATCCTAAAAATTGCATGAGGATGTTTAGGACTCCCGTAGGTGGCACAAAAAGAAGTGTGTGCATGTGTGCCTCAGTGTTTTAGGACTGAGGGGTGATGAGTGTTGTAAGGCTGATGAGCCATTTGGGATAATTACTTGCAAATCCTAAGGGAGCAGCCAATCCACAAGCAAAGGTCTAACCAGGTGACCAGGCTCCTAATGAAAGCAGCATTGCCTTGCTATTTTGCTGAGGGTACTCCATGGCACTTCAGACAGACTGCCTGTCTGAGCTCCTGCTCAAGCCATAGCTAGTTGCCTGGCTAGCCTCACAGTGAGACAGGATGACCAGATGTCTCGATTTTATAGGGATAGTTCTGATATTTGAGGTTTTTTCTTATATAGGTGCCTATTACTCCGCACCCCATTTCCCAGTTTTTCATGCTTGCTATCTGGTCCCCCTACAGCAGAAACAGGTGGGAAATATGCCAGAGTAGTAAGGCACCTGGAGCAGCACTTCAGAAATGAGGAGTTAGGCACTGGAGCACATGCTGAGTGGCCAGGGAAGGAGTTGTCAAACAGAGGCAGATGTACAGAGAGAGCCCCACAACTGGCTAGAGACTCTGTATAAACAAGACTGTGTAACATGAAGGAGAACTAGTGTCTTTCAATACAGTTTCCACAATAAAAGATTTAAAAACAAAAACAAAAAATGAATTCTGCCACTCTTTGCTCCTAGAATGGCACCAATGACATGGGATTAAATGGCTAAGATATCCCATTACTACATACCTCAGGAGGTGACAGATATAGAGACAACTAAAGTTGTTAGTAAAATTATCTTACCCTTCAATGAAAAGCAGTGCATCTTGAAGCAAATGGACTATTGTCTTAGGAAAAAATGAAAAGGATTCTTCCTGTAATTACCAGAGGTTGGATGTGTTAATCGGTTGTTCTTTACAGAGCACAAGAAGGTGTGACTCAGAGATTGCCATTACAGAGGGACTCCTCTGGCGGGAGATGCTGTAACCATGGGAAGAGTAGGATTCTAGCATTTCTTTCTAATCCTTCCATTTATGCAATCAAGTTTTAAGGGAGCCCAGGATGAACATTGCACAGGAAATAAAGTATGACCATTAAATGCTTATGCAGCTATCCCTAGGTTGTGTGAGTTGTTTGTTTTTTGTGTGTAATGTGGCAAACAGCCAGCTTCTCCCTAGTGGGTCTCACACTTCTGCCCCTTGTAGTGGGCCAGGGAGTCCCCAGTAACCCTGTCTTCCCTTGGAGGTACCTTGCTCCAGCTTCCTTCTGCTGGCTGGGGCCAGGGGTTTTCTCCTTCTGTGGCTGCAGAGAAGCACTGTCTCCAGGGGTGGGGGAGTGTCCCCTCCAGCTTCCTTCTACTGTGCTTCTCCCCCTCCCTTTAGGGAAGCAGGGTTTAAGTACACCTGGACTAGCCATTCATTGGGTCCAGGTGTGTCTAATTGCTCTGCAATCATCTCTCCCCTGCTTGCAGGAAAAAGGGTTTTTGGCCTTCTAGGGCTCACACTCTGGCCCTGGTATGCCCTTTTGAGGTCCTTTGGCCTGACTTTAAGTATATCCTTGCTCTGAGGTCTTTTTCTATAAATAATTGTCTTTTACAAACTGTGGAGGATGAATAACACACATTCGTATTGAGGATGCCTTCTATTCTGTGTGCTGGAGACACAGTGTATGAAGATTGGTTGATTTGACCTTATTCCACAATGTATGTTCCTCAGCTTTTTGCTAGTCTTAAAGACAGCTTGACCCAGTACTGAGAGAAGATATGAGAAGTTTGATCTTCATGCTAAACTCTGGAGTGTCAGAGAAGATCTCTAGGCACAGACTAGAACTAAGGGCTATGTCGTGACTCAGACTGCATTCCTGTGCAAGGAAATAAGAGGGAGTAAGAATACATTGTATTTTGCAGTCTGGGTGCAGAGCAGTAAATAGGATTAATTGCCCACTCATTCCCACCACGGAGCAGATTGGACGAAAGTATGTGGGGGAAGAGGGGAGCGGAGAATGGACAGCACCTTGGCTTCTCCTGAAACTTGTTATCCAGGGTAGCTGAGATATCTTGGGGTGGCTATGTTACTACCCCAAGAGCCAGGAAAAATTAGGAGAGAAACTGTCACTTGGAGATGTCACTCTGAGTCACAATGCTTCTTAGGGCTATGCTTGGGGGTACTGCAGCTTATGTGTCAACCCTTACTAAACTCCAAACATAGAAACATCTCCTCTTCCTCTTCTTTGTGTGTGAAGTTCTGCTGTCGGGATGTTGAGTGGAATCATAAGATTTAGTGAAGCCCTGCACGGAATGTACTAATCCTTGGGCTCTCTCTGTATGCTTTTGTCCAAGAGAAATTTTGGGGAAGACAGGAGCTAGAGGGTATGCCACTAGTATGATTTTCTTATCCTTCCCCTTTCACTAACAGGGAGCACTAGGAGCTTCTCCAGCCATTAGAATGGAGTAGGAGAGGTGAAATGGCTCTGCTGTCATACCATGCGTCGGGGTGAAATAGATTCTTCATGCTGTGTAATGTTTCACCATGCCAGCTAACGTGCTCAGGCAGGATGATGAGGAGAGGTTTTGGCCTAAGGACCATTCCATAAGGGGAGAGAGTGCTGGCAATGTAGCCTGTGTTCTATTTTTGTTCTTCCTCGAAGAGCAAACATTCTCTTTCACAGTATTCCCATGTGACTGGCTTTACTGTGTTTCTATGAATAGCAACCTGTCACATAGATGAGTGGACACAAGAGAAAGCTTAAAATATGACAACAGACTGAGTGGAAATAATGCAAGATTACTGTGCTCTAGGTCACCACAATATGTAATTTATGCAGAGGCATTTAATTTTCTGCTGATATTATTTAAACAGATTTACATTGTATGTAGCTTTGCAGAATTTGACACATGCACAGCATACTAGTGTAGTGACAGTTAGGTGAACTCCCAAACATATTTTTTCTGTAGATTAACAGCTTTTCAGCAGTTTTATTGCCTGTAATGGGAGCTCCAGACAAGGTATTGTGTAGGAATCTATTGTTTTAGTAGGTTTATATACCTAGTAATATTTGTATTTATCACACAAACTGAATAAAAGTTGTATTGCTCCTTTTTAGGCTACTACTAAGAATGTTTTATTGCATTTTCTGTCCCTCTTTACATACTATCTAAGGTCTATACTGTTTACTTGTTATACATATCTTCCTTCTGAGATTGCTATCACCAGGCACAACATACTTTCCCATTAACTTTCTCAGCTGCTGAAATAACAATCCCGGCCTATCAATATCTGCTTTTCTATTCTACACCAGACCTGAAAAGAGTGCTCTTTATAAAGACCCACATTACTAATTTAATCTGTATTTCATTTTTCCTCAAACTCTCAGAACTCTTTTCCTGCCAGTTGTAAAAGCACCTTGGGACAAATTCTCCCTTGGTGTAACTTGATGCAGCTCTATTGACTTCAGTGGAATTGCTCCAAGTTATGCCAGCAGAAAATTTAGCCCTTTAATGTTACCTTCCTTTACTTTTGGTGCCTCTCTTGATTTTTTTTTTCCTTTGCCTTTTGATGTATTAATTCTCCTATAATCATTTTATTAATAGAAATTCATTGGAAGCAAAGCTGCATTTAATTGAACATTTGCTAGATGGGCAAAAAGGGCACATCAGAAATTGTTCTGTATTACACTGCATGAATTCATTACTCTACTTACAAATGTATCCTGTCAGCAAATCTGGAAATTTTGCTGTCAATGTAATTGCCCAAATCATTAGTATAATTTTATAATTTCATTAATAAAAGTTGGATAGTATTGACATATTGGAAAAGAAAACAAATTAGTCAAAACAGCATTAACAAGTGTTTTATTCTCATTATATATGGCAAATTCCTGTCCTTAACTGAAGGAGCCTCCTGGGGGTGGGCAGAATGTGGGGGCGGTGGGGCAAGGGGAGGGAGGAGGAGCACCATTCTTCAGGTGCTGGGTGGCATGATTTAGTATGGCCCACTGTAATATACCGCTGGGGGTGGGTTAGAACATCTCTAGTGAGGAACAAAATGTCTGCTTGCTTAGTTTTAGTTCTTTTTGTTCACTGCAGTAGATGCACTAGTCAGGTGCGGGGTGCCTGAACTGGATTTTCCACCTAAAATCCAGACCATGCTACTTGACGATGTGGTGCATGGATTATATCCTAGCATTTTCTTGAGTTCACTGCAGAGATCCTGCTATTTGTGTGCTGATGAGAATAGGCTTTCTGGGTAGAGTCAAAGGGAAACTTGGGAGTTGCAATGCTCAGTGTCGCAATGACTAACTTGTAGGTGTACTGCTGTGTACTGTGTAGGCGTATTGTGGAATTCACAACCTTAATTTAGGTGCCCAGGCTCCCTCTACAACAAATGGGCAGACTTAGGCACCTACATTTTGTGTGAAATATTTAATAGTCATTGGCTCAGGGATTGGCACTCAGGTCTCCAACTTCCCACCACAGTGCCCTAACCAGCAGCCAATAGAGTCACTGTTAGGGTATGTCTATACTGACGGTGGCAAAGTCGCTGCCACCAGATTGATCTTTCTGGATTTATTGAGTGGTCAGTATAGACCCACTCAATCGATCAGAAAGTCGACTGAGTAAAACCACCCCCTCAAGTAGCGTAGCACTGCATCGACGGGAACGCTGTTGCCGTCTGCGCAGTGCAGTGAAGACAGTGCGCAGAAGGGAAGCAGAGCAGTCGACATGAGTTACGCAAGCTACTCTGCATAGTTTGCGTAACTCCCGTTGACTGCTGACGAATCTCCAGGTAAGTGTAGACCAGGGCTTACTGCATAAGTGTCCCAGTGAGTATTTAATTATTTCATACAAAGTGGAATTGCTTGAATAGCAGAGACTAAATGTATGGCTACACAGCAATGTAAGCCCATGGTCCAAACTCAGGCTCAAGCCTAACATCCTTTCTGTCTACACACAAATTGCACTAACCCAGGGCTCTAGCCAGGGTTCCAGGAACCCACAGGGATGGAGATTCCAAGCCTGAGTCAAGCGGGAACCCAGGGTTCAAGCCCTATTGCTTAGCAATTTAGATGCAGCCCCCACTGGACTTGTGCTCTGGGCAGTCTGCTATAAGTAACCTATGGGCTGACTTTCTTTATCCTTTGGACAGTTAGGTTTGGTGGACATTCAAATTTTCCCACACTGCATCATGAACAAAGGGCTAGAGTGACTACATTTTTTGGAGGTTGCTAGGAAGTCTGGGATATGGGTGGTTGGACATGAGCCTGCAAATTCAGTGTAGACCCTGGAGCCCCAGGCTTGGACCCAGGGTTCAACAATTCTTAATGCAGAGTTACAAATGAATGTAGACTCTCAAGCCCTAGGTTAACAAGGGCTAACATGAGTTCTGCTAACCCTGAGCTTACATTGCAGAGTAGACATATCCTGAGACACACCTGCCAGTAAATATCCCAAATCCCAGTGGTTAGAGCACTTATCTAGAGATGGGAGACTCAGGTTCAAGTCCCTGCTCTGTATTAGGCAGATGGGGGGATTCAAACCCACCTCTCCCACATCTGGGGTGACTGCTTAAATTGAGCTAGTGGATATGAGGAACTCTAGAAGTGCTCTGGTTGCTGCTTCTCCTCTGCAATGTTGTGTGCTCTGAGCATGGTTACAGGTTCAGGTCCTGCAGGCAATGCAGATGGGCAAATGCCTAGTTTGTGAATCCAACCAGGATTAGGCATGAGCTAAGCATGGAGTTGCTTGGTGGCATCAGGATGTAAGTAGCTTTGTGCATGCCCACTGGCTGATATTTAGGTGCATTAAGGCCTTTACTGCTGGAAACGTAAGTGCCTTGGGAGTTAGGTAGCATCTGAGCAGTGGTTTTATGAATGCCAGTGGTGCTCAAATGTTGGACTTGGGTGCGTAAAGGCACCTTAATCCCCCTGTGAATCTAGCCCTTATATTCTCTTCCCCACTTTGGACACTAGCACAAGAAAGAACAGAATTTTGCCCAGAGAACTTTATTTTCAACAGCGTATTTGTTTTCCACTTCTAAGCAACTGATTATTCTACTATAGTTGTTTTGGGTTATGTATCTTTCTGGTCTCTAGATGGAGGTAGACAACCACACAAAGGAAATGTTTCCCTGAATCACGTATCATGAAAGGAAAGATCATCTTAGGATAGAGTGAACAGCACCAAGTGTGTTGAAATATTTGAAATATTATTCTGTTACCTGGGTTACTCAAGGGTATAATGGCACCTGACTTGCTGCCTACAGTAATAGTACCAGATGGTACCTGGCTTTGGATGGGGGGCAATTTAAATCATTCAAATCTATTAAAAAAACTTACTAAAATGAATGGGGAAAAAATAAAATGCTCCGATGCAAATTAATTTAAAGAGCTTTTTTGTTTACCAATAATTCCACTCTACATTCAGGAAATGAAGACAATTATTTTAGATTGAACCTGGATGTGAGATAAATTGCCTAAGTAAAAAGAGGGGGAAATTGTTTGTTTAATTTAAAAGAGCTATAATTTACAGACTAGAAAAAAGTATACAGTAAAATATATACTCATTTGAGATTGACAGTTATTTGTAACAAAATTACATATTTTACATAGAGGCTGTATCACTTGCATATTGTATGTACAGCACTATGTATATGTTTGACTAATATTTTCCTAAAGAGAGAGAAATATAAACAGCCTCATTGCTCTTTGCTTTCTGGGTGTTGTCAAATTACATATAAACAAGGCATGGAGACCTGTTCAATAATATTCAAAATCTTAACTGTTCAAATTGCACCCTCTCTTATTGCTTAACTTCTGCGAATGCTGATAAATTACAAACTGTCAAAAGATTGTAATGACTGCCCTTGTTAATGCTGCCCCATCCTTTTCCTCACCCCAAAACAACAATAACAATGCGTAAGAACATAAGAATGGCCATGCTGAGTCAGGCCAAGGTCAATATAGCCCAGTCTCCTGTTTTCCGATAGTGGCAAGTGCCAGGTGGTTCAGAGGGAACAAATAGAACAGATAGATAATCATCAATTGATCCATCCCATCCACTGTTCCCAGCCTCTGGCAAACAGCAATCCCTACCTATCCTGGCTAATAGCCATTGATGGACCTATTTTTCATGAATTTATCTAGTTATTTTTTGAACTCCATCCATCCGAAAGGTTTGGACTCCCTTTTCAATGCAAACAACACACACTGGTGTGATGAAAGAATCCTTGGTGAGCAAACTGGCCTTTTATTACACATGAGATAGATGAAACAAAGGGTGACACACCCTGAGGTTCTTGAAAGATAACATAGGCTTTGCTCTTCCATGACTTGTTGATGAAAAGGATGTGTAAGCAACCTATATTGAGCTACAATAGCTAACTACTGAATGCCCTGAAACTTCAGAAGTGGAAGATACATTATTTTTGACAGTATAGACTATTTCTATATTATATAATAGTGAATATACTATACAAAAAAGAAATGGTTTTCTAGTTGGCTAATTAGGGGTTGAATGAATGATAGAATGCGCACTAAAGATAACTCTGATTTATGAGCAATGCTTCAGCTTGTAATTGAGCTGATGCAGTGGGTTATTCATTTTTTACATTTTTGTTTACTTCTCTTCACTACCAGTCAACTGAAAAGCCACTCAAGCAATTAGGTGGTTTTTTTTTTTTTTTTTTAAAGTTTTGTTGCAAAGCATTGTATTTTTTCTTGTAGAGTAGAAGTAAAGTGTTATAATGGAACTTCACTCACAGTGAGGTGGAGTGAAAGTATCAAGTATTTTGAATGTATTTCATTTCCCTTATAGTGACTTTTCATTTAACTATAGTCAGGTTCCACAGTGCTAATACCTTCAGAATATAACAATTATCACCTACATGATAGATAATAAAATATGCATTCCAAGAGATTATCATCTTCCTTTCTAAACTGGAAGGGAGGAGAAGTTGGGGAGAGGCAAGGAATACTCCCTAGTTACTGGTCTTCCTGAAATTGGCCCCAGTGGGGAGTGAAGAGAAGCCAATCTTGCTGTAAATTGCCCTCAGCAGAGGATCAAGTTATGAAAAAACTCATAGAGGTTTTCTCCTACCACACCTGCCAATGCCTCTACAACTGTAGAGAGTGAAGAGGAGATTTTATGGCAAATCCTCAGAGTTGCAGATTGAATAGCCCTGCTCGTACTGTGGCCAAGTCCCAAACCCTTATACATTGGTGTTCAGGTCTATAGAGCAGAGCTGTGTGGGGTCCCCAAATCCTGCCCCCAGAGCTTTACAGAATTCTTAGCATTTTTATAACACTTCATATGTTCAAAATGTAGCTCCAGTTGACTTAGTTTATAGCCGTGTGTGCTCGGCATTTATGCAAATCTGGCTCTGGCTGTATCGGATTGGACACGCAGAAAATGAGTTAGTGACCACTTGTGAAAAGTTTGGTTGAAGTTACTTACCCAGAATCTCACACACAATCTTAATTCTGGTATTGCCTAACTTTTGAATGCTTGACTTTGCAATGTTAATGTTCTTTTCTGTTCATTTTTTGTGTGTAACCAAACTTTAAAAAATAGAAATTCCATCATGAGGCATCATATTGACACTCACATGGACATCACAAGTATTGAGATCTGTAGACACATAACATAAACCTACCACTTGAACTAATTAACTAATTGGTAGTGGTAGTAGGCTGTTATCCTCTATGTGTACCTCGAGGAGTGTTGATCGTTGACACCTGACCTGATCTTGGGAGGTTTATAGTTTTGTGTGACATCGAATTCCTTTGCTTGGCATATTTAATGGAAGTTCTGGAAGTTGTAACAAGGAGTAGGAAAACAAATAACTGGGTTATTAGGATTACTATGACTAACGACCTGTTGTATTAGTATGAGGCCTTGTGGGAGTACTTATGCTAAAGTCTGGGATTTTGCTGAATAATGTAGACCTAAGGAGATAAGCTTGGGTCACATATTTTGCGCACTCATTCTGAGGGTATGTCTACACTGTGCAATAAAGTTGACTTATTTTAAATCAACCTTCACCCGCCGAATTTTAGAAGTTGCCAGGAGTGTGATCACACTATGCACATTGCGCCGGGGGATTGTGTCCTCACTAGCTGCGCTTGGGTCAACAGTGCACCATAGGTAGTTACCCCACAGTGCAACTAACTGCAAAGGCTTTTGGGAAGGTTGTCATCCTCCCATGATGCACATCCTCCCTCCCCTTCCTGTCCCAAACAAACAGACTAAGGCTTTTCCATGCCATTTTTCTAAACCCTTCAATCTCTGTCGTGAGTATGCCATTGCCAGAGAGGCATGGAGCCTGCTCAGCCCTGCACTATAATTGTGAGCATCACAAACTCTTCATGTCTTGGCCTTGAAAATACTGCAGGACAAGACAGGGGCTGCAGTGCTGAAAATTGTGATGTTACTCAAGACGCCAAGCCATAGAATAAAACAATTCCCATTTGCTGCTGGCTGTCATGCACTATCTGCAGTCTGTGGAGCACCGCTTCTGGTCAGGAAACAAGCAATGTCTTGTGGGATCACGTTGTTATGAAGGTATGGGATGATGAGCAGTGGCCACAGAACTAAATCGACGGAACTGACCAGCCAGTGAAGTGGTCGACAGAAGCCGCATTCTGTTGACATGCCTTCGCAGTGTCGACCAGGCCTGAGAGACAAACGTGTAACCACAAATGGGAATAGCACACCACAGAATTCCACAAGAAAGGAGTTTTGGACAGCTTTAGCAATTAGGTTGTTATGCAGTATCTAAGTAGTTAGACTGCATTTACATATAGCATTTATTAAGAGATAAGTGATGTAAATCATGAATATTAATGCTTAATTATGGATACCCCAAAGGGCACATATGGATAGGGGAAGGAACTGACCTTACTATAGTGAGCATAAAGGATCTAATAAGGCATATATTCATGCTAAAATATCACATCCAGTTCCCATTTCGTCAGATTCATCGAGTCCCCGAGATAGTGTAAACTGAATCAGGATCTCCTTTCTGATGGACTTCACTTTGTTTCCTTTCTATCTTTGTTTCCAATGGTCTCCATACATTGTAAGTATGCACAATGCAAGACTGTAAGTATGAACAATACAGGTAACCACTTTACTGCATTTTTTCTTATTTTTATATTTATGTATATTGATCCTTTCCTATGTTTTCAATTATAGTTGTTGTATTTAATGACATTTCTGTGTGTGCTTCACCAAATTCCATCTGTTCAAATAACTCTAAGTAGTTGCCTAGGAAAAAAACTGTTATCTGTGACAAATGCATCATGTACCCAATAAGTAATCTTATTCGTATAATAATTGTTTAGGCTCCAAGCAGTGGACAAACATACACTTTGCCAGTGGATTTCACCGCTATTTGCTGACAACAGAAGAATGTAGGGTCTCAGGAATCCTGGGTTCAGTTCCAGGTTCTGGAATAGGTTTGCCACCTTTCTAATTGCTGGTAATCAGACCACCGAGGCTCCACTCCCTGTCTGACCTTTCCCCCAAGAGTCAGTCCCTATTCCATCTCTTCTCTTGAGGCCTTGCCCCTGCTCCTCCTCTTCCCCTAAGGCCCAACACCCATCATTTGCTCCTCTTCCCCCCCATCATTCACTGGATCATCTCCACCTCTCTATTCCCCCAACTGGGCTCCCTCTGCTCAGGAGGCGGCCCCAGCTGAGGAGGGTCTGGCGTGAGTTAATGACCCGTGAGTTAACAGTGCTTCCCCCCTACTCTGTTGTAACTACACTTTTGGTGTCCGGTAAGTTCATCTGGGTTTTTCAACTGGGTTTTTCTGGTTGAAAAATGGGCACCTGGCAACCCTGGAAATGTCTAGTGGTTCTGAAACCGTTTGCCCCTTCCCATTCTTGCTCCAGCCCCTGCCCCATTCCTCCCCTTTCTCATCCTTGTGTATTTGAAGTAGGTTCAGGCTCTTTCCTCCTCCTCCTTAATGCTGCCTGTGTTTTAGGTAGAGTGGGCATTGAAAGCCCAGGAGGGACAGTCTCCCTGCTCTCAGTTTCAGTGCCTGGTGCCACAGCAACCTTTGATAACTGGGAGGGGCAATTGTAGGTAAAGTCCTGTTCAGCTCCTGCAACCCTGGGCTGGAGCATGTTCAGTTGCTCTGTGGCAATGGTGCATGCATAGTCCGGTTGGCACACAGGAGCTGTGAGAGGATGGAGCATGCTCAGTGTAGAGGGAATCTTTGGAGAAGTTAGCTGCCAAGCTCTGCACCACTTATATACTGATGCTTCTTTAGAACATGAATTTATAATGACAGTCTCTTAACTCTATTAAGCTGGCAAAACAATGCTAAAATAATAATGTAAAGGTCTAGATGGCTTTTGCAAGCCATAATTTACACATAAACACATAAACACATAATTTAAAAAATGACAACAGTTTTGTTTTTTTTAAATTTATTTTGGCTTGCCGACGAGGAGGAGGATAGGACACTGCCAATAGAACCTGATTGCTGGGAAAAAATTAGCACTACAAATTAGCAGCAGCCAAAATGATAATGAATCTATTGAAATGCAAATGAGCTCATTATTAATTCCCACCAGCTTCTGATTCAAGTTGTGAATCACAAAAAGTGGCTCGTGTAGTACAGCACAGGAAGAATGGAGTCCATAATTATTTTCATTAATCTAGTCTCCCTCTGTAGCATTAGCTGGGTGTCTGACTGGGAAGCACTCTGAGAGAAAAACGCTTGCAGTGCACACGTGAAAAATGTATTAATGTTTAGTAGTGAGGAGGACCTGTGGACTGCTTCCCCCTGTGTGGAATTCCAAATGAGCTACTAAAAATTAAGAACTCACTTATGAGCAAAAATGAGAGAATCCCTGAAAGAGCTGAGGATCTAAAATTGAGGCAAACAAAATTCACTGAACTTGGAATTCTAGCCATTATAATACAGACTTCTCATGAGATGTGAAACAAAAATCACTTTTGTTTGCATCTGGTTGCTGTTTCAGTAATATTAAAAATCATTTGGAGCATACCAAAACTCAGCATGGTCAATGGCATGCATTTCAAGACTCCCTTCACAAGACAGTATTCTTGTTGCTAGCTCTGAAGCTTCAAGATTCCCAGACAGATTTAGGGGCAGGGCCTTCGGGTGGGGTGGAGGGAAATCAAGGAGCTATTTGACAATTAACTGTGGATAAGTACATTGTTCATAGCTTTTGAAACGAAAGCAAAGTACAGAGACAAGCCATTTGAGTTGGTCAGCCTTTTTGGTGAATAAAACAGTATAGGCAAGGAGTGGTGCAGCCTGGAAAAACTTCAGTCAGTAGGCTGAGTGATGTATGTCTCTGGCCAAGTGAGGTGATTGCTGTGGAGCTGGAAGACTGAGAGTATGAATCCATGTTGAATGATGGAGGGAGAATATAGGTATAATTGCCCTGGACTGTGACACCAGCATCAACTCTTAGTCAAACACCTAAGTCAAGGCTCTGGGGGCCAGGCTGGCTGCTGTTATGTGTAGTGATGCACATGGCTTGTACTGTTTCATCCATAGATGTTTCTCTTTCCAGTTTATCTCATATTCCTGGTGATACAGTCCACGAGGCTTCTTTCATTGTTACAGCTTGTTTGAGATCATATGATTGTGTGGAATCAGAAAAATCACTGACAGAATGCCTTTGTCTGAAACTGTGATAGAAATGCCAAGTTCAAGTGGAATGTCTTAGCCTTACCATCCACATGCAAATTCGCTAGTCTATGTTGTAGAACTTAGCCACCTTTGAAGTCCGAACATGGACATCCCCTGTCAGATAAGATAGCAAGTGTCTGTACGTGATCCTAGACTTCCTGGCACCAGAAGACCCACCAGGACAGGCTAGCACTGGGAAATCCCCATTGTGTGTTATACCTTGCATGAGGTAATTAACCTGTTAAGAAACTCCACTATATGATCTATATGTAAATGAATCTAAACCAAACCCATATAAGTCCTTTGTATCTGATAGCAAGGGAAGTTCCAGAGCTCAGCACAGGGGCGTGCTGATGGGCTTTCCTATGGCCATAGCTGTTTGTGTGTCTGTCAGAATAAAGCTCTACTCGATCTAACCCTAAATGTGAAGCTGCGTGATCTTTCTTCCACGACAATTGTATATCATTAAGAGAAATGCGACAACATGTCTGCAATCACAATGTCCTGGTGGAAACTGCATGATCATATCATACTTTTCTACTTTCAAAAGTCTTGGCTATATCTTTGGTGCTGCATGTACAGACCTTTTCTTGTGTACTGCAGTAATAGTTTATTGGACACTTTCAGCTTTGGAAGTGTGACCATAGTGAAACTTTGTACTATTGTGTGCAAGACATTTTTGGATTAGCTTTCTCTGCCATAGCTTTTCACCAGACATGGCCCCATAAATTATAGACAGCCAGGCAGTGACATATCTCTATAGCTATGCAGCTTACAGTCCTTCTTTTTTTTTCTGTGGAGACATCTTTCAGTTGGTCAAAGAAATGCAGCTCTAGTGTAGATATTGGTACATGCTTTGATTTGTTTATCTCTTTATTGCTGTGGCAACAATGCCTATTCAATATGTTAGTGAAGGAGTTCTTTTAGGTGAGCTGCTTTGAGCTGCAGAGTTGGGTATGAACTTACATCATTCAATATGTTTTATAGTGTCTGCATTCCTTTTTCATCTGTGGCTCTCTGTATGTTCAGTATTGCCTGAAACTTGAAAACATCAAACAATTTTGCTCTTAAATAGGTGATTTCAGCTTTTTGAAACTGACAATTGGCCTGTTAAATATAGTTCTTTCCTGCAATTTTTAGTGCTTTCTGCAACCAGCACTGGTGTTCTGTAGCAATGCTCTCCCAGATTATGTCACCAGAGCACACTTTCATTCCTGACAGACTAGCACCTGAGAAATTGTGTGACAAAATATTTCAGGTGCTGAACATACTCTGAAAGACAATATCAAGAAGCAGTATCTACCACACAGTATAGTGAAAGTGCAAATCTTGGGGCAGTCTGTGTCCACAGAAAATCTGCTCAGGCCCTGCTGATGCATTTAAGTTGCTGAGGAATTTCACTTCATATCCTTCAGCAAACATTTTGTTCCCTTGGGAGAAGTGGAAAAATTCCTTGCAATATTCATATTCAGTTCCTTGAAATCAATGCCAAGTCCATGTCCTGTTCGTTGGCTTTCCTTTCGCATGAATGATGAAGTCTCCTGCCATATTTTGCCACTCTTTCTCCAGTCTTAAGGCTTGTGGAACACTTAAAATGGAATTTATAATAGGCTCTGTATTCTCCCAGAACCATGTCTTTGCCCTTTTGTATTAGCAATTTTTATTTGCTACAATTAATACTCATTCAAACTCAAGTTTATCAGTTAGTCAAAAATGGCAAATTTATGTTTCATGAAAAATTTTGACTTTCATATTTTCTTCAAATTATCTATGTAAAAGGTAGATTTTTAAAAACAAAAAATTTCATACACCTCTAAAAATAAAATAAAAAAGTCCCTTCCCCCTCCCCCCAGTTTTGGGGTTTATTTCAGTTCCAAAATCCAGAATTTTTCCATCAAAAAATTGGAACATTTTGAATAATAAAAATTTCAACAAAAATCTGAGTTTCTTAAAAGACCATGTTTCATTTGGAAGAATGTTTTGAATTAAAATTTAAATCCAGCTCTAGTTTTATTCCACCTCTCCCTGGCCTATACCCTCTTGAGTATCTCAAGTCACATGTGGTAGCCCAAGATTAGTCTCTTTCCTTAGTGGTTCCTACCGCAAATTCTTGTTTTACTGTTTTTTTTCCTTTGAACCTCAGTGCCTATTCACATTTGCCCATGATTGGAATTTTTTCCTCACAATAGGATTTCAATCTCACGTTTGACTTTTCAAGCTCTATACTTTCGATGAACATTTCTGTTATTACATTAGTTTGTATTCCTGTGTCTATTTTGTATGTCAGATATAGGCCAATGTGCATATTAAGCATTCTTTTGAGCTAGCAGTTTCTTCAGTGTTTATAGAAACATCTCTTCACAAAAGAAATCCTAACATTCTGTCTTTAACCCATGAATTTTCCTACATTGTCTGCACATTTTTTGCAAAGTGACTTATTACAGTTTCTTACATATTTTCCCAAATTAACATACTTTGTCCAGCTGACATATTGCTGATTTTGTTCCTTATTCAGCATGTGTTTTTACTTTGCTTTATTTTCCATAAACTTTTTTTTTTAACTGGTTTAACTCTGTTTATAATCAGGTGCTCTGGGCTCCCTAGACTTTCATTTACATTTCTGGTTGTCCTGTAGCTTGGTTACGAATATTGCTTTTCTATTAATCAGATTTAGGTTACTAAGTAATATTTCATTTTTTAATTGAGGCATCCCAAAGTTATTTGGCCTCTAAAACAGGAGTCTTATTAATTCAAATGAACAAGACTAGTTTTTTAGGGAGGTAGTGTATTAGTGGATTGGGAACTAGATTGGGACTCAGGAGACTGGGTTTAATTCCTGGCTCTGCTGCTAACATACTGGATGACTTCGGCCAAGTCATCTCCTTTCCCTGTGCCTCCATGTCCCAATCTGTAAAATGGAAATGATACTTGCCTCTTTTATAGCACACATTATCTACAGATAAAAAGTGCTATACATGACAATGCCCTTCATTTTCAGTTTTTATTTTGTTTAAATTTTTCTGTGACTGTATCAGTATATATTACAAAAATAAAAAGTGTGAAAATTGGTGCTAAATGTGAACTTCATATTTTTCTGGGTAAATATCAGGCTTAATATTGGGGGACAGGAGGAGAGAAAAAAAGCAACTAATAAAAAGTAAGAGTATTCAAAGAAAAAGCAGTTTAATGCTGTGATTTATCTTATGAACGGTGCATTGACAATATGTACACATATGCATGTGTGTGTACATGTATCTTCCACTGTATTGTCTTACTTTAACAGAGAGCCTTGCATTTACACTTAGATAATGTAAACACACCTAATGTAATGTACTGGATTTTCTTCATATAATCAATGTTTTCATGTAGTTGTGGTCCAAACTTTTGGTGAAAAGCAATAAAAAATGAATGAATAGTTTTGTAAAACTGAGTAATTTTTCAGTAAAAATCAGAAAAACTTGAAAACAAGAGGCCTATGAGCTAGATACTGTTATTAAAATTTTAATTTGTAAGCAAAGAAGCAGTCATGATGTGAGAGAAGGTCCTCTTATGGATCAATTATAGATTAAAGATAGGAATCAAAGGATAGGAAGTAATGGATATTTTTCATGGTGGAGAGAGGTAAAAGGGGTAGACAGGGAGGTAGCAAAGTTTGCAGACAATACAAAATTACTTAAGGTTGTTAAGTCCAAAGCAGACTGCGAAGAGTTACAAAGGGATCTCACAAAACTGGGTCACTGAGCAACAAAATGGCAGATGAAATTCAGTGTTCATAAATGCAAAGTAATACACACTGGAAAACATAATCCTAACTATTCATACAAAATGATGGGGTCTAAGTTAGCTGTTATCACTCAAGAAAGAGATCTTGGAGTCATCATGGAGAGTTCTCTGAAAACATTTGCACTGGCAGTCAAAAAAGTTAACAGAATATTAGGAAGAATTAGGATAGGGATAGATAATGAGACATTAAATATCATAATGCTACTACATAAATCCATGGTACACTCTCACCTTGAATACTGAGTACATTTCTAGTGGCCCCATCTCAAAAATATATTTATCAACTTGGAAAAGAGACCACAAAGAGCGGATATGATAGAGATCTATAAAACGGTGAATGATGTGGAGAAAGTGAATGGGGCAGTGTTATTTATCCCTTCACATAACAGAACAAGGGGTCACCCAATTAAATTAATAGGCAGCCAATTTAAATCAATCATAAGGAAGTACTTCTTCACACAACACATAGTCAGCCTGTGAAATTCATTGCCTGAGGATGTTTTGAAGGCCAAAAATATAACATCGTTCAAAAAAGAATTAGATAAATTCCTGGAGGATAGGTCCATCAATGGCTATTAGCCAAGATGGTCAGGGATGCAACCCCATGCTCAGGGTGTTCCTAAATTTCCTGAAGAAGCTGGGATGGATGACAGGTGATGGATAATTGTCCTGTTCATTTCCTCTGAAGCGTCTGGCACTGGCCACTTGTGGAAGGTACTGGGCTAGATGGAGAGGAGAGATTGAAAAATTAAATGGACCAGTTGCGATTTGTGCATAAAATGGAACTTAAGTGGCTGCAGTTTAATTCCCAAGTATCCTACATTACAACAGTTGAGCCTGGAGTGCATGTATCATCATATTGAACTGGGGTAAGGGAAGAGAATGGAGCCTTGTGGAACTATGCAGGTGAGGGTTCTGGTTCATGACATGTAGTTGATTTGAATGAACAGGAACTTCTGTGCACATTACCAGTATGTCCTTCATGGTGCTTTACGAACATATAAGATGGCAAGGTCCATGCTGCAAGGAGTTTACAATCAAAATAAGACAGATAATATAATGAGAAATACCAACAAACAATGAAGGGGAAAAGAGTAAAGCAAAATAAAGGAAACTAGGGTAGACAATATTTACAAAGAGCTTTTATCGGTTGTTTACCTCAGGTCTCCACCATATAGTCTTTAGTAACTGTCAAAGCATCCCCTGCTTCCACTGAGGAATGTCTGATTTCATATTTATCAGTTTGCAGAGGAGAAAGCATAAAACTCATTGTTAAGTATTATTTCTCCTCATTTATAAATCTTTGAAGTACATAAAGTAGGAAAAATATTTCTACATGGAAAGGAAAATGTATGTACTGTATGGATATTTCATTTCAAAAGAAAAATTGGACGCATCCACCCATTACAGTACACCATTCATAAATAAACTTTCAGAATATATTATCAGGGGATATAGAGGTGAGTCTAAATTTTTTGATAAAGTAATTACTACTCCATGTCCTAGGGAGCATTATTCAATTTTCTAGGATTAATAATTCTACTTATGAGTCATTGTGTACTTCTCAGCTATTCATATTACACCGAAACCACTCAAATAAAAAGAGAAAGGGAAAGAGAGAAAGAAAAGAGCTGCTAGTTAAGTAAATGACATTTTAATTAATAAACTGACATCTCAGCACAACCACAAGCCAGATCAATATCACAGTCAATACTCTCTTTCAAAAACAATATAGAATTGTCAAAATCAAAGGGAACTTATTTTATCCCTTACTAAATCCCCCTTAACTTTGCAGCAGATACATCTGATCCAGTTCATTTCTCACACAAGCATATATTTTCTTTTGTTCTGTGTAGGTGTGTATGGGGAAAAAATAAATCCTTTAGCCCTAGAAATAATCTCTCATTCTAACTACATCCACAGTCTGGTCAATGTCAATTTTTGAAAGAAAAACATTGATTAATGAGCACCTGTAACAGGGTAGCTGACCCACAGAATGGAGCTGGGTTCAGCCCTTCTCTTCCAGTCTGGGTGCTCCCACTTGGGCTAATTAAGAGGGGGAGGAAGCACCTGGGGAGTATAAGAAGCCTGGTGAGATTGAGTGTTAGAGCAGACTAAGTCAGTCAGAAGGTCAGGAGAGAAGAGTAGGCAGAGAGAGCAGGTTGGTCCCGGGAGAAGGCTGAAGACAAAAGAACAGTCTGGTGCCCCCGAACTAGAGAACCACGGCTGGAGAGGGCTGAAGACAGGAGGAACAGTGGCACCGGGAGATGCCAACTGGCTGTAGCCAGAGAGCTGGAGCCAAGTTCCAGAGAGGGCTGAAGGCATGGGAGCAGTATAAGAGCTTACCTGCTGATAACTCCAGGGAGCTGGACCTCAAAAAGCAGTGAGAGGGCCTGTAGGAGCAATGAGGCTCCCAGCAGAGAGGCTGTGGGAGTTCCTGTTGGGAAGAGTGGCTTCATCGCTATGAGGAAAGTCTGGGGTGGCTTTACTGGCCGAGAGACAGAGGAGGACTGACAAAGAGTCTGGGTGTAGTGAGAATGAAGTTAAAGATGACATGTGCTGAGGGTGATATGGAGTCAGATGTGGGACTTCTGATTATGGAGTACTTTCTCTTTTGTGCTTTTGTTGTCTTATTTTTCCTGTGCGAGTTCTACTGGTAGTCTAGTGATTGTCTTGTTTCACGCATATGGTTGTCATTGGGGCATTTAGTGCACTGGATGAGGTACAGCACATGTTGTGATAGGCACATGTAGGACTCATGACTCTTGAAAGGTGTGTTTTGAGGGTATTGGTCATTGTAACAGTGGAGATATATCTGTGGATTTTGCATCTTTTGTGGCAAGGTCTGGTGCTGCTTTAAACTAGTGTGTCCTTGTCTGGGTGGAGCTTGCTTCTCATGATGAGCTTGGCAAGGTTAGGGGGCTGTTTGAAGGCCAGAAGAGGGAGTGTGTGAAAGTTCTTCCATACACTGTGGACCTTACAATGATGATCAATACCCCGCATAACACATCTTTCAAGATCTATGGGTCCCACACATGTGGTGTATCTCATCCACTGCACTAAATGCCCCAATAACAACTATGTGGGTGAGACAAGGCAATCTCTATGTTCCTGAATGAACTCTTACAGAAAAATAAGAAAACAAAAGCACCATATCATCTGTGAGTGAACACTTTTCATAAAATGATCACGCCATACCTGACCTCTCAGTCCTTGTCCCAAATGAGCCTGGGAGCTTCAATTCACAACTTTGCTAGTAACTAAAATCCTGGAGTCAATAAAGGCACTGGATTTTTGGTTCATTACAATAAGCATGTCCACACTACAACATTAAGTTGGCTTAAATCGACGTAGGCCCACCACAGTAATTTAAAGCAGTGGTTCACAGCCACACTATGCTCTTTCTGTCAGTGGTGCATGTTGTCATGCTGAGCATTTAGTTGTACTCTTGCAAATACAGAACCCATGCAGATAAAGTGCCCTCCCTTTCAGCTGGCTGAGCAGGGGAAGGCCATCAGACCTTGCTTACACTTATATACACACACCTAAAATCTGAGGAAGTCCATGCACTGGACAATGCTACACCCATACTCACATACCCAAAGACCCCATAGAGTCAGGGGGATCTCTCGACAGTTGTCATCGATGGAGGGGTGCTCCCTGGTGGGGGTCTTCCCTTGATGGGTCTTCCCATTTTTGCCAAACTAGGGAACCTCTTTTATCCTACTGTTATGATCACACCTAATGCATATGCATGAAGGTTTCAACCCTCCTTTCCTTACGTATATTTCCACACCCTACAAATGTTGGGGTGCCCCATTTGTCATAGGTTGTTCTTAGTTGCCCTTTTTCTCATTAGCATTTATACACAACATGTGTACATGGCAACCTCCCGTCAGAACAGAACTTTCTATGATGTTATAATCAGGTGTTTTGTGTCTATTTTTCCATAACATCACCTATTGGTGCATTATTTCCAGTACTCTTGTAACCTTATTGGCACAGGTTATTCCTAGGTCACCCACTCATGTCAAGCATTCCTAAAGCCTACCATCTAGTATGGCTACGCTAAAATCTTACAGGCTTAAGCCCATAGGCCTTGCATTACAGCCATGATTAACTTAAATACTTGTTGATCTTATACTTCCATAATGCTACAATATAAATCTATTTAGCATACTTGATTACATATGAAATAACACATGCGTTGACCAAAACACTGTATAAAACAATGATAAATGAATGACAAAATGAACTAATTGGCTACAAGCCTCGTTAACTTTTGTAGTACACTATGTCTGAGGTTAGCTCAATTTTTGTGACTGCTACAAAAGAAGTCCTGGGATTCTGCCTTCTCCATAGGTAGTGGACTAAACTCAATCATGTTTGGACAATACATGGAAGGTGTGGATATCTCCTCCATAAATGGAAAAATCAATGAATCATCAAATTGTGACTGGTAAGGTACAAACCATGCGACACATGGTGGACAACTGCCCCATTCACACTGATAGAGATGGTATAAAGGGTATTCACCTCCTTATGCAGAAGGCTTAGAATGTCTTTCAAATCTCAAGATTGAATTCTAATCCCAGTGTGTTGCTTTTCAAATACTATATGAAAGAAGAAGACTGCTAGAAGTTCAGCTGTACTGTGGACAATCTCAAGGAGCAAGCAGCTTGCTTCTAGAGATCTTTAGATTTCTAGTGCTACCTTGATATAGTAAACAGGTAATCTTTTGACTGTATTGCCTACATATTATATATACACACACTGTGTGTACTTTGAAAAGCTCCATATTTGAATTCCATTCAGGGATAGAAAATTAAAAATGCTAAAAATATGTTTGACAGTGACCCAATTCCACTACAGAGAATCAATTTCTTGGTTAAGTATTGTTTGCTAGCATGACTAACAAAACTCATTAAGGGAAAAAGATTAATTTTTTTCTTATCTAAGCAAGTCCTTAGATAAGGAAAATCAATATTTATTTGAATTAAAAATAAGATTTACTGTACTTTAAAATAGCTTATTGAAGAAATAGAAGGAAAGAAATGTTTTCTGTCTATATTTTAACACAGACCTTAATGAAAAAAAATTAACTATACCCTGAAGTGTACCCTTTATCCAACCAAGTTTATACCTGGAAATCAGAGATCTATACTTTAGGCAGAGAAGCAGATCTTTATAAGAGTTACATAAGGCTTTACCCAGTAAGTTTCTTGTCAGAATCTATGAACAGTTATGGTGCTTCATGATTTGTAAAAACAATGAGAGTCCTGTAGCACTTTAAAGACTAACAAATTTCTGCAGGCATAAGCTTTCGTGGGCTGTAATGAAAGCTTATGCCTACAGAAATTTGTTAGTTTTTAAAGTGCTACAGGACTCTCATTGTTTTTGCTGTATACAGCCTAACATGGCTACCCCTCTGGAACTTTTCATGATTTGTGTTTAAGTAATGATGCACATTTCTCTCCACTCCAGTCTGTTTTTTGCAAAGCTATTTTTTACCAAATGTACATTTGTATTGATAACTTTGAATGGTAAATCTTTTTAATATCAAGTCAATTGATAACTGTAGCAGAGCATTCAATGCCCTTTAAGAACAGATACCACTATCCTGCATATTACTGGGACTCAGCCTTTTAAGGGAGAGCATGCTGGGAGATGTAGTCTCCAATATGGGTTGTTAGGAAATGTAGTCCCAGAGTGGTTCTGGGACCAAGAGGAGGGGCATGTGGCTGCCAGAATTATATAAGAAGCTGCCTCAGGCTTAGTTAGGGTGAGTGAAGGAGACCTGGAGGAAGGCTCTCCAAAGTTTAGACACTTGCAGGTTGCAGGGGGTGAAATGTGGAGAACCGCTCTCCACTAAGAGTTAGGGAAGCCCCAAGCTCAGAAAGGGAGGCAGACTACAGAAAAGGACTGCAAGGAGAAAGAATGCAGATGGACCCTAGGGAGGATACTTGCATAACCAGGAAGCTAAACAAGGCATTGTAGGTAGTGGCCCTGGGAACTAGAAACACTCAGTTAGAGTCTGAGTGCAGACAGTCCAGAGTGTAGGGGATCCTGCTTTGAGCAGGGGGGTGGACTAGATGATCTTCTGAGGCCCCTTCCAACCCTCATCTTCTATTTTATTTCTAGGGAGCAGGGGGTGACTCCCTGCAGAGCCTGTCCTGTACCTTCCTCCCATCTACCTGTGCCTGGTTCCTGCTCCCCACAGGGGCCTCAGCTGTCTGGGTGGCCCCACTACCTGATTCTGCTCTGGGCTCCCCCACATTTCCCTGCCTAATCCCAGCTGCAGCATCCCCAGCTCCCTATGTGAAAAAAGAGATGATGTAGTCATATCAGCTGATTATAATACTCTTTCCATTCTACTAGGGGCTCAAGAAGGATGTTAAAGAGCTGCTACTAAAGTTAGACATTTTTAAATCAGCAGGCCAGATCACCTTATCCAAAAGTTTTAAAAGAGTTGGCTGAGGAGATCCTATACTCTTAATGTTGATTTTCAATAAATCATAGGATACTGAGCAAATTCCACAAGATGGGAACAAAACAAATGTGTTTAAAAGGGTTAAGATAATGGAGCAGCTGACATGGAACTTGATTAATAAAGAATTAAAGGAGGGTAATATAATGCCAATCAACATCAGTTTATGGAAACAAATATCCTGTAAAACTTGATATTTCTGATAGATTACAAGTAGGAGTACTTGTTAGTAGTACAGTTGATGTAATATACTTTGACTTGGCACCAAATGACATTTTGATTAAAAAAACTAGAATATAAAATGAACATGGCACATATTTAATGGATTAAAAGCTGGCTAACTGAGTCCCGCAGAGATTGTTTCTTGGCCAACACTATTTAACATTTTTATCAATGACCTGGAAGAAAACTTAAAATCGTCACTGATAAAGTTTTCAAATGATACAAAAATTGGGGGGAGTGGTACGTAATGAAGAGGACAGGTTACTGATACAGAGCAATCTGGATTGCTTGGAAAGATGGGTGCAAGTAAACAGTGTGTTTATAATATGGCTAAATGTAAATGCATACATCTAGGGACAAAGACTGTAGAACATACTTACAGGATAGGGGACTTTATCCTCGGAAACAATGACCCTGAAAATGATTTGGGGATTGTGGTAGACAATCAGTTGAATGTGAGCTCTCAGTGAGACGCTGTAGTCAAAAGGACTAATGCAATCATATGAATAAACAGAGGAATCTCAAGTAGAAGTAGGGAGGTTATTTTACCTCTGTATTTGGCACTGGTGTGATCACTGCTGTAATGCTGTGTCCAGTTCTGGTGTCTACAATTTCAGAAAGATGTTGATAAATAGCGGAGGGTTCAAAGAAGATCCACAAGAATGAATCTGGCTGATAGTCGTAGACTCAAGGAGCTCCATCTATGTGGCTTAACAAAGAGAAAGTAAAGGGGTGAGTTGATCACTGTCTATATGTATCTATATGGGGAACAAATATTTGATAATGGGCTCTTCAATTTAGCAGAGAAAGGTATAACATGAACCAATGGCTGGAAGTTGAAGCTAGGCAAATTCAGACTGGAAATAACATGTATATTTTTAACAGTGACCGTAATTAACCACTGGATCAATTTATTAAGGGTTTGGATTCTCCATTACTGATTATTTTAAAATCAAGTTTGGGTATTTTTCTAAAAAAATATGCTCTAGGAAGTATTTTGGGGGAAGTTCTATGACCTGTGTTATACACAGGGACAATGGTCCTTTCTTGCCTTGGAATCTATGAATTTTAATGTCCAGACTGGACACTGAATGTGGTGTAGTTTACACTCTTATCCTTGGTGATTCAGCAACTAGTTTTGCAATGACCAGCATCCTAAAACTTTTCATGGCAGGTGAGATTTTACTGAAATTTGCAGAGTGGGAGCAAAAACCTTGTTTTGCAAATTTATTGCTTGCTGGCCGTGCAGTTATGCATAGTATATTATAAATCCAGTTATATTAAATTATTTGTAAGTTTGTATTATTTGCAAAATGGAGGATGTCACATTTCTCCACCCTCCTGAACAAAAATGAGACTACACAGCATAGTCAAAATCATCTAACAAAGGTCATAATAAGAGGAGTTATTCTGACTACATTTACTTTCCTGATCACTCTAGTAATTATGGGACAATCAGGGATCTGACTCTGAAGGATCAAACTCCAAACCTCCAAAAATCATGAGACTATTTTAATAATCATGAGGCTTTTTAAAAAACATAAAATAAAATAAATGTTTTTTTATCTTGTGGTTTTTGGGCTGCTAGAGTGTACTTCAAGCTTTTCTCCAGTCATAGAGGAATAGAAACTTTTTAAAAATGAAAGCTGAGATTCTTCTGGATTCACAAGCCTCCAGAAGCAGGGGTTTTAAGATTGAGTATTCTGAGACTTCAGATAAAACTGCAAGAGTTCGCAACACAGACATATCAATAATTCAGCAATCATTAAATTCATTTTTAAAATTTACATCAGTGGAATGATTTATGTGCTTCAAGGCACATGTCTCTAAGATTATGGACTGATTTTTCACTGCACACTCCAGACGGATATCTTCATGAAAGAGAAGCTCTGCCCTTCATCTCCAGTATCCTGGATGATGGTATTAGGACAGGTTCCACCAACCTCAGGCTCCACTGAAGAAACTGAGAAGGCACATTCCTGGATAACTACTTTTCCCTCAGTTGTTCCACAGGTCTAAAAATGGTTCTATTATGGCTGATTGCAGAAATTACTTGTTTTACTTACATCTTTACCTGTTATCAACTTAAAAATAAAATTATGAATAGTTTGTCTAAAATTCAACTTGTTTTTGTTGTCTTACAAATTAATAATATAAGTATCTCTTCATAGATAAATTTTATTAATCAAAAGACATGATTTACCTGGGTTATCTTGATTTGCATAGTACTAGTTCAAGATACATAAGGGAAAAAAATAACTTGACATTTTTATGTATATGAAAGGGTTGTGAAGTTAATAGATCAACGTTTTTAGAAAACTCTTTTCTTTATAAAAGCCAAGGTTGTGGAGAAATCCTGTAAAATGGCAAATTCTAGATTTCTTTTTAATTAATCCATAGGGAATATATTAGTACAACATTGGAATACATTAGTGACGGATTTGAGCACTTACTACGCACTAGATTTTTATATTGCAAAAAGAAAAAAATAATTTCAAGGACAGCATAACAGAAAATAAGGTCAAAACAATGTCTGGATATGTGATAAAAGATTAGCCAGGGAACTAGTTAGGCTAAAGATATTTCACAAGTATTCATTTCAAAGGGAATACTCCTGGGGTAAAGTATAAATGTTTTTTTCAAACATTAACAAAAATATCTACATTGTACAAGTGTGAGCTTAATTCACACACGTGACTTACAATATGTCTAAAATGTTTCTTATAGTGCAATCTACCTTATGCTGCCTCGTTAGTATCTTGGGGCCCTTATTCAGCAAAGTCCTTTTAGCAATATTAAGTACCATTGAATTCAATCCTCATTTTAGTGGAAGATTTTAAATAAGTGAGACTTAAGAACATGTTTAAATGCTTTACTGAACTGGGACCATAGTCCCTTATCCTTGAGTAGTCCCATTGTTTTTTAAAGTTAAGCACATGCATAAATTCTGGGAGGGTCAGGGACTTGAATTGTAAGCTCTTCAGGACAAGGAATGTCTCTTACTATATGTATGTGGAGCAACTAGTACAATAGAGGACCTCTAGATGTTACTGTAATAAATATAATTAAAAATAAAGAAAAAACAGACTAAATAATGCAAAGGCAATTTTGGGATAAAATTGAAACTTACATTTTTAGGATTAAAACATTTTGGTGTGAATAACTGATTACAAAAATAAAGATTGGAATTTAATCACATTTGTAACTGGAGTTAGTTGCTATGCATTATCAGTCACGTTTTCGATGCATGACATATGAATTTGTTCTTCCAGGGCTCTGAACATGAGTGAGACAGAAAAGGAAGTTTTCCCACAGCTCCACTGGTTGTTGGAAGAGCAAAAAGCTGCACAGCTTCTTCCTCTGAGTAGGGGAAACAGCCTTGTGCATTTATAACAGGGTTGTGTTAAAGTGGACTCCTCAAGACACCTGTTCTACCAAGTATTCATTAGATTCCTTGGAAAATTATCAACTTCACTAGTGTTAGTTGTCAGTAAATCTTATATCACAAACAGAGAATCAGAGGAAATTGGTATAATCCAAATTTAAAAAATATAAGTTTATTGGAATTTCATGTTTTAAATATAATGTTCCTAATTTTAAAGCCTACTATGGAAGACTGAAAAATCCTAACAATTAATGATACATCTCTGTTCCTGGGAAGGGGGAAAGAATTGCATCACCTGAGGCCTCCTCACTGCATTTAATGAAAACTGGTTTAACTCTGCTGATCCCAACTGCCATAGTGGGAGAGGTGTAGGATAATAGGCCATCTTTTTATATAGTTTAAAGCCCCTGTTTTGGGATTAGCTGGCTTGAAGCCAGTGTTTGTGTAGGGTACTACTGACTTCAGTGTGATTCCTACTAGGTGTAGGAGATCTGTGTTATTGTATCCCAAGGTAAGATCGAAACCTAAAATAACAGTGATGGGGTGTAACTAGTCAGCGCAGTTCCCTACAGAAGGCCTGTAGTCCTTCTACACCCCACCCCAGGAAGCAGCAAAATGACAGGAAAGGAGCAGCAAAGGTGGGTCCTCCAGTCCTGCCTAGAGAGGCCTCACAGAAGAAGCCAATCAGAGTCCTACAGACTCAGATAAAAGGTGCTACAGGGGCTTAGCAGGACAGTTCCTAGCTGTGACTAGAAGGATAAGGAAGGGAGTCCCTCTCCGCTCAAAGGTACGTGAGGGATAACCAGAATTTGTTTCTGGCTGGGTTTGTGGGAGGGAGAGAGGACCTATGAATCTGAACCCTGAAATAAAGGTGAAGCTAAAAAGGGCCGGGTAGGCAGAGGCCCAGGGAAGAAGTAGCAATGAACTGAAATCAAGCACTGCATAGCTGCGGTCTATAACATCCCAGGGTTAGAACCTGCAGTAGTAGATGGGCCTGGTTTCCCCTACCAGCCACAGGTAAAGTGGCATAAACTCCAAGAATGTGGCATCTGAGAGCCCAACAAAGGACTGAATTTAAAGGCCCCAGAGCAGGGGGTGAAGACCCTACAGAGAGCAATGGGACTGTTCATTTATTAAACTCTTTAGTACCTTGGAAGTAGTTCATTTGGACTCTGTGACTCAGCTGGAGGGCCAAGCCATTGAAGACCCACCAAGGTTGACTGGCAACCAGCAGTGGGCCTTGGGGTGAGAAAAGGACTGCAGCACCACATGCCGCTGCTAGGAGGAGCTCAAGAGGTGAGTGCACCCAAACATTTAAGCCTCCAATTGCAGCCTTAAAGCTGAATCTGGATTCTGAAATGGATCATAATATAATGTACTCTGTTGACCATAAAAATAAGAGTTCTAGGTATTATGTGCAGGGCTGGTAGTATTGCCTATGATTAAGGTTCTCCAACACTTCCTATTAGACCCTGTTTTCATTTGCTTATAAGTTTGCCAAAATTTTAACTCTTTGGGGTGAACATTTCCATGCTGGGTGTCTGTCCCAGACTGAGCTGTTTTTGTTTTTGTTTTTAAGTTTCATAATGGTTCAGCCACTTCCAATAACAAGGATAGGGAAAAATAATATTTTTAAAATTAAATAAATCTGCAAACCTTTTCTTTGAGAAGGTCTATTGCTCCCATGCTTGGAGCTTTGAGAATTTAGCAAGAAGTTGGCCTCTGTCTCAAGAATGTACCTTTTGCTGTTCCTGGGAAAATCTACCCAATTTTGCCAAGTTATAAGCCTTTGGAAAAAACTTCAGTTCATACATGCTCAGCACAGACTTCTTAGAGTTCTGAGCTTAACTCTTCCAAGAGTCTGTCCTTACTGAGCATCCTGCAAACCTTCACAGCTCTTGAGTCCTGACCAAACTGCACATGAGCCATGACCCAGAGTGACTGATGCTTAGGGCTATAAGGATAAAGCTGGATTTTCCCTGTAATTGCTGCTCTGTCCTGGGGTGGGACCAGGAACTGACTCAAATGAAGAGGGAACAAAATCTGTATGGGAGGAGAGGAAAAGGAGTAGATTGGGACAACGAGCATGATGAGACTGGTACTGGAGGCGATGGGTGAGGGAGAGAAACTGAAGTTGAAAGTGAGGGTTGGGGAGATGGGAGGCTTGGGCAAGGGGCCTCAGACTGGTGAGTGGGAGAGAAGACTGGGATGACTGGTTAAGGACACTGGGGCTAAGAGCTGAGGGTGATGGTAGAGGGGAAGCTGGGACTAGCTGGGTAAGGAGACTGAGAGCTGGGGAGGGGAAGACTTGGAGTCCCGGTAGGGAAATGGGAGGATTGGGAGCCAGTTTGTGGAGGGACACTGAGACTAGTGTTCTGTTTGTGCAGCTTCTAGCACAATGGGGTCCTGGCTTACAACTAGGGCTCTCAGGTATTATGGTAATACAAATAATAATGCAGACAACAGTGTCCTTCCCTACACAACATTGATTTATATCCAGAGCAAGTTTGTCCTATGCACTGACAGAGGCAGGGTCATGTGGGGGGAAAAATATGATCCTGTAATTAAAGACTGTATCATAATGCATAAGCACAAGGGAGTTGAATTAAGTTTGCACAGACAACCTTAATTATGGTATTTCCTATTTTTCCTTGATTAATACCATCATGTTTTTTTCTTCCAACCCTTCAACTATGTTTTGGGTTCTGCATTAACATGACTTCTATTTGCTTATAATATAGAAAAGAGACATGCATGGCAGGAAAGGACAAAAATGAAGTTGAGGGCAAATAAGGTAATGGTTCAAATCATGCAGAAACAAATGTATAGATGTGATGGTGGATGTTAGACCTAATTAGAAAGATACTCACATCTCTTCACAAAGGACCTTGTATGTGGGGGAGGAGGGAAGAAAAACCTTCAGCTAAGGATCACTGTGATTAGCGGAGTTTGTAGTAGCTGGCAGGGATGTGAATTAATAGTGGCATATTTTAAACAAGAAATCTAAACTTCTTTAACTGATGAATATCTCTAAAGAGAGGTTTAAAAAAACTGAAAGGGAAACATGGGCCTTAATCCTACAACCATTTAAGCATGTCTGCAATTTATGTGATGGTGACATTGAAGTCAAGGTTGCGACTTGTGTGCAAAGTTAAATATGTCTTTGCAGGATTGGAGCTATGGCCAGGATATTTGTAAACAGTTTCCTATCTACACGTGATTTAACAGATCAACACTTTCTGCTACATTGCTCCAATCAGGCTGATTGATTGTTTTAGTGATCAGATGCTCTTGGCTACAGTATATTACCATTCTCTTATTTTAGCTCAATTTAATTTCTTTAAAATGGCAGAAATTTATTATCCCAGTTACAATGGGGTATCTGTGCTTGCTCTGCTGGTGGCATCATTCATTGGGAGTAGAGATGAGACTGGGGAATCTGAGCCAAGTAGCATCCACAATAAACCTTTCCCTCTCCCCCAAATAAAGACAAAGCTTTTTTTTATTTTGAAGGTTCAGCCTTCAGCCTCTCATCCCTGAGGCCCTTTATCTGTGAAACCATGACTAGCTCACAAATAGCAGAATTATATCTGAATTTTACATATGTTTACACTTTTGTTCAAAGCCTACTTGGGGAAATACTGAATTGCTCTTTCAGTGTTTTTTCTGTCAACATCATCCTTTCTTTATCATGTAAATTACAGTTGAGTAATTAAACACTTGCTTTTGATGGCTTTATATACAATAATCCATATATATAAATATTTCTGCTAATAATGCCAAAGTTAGTAATGAAAATTAGAGGTGTGAGAAGAGTTATCAGAGCTATTTTTCTGCATACAAAAACTTGGAAAGCCTTTTAACGGTAAAGGTTTAGGCCACATTTCTGGAAAGACTTACGCAAGCTCTTAATTATAAGTGCATGAATAGTCTCATGTTTGTCAATGTGACCATTTGCATGTCCTTAACTGTAAGCACACAAGTCTTTGCAATTTTATAGTCATGCAGCCTGAGCCCCATGAGTCCAAGTTAGCTGATCTGGGCCAGCTATGGGTGTTTTATTGCAGTGTAGATATACCCACCTCTACTGCTGACTAGCTTTAGTAATGTTTTTCATATATGCCCCAGTTTATAAACATTATTCTGTTAGACCTCACCATACTCCTGTGAAACAGAATATCACTTTCTCCATTGGAGAGATGGAGATACTGAGGTTCAGGTAGTCAGTGACTTGCCTTAGGTCATAGAACAAGTCAGATCTTGGTCTGTCAGTGACCCAAAGTCTTCTGAATGCCCTGCTGTATGTGTAATCCACCACACTACAGTGCTTGCCAGACAAGTCCCTTGAGTGGCAATCTGTGCTTGTGGTATTCAACAGGAGCCCTTCAGCTCATGTCTGGGTGCAATGAATGGACTCCGAGACAGTGTCTTACAAATTGGGAAATGGATACATTCATTGAAGTTAAGATGTCTGCAGCCATGTGTAGGTAGGTAATAATTATCCCCATGGGTTCTACTCCTGTTTATAACTATAGACTTGTACTACTCCTACAAGGGCCAGGCTGGAACCTACAACCCGCAACTGGGGGATAACCAAGAATTCCTTCTGCCCCACTCTGGCGCTGAGCTATTTAAAGAGGAACAGAAAGCTGAGCAGGGGAGAGGAGAGTAAGAGCCACGCAGGCTGCAGTGGTTGAGAGTTTCTCTCTCAGGATCCAGGAGACTAGACTAACCTGACTCAGAATTTTTGTGAACATTAATTTTAGGAACTCGGAACTAGGGTACTGATGAACTGTTTATTGTAATTACACCTTTCCTGAGACCTTATTAAAAGAGGACATGCTTTTTGGTTAGTTTGTGTTGGCTTCTCCTTGTCATAAGTTCGCTTTAACAGCTATCGCTGCCCCCAGCTGAGGCAAACTAAGGCAGGGCACACCTGCAGTGCCACACAGGGGGCATGCAGGGCTAGCACATGCCTTTACAACCAGTCACTGTAGTACTTGGGTCCAGGTTCTGTCACTAATTTGTTGTCTAACTTTAATTAAGCACTTATCCTTTTTGTGTCCTTGTTTCTCCATCTATTAAGTGGGGATAAATTTCACTGAGGGGTGGGTTGGGGGGAATTTCCCATGAATATTTCATCTAACTCTAATAAAAATGTTAAATGATTTTCCTAACCTTTTCAAGAAGATTCAGTACCTACCCTCAGTTAGAATGAATGGGAGTTCATTAGGGAGGATTAGGTGTTGGGCATACTGGAGGAAGGGGAAGAAGGAAATTATCTGAGTGCCAGTCAACAAGGTACTATAAAAGGAACGTTACTGAGGGGAGGGCAGGGGAATGGTAAGGCCAGGCACCCTGGAGAACAGCAGATGAGATAATTTTAAATGAACCCCACCAACCTTTTTTTGTCTACTCTAGGCTACTGCTACACTGACGGCGGCAAATTTGCCGTCGTCAGATCGATTTCTCTGGATCAACTGAGCGGTCAGTTCAGACCCACTCAGTCGATCCAGAAATCAACATACTAAGACCAGTTACACAAGTAGTGTAGCACTGCGTTGACGGGAATGCTGTTCCCGTCGGCGCAGCACAGTGCAGACGGAGTGCAGAAGAGAAGCTCAGCAGTCGACGGGAGTTACGCAAGTTTTTTTTTGTACTTTGCATAACTCCCATTGACTGCTGCTGAATCTCACAGGTAAATGTAGACATGGCCTATCTAGTGTGTAACTCACCATTGTTTTTAGCCTCTGAGTAAAGGCATGGGGTGAAACCCCTGATTCCATTAAGTCAATGGTAAAACTCCCATTGACTTGACAGAGGGCAGGATTTCACCCACTGAGTTCTTCCCATATACCAGCCAAATTACTTTCACCTTGGTCAGCTTGAGGTTTCCAGATGAGTTTTCCTCATCCTCCCAACAAATACTTCAAATGGACGAAGTGCATTCTTTCCAATTTAATTAGGTGACAAACCAAGTGGGGAGAATCTTATTTCTTAACTCATAAATTCCTATTGTATTAAAAAGCACATCAAGTTCATAATATAAGCCCAAGAAATATCTGAACCTCCTAAAGAAGAGAAACATTCAGAGGAAGTGGAGAGAGAACAAATCTCATAAAAGACACATTTCAAAGAAATAAAGAGCTCTGAAAAGAGTTGCATTCCTTTTATAAATACACAGTATCATGCTACTATCTCTAGGGGAAAAATATTAGACTAAAATGTATTATTCCATACACTATTCATAACAAAGAAGCAGTAACATTCTCAAGCATGCAAATGTAAGCATCAATCATTCCCAATTATTAGTCATAGTCATATTGCAGAACCTGTTGTGGAAGAAAACTTCCAAATGAATTTACTTGCTAAAGGGAAAAAAATGTAGGGATGACAGGAAGGCTATTCTTAGTCATATTTTCCCCTAGAATGTGCTCCAGTAACCAGTGATGCATTATATGGGCCCTCAGGCCAACACATGTGTACAGTACTAGAGAAGATTCATGTGAAGCATACAATTAAAAACACTTCTTCCAAAATGTGCAAGAGACTTTATGAAGGCAGGCAGTAGTGTATAGAATATATTTATAAAACACAGTTTTTAAATTTTAGCTAAAGTGTTGGGTAATGAATGAATAAATGAAATACTGCCAACTTTTTGTGTTACATCACTAGCTATGATTCCCTTCGTGGGTAATGATATTCTGAAACTGACAAAATTTGAATTTTTATAGTAGTATATGGAGACCCAAAACCGATGAGAACTGAAAAAGGAGATCTTTTTCTTCTCATATAGGTTCACATAGACAGCTAATCAGTCTCCATTTTGGAAAACTTCTTCACACACACTCCCTCAACCCCCTGGAGCATGCTTAGTACAGTTTTATGGCTTCTAACAGTATATGGCTATTCTCACATTGACCACCATGTGGCAATAAGCATAACAAATATCTACAATTTCCTTACATTCCTGCCCCTTTAAATCATTAGCAATAAACTTAAGCATTAACACAATAACAACAAAACATCCTAACTAAAAGGTTGGAATACGGTACGCTAATCTTCAAACCTTCTTACAAGGGATTATTTTGCCTTCTCTAGCATTTTTTCTTTATTATTACAAGTCCAGTCTGTCTCTAGGTTTAGGAGATCTTCTGGAACTGCACAGTGGAAACACCTGTGGTCCATGATAAGTATTAGGTTCAGAAGTGTTTTCTGATAGTACAATAGTATTTGCAGGCTTAACTTTGAAGTCGACTATTGTGGTTGGTATGGGGTTTTCAGCAATCTCACTATTTCTGGATGTAGCAATTGAATAGCCTGACTCCGTAACACCTGGTACCTCTGCATCCAAATGAGAATTCTCTACAGATAACTCTTCAAGGTACTGCAGATTAACCTGATGATGATGTCTACAAATGAGCCCACTAGCTGGTAACTCAATCATGCAAGAAAGTAATTCCACCTGTGCTAGAATGAAACCTGACAACCAGCAAGGGCCATTGTGAAAATTAAGAGCACATACTGCATTATCTACATCGAATGTTCTTGGTGTTGCTTGTACATCATAATAAACCTTTGTGCTGACTGCTTTTTCCTCACCTTAGCAGCTTCATTGGAGCTAGAGTGTCCAGATGAGTTCTTAGTTTGTTCCCATTAACTGCTCTGCAGGTGACTTTCCTATTGCGGCTCATGGTCAGACTAGATGATCATAATGGTCCCTCTGATCGTATAGTCTATGTGTCATGTGATGCTGGAAAAGAAGCTTAGTTTCTATTCTATTACCATGTATGATCTTCATTCCCTCTTTTGTGACTTGCACAGCCTGTCCACTAGGCCATTTCAAGCAGGATGGTATGGTGCAACTGCGATGTGTTTAATGCTTTCTTTTTCATCCATTTCTGAAATACAGCACCTGTGAACGTGGTACCATTGTCACTCACCACTGTCTCTGGCCAGTCCAAAAATGAAAAATATAAATTGAAGTGTATCATTTGTAGGATCAGCTGCAGAGGAGGGCATTACATATGCCTCAATCCATTTTTGGATGAGCATCAACTATTATTAAAAACACTTTCCCCACAAATGGATCAGCATAGGCTATATGAGGCTTCACCCATGGTCATTGAGACTACTCCAATGGGCACAAAGGAGCTTTTGGTGGAGCATGGTGGTTGGATTGGCAAACCACATTCTGTCTCACAACAGTCTTAATTGCCTGATCCATTCCGAGCCATCACACAACTGTGGGTGAGCCTCTTCATGCACACAATGCCAGGATGTACTTCATGTAACAATTTTAGCACCACTTTGGTGGTGGTACTGCCTCAGTAAAGGCTCCTACTTTTTCCTCTGCTGGATGTAAGCCAGTTGCATCAGTTTTGTGTCCCAGGTAAATGGCTTCAGCAGCCTGAGAAATACACATTTCCCTCTTATGGTGCAATTTTTGTATTACCCACTCCAAGGTTTGCAAGTGTTCTGAGTCAGATTCCCCTATAATCGTGATAGCATAAAGGTATACACAGACATGTGGCATACCTTAGAATAAATTTTCCATTGCTCTTTGAAAAATACCTGGAGCTGCTAACATTACAAATGGGAGGCAGTTGTAATGAAACAACCCTTCCTTACATAGGATTTAGATCTATTGTCCAGATGGATTTGGAGGTATTGTTTTTTTTTTTTTCTACTTATATTTTCCAAACTCTATTGTCTCTGTTTCAGGAGCCAGGATGGCTTCCTGGGGCTACAGCCTCCATCATTAAATGATCATTAAGTGACATATCCCCCACTTGCTTGTTTGATGGCTTTGTTTACCTTCTATGTCAGTGTATTTTCATTGTTTCTGGCCTGACTTTGTTTAATTTACATTGGAAACACAGTCAAACAGGCAAAACAATATCCCTGTGTCTGGGACAGGCTGTGCTTAGGGACTGCTTGCCTAACACATTTTCCAGCACTCATCTATAATTCTTTATACACCCCTTGTACATACACCACACAATAATATTGAGCAGAATGTTGTAATTTGCATATGACACCTTACATGACACCTTTTAGATACAGATGATGACAACAATGAGCTGAGTCAATGTGTATGTCAGCCTGATGTGAGTTATGGTATGGTGTTTCCTTTGCCTACTGAAATTGAGGGGCTTCCTTGTTAACAGTCTTCCTTTGCCATGGGAACATTTCTGAATTAACTTTTTTTGGCTGATTTTCTGTACATTAGTAGGAAATAGAGTAGTTCAGTGTCTTCCATTGTCAACGCCTCCAAGACAGATCAATTAAGAATCAGTTGTGAGGGTCATTTGCTTTATTAAGAAAGTCTAGCATCACTCCTTGGGTGTGATTCGTGAATGAACTTAGATTTTGCATCACTGAGTGTCACAGTGCCTAACTTCTCCATGCCTAAAGAAGAAGAGGGGAATAGATGGGGCAGCGGCAGGACCTTGGGGGTCTGGTTACCAGCCATTAGAGAGGTGGCAACCCTAAAAGTGTCCTAGCTTCTGAGCTAGGGGATAGTCTGATAGGGCTCCCTCAATCTCCCCTGTTGAAGTTGTTCCAATGTGGATAAATGGGAGTGATTGGAACAGAGGGACTGAACCTGGGGTTTCCCACCCTGCAGGTGTGTGTCCTAGCCACTGGACTACTATATTCCCCTGGTTTGTGAATCACTCAGGGGCTTATGTGGGAGATAGGCATCCAGATGCCTACAGGGAGAGAGCAGTGTGAATACCCCAGGGTCTAAAATTTAAGTGCCTAGGGAAATTTTACAGTGAAAAGTTAGATGCTCTGTGAGCTTAGGTGCCTACAGGATTAGGCAGCAGCTAAGTGGGAGTTTTGTGGATAGCAATAGTTCCACATGGGGACATAGGTGTCTAACTTTGGCACTTTAATTTGCTTTGTGGGGTGCACCCCTTGTGTCTCCAAATGTTTTTTCCCCCTCCCAATGAAATACTAAAATGGAATGCTTGTACAAACTAGAGAAGTTCTTCAGAGGCATATTGTCATGAGGTTTTAACTTCTTTTAAACTTCCTCTCCTTCTCTTTGATGTATATTATGATATTAGGTCATGAGTTAGCAAACAAATCCTGGAATTCAGACTGAATAAAAAGACAAGGTCATGTCATTCAGTTACCAGATCAAACCAAGAATAGTCATTTTAAATGAAATGTCCTTTTAAATACTATTAAAATCTTTTAAATGAATACTCCATAGGGTTTGAGATGACTCCACTTGTTAGTATAACTGCCGGCATGATGCCTACTCTTTGAAAGTAGCTGTATCTTAAACATTTCTGGTTATGTAACTCTGGTCTCTAATGATTTTTCCAAGTCACAACTATTCAGTTTTTTGTACAAAATATCAAGAGCATTCTAGCAAAGTTTTGGTGGATGTGGATTTCTTCAGCTATAATACAGGTCGTATAAGCAGGTAATGTGTAGTTTGCCGTGTTTATAGAGTATTTTGATTGCTGTAGTTTTACTTTGTGCATCAGAAATATTATTTTCATGTAAATTTACTTTTGATTATAGTCTTACTGTGGAATCATAATAGGAGAAAATTATATTGCAATAGAAAAATAACTAGCTTACATCCACAGTTGCCAACACATTCTACAATTATAAAATTACGTTCTCTTTTCCCATTGCATTATTATCCTGGAGGTATCTCTTAGCAATGGACTGTAATGAAAATACCATTTGTCAATAAAACATTACAGCTGCAAACTATGTTCACCCAGAATTACAATAAAACTCTTATTGAGTTCTCAGAGAAGCACATAACACCCACACACATAACACCCACACATTATAACTTTAAACAAGGATGCTAAATGCCACCATGCTTGGAAATCTCCTACAATGCTCAAAACCCTTAACCATGGTGACTTGGGAACAATGCATTTTTCGTCTCCCCTTAAAACAGGATGTTAGCAACTTAATTATTTAGATGTAGTTATCCCTGCAATTAATATTGCCAGACCATTAGTGGAAAAGTACCTACATTTATTATACAAGCATCAGGGGTGGTAGGAAGGTACCTAAACAAAAATGTGGGGGGAAGTGGAAGGGGCAGCATGAGATTATAGGAATTATTCTCTGTCTATTTAAGTTAATGGAATTTTTCAATTAACTTCAGTGGGCTTGGGTCAGGCCCTTAAAGAACAAATGTTTCCTGAAAATATCTATTTCTACTTTTATTAGAACTACAGAATTAGTGGATTGGACAATATACTGGACTAGATGTAAAATTTTAGTAAAGTATTTTGATAAAATGATAAAAAAAGTTCTCATGAAGTCTTACTTGCAAAATTCAAACTGGCTTGGATATAGGTAGTCAACGGGATGAAAGGTGGCTGATAAATGACAGTTTATCAAAATTAAGAGAGACATCTAGTGAGGTGTTTCAGGAGTGAATGTTATAGCCTGTATTTAACATCTATATGAATTATCAGGGAGAGGGGGGTAAATATTCTATTAAATTGAGGAGTTGCAAATACCAATAAAAAAGAGAAACAGCACAAAGAGACTTAAATAAATTAGTTTGTTTCTTCCTGCATATATTTCTAAGATTCATTTTTCGGGGGTGTGGTCAATACAAGATGATACATTGGGGGAAGAAAATTGAACATACAGATGTTCAATGGAGGGGAAGATCCTTGACAGAACAAGTGCTGGAAGACACCTAGGAACAATAGTGGACCAAAAATTAGACGGACATACATTGCAATTATGGTAGCAAAAAAACAAATACCTTTTTGGGGTGCTTGTGCAAGGGCATCACTTCGTAGAATAGGGAGGTGGTAATTTCTCTCTATGGATTAGATTCTGTTCTCAGTTGCATCAGGGCACATGCTATAGATTTGGAGTTAGACTGGATTGACACCAATGTAAATCAATACAACTGATCCAATGGGTGAAATCCTGGCCGCAGTGAAGTCAAGGAGAGTTTGGTCAGTGTCTTCAGTGGGGCCATGATTTTACTCTGTACATCTGGTGCTTTAGCACTGGGAATGTTATGTTCCATTTTGGGCAGTGGGGATGGGTTAGTATGTGTTTCTATATATCCATATCAAAATTCAGTCTCCATTTTTAAAAATCATTTTGATTGCAAAAGTGTGCAATACCGTCACTGTTGTCTCTTTACCTCCATCTGGGACTGGAATTCCTGTGCCTAGAAAGCAAACAAGGCAGAGCAATCAAAGGTCATTAACCTGGAGGGACTCTTATTCAGATGAGAGTATCCTTGGACTGTGGTCAGTTAGTACTGACCACAGAAATCCATTCTCCCAGATGGTCTTGTGTGACATTTTGGGGACCACCCAGATCAGTAAAGGATTCTGTCACAGACTGCCTTGTAGCCTTCGGGCCCTTTGTGCTGTGTAGCTATGATTCAGACCCTGACTCCAGTAGTCAGCCCACAAGTATAAGGTCTGACCCTGGCTCTCACAGCCCAGTTACTCTTTGCATCCCAATGGCCCTTGCAGTCTCAAGTGTTCCCAAATATGTCCTTCTTGAGTTCTTAATGATCAAGCATCTGGACCATTTCCCCTCCGGTTTGTCACCCTGAAGGTGTGAAACCAGAGCCCCAGTTATCAGCTCACTTTAGCGTGCACATTTCACACGGTATGCATACCAGATATCTGCTTGGGATAAAGATAAACAAAATTTTAATTTCAGAAAAAACACAGATTCAAATATGGAACAGTAAGGGAAGGCAAACATATATTTTAAGTAGAAAATAAACATAAAAATGCAAACTCATGCTTTGTTTTTATATTGGATAAACAAGCCAAGCTCCTTTCATAAGGTAGGTTTTCTATTCCTCAGATCATCCTAGTAGCCCTTCTCTGCACCTGTTTCAGTTTAAATTAATCTTTTTTAAACATGGGAGACCAAATTGCACATAGTATTCCAGATGAGGTCTCACCAGTGCCTTGTATGATGGTACTAACACTTCCCTGTCACACCGGAAATACCTCGCCTAACGCATCCTAGGACTGCATTAGCCTTTTTCAAGGCAGCATCACATTTGTGGCTCATAGTCATCCTGAAAATACTGAAAATAGTTGTGAGGACATGGTAGTGCAGGCTGCAGTGGGGACTGCTCAAGTGAGTACGCACAAGCGAATATCCAGGAGGGCTTGTCCAGTCCATGCCATAGCCTGTGCTGCCACATCCTCACACTATTGTCTGTGAGCTAACTAGATTAAAACTAGCACAGGTATGTCTACACGAGCAGCTCCATTGTAGACATGCCCAAATAAAAAAATCAGAGGATCCACAGCTTCAGTGGAATGTTGATAGAGTCCTCTCAGTTCTGCCTTTGGACAGATATTTATTATTTTGTTTACTCTTTGTATTAAAGTAGCCCGTAGGAGCCTCACTCATAAACCAAGACCCCATTGTGCTAGGTATTGTACAAACACACAGAAAGAAAAAAAAGACTGTCCTGGCTCCAGAGTCCTTTCTTACAAATCAATTGGACAGATAAATCCTGCTTTTTGTGTTTGTAAATTTTCCATGAACAGCTTGCAGAACCTTTGAAATTTTTTCATCATTCCACATTTCTGTGAATAATTCTTGGCCTGTTGCTTGCTTGTAAACAGGTAATTCTATTTGCTCTTTGAAATTTGAGCTGTTCTGAGTTGTTTACACTCACCCAAGCTATGAAAAGAAACATAACTTTCTCCCTCATAGTTATAAATGTGAATTTTTTTCCGCAGATTCTCTGAAATATTTGCATAAAGCTCATTGCTTTGGCAAACGTACCTGCATTAAACTAAATTGTTAGAATATTCACAGAAAGCAAATATAAAATTTTAACATAAGACTCAAAATACAATCTTTGAGATGATGAATAGCCAAAATGATCTGACTAGACAAGCTTTAAAGAAACTATTAGCATCAATGCTGCAGATGAGATTGAGTCTAACCACTAACTAAAACTTAACTATTCTAGGCCTTGGATCTAATTCAGTAGCTAAACATCAATCAACGCTCACAGCCAGGCACATTTTTTATCTTTGTAACCTGTGTCTTTTTTTTTTTTTTCGGTAGACCAAGTACTTCACAAAGCTGTATTTTTAATGCATATGTCTTTTTATACTTTCCAAACATCATCGCAACAGACCATATCTTATTATGCTTGTGATGTTTGAAGTTCCTTCTCACCTCTGGGGGTTTAATCAACAACTTGCCTCTTTTTAAGGAAGAAAAAAAAAGAAAAAATATTCAGGTTCTAATTTCTCCCTCCCTGAATTGCATAACAAATCCTATATTATCATAACAAAGAGATGGAAACTTGCTATATATATTTCATTATGAATCAGTCTCCCAGGATCGTAAATGAGTGGTAATGATAATGGTGCTAATGATCATTAATGGCTTAGCTGCCACTTTTCGATTCATAGAATTTAAGACCAGAAGGCACCACCAGATCATCAAAGGCTGCCCACGCCACCCAGCACCTGCACACTAAATCCAGCAACTGAAAGTAGACCGAAGGTCTGTGAAATTTAGAAGAGAAGAAGCTGGATATTTAAACTAAAACTACATCAATATAAATGCTGTGTTACACCCTCAAAAACAAGGAAATTTAAGAGGTAAGACCATGGACTGTTAATTTATCCATAACTCATATAATTAATTTTGACATTCTTGTAATCTCTGAACACTACACAATTGTATGTGTATATATATACCATGTACAAGGGTATGAGTTAATGACAGAACTGACAGTGCCCAGTTCAGAGAGCAAGGAAGACTCCAGTGGTAGGCCCTGAAACAGGAAGAACTAAGAAAGCCAAAGAGAAAATCCCCTGGGAGCTGTCGCCCAGGATGGGCTGAGGAACTGTGTTTGTGTGTCTATGTTTGGGTAATACAACTGTGTGCCTAGAAAGACACATGGGGTGTAGCAGTGCATCCTTTGTGGGTTGGGCACAAGCCAGCACCTGACATGGTGCTTTAAACTTGAGCTAGCTAGCCTGTCAGGGGAGGCTGACATGTGAACTAACGATGCAGTGGGGACGCAGCTGTTTGAATTACAGCCATTTATCAGCTGCTAGTCCTGTTCCTCTGTGTAGATAGCGCATGGAGTGTGGTCACTTTCCCTCTGTTCTCACCACAACAAGGCTAGCTCAACTGGAGTACCTCGAGAGCACTAACTTCTGTGGCAGTGAAGATGAGCCCTATATAGAGTCAAACTTTACCAGTTCCTGCAATGTGTGTGTATTGATGATTCTATCCAGAATAAAAAGTAATCAGCCCAAGTTTTCTCTCTAACCTTGGCTATTCCTAGAGTTTACTTGCAGAGCACTCTCTACCTTGATCCCTTCCCACTAAAGAGATACTTTCACCTCCCTTGTATTCAGAGTGTAATTAAGAGTAACACTTGCTACGATGAATCATGAAGACTCAACCAACCTTGTAGGGTTCCAGTACATGTTAACATGGGTTAATCCAAAAACCCTGCTACCCTGTTACATAACTTCCCTCGCTCCCCCGCACCCTGCACAAAAGATTAGTGCCCAGGACATACTTTTTTTCCCCCTTCTTGTTCAACCCATTTAAGTTTGATCTCCAGATAGCCCATGTCACTGCCAGAAGATCCTGGCTGCCCATAGTATTTTACACATCATGATCCTGCGTAAGCACCAACAAAGTGAACAAAAATATAGCAGAGATTAATTTGACTCCTGCATCCTGTTTACTATACCAAATGAAAATCTATTTACTAAAAATTGATGGTGTATAAAAATTGTTACTCTTCATAGGTTTGTTTTTTTAAGGCCAGAAGGGACTACTGTGATCATCTACTCTGACCTATTGCACAGCATAGGCCATAGAAATCCACTTTGTAATTCCTGCTTCAAGCCCATGCTCAGTAGCTGACCATTCCAAAGACTAACAATTAACATACCTTCAGATTAATTACCCAGACACCTCAATCGCCTTAAAACCATTGTGTTAAAACTTTGCATAACTTTATGTACAGTAAACAATCATTTCAGAAGACACACTACTATATGGTGCAGAGACGCTATTGTTTTTTTCTTAGAGCAGACCTATCATTTAGCAGAAGTCTAGATTCTTAATGCTAAAATTCTGAATTGAAAAGTGTCAAATCTTGATTTTTTTAATTTTAGTTCTGAAGACTTTAGAAATAAGAATGAGAAACTGAGGATGGTGGATGATAATGTAAGATTTTTGTTAAGCAACATTAGGTAATGAATCCCTGCAGTTAATTGTAATGTGCCCTCTAGGATTGGACCAAATAGTTATAACTAACATATTAGTAATATCACAGAAAAAATGGCATTAGTGCTTTCAAACAGAGAGATGTTTCACTTTATAAAAGCCTTTTGATTTTGGCATAAGAATATCCAAATGTCAAAAATTGTCTTTCTTTACTAGAAAAAATCACTGATATTTAATATAATGTAATCTTCTGCAATGAAGCCATTATTTCAGAATTACTTGCAGAATTGCATTTTAAACAGTTAAATACCTTTCAAATTGGAGGCATGCCAAAAAAGACCCAGAAACAGGGAAATACAACATTTTTACATAAAATTTATTTGACTTACTAAATTCAAATGTTATGAGAAATAACTGTATTCTTGAAAAAGATGAATAAAAAATGTAGGCCAAATTTATAGTCTTTTTATAAAATCTTCAAGAACAGGGTTGATGTTGGTTAAAATTGCCCCCGTAGTTTTACCCTTCTGGTTGAATTTCTCCTCTTGCATCTCTGCAGTAGCTCTCCTGAAGGTTTTCTTCAAGAACTGTCAGTTGAGGCAGAAGACTATAAAATGGAAAGCAATTTACCTTTGATGACTTCTAGTAATTCCCTGGTGTACTACAGCATCCCACTGGAGGGAAAAAGAACAACCTAAGGTGAAAGAAAGCCTTCTTGACTATAAGACATGGGTTTAGTGTTTGGTGTTTTGTAGAGAGTTTATTTCTGCTTATTGTCAGGGGGTAATCTGTTTTCATTTTTTAAAAATTGTTCATACTTTATAGCAAGGACACTTAGCAATGTGCATAGTTGCCTTTTTATGCCTTCTTAGAATTTCATCATGACTTCATCAATGAGATAAAGAAAGTGTATACAAGGATTTAAATGCTGTAGGATGGGTTTTGAAACATATAGCTATTCAAATACATACCTGATAGAAAAGATGGACAAAATCAGTGGTTTAAGAATATCAATAAATATGGCTTTGAAAAAATGGAAACTACTTGGCACTGTTATAAAAGATTCCTTACAAAAATAATGGATTAATAAAATATAGTATTTGTTTATAAAACATCCTTTTCTTTCATCCTAAGATGTCACCATAATGCTAGCTGTATTAGACTATCTGGGAAGCAAGGAGGCAAAGAAATAGTAAATTGCAGAAGATATATCAAGGCAGACTGCAGCCTTAATCCCATGGAGCTATCCTGTTAGCTATATGTCATTGCACAAGGGAGTAAGGAACCATAAGACACTCTTATTCCATTGCATGGGTCTACCAGTACCACAAGCTGAAGTATAGAAGGGGGATCAGGCTCCATACAACTACTACTTCCTTCCTGTAGGTGAGACTGCTAAGACTCTGCCTCCTCTTCCCAGATCCTAAACCAGCCAGCATAGCTGTGCTGGCATATCAAGGTGACATAAGCAGATATAGAGAGAGTAATAATTTGCTTCTTCAGCTGTTCCTGGGGCATCACAACTACATGAAACCCCTTTCCCAGGGCAGATTGTAAAGTGTGGTCAGATTTTGGCCCATAATATCCTTTGCCTCCTCTTCTAGAAACAGAATATGATCCTACTCCTACAAACTTCAGTGATGCAGGATCAAATCCATAGAGCCTTGTTTGCAGTCTTTTGATTCTGACATTTTTTCCCTGCTGGTGCACTGAGACCCCTGCCTACCTTGCTGTCCAGTACCGCCTCATTGTTTCCTTGTACTTCCCAATCCATCTGTTGCCTCTTGTCTTATACTTGGACTGTAAGGTACTTGGGGCAGGAACTGTCTTTTTGTTCTGAATTTGAACATTGTCTAGCACAAAGGGGCCTGGCCATGACTAGAGCTCAAGCGCATTATGCTAATACAAATAACAATAATACTGCTGCAATATTGGAAAAAGAGAGAAGATTATAAGCAAAATGAATAAGGAGATGATAAATTGACCTATTATTTTGGTGTATACAACAATGTCTTAGAAACTGGAATGAGATCACCAAAGGATTTCACAGAAGTTACCAAACAGCAATTTGATAGTAATTTAGATACTACTAATCCAGGATGCATTTAAACTAGAAATGGAGATGTGAATGATTGGTTATAAAATATTGAATCACCTGAACTATTTAGTCATTCACTTCTAATCATCATCTGAACACTCGAAGGCCATATTCTCTTTTTTTAGTTACATGAATGCAACTTTACTGACGTCAAATGAGGATCCATTGTGTGACACAGAGCAACTTGGTCCAAAAAGTCTGATTTCTCCTGATAGCTTTACCAGTAAAGATTACTCCATTATCTAGCAAGAACATTAGGCCACTTGTGCTGCAAACTTTACAGAAACTGATACATGTTCTAATATAAGATACTACTATTCGCTAAAAAAAGTAATATCATGTAACGATCAAGGGATTTAGGGTCAGAGATTAACACAAATAATGACTTTTGGAAGTTTCAGCAAGAGAAAGGAAAGAATAACACATTAGGAACTACAAAAATTAGTTGGAGGTGGGAAACTTTTTTTTAGCTAAGCTTCAGAAGAAACATTTTGCTATGTGAATTTAAGTTCAACTTAAAAACCTTTTCAAGTCTTCCTTTCAGTGTGATTCCTCTTGCTAATCACATTTATGAAGTCATAGGGACAGACAAAAATGACCTGCTAACAACTTGCTTGCTTAAATGGAAGCCATCTTAAAAAAACTCCAAAAACAAAAACAAAGTTTTAGTTTTGTAAAGCAAAGAGAGGTTTTTGATGTACAGGCTGGGGTAAAATTTGGGGAAAAACATTGTTTTTATTGTTTCAAAACTCAGAAAAACACACAGAAGGTTTTTATGCCATTTGCTTGTAATGGGTTTGATTCAGCTCTCATTGTAGTGTGAGCAAGCAGTCAAATCTCACCACGTGAAAACTACAGTCAGTCTAGTGAGCATGCCATCTGACAGATTAGGACATTTCCAAATGGACTTGTGTATGATTATTAATAATAAACCATCACCTCTGATAATAGTATATATTCCATCTTAACAGATTCCTAAGCACTTTACAAAATGGGCCAGTTGATGGATCACATAATGGGGACAATATAATTGTACACCGTGCCGAACTTCAATTCTTGTTTTTTGAGACATTGCACATAAAAGAGGCAAAGCGCCTTCAGTAGTGAAGAGGAAACATAGCCACGCCAATACTTATTGAATGAATGTAGACTACACTACCTTAAGCGGGATCAGCTCTGTTGGTTGCTGCTGAGAGTGAGTGGGGCAATGGTCCTACACTCTCATCACCTACTTTAGGGAAACCTAGCATTGGAGTGAGCACTGAAATTGCATAATCCTCATCCTACATAATCACAAGGAATGGCTTGCTGGCTAGTAACTGCACAGGGAAGGGGTGGCTCCCTGTGCACATGTACAGGACAAAGTACATTCAAGCTCTAGAGATAAAGAAATCATTTCACCCAGCACTGAAATGCAGCTGCTTCTGCCATGGAACATAATAGTAGTCTGGCAGCTTTTAATAACACTGTGAGACAGTTTTAGACAGTATGTATTTTAAAAAAATCTTCAGGTGAAACTGGAGAGGGAATTTAAGGAGGCAATGTGTAATTACCCAAGCTGGTATGTGGCCAGGACACCAGGGATTGTATCCCCACCTATAAACAGTGGGGATACTAACACTTACCCACCTTTCTAAAGCTTTTTAAGGGATGGAAAGAGAAAAGTGCCAGGTTTTATTAATATTAAATCAGGAAATTAGTGAGGTGTGCTTATTAAGTTTACAAATGCTTAAAAGAAAAGAAAAGATAAGAAAAGACTCACTGACAAATGGAATTGGTGCATCAGCAAGAAAGAAATATACTTTTTGATATCTGATACATTAATACCATGTGTTAAATCCAGGACCCCCTTATTTCAACCTATGTTTCAAAAACTGAAGACGACCTGGTGAATATATGGTTGGGCACCAAAGCTGATTGAAAAATAATTGTCAAAATAAAATATTATGCAATTGATTGCTTGACATCATGGAAGCATCATGGTGTATAGAGATCTAAGCAGGAAAAAGAAACATGGAAGACTAGGAAGTGATGATTACAGCTGGGCAGGTAATGGTTTTCTGTTTCCACAAATATTTTCCAGAATTTGGAAATGTTTTCCATTTTGCATCTTGACAAACCTGAGATCTTTTGAAGTTTTGAAAGAAAGAAAGAAAAACAGATCACACCCCAGAATATCCAATAACCTCATGGTTAGGACACTCACCTGAGTTATAGGAGACCAAAATTCAAGTCCCTAATTTGCCTGACTGAAATTTGGTGCTTCCCCATCCCAAATGACTGCCATAACCCTCAGCCTATTGGTAGTCAGTTTCTCTGTAGTTTTGTGTATTCTTGTGTATACTAACTCTTACCCCACCCTGTGTCTGACTTGTCTATTTAGACAATATCTTCTTATCATTTCCTTGTACTCCCCCATCTGTCTGTAGCCATCTGTAGTCTCTTATCTTATACTTAGACTGTAAGCTGCTTGGGGCAGCGACTGTGTTTTTGTTCTGAGTTGGTACAGCACCTAGCACAATGGGGTGCTGCTGTATAACTAGCGCACCTAGGTTCTATGGTAAAATAATAATAGTAATTAATTATTCATCCTTACAGTTAGTTTAATTGCATAACTTATTAATGCAGTCAAATAGATATAGCATAATGTTAGCGATATAAAGTAAAAAGAAAGCTATTGCTTTTGAAACTCACAGAGGTTTCATATTCTGGAATTGGATTGATTCTGAGACAAGAAATGTCTGATGCTTTCAACTTTAGCATTATGAAGAATTATCAGACTCACTCTACTATTTAATATAATTCAGTCATATGGGATCAAAATCTATTCTCAGTTACATGAGTGCAAATCTGGGGAATTTTATCTACTGAGCTTAGTTAGTTTCTAATAATTTGTTCCAATATATGTGCAGTTCAATTGGTTAACAAGGCTTTCTTTTAAATGTTCCATAGTTACCAAAGAATGGCCCTATGTAAACATTAAAACCCCCCCATAAAATATCATTAATATACATCTGAATTAGGCAGACGTCTCCAGTTGTCTTATTTTACCAAATTAGTTGTTCAAGCATAGTAAGAAAGTCCATATAATTTATGACCATGTTAACATAATTTAATAAATATCAATTTAACTAATACATGGATTAGTGGATTTCATTAACTGCTGTTATATTCAGACTAATTTTTTTAAATTAAACTTAATTTATGTAATTTACTAAATTTGATTTTCTTGACAAGGTATAAAGGAAGCAAGTACTGTATTAAAGATTGCTTATTTGAGTAGTTTGCTTTGCAATTATGAACATAGTGTGGTGGTGCTACTAAACTGAAACCTTTTATCTAAATATTATGGTTCACAAAATTGGGATAACTGAAAGGTTAACACCATAATTAACATATATAATCCAACATAGAATTACTTTTATGAGTTTAGCAATGCATGACAGTCTAGTACAAGGCCTGATTTCAGGTTTCTATTAGGTTTAAAAACAGACTATCCAGGAAGCAAATGAGACCCCCTTCCTATCAGGTCATGATACAACAGCTTGCTAGCTTTCCCAGAACAAATAGCACTCTAGATTTAATAACTCAGATCTCTTGCTTCTGTACAACAACAAAATATATTCTTTCTTCACAAACAGGCTCATGGAACCATCTATCTTAGTCTTTTCCTCTCTAAATCTCCGAGATTCCCTCTCTGAGGGTTTTACGCATATTCATGGTGTAACAAAACCTTTCTTCTGCTCTTCTTTTTTTGTCCTTAGCTCTCTTTCTCCTACTCTAGGCTGTTGGTGTCCTGTCTCTTGACCTTTTGTGGGTGTACATTTATATGAAATTTTCCTTAATGGTTGGCCCATTTAGAGGTTATGGAACCAACAACTCTTAGTTAAGGAAGCTCTCCTTCACTTCCTGTGTTAGAGGACTGTATTATTAGTGCTGAAAGACCAGACCTTTAGTTGCAGCATCCCAAGTGTGTGTATGGTTTTATGTAGTAACTGTATGTTGTCTGTCGACGATTAATGTTAGCCAATAGCTTCAGGGATCAGCAGAACCTCCCCCTGCCCCAGAAAATATGAAGGAATAGTTGTGTTGTCTAGACTCATTCCCTCTCTTTCTCAGGGGGTCTTTGCCTTCTGTGTTCTGTGGATCCAGGAGTAAGAGAACAGTGGAGTAGTTAAAGAGTTCCTGGCCACAGTTTCAGAAAGGACCCAGATGTGTTGCATCAGGGAGTTTAATAACTGTAGGAATTTCCTGCTTGAGGAGTTCTCTGGTTGCTGCTTAGAGCATAGTTCTTTGTGTTTGTGCTCATGCTATATGGTGTTAGAAGTGAGCAAATCTGTCTTTATAAAAGAGTAAAGGAAAGAAAAGTGACACCCCGCAGGCTACCAGTGTGTTGATTGAGTGGGGAAAGTGGAAAATCGGGGAGGAGACCTGTGAAAGCTGCAGCAGAAAAGAGACACAGCCTTGTCTCATTACACCAATGGAGCCTATAATGCAAATGATACTCTAGAGAAAAGTTTGATTTTTGGTAATTCAGGTAGTTGGGTTTGCTGGATCTGGAGATTCGAATGCAGCAAAAGAGGATGCATATAGGAGATGCCAGGAAGAGGGGCACTTTGCAATAGCATGAAGATAAAAAAACAATCCAAAAGGGAATGTTATCATAAAATGATAATGAGCCATACTTCTGGGGATTATATTCTCAATAGAACAGACAACACCTTGGTATACAAACATGAATCTAAATGGTTGAAACCATCGGCCAACCAACAAACCTGCTGCCTATTAATTTCATTCGGTGACCTCTAGTCTTTGTGTTATGACAAGGAGTAAATAATACTTCTTTATTTACTTTCTCCACACCGGTCATGATTTTATAGACCTCTATCATATCCCCCCTTAGTCATCTCTTTTCCAAGCTGAAAAATCTCTCCTTATATGGAAGCTTTTCCATACCACTAATCTTTTTAGTTGCCCTTTTCAGTACCTTTTCCAATTCCAATATAACTTTTTTCAGATGGGTTTGGCAGATCTGCATGCAGTATACAAGATTTGGGCATATCATGGATTTAAAAAGAGCAGTACAATATTTTTTCTGTTATTATCTATCCCTTTCCTAATGATTCCCAACAGTCTGTTAGTTCTCAACATTCTGTTAGCTTCCTCCCGCTGGGAGGAAGTTGCCATTGTATCTGGGACCAGGCTGGAGCACATGGACTGAATGCTTCTGCCCCAGGAGAAGTGCAGCCCAAGCTCCCCTACCCCTACTCCCTACACCACAGCTCTCTGAGGGGCTAGGCTTCTGGGGATCACTTCAGCACTGCTAGCCTTGGATGCTGCTACCAGTGGCAGTGAGTAGTCTCTCCATAGCCACACCATGCAGCTTGGGACAGGCCCATGAACAACCTTCCCCTTGCCCTATCTAAGCAGAACCCAGATCCCTGCAACCTCATCACACTCCTTACCCGTCCCTGCTGGCTTGAGGCTATCTGCAGCACCTAGACGAGCTGTTGCAGGTTCCAGCAGGAGGGACCCAGCAGGCAGAGTGGGATCCAGGTGCTGGCTGCACTCTCTCCAGAGCCCCTACCTCTTCCACCCAGATCCTAACCCTTCCTCTTTGCTGGCTTGAGACTTCCTGCTGGTCCCTAGCACCAAGAAGAGCTGCTGTAGATTCCATCAGGTTGAAGACCCAGATGCCAGCCATGCTCCCAGCCATGTGAGAGGTATGGTATTTACCAGATTGCTGTATGTGCATGCAGCTTAAAGCGAATGTTGGTCCCAGGGCACATTTTTATTTTAAAAATAAGAGCCTTGAATTTAAAGTGCCAACATAATAAAACAATTGGCAATTGATCCCCCAGCTATAAATCAGCTATGTACCTGAAAAGTAGTTGGGCAAAGTTTGGTTTCTACCATATGATTTAGGCATAAAGACATCAGTGCATAAAATAGTTCCCATACTCAGCTAGTTCTCTGATTTTCTGATGGCTTCATGTGTCCTCTGATTTGTTCAGATAATTAGAATTGTAATGTGTCTGGTAAAAGTCAGCAGTTATAAATTTCTCTCTCTTTCCTTTTATTCTCATAAGAGCTAGCAGACTAAAAGGGCAGGCACAGATGAGAGGTTGGGGTGGAGTGGAGGAACAACATACAAAGTGGTCAGGGTGATAATAGGAACATGGCCTGTTAATTTGATATTTGTGACAAGCAGATGAGGAATTGGAGAACAATCCATATAGACAATGTTAATATAGACACACACATAAATACATACCAGGTACACACAGTAGCTGATCAACCTAATCGTAATTAGTTGACCAATATCTTGCAGGCATCTCAGAAGTGTGTGTTTGTGCGCGCGCGTGCGTGTGTGGAAGGGCTTGCAGGTGGGAGTGTGGTGTCCTTAAAGATAAGTCCAGGGAAGATGTTTCATGTGAAAGGATCAGCATAGGGAAAAAATGAAGAGATAATTAGAGCTAGTTGGAATTTTTTTGATCAGTTTTTTCATCAGAAAATGCTGATTTGTTGAAATCAAAGCTTTTCATGGAAACACAGTTTCAATGAAATTTTCATCAGGAAGGTTTCTCAGTTCCAGAATGAACTTCTGAAAGAGAGAGAGCCTGCTGGTTAGGGCACTCACCTTGTATTTAAGAAACCCACATTTAACTCCCTGCTCTTCCTGATTCTGGCCGGCCCTGGAGATAGTGGTAGGAAACTGACAAAGAGGTGGCTTAAAGATTGTGAGGTATGGATATTCATATCCGTACCATGGACAGAGAGAGAACATTATTTAATAAAGACTTTAACAGTTCTGTTGCACTGGCGAAAGGGAAAGAGATTGCTGCTGTTGGCTTTACTTTTCCAGATGGATTGCCTGTGGAGGACTAGAACTGTTGTTGTACTCAATACCAACAGTTTTTCTTGAACCTATCATCATTGGCAAAGCAGGGGGAGGCAGGGGTAATGTGAGAGAAGATGAGCGATAATCTAGCCAAATTAATAAAAAATGAAACAATTCAACTGATTACTTTTGCAGTTCTCCCTCCCACCCCTTTCCTATTTCTGATTACATCTGTTTATTTTCATTTTGGTATCTCTGCTCTGAATACAGAAGATACCATATCTCACACAGCATTTATATTTCTTTTTAAAACATTATTTGTGGCTGTATCTAGCTCCCTAATGTGCCATAAATAACAGATTTGTGCTCATTGCAGCTGGCTTTGAGAGTATCGCTACCATTCAATTAATTATTATAGTTTAATTTAAATTGACAGTGGCAAATCGCTGTGGGAGACATTCAGATACTGTGGTGATGGGTGTGCTGTTATTAAAACTTGGAGAGAGAACTAGATAGGAATTAATCATTTGGTGGTCTCCTCACTGCTCAGTAATATCATATAGTGTTCAGAAATGAGAAATAAAATGCTTATTCTCTTCTGCTCTTTCAAGTTTCATGTGATTCCAGGTTTACTGTAGGCCTTTTGCTGTGCCAGATTAATCAGTATAGATTGCAATTGAGATATATTGGCTTTGGAATGCCAGTTGTGACATCTGTCAAGATCTTCAGAATTTCAAATCCCCTTTCACTGACAGATATGGTGGTGCATCATCGTCATCTTTTACGTCAATGCTTTGCTAATGCTTCATGGAGCAGGGAGACTCCGAATGACATTTTTGATCTGACATGATTCTCTATAGATCTCTAAGAATTTAAAACAGAAAAATTTATGCAGTCTTCTCTTTCAAAGGACACTTTAAAACTGAGAGGTTATAATAAATAGCAGGTTTAGTATCATGGATTCACCACATCTTTTTCAGAAGTAAAATATTTTATTTAAACAATGTCTTTCAAGTAGAGATTCTCCCTGATTTTTCTGTATATATTTTTTTCAGTTTGTTTACACTATATTTAACTCCTTGGTGCCTGGAAATTTAAAACTTACACCCTGAGACTAAATGCAATGTTTCTGCTAATTATAGGAAAGGAGCAATTTTTAAAAGTAATAATGGACAGATCCTGGCCCTTGATTCAGCTGCATTGTGCTGCTCCGATGGCACCATGGAGGTGTAAAACTGGAGGGTCTGGCTCCCTGGCTATTCCCCCTGTCCGTGGTATAGGACTGATATAGTTCCTAAGCCACTCCACTCCTTGTCCCAGGGATAGCAGGGGTGAGTGGGAGAAAGCAGATGGGACCAAAGTGTTCCTGATTACCGCTGCTGTGCGACAGGGGACAATGGGCTACTGAACATAAATCTGAGTGTCCTTGAAGGTTCTTTAATTTATTCCAGGGATGAAACCTGTCTTCAGTCAGCAGGATCCAGGAGTGCTTGTCAAAATGCCCATTTTAATCTTGTCTGAATAGGCGTTATTACAGTAATAGAACGTCCATTATCTACCTCATATTTTCCTGAAGTGTCTGAATATGCATTACAGGCTGAATATCTTGGTATCATTAACTACCATATGCTGCCATTACTGCAGTAGAACACAGCTACCATTCTGTACCAGCCAACTCTGAAGGCTTTTAAAGGAGAAAGTGACTAAAGACTAACAACCATGAATGAAAATACAGGGAGAATTTTAGGCAATAACAAAGACTGAAGCTTGTTCTGGGCATCAGGATAAGTACATAGACTCAAAGAAGTGTAGGACTGAAAGAGATGTCAATAGGTCATTTAGTCCAGTCCCCTGCATTCAAGAGAGGACTAAGGCTATGTCGACACTGCAGCACTAATTCGAATTAGCTTGATTCGAATTACAGAAAGCGATTTATAGAAAGTGCTGCAGGCTGTCCACACTACAGTGTTTGTGCTGGTTTCTTGCATCCACACTGGCCAGCCTTAATTCGAATTAGAATGGCAGCTATCCCACAGTGCAACTAACCACAGAGGCTGTTGTGACGAGTGTCATCATCCCAGGATGCAGTGCTGCTTCCCCCACCCTCTTCCCCCACCACCAAACAAACAGGAAAAGGATTTTCATGCTGTTTTTTTACTCCCTGGATCGCCATTGCTGCAGGCATATGGAGCCAGCTGAACTATGCTCTCATTTTGACCGTGACAATACATAGCAGTTTATCCTGGATTACTTTAGAACTGTATGCTGTTTACCTTTTATGGTCTCCCCACCACCACCTGTATATTGCTTGCCTTTGATTTTGATTCTACAGGTGTCTGTAGAATGTAAGATAAATAACAACGGAATCAGTTAGGATATTAATACAGAGATACGAATGTTTCCATTTCACTGATGAAAAAGCATGATATAATGTATACACGTGTAGCACTGTGAATAAACTCTTAAAGTATCAATTTCCATGATTGGTCACTGAAACAATGTAGCAAAGAATTTCCTCTCACCGCTGGCATTTAAAATGCATTCACCACGTGGGGAGGGGGGGTGGGTGGTGAAATCTTTCAAAGGGATAAACTTTAAAGGGCTAAACTTTCAAAGGGACAAATCTTAAAGGGACAAACTGAAAAGGGCTTGCTGGGCAGTTAAAACGCATTCACCACGCGGGAAGGGGGGTGGTGAAATCTTTCAAACCCTTAAAGAGACAAACTGCAAAGGGCTTCTTGTGTGTGTGTGGGGGGGGGGGTGTGATCACAGCTTGGATTTTAAACCCATTCACCGCAGGAAATGAAGATTTAAATCTTCCCAGGGCTTCTTTGGGGGAGGGTACTGAAATGGGGCATCATGGGATACAGTCTGGAGGCCAATTAATTCGAATTAAGTCCCATTGCGTCCACACTCACACTAATGCGAATTAACTGATGTGCTTCAGGCGCTAATCCACTTGCAGAGGTGGTTTTATTAATTCGATTTTAAAGGCTCCTTAATTCGAATTAACAATGCGCAAGAGTAGACACGGGAGTAATTAATTCGAATGAAGGGACTTTAATTCGAATTAAGCCACCAGTGTAGACCAGGCCTACATAATAACTAGACCATTCCTGATAGGTGTTTGTCTAATCTGTTTTCAAAAACCTCCAAGAATGGAGATACCACAACCTCCCTAGGCAATTTGTTCCAGTGCTTAACTACCCTGAGTGTTAGGAAGTTTTTTCTAACGTCCAATTTAAAGACCCTTGCTGCAGTTTAAGCCTATTGCTTCTTGTCCTATCCTCAGAGGTTAATGAGAATAATTTTTCACCCTCCTCCTTGTAAACAGCCTTTTATGTACTTGAAAATTGTTTTCAAGTCCCCCCCCTTAGTCTTCTCTTCTCCAGACTAAACAAACCCAATTTTTTCAATCTTCTTTTATAGGTCAGGTTTTCTAGACTATTAATTAATTTTGTTGCTCTCCTCTACACTTTCTCCAATTTGTCCACATCTTTTCTGGCATGTGGCACCCAACTACACACAATGCTTCAGCTGAGGCCTTATTAGTGTGGAGTAAAGTGAAAGAATTACTTCTCGTGTCTTGCTTACAACACTCCTGCTGATACATCATAGAATGATGTTCACTTTTTTGCAATAATGTTATGCTGTTGACTTGTATTTAATTTGTAATTCACTATAATCCCCGGATCCCTTTCCACAGTCATTTCCCATTTTGTATGTATGACGATTGAGCTTTTCTAAGTGGAACATTTGCATTGTCCTTATTTAATTTTATTCTATTTAGTTTAGACCATTCCTCCAGTGTGTCAAGATCATTTTGAATTTTAATCCTATCCTCCAAAGTGCTTGCAACCCCTCTCAGCTTGGTATCATCCACAAACTTTGTAAGTGTACTCTCTCCATGCCATTATCTAAATCATGTATGAAGATATTGAACAGGACTGATCCCTGTGGGACCTCACTTGATATGCCCTTCCAGCTTGACTGTAAACCACTGATAATTACTCTCTGGGAATGGTTTTCTGAACAGTTATGCATCCACCTAGCTCCATCTAGGCTATATTTTCCTAGTTTGTTTCTGAGAAGGTCATGTGCAACAGGTATTAAAAGTCTTACTAAAGTCAGGATATACCACATCTACTGCTTCCTCCCCATCCACAAGGCTTGTTATCCTGTCAAAAGAAAGTTATTAGGTTTGTTTGACTGTTAATTAACACCTTATTATCTTCTATGTGCCTGCAAATTGATTGCTTGATTATTTGCTCCATTATCTTTCCAGGTACTGAAGTTAAATTGACTGGTATATAGTACCTCAGGTTGTCTTTATTCCCCTTTTTATATATTGGCACTATATTGCCCTTTTCTAGTTCTCTGAAATGTGTCCTATCTTCCATGAGTCTTCAAAAATAATTGCTATTGGTATCAGATATCTCCTAGGTCAGCTCCTTGAGTATTCTAGGACGTAGTTAATCAGTCCTTGCTGACTTGAAGACATCTAACTTGTCTAAGAAATTTTTTACTTGTTCTTTCCCTATTTTAGCCTCAAAGCCTACTTCATTTTCATTGGCATTCACTGTTAAACATCTGATCACTACTAACCCTTTTGGTGAAAACTGGGGGGAGGGGGACATTTCTGACATATTTTCTATTATTGTCTTTCCCCTCTCATTAAGTAATGGGCTTACCCTGTCTTTGGTCTTCCTCTTGCTTCTAATGTATTTGAAGAATGTTTTCTTGTTAACCTTTATGACTCTAGCTAGTTTAATCTCATTTTGTGCCTTGGCCTTTCTAATTTTGTCCCTACATGCTTGTGTTGGTTTTTTGTATATTATCCTTCATGATTTGACCTAGTTTCCACTTTTTGTAAGACTCTTTCTTGATTTTCAAATCTTTGAAGATCTCTCCTGGTTAAGCCTGGGTTGTCTCTTGACATACTTCCTATCTTTCCAATGCAGTGGGATAGTTTGCTCTTGTGCTCTCACTAATGTCTCTTTGAAAAACTGGCAAATCTCTTAAACAGTTTTTTCCCTTAGACTTGCTTCTCATAGGATTCTAGCAACATCCAGAGTTTACTAAAGTCTGCTGTTTTGAAATCCATTATCTTTATTCTGCTGTTTTTCTTCCTGCCATTCATTAGAATCATGCACTCTATCATTTCAGGATCACTTTCACCCAAGCTGCCTTCCATTTTCAAATTCTCAACCAGTTCCTCCCTATTTGTCAAAATTAAGAATAGCTTCTCCCCTAGTTGCTTTCTCCACCTTCTGAAATAAAAAATTGTCTCCACTTCATTCCAAGAGCTTGTTGAATAATCTGTGCACTGCTGGTTTATTTTCCCAACAGATGTCTGGACAGTTGAAGTCACCCATCACCACCAAGTCCTGCACTTTGGATGGTTTTGTTAGTTTTTTTTTTTTTTTTTTAAAAGCCTCATCCACCTCTTCTTCCTGGTTAGATGGTCTATAATAGATCCCTACCATGACATCACTCTTGTTGTTTACCCCTTTTATCCTTACCCAGAGACTTACAAGAAGTCTGTCTCCTATTTCCATCTCATCCTCAGTGAAAGTGTATACATTTTCTTTGATATAAAAGGCAACACCTTCTCTCTTTTTTCCCTGCCTGCCCTTCCTGAGCAAGTGGTACCCATTTATACTAATATTACAGTCATGTGTATTATCCCACCAAGTCTCTGTGATGCCAAGTATGTCATACTTGTGATTATGTTCTAGTATTTCTATTTCTTCCTGGTCATTCCCCATACTTCTTGCAGTAGTATGCAGACATCTCCTACTAAATATTCCATGGGATCTTTAATCATCATGAGCAGTTTCCCTTCAAGTTTTCTGTCCATGGCAAACTCAAGGAGTCTTTTGTAAATTATTTTACTTTACATGATGGTTTCATTTATTCCAAAAATGTTATAAGCTTTGTTTTTCAGTTTCACTTATTCCTATCTCTTTGTATCAGAAAGCTGCTGAGATGTGCCTCTACATAATACTGCACACTAATGGATTTCTGGAATCTTGGCTGTAATTACGGAACTCAGAAAATAAAACAAATATATATATTGTAAACTATATGGGTAAAAGCTGAGTCTTTCTTTGTGTTGTCAGTTGTTGGCTGTGTGTGTGTTCTCCCAGTGTGTATGCTGTCCCAGCTCTGCACAGGTAACTGAGACACCGCTCCATGATCAAATTATTCAATAAGACCACAGATCCTTTCAGCAACGAGAGCACCCAGCAAGCTTTATTATGGACAAGCATGATACTAGTATCCCGCAGACTCTACAGAACCACTAACACGTGTATGCTTGTTACAATGGACCAGCTCAATAAACTGCAGGACTTTCTGTTTTCCCCTTGGCCAGACCAGATGCTTCCTCTGGGACTCTCTACACATTGATACAAACAAGTTGCGTATTGTCCCTCTGAGAGGTGTAGTTGCCACCCCCTAACGTGGCAAAGTTCCACTCTTTGATGTGGTAAGATACCACCAATTACCTTGTACTGGATGGTTCGGTCGAAACATCTCTATTCATAATATTAATAAGACACTTCTATCCATTATAGCGTCATGGGGTATTAGGATGTCCTGGTACCTTTCTGAAATGTGCTTGTACCTAGCACTTTTTTGGAATGTGTGTTTGTTATGCCAACTCTGTTCTTGCCAGTTACTGTGAGCCTGCCAGCATTCACAGCATGACTTCTGCTAACTTTGCTTTATAACAGATTTGACCATTACTTTATCTTAGGCCTCATACCTGGCCTGTTATCCTAGGCCTCAGGCCTCATACCTGACCTGTTATACGAGGCCTCATGTCTCAGGCTCTTATTTTCAACTACACTTTGTGCAGTGCCAAGCACAATAGGGCCCCAGTCCTGCTCTGGGCCTCAAGGTGCTATAATCTAAATACTTAACAGCAATGAATGGTGTGTCTTAAAATGCTACATAATGTATGTATTAATGTTTTAATGTCTTTGTTATTCCATGATATTCCATGATTTCCCCTCCATTTTCAACCAACTCTATTACCTATACTGTTGAAAAGCATTGCATATTAGTTTCGGCCAAAGCCTCCCCATTGGGAGTCATGAATGGATGTTCTGTGAGGGCTTTATAGCAGGCTCTCCCCGCCCCCCCAAAACTAGTAGACTTGTCTTGGGTAAGATAGAGATGGTGCATCTAAGCAAGCCACTGTAAGCATAGACTGGTTCATATCATTCTGATTGCCCAGCACAGGGAAAATATTCCATCTTGAGATGCACAGAAATATATATATATACATGCTGTGAGTGACTGAATTATTTTTAGGAACCATGGCCCAATTCGCTCCTCATTTAAACTGGTGCATCTCAGTTGGAATCAATGGGTTGCACTGGTGTACTAAAAAGGAGAACTTGGGTGAGATATGTTTGGACCTAGTTAACAAGTTACATCTATACTTGAGTGTCTAGTGTAAATGCTAATAGGATGTAAATTTAAAATTAACTTTTTATGAATATTTTAGCATGCAAGCAAACATTGATTAATGCTAGAAAAACCTGAGCCCATGAATGAGTGTGAAAATTATACATGAAGGTGCAAATATGGTCAAAATGAATTAATTTATGCATTCAAATGAGAATTAGTGGTAAAGCTACTGCACTGTTTGCCCAGCTCCATTAATAATGAATATATTGTTTGTTTGCTGCTTTAGACTGTGCTCATTCTAATGAGTTCTGTTGTAATTATGTTATGAAGAACAAGGGCCTGATCTTTCACCCACTGAAGTCAATAGAAAAGATTATTGACTGTGCAACCTTAAGTCAGCCCCCTTGTGCTATGCATTATGATACAATCTTTAATTACATGAGCAAATACCTCTTTTTTTCCCCCCTGGACTCTTGCTTCTTCAATGTCAAGGGGTGACTGGCCCCTTTAAGGGGACTCAGGGCCCAATCTACCCTAACAAGCTTCTTTTAGGAAAATGAATCCTTTGCTTACCTGGAAGTAACTGACTTCATGTGTGTTTGGTTTGGCAGCTAATTGGCTAACAAGTACCTGGACTTTCTAAAAAGGCTACCAAGTTGTCAGCTGGAGCAGGTTGCTAAGGAGAGGAACACAGGTACTGCATAGCCAAAAACTGGCAGGAAGTGTCATTATTTGCCAAAAACTCCAGGAAAAAAAGCACTGGAAGGAGTTACTTTGTTAAAGGGGCCTGAAGGCAGATGTAGGTAGGACGTGGCCCAGGGAAACAGCAGCGAGTCTAAGCAAGTTGACCTTACTTGCTTATAACAGGGTCCCTAGGCTGGAAACCAGAGTAGAGGGAGGGTCTAATTTCCCCTTCTGATCCTCAAGCACAGGGATGTAAAAGCCTCCAGATGAAAGGGGTGGAGGAGAAGCAGGAGAACTTGGATTATCAAGATCAGGGTGGGGCTAAAGCCCTGGGATAAGATCACTAGACTTCTGTTTGAGTGGACTCTTTATTACCATAGAAGGGGTTGGGACTATCCAGTGACCTGGCTGGAGGGCTTTGTTGTGAGAGGGGGAAAACCACCTCATGCTTGAAGGGGCTGTAAACAGGGAGCCAGCACTGGAGAGGCTGCAGCACTGTGCTTGGCCATGAGGAGGTGCACTAACTGGTGAATAACCCTTCACTCTTTCCCATTTAATGTGTGTCTCTAAGCCTAATTTGCTGCCCACCAACCAAATCTTTCCCTGAACACAAAATTATTAATTTTTCTCATGGACTTTTCTGTGGTGATCTCACCATAGTGTCTGAGTGCTTCACAAACATTAATGAATTCTTCTTCACAACACCTCTGTGAGAATGGGGGTTATTATTATTTCCCTTTCACAACTGAGGAACTGAGGGATTAAGGCCAGACTTGTCAAGTGCTCCCCAACTGGAGACATCTAGGGCTGGACTTTTCAGACTACTTGGCATATTTTATATCACTCATAGATATTCCAAGCCCAGCTACAATGAGCATCAGTTGCAGTTGTGAGTGCTTAGCATTTCTGAAAATCTGGCCCTAGATGTCTTAGGCTGGGCATTTAGAAAATGAAAAACCCAATTAGTGCCCGCTTCTGGAAATTTTTCACTTTAAGTGAACTCTGTGGCAGAGGCAAGGATATCCAATTCTCCTGGGCAATATTCAACTGCCTTACCCAGGAGAATTCCTTGTCTTTTCCTGAAGTCCCTCGCCTCCTTCATTATACACCTTCTAACTTCTGCAACAAAGGAGGCAGGAATTCTACTGATAACAGACTCCTTCACTGCACAAACCTCATTCAGTTCCAGAGCACTATCTAGCCTAACTTTTGAGTGCTTGACTGCAACCCAAATGTTCTTTTAATGTATTTTATGTAATTTTTAATTTTTTGTATATTTAATAAAACCACAAACTGAAAAAATGACTGTTCTGTGGAATCATATTGACCCCAAATTTGTGTCATCTGCCACGTTCAGATCTTTGGATCCACAGTACAGACCTCTATCGCTTGAGCAAAAGGGAGCAATTGGTAGCAGTAGTAGTGCTGGTCCTTCAGGTGGACTAGTGCTGGAGGAGATATAGACATGCACGTTGCTAGTGGATGTCACTGTTATTTGCTGATAATAGTGAAATGTAGAAACATGGGACTCCTGGGTTTGATTCCAGGTTCTGTAGAGAAATATGTTCTAGTTCTTTATAGACCGGAATGGCTCATCCAGATCTTGACGCCAATCCCATTTGCCCTCCCATTCCTTAACTCCCTTCCTCTCTGCATCCCTTACCTCCCTTTCTTTGTGCTGAAAGCTTTCCAAAATAATTCAGTCTGAGGCAGAAACCCAACATGGGAAACTTCAGCCTGGTTAAAGTCAGAGGCAACACATAACTTTTGATAGTGGGGGGAGGGACACATATTGTGAACCCACTCCCAACAACAACAAAATTATTTATATATATATATATATATATAAACCCTGGCAGGCAGAAATTGGGAGGTGAGGGGCCATGTGAGACTGCCTGTCCCTCGTCCCCATATAGCCTCCGGTTAAAGTTTTTGGCAAAGTTATAAGCAACTGACAATAGGGTCTTAAAATCAGAAGCGTTGGGCAACCTTAACTATAGATGCTGCTATCAGCTCCACTTATAATTATTAAATATGAGGAGAATGAAACTTTATTGATATAACGTGTAAGACATAAATTATAGAATCTTTGCGCAAAGCTTGATCTGTACTTCAGAATAATTGAGCTGGCAATGCAGTGTGTACATGTGATTTCCCTCTCCTCCCCCACAAAAGCCTTGAAAACAGCTCAATTTATTTATGCTCAGGAAGTAAGTTTTAACTGAAGTTCTTATTTAATAACATCACCTTCCTCGAAATGTGGCCATCTATTGCCTGGGGTGGAATCCCAATTTGTTTGGTGTATTCATTCTGACACTGGAGATACCAAAGTCCTCTGACTTTCCTGCATACTGCTCTAAAACTGACAGCAAAGTAACATTGTAGCAAAAAGCTTCTAAGGTTAACTTTGAAGATGTCAATTTTAAATTGAAGCATTGTCAATGTCTGCCTCTTTACATCTACAACTAACTTTATGGAACATCTGCAGTAGATCCCATGGGGTCATTGTCTCTGCAGTCTGCACAAGACTCTACAAAAAGGGGATGGATTCTGTACATCTCAGTGAATCTTTTGTGGTCACCAGTATATTGGTAGAAACCAGTACAGGATAATCTCTCAGAACTACGTGCCCCCCTTCCCCTCCCAGTAGTCCTACTTTAAGCTTTAGAAGCTTAATTCCAGGTTCAGTTTTAAAATAATTTCTTTGTGTACTGTTCTGTGGAATGTGAGCTATATCCAACAATTCTGTAAAACAATTCTGTTTTTTCAATGGCCATATATGAAACATATAGCAATGTATGCCTTCAGAAAAATCCTTTTTATATCTTTAGTGGTGGTGTATTCTTACCATTGTAATGAATGCCATGTGGATTTCATCCCTTTGGATTGAGGTAACATATGAACACTAGGTCAGACTCATGCTTACATGGCTCATAAAAAAAAGTCCTTGATGTACGTAGTGGAAAGGGTGAGCTGATTGATAGAAGCTTTTTTTCATTCTGAAACATGAAAGGAAATATTTGAGTCAACCAAAAGCTCTAGAAATCATGCATTAGTCTTTCAGACTGACACACATTGTCATTAAAACTATATATGAATTATTAAGGGACACTGATACAAAAGTTCAAAATCCCAGAGACTGGAAAATCTTCAGGGTTTTTTTTTAATGAAATAGAGTTTTGGCTGTGGGGGAGATTGCAGGGGTAATTTTGTCCCTTGAGCCACCTTTTACAAGACCCAAATAATAAGAAACTTATTTGTCATTGTTCATGACATAAACTGTACTTTCAGTTTGACTCTCATTCAAATTTCAGTAATCCTCAATTTTTAAAATGTACTTTTTATTTTTAACTTTTTAAAGTGAAATAGATAGAGGGTTAAACCTGAAAAACAAACAAACAAACAAAAGATTTTGAATCAGAACTCATATTGTGCACTATTTAACCTATGATCACATTATTATTTAGTGCTAGCTTTTGTCCTTTCTTCCCATTCTCTGTCCTATTTGTTTAAAAAAACCCACTTTTTTGCATCTTGGCTTCTAGTTAGATTGTAAACTCTGAGCATACATTGTCTTTCATAACGACTAGCACATAACGACTAGCACAAGGTGGCTCTTATTCTATTTGAGGTTTCTAGCAATAATTGTAATAACGATAATAAATAATACTAATAGTCATAACAAAATATAATTGTGGGCACTGGGAAAGATGATCACTTGATCAGTTCCTACAATAATCTAGATTTAGAAATTCTGGGCCAAATTCTCTGCTAGGGTATCTGCACTGATTTCAAATGGCATTACAGCACTAGATAATTGAATCTTCTCAAATTCTCTCCAGATAAGAGGCCAAACTCGTGCTAATGCCTGGAATAAATGTTCAGTTTTCACAACGGAGAGAGGTAAATAGCAGGGTCCCCGAGGGATCTCTACTAGGACCAGTGCTGTTCAACATATTCATACATTATCTGGAAAAGGGGGTAAACAGTGAGGTGGCAAAGTCTGCAGATAATAAAAATTACTTAAGATAGTTAAGTCCAAAGCAGACTGAAGAGTTACAAAGGGATCTCGCAAAACTGATAATAGGCAAACTGATAATAGGCAACAAAATGACAGATGGCATTCAATGTTAATAAAGGCAAAGTAATGCACATTGGAAAGCATAATCCTAACTATAAATACAAAATGATGGGGTCTAAATTAGCTGTTGCCACTCTAGAAAGAGATTTTGGAGTCACTGCGTTAGTTCTCTGAAAACATCTGCTCAGTATGCAACAGCAGTTAAAAAAGCTAACAGAATGCTAGGAACCATTAAGAAAGAGAGAGATAATAAAACAGAATATATCACAATACAAATTCATGGTACGTCTACAGCTTGAATATTGCATGCAGTTCTAGTCGCCCCCTCCCCTCGCCATCTCAGAAACAGTATGTTAGAATTGGAAAACATACAGAGAAGGGTAATAAAACTGATTAAGGATATGGAACAGCTTCCATATGAGGAGAGATTAAAAAGACTAGGACTTTTCATCTTGGAAAAGATATTACTAAGGGGAGATATGATAGAGGTCTATGTAATCATGAATGAAATGGAGAAAGTGAATAAGGAAGTATTATTTATCCCTTCACGTAACACAAGAACCAGGTGTCACCCAATGAAATTAATAGGCAGCAGGTTTAAAACAAACATGAGGAAGTACTTATGCACAGTCAACCTGTGGAACTCATTGCCATGGGATTTTGTGAAGATCCAAAGTATAACTGAGTTTGAAAAAGAATTATGAAAGCGGTGTTGTACGGACAGAGGTTTTCCAAACACATGACTGTGTTACTTTGGAGTTCAACCCAGACCAATAAAGGGTGTACCACTACCTTCCCTGTAACCTTGGGTGGTTCAGAGACAATACACAGCACCAGACTCATAGGTTGGCTGACCAGTTCTTAGCCAAGATCCATCACAGAGCCCAATGTGCATGGTTTCTTTGTCTCTTCAGGTGACAGATGCCAAAATGGTTTTTCTCTTTGCTAATATCTTCCAGTTCAATGACCTTGCTTTAGGAGGCAGAAAGGTTTCCTGGAGTTGCAGCTTCCCTCCCTGGTGGAGAGTATTAAATGGCCATCCCGCACACTGGTTTGCCTGATGGCTTTATCTACCTTGCATGTAAATGTAACTTCATTTTCTCCTTGCTCATTTACGTTGAAGACACATTCAAGCAGGTGGAACCACAGTCCTTTGTCTAGAAAAAGGTGACTTAAGCCTTGCCTACAAAACACATTGTAAGACAATATTTCCAGCACATATTTATAATTTTTCATGTCACCCGAACATACACCACACAATAATATTAATGACCGTGATTAAATTATAAAAATTGAACAAAGGGATAATTAAAGAGTTGACAGTACTACTGTAATGAATGAGGCATAAGAACTTACACAGAGCAGAATAGCAAGGGGAGAAAAACTGTATCTTCAGAGAAGACTCAAAAGGAGATGGTGATTTGATGTAAGAAAGGCTGTTCCAGTTAGCAGGAGTTGTAGAGGAGAGGGTTCTTGCACCAGCAGTAGAGGGTATCAGGAGTGACAGATAGGAGGCTGCTGGTAGATTACTGGAAGGAGTGGGGAATGGAGTCAATAAAATAAAGTCCAGTAGGCTGAAACAAAATGTATCCTCGACCAGAGGTTCCCAACCTTTTTGAGTGTGCAGACCCCTTTTCAACCTCCAAACACTTTGCGGATCAACCCTTTTTCAACCTCCAAACATTTCGCGGACCACCACATGCTACTAGAAACTGGGTTTGTTTGAGATTAGGCTCAGCAGTGGTTATTTATTCCATCTTTAAAAAAAGTCTCAAGAGTTTATTTCTACAAAGAGTGCAGCCTTCAGCAAAAGCATTTTCTTATGCTATGTAGTGATAAATATTGCACCTCATTTGTCAAATGTCAAGTAGAGTCTTTTGATTACTGAATTTTTGTCATCCATTCATATGCTCAGCCATACCGTAAATTCCTGAGCTCTGACAGATGTTTCTAGTATATGTTTTGTTGACCTTGTGCCTCCCAGTCCTTTGTAATATTCATCTACCCAAAAATGCTAATTAAAATAAAAAATATTTCTGTTGCTGTCAACATGCTATAAAATAACTTGAAAACACATTTGGTTACTACTATTGTTTTCTAAAATATTTCAGGCTTCAGTTGCTGGTGTACTTCAGAATAGAGAGAAATAATATCAGGCATTTTTGTGCTAAAAAAATATAAACACATATAAACGAGGTTTCTTGCAAAACCATAATTGATATATTTGTGGTAACAGTGTCTTTCCAGTGCTTCTGGCTAGCTATGCTCTCATGTTTTGTTTTCTAAACTATGTAGGGAATACAATACATTTTTAAAAGGAACTTTTAAAGATAGTGCATTGGACAGCACACTAAACACTTAATTAATAAAATTAGCATAAAAACCTTGCCCCTAATTTCTACTCTTTACATCTGCTAAATAATCACTTGCAAAAAATTCAGTTATAAAGTTGCACTTCACTTCTATGCCTCAGTTTCCCTTTGGTTAAAGTGGAGATAGCGACAATTGCCTCCTTTGTAGTTCACTTGGAGTATCATGGGTGAAAAACAGCATATAAATGGTATATCTACTGCAATGCATCACATAATTAGGTACATAGGGTGAAATCCTGCCTCTGTTGTAGTCAATGTGAGTTTTTCCATGGACTTCATTGAGGACAGGATTTCACATATAACTTTTCCAGGCTCAGCCACTATTCCCATTCTCTGCCCTATTCCTGATTGAAATTACATTATGTATACCTAATTCACTGTACAACTCTCATTTATTTCTAGATGAGGGGTTTTTGTACAACTTCATGTCACAGGATGACACTGGCCCTTTAAGATGCGCCGTATCAGCTGACCCAGAACAGGCTTTAAAAGAGGCTTCCAGAAGAGGGTGGGGGATATGTGGTGAGAGACCTGGTGTGTCACAGCTGGGAAGCAGAAATGTCTCTTCATCCCCTGGGAGGGGAGTCAGTGAGAACCTGAAAAGAGTGAGGTGAGGAACTGCTTTTGTTGTGTTTTGTTTAAATTTGGGACAACAAACCTGCTTAAAGGAGACTGTGGATGTCGTAGTGAGTCCTTAGCAAGCTGGGGAGGTGCCCTACGTCATTACACTCCCCAGCTACATGATATAAATACAGACCTTTAATGACTGGTTACTGAGTATCTTTCATTACAGGAACTCCTGGGAGGAGATTGTTTTAGCTGGAATATAGTGGATACAGGTGGTAGTATCTCTGACTTTTAGTTTGGTTGGCTTTGCATCACGTTTTATCTTTCAGAGACAGGTCATTCAGTGGAGGCTAAAGATGTTAGTTGGCCTGTGTGACATTGCCCCAAGACATGCTGAAATGATGACAAGATATGTCTGTGGGAAAAGGCCACAGCTTATTTTAAAGGCAAGAAAGACTATAAACAATGGCATTTCTACAATAGCTTTAGCAAGCTGCTGGTGCTGGACTCCAATCCAAGGTCAAACAGTAAACTGGGTGGCACAACCTAACCCAAAATGAAGTGAGTCAAAACTGTCAGATTCATTTTCATTACAAAGTTGATGCTTATCTCAAGTTTGAAACCCTTTCTACAGATTTGAACTAAAGCTGACAGTTTCACTGGATCACATGCCCTCTCCCCAGGATGCTATAATGACCCCTGCGGTGGGGGAGCAGTCTGGTTGCGTGCTGTATCTGCATCTGGTGGCTGCTTTCAGGAGGTTGGTTGTTGGGCCTCTCCTTTCTCTTGAATCCTTTGGCAAGATACTAGGAGGCTGGCTGGCTCCCCCCTTATTTGGATTCTTGGGAGATAGCAATGGCAGACCTTTTGCCTCCATGTTCAGGAAAGGTCTCCTTGGGTAACCTGCTCCTGCCCATCTCCCAGCCCTGCTATAGAAGCAGATGAGTCTAATGGGCTCCAGATAGTACCACTGCTGCAGCTCCAATGGTCTCTTACATTTGATTTAGTCTGTGGTCTGAGGTATTCTGTGGAAGTCTTTAATGACACAATGCAGTTTGCGGAATCTTAGGCCTGAAGTAGGGAGTCCCACTGGTTGAGAGTGAGGATGTGGGCGAGTCTTTTACCCCACAGGAGATTTTTCCCAGATGTAGGGGGAGCAGCACTACCTCTGCAGCTCTTCCTTTTACAAAATAGGGAAGCATATCTGCTTGCTGTCTCCTGAAAATGCCTAGGATTGAGCAGTAATCAGCTATGTGTTACCTGAAGACATCACATCTTGGCTTGGAAGTTAGTGGGCTACAGGCTTCCTTCCCACCTTTCTCCACCTATAAAAGGCTCCTTGAGGTCCAGAATCCCAAGGCCAGTTTTGCTGGAGTTTTCTTGTGATTTACATGGATTTTAGATTTCCTTCACTGAAGCCTCATGTTAAACCTTCTGATTATGGTTCACAAATCCCACCTGAACTTAAAAAATATAGGTTTACACAGCCCTAGTCATCAACTTGCTGGCCTCTAATACATGTGTAAATTACTGCTTTGCAAACCCATGTGCAAAATGTGAATGCTCTGTTCTCCATTTTAATCCTCCTCAAATAACCTTCCAGCCCAGCCTCTGTGTATGCTAGCTTTCTGTTTCTGACTTCGCAAGCTGATCTTTGGAAAAGAGAGCAAGCCTGTGAAATGTCACATAGAGTGAGAATTCAAGTGCATGAAAACTAACAAAGAACTTGCCAAATATGTCCTGCTATTTAGCCAGGCTGCGTTACACCAGTGACAAATTTGCAAGCGAAAGGGAGTGGTTTATTTCAACAGACTCCATGGGACAGAGACCCACTAAACATTACTGTGGTAAAGCTCTTCCTAGACTACAAGGGCCCGGAAAAGAAAGCACCATGTAATATAAAGGATTAGGTTTTACTGCCACTAAAAATATTTTTAAAACCCAATACTTTGTTTGACTGAAGTTAGCATTCACTGGTGTTTGCTAAAATGTTCTTCAAGAGCTGTACTTTTGGTAGGCAGTTCCCTATTCTCACTGCATTAGTAGTAGCAATAGCTCTTTTATCGGAGCTTAGATCTACTTGATATGTAACCCAGAGAGTGTGTGTGGGCGTAGGTCTTTTGAGGAGCTGGAATAACTTTCTGTCAAGATTTCCTCTGGTTTGTTATATTTCAGTCTTGAACAGTAGCTATTATGCAGTCTTCTAGATTTAAAATTAGTCTAAACCTCTTCTTAACTTGTCAAAAATGTGGATAATTTCCCAGCATACAAAAATAAAATAATGGACCTCTGAATCTGTCTCCTCTCTCTTGCTTCTAAACAAAACAAAACTAAACATACAAACCAAACAAAAAGCAACCACACTGTCTTGAATGCTTTATAAATGAAAAGGGGGAAAAAGCCTTTTCTGTGAACAAGAATCAATTCAGCTAACATCTCTCACCGTCCTAAACATATAAGGTTAACAGCTATTAAAGCTTTTATGGGCTTCTCTTCTCTTAATGCTTTCCATTTATCAATGGGAGGTGGATGCCTAAATCCCTAGGGCTCATTTGAAAATTCTCAGCCATAGAGACTTTTGATGAGGATTTCAAAGCATTTTACAAATACGAATCTCCTTTTGTGAGAGAGAGCTATTCCTATTTTACTGATGGGTACACTGAGGCACCAAGAAGCTAATTGGTTGGCAAAGCAAAGCATGGTGTAGGAGAGTGAAGAGTTAAAAGCTGGACAAAAGGTCAAGCCTAAGTTACAGGGAACAGGGTCATGGCACAGGCAAACCTTGTTTCTGCTAATTGGTATGAATTCTAGTTAGTCTATTATGTCTCTTCTTTTCCTCCTTTCCTGGCCATCTGCGCAGGGGATGAGGCTAACAAAATATCTATCTCCCCTCCTGCACAAAGCCTTTGGTGGGAAGAAAGCATTATCATCTTTCCCTTCCTTGCATACTGTGTTTAAGATAATGTGCCTGCACTCTGTAAGGTAATTCTGTAAACAACAAACAGGGGTGGGTATAATTGTATTAATATTTTATAAGTGTCAGTGTAACCAAATAAGGGTCTATGGGGAGTTGCTGGAAATGTATACATTTACATACTGTTATGGATAAAAGGATTGTAAAGTAACCCCCTCGTTGCTCACTCATGGCATCGAGGTGGAACGAGCAGGTAATAAAGGGTTCTGTCTCCCCAATCCGCCCCAGGGTCATCGAGTTCTTTATATCTAACAAATGGTAGAGCTGGGAATAGAACCTAGAGGTCCTGTCTTCCACCATTTGCTCTAATTGTTAGTTTCTCACTCGCCTTCCTGCTGTCTACTTTCATGTCTTTTTGAAGAAAATGCTCTGAAAAGTCCTAATATGGACTTCCCTTTCCCACCACAATTTCTCTGTTTCTCTAATGCTCTTTGACAAAAACAAGCTTAGTTTTAATAAATATACGCCCCATCTTTCCTTTCAACTTGCTTCCTCAGAGTTACTGTCTGTCTTGGGGCTGGTAATGGATTTACCCTTTCTTCTCAAACCACACGCAGTTCAGAATAAAGTTCAGATGTTTTTCCATGTCATGTTTCAATTCCATTACTCTTGTGGATCCCACTTGAATAGCAAACTTTCTCTGTTGCTTGATTTTAACACTTTCTTCAGGTTCATTTATGATCGGTGACTGATAATATGCATATCACTCTGCTTTCTATTGGCCAGTCCAGCTTAAGGTGTTCAGTTCAATCCCCTGAAAATGCTTGTATATTAGGTGTTGAAAGTGATTAGTTCTATTTTTGTATGTGATTAGCTGACAAGTGTAGTGTCTCTCTGTGTATATGTTGCCAAGCTTCTTTACACATCTTCATGAGTAAGCTGAATGGATATACTCTGGCTCATTATGAAAAACAAACTGCCTATACAAATGGCAGAAAACGTGAAGCAAGAAGCTAGATGCTGTATAATGTGAATTCAATCCTCTGGTGGTGAGATTTCACTCTCCTGCCTTCCAAAAGAACCCCACTAAACTTTAAACATCGGTTGACTATTCATATCTTTTCTGTTTTCTGTTTCATTTTTGGTCATTTTAAAAATTTGTGCAACAGCTTAAATAGTCAAACTTTGTGCAACCTCTCCTAGAAATCATTGAGTTATCGGAACTTGGGCTATTATATATCGGTTTAAAGGAATGGCAGTAAACAGAATACGTATCATTATGATGTTTAATTAATAGATATCTTTCTGTTTAAAATGTATATCTATAGCATAGTCTTAAGTATAGGAAAAGTAATCATGTGAGAAGCTGAACAGACCTTTATTGTAATGAACTGAAATTGCTACAGTAGCTTCTCCTGGTGTCTCCTTACTCCCCAGGCCTGGCACTCCTTCCTTTACAGAGCTCTTTTGAATCTTGCATGGAACTCTTTTTCATTGGGCTTCTGACTGTCCCATAATTAATTCATTAAAGGACAAGGACCCATGTCAGTTGAAAGGCCCACTCATCTCTCCACACTCTCACTATGTCCTATATCTCTCTCACTCTTTTCCACTCTGGTTAGGCTTTTGTGCCCCATTCCGCTTTCATGCTTCCTAGAGTGCATTACTGATCTGCCATATGGGAGTCACCATGCTTGGCCATCCACAATGATCCAGTTTGGAATTATGCCTTCCATTTTAACTGACCTTTAAAAAACATTAAATTTTATTGTTGATTTAAACATGGCACTGTCCCTATAATCTACAGTAAGGACCCCATCTTCAGTTGTTGTATATTGCTGCAGCTCCATTGACTTCAGTAGAACTATGATAGTTTACACCAGCTGAGAATATGGGGCTAAAACTCAAAATATGTCTTTATTCTTCTACACTACCTCAATCATTAGATTTCACAAAACTGATCTCTAGCTATTTTCACGAAGAAACTTCCCTCAATGGTGTACCACCACCTCCCTAGGTAACCCATTCCAGTGCTTCACCACCCTCTAGTGAAAAACTTTTTCCCAATGTCCAACCTAGACTTCCCCCACTGCAACTTGAGACCGTTGCTCCTTGTCCTGTCATCCGCCACCACTGAGAACAGCCTAGCTCCATCCTCCCTGGAACCCAGTTTTAGGTAGTTAAAGGCTGCTATCAAATCCCCCCTCATTCTTCTCTTCTGCAGACTAAACAAGCCTCTCAGCCTCTCCTCATAAACCTTGTGCTCCAGCCCCCTAATCATTTTTGTTGCCCTACACTGGACTCTCTCCAACTTCTCCACATCCTTTTTGTAGTGGGGGGCCCAAAACTGGACACACTACTCCAAATACAGCCTCACCAATGCCGAATAGAGGGGAATAATCACTTCCCACGATCTGCTGGCAATGCTCCTACTAATGCAGCCCAATATGCCATTAGCCTTCTTGGCAACCAGGGCACACTTCTGACTCATATCCAGCTTCTTATCCACTGTTACCCCCAGGTCCTTTTCTGCAGAACTGCTGCCTAGCTCATCGGTCCCCAGTCTGTAACTGTGCATGGGATTCTTCCTTCCTAAGTGCAGGACTCTACACTTGTCCTTGTTGAACCTCATCAGATTTCTTTTGGCCCAATCCTCTAATTTGTTTGGGTCCTTCTGTATCCTATCCCTACTTTCCAGAGTATCTACCACTCCGCCTAGCTTAGTGTCATCTGCAAACTTGCTGAGGGTGCAATCTACCCCATCCTCCAGATCATTAATGAAGATGTTGAACAAAAACGGCCCCAGGACCGACCCCTGGGGCACTCTGCTTGTGACTGGCTGCCAGCTAGACATGGAGCTGTTGATCACTACTCGTTGAGCCCTATGCTCTAGCCAGTTCTCTATCCATTTTCTAGTCCATTCATCCAACCCATACTACTTTAGCTTGCTGATAAGAATACTGTGAGAGACCATATCAAAAGCTTTGCTAAAGTCAAGGTATATCACGTCCACCACTTTCCCCACATCCACAAAGCCTGTCACTTTTTCATAGAAAGCAATCAGATTGGTCAGGCATGACTTTCCCTTGGTGAATCCATGTTGACTGTTCCTGATCACCTTCCTCTCTTCCAAGTGCCTTAAAATGGATACCTTGAAGACCTGCTCCATGATTTTTCCAGGGATTGAAGTGAGGTTGACCTGTCTGTAGTTCCCTGGATCCTCTTTCCTCCCTTTCTTGAAGTTGAGCACTATATTTGCTTTTTCCAGTCATCAGGGACCTCCCCCAATTGCCATAAGCTTTTAAAGAGAATAGCCAATGGCTCTGAAATCACATCAGCCAACTCCCACAGCACCTGTGGGTGCATTGCATCTGGCCCCATGGACTTATGTATGTCCAATCTTTCTAAATAGTCTTGGACCTGTTCCTTCAGCACTGAGGGATGTTCTTCTTCCCATACTGTGCTGCCCAGTGCAGAAGTCTGGGAGCTGACCTTGTCTGGGAAGACAGAGGCAAAAAAGGCATTGAGTACCTCAGATTTCTCCATATCCTCTGTCACTAGGTTGCATCCCCCATTCTCTAAGGGGCCCACACTTTCCCTAATCTTCCTCTTGTTGGCAACATACCTGTAGAAACCCGTCTTGTTCCCCTTCACGTCTCTTGCTAGCTGCAACTCCAATTGCGCTTTGGCCTTCCTGATTTCATTCCTGCATGTTCGAGCAGTATTTTTATACTCCTCCCTAGTCATCTGACCAAGCTTCCACTTTTTGTAAGCTTCTTTTTTGTGTTTAAGTTCACCAAAAACTTCTTTGTTAAGCCAAGCTGGACGCCTACCGTATTTGCTGTTCTTTCTGCACATCGGGATGGTTTGCTCCTGTGCCCTCAATAAGGTTTCTTTAAAATACAGCCAGTTCTCTTGGATTCCTTTCCCCCTCATATTAGCCTCCCAGGGAATCCTGCCCATCAGTTCCCCGAGGGAGTCAGTCTGCTTTTCTGAAGTCCATGGTCCGTATCCTGCTGTTCTCCTTTCTTCCTTTTGTCAGGATCCTGAACTCGACCATCTCATGGTCACTGCTGCCTAGGTTGCCACCCACTTCTACTTCCCCTACCAAATCTTCCCTGTTTGTGAGCAGCAGGTCAAGAGAAGCACGGCCCCTAGTTGGTTGCTCCAGCACTTGCACCAGGAAGTTGTCTGCAACAATATCCAAAAACTTCCTGGATTGTTTCTGCTCTGCTGTATTGCTCTTCCAGCAGATGTCAGGGTGATTGAAGTCCCCCATGAGAACCACGTCCTGTGAACTGGAAACTTTCCCTAGTTGACTGAAGAAAGCCTCATCTACCTCGGCCTCCTGGTCTGATGGTCTATAACAGACACCCACCATGACATCCCCTTTATTGTTCTTGCTTCTAAGCTTAACCCAGAGACTTTCAACTAGCTTATCTCCAGTTTCATACTGGAGCTCAGAGCAATCATAGTGCTCTCTTACATACAGTACAACTCCTCCACCCTTTCGCCCCTGCCTGTCCTTCCTGAACAGTTTATACTCATCCATGACAGTGCTCCAGTCGTGCATGTTACTCCACCAAGTCTCAGTTATTCCAATCATGTCATAGTTTCTTGACTGTGCCAGGACTTCCAATTCCTCCTGCTTGTTTCCCAGGCTTCTTGCATTTGTGTATAGGCACTTAAGATAACTAGCCGATTACTCTACTTTCTCAGTATGAATCAGGAGGCCTCCCCTGCTGCATCCTCCTCCTTCTGCTTCCTTGTGGTGTCCACAAGGAATACCACAATTCTTAAAACTTTAGCTAAAATGTCCAAAAAGGGCCACTTTTAGAATCCTGTAATAATAATAATAAAGTTTTTTGTTGGTTTAAACATAATTTAAGAAAAAATCTGCTATATAGTCTGAGAATACAAAAAAAAAAAAAAAAAAGGGTAGTAGCACAAAGAACTTTTCTATCTCAGGCGGCTGGAAGTAAGTGAAAATCTGCTTTCTAATGGAACCCTGGATGTAATTTTAACTATGGGGAGAGATTATCTTTCTATTATAACTTAAAATAAGTGTTAGTTTATTTAGATTTTAAAAAATTAAAAATAAAACTACCCAATGCCCAGTAGGTGTCCTAATGCATAATTAATAGTTCAATAAAAACCCAGCAGCATTCAAGTAGTCATTTCAATAGTAACACAGCAAGATAGCCACTTGCGGAAACTACTTTCTGCCCCTTCATAACTGTGGAAAGCATATCCATTTATAATGCTAATGTGGATTCCTCTGTGGAAGGAGAGGGGGCATGGAAGGTTATTTTTAAAATACTAAACTGAGATGACTTTTATTATTCAGCTGGAGAATGCAGCAGGTGAACATCAGTCTGCTAATAAAGAAATGAGAGAACTCTAATGTGGCTGAATCAGATGAGTTGCTTGCACGCTGGCAATTGGAATGATAACATCACCAAACCCAAATGCTCCAAAACCAGAAAGCTGTAGACTAGATTGTGTCCCAAGGACACAACCCATAGTAAAGAGCAGCACATTGCTATTCTGCACTAGGATCATGCCCGGAAAGGAATTGTAAAATCCAGAGATTTCTCTTTATTCAAAGAGATTGGTAGTGTATTCACTGCTGGGCCATTACCACCATGGTGCACTGGCATATTGGTTCAGTTGTGCTGGGAGTGGAACCAAATTTCTGCCTGCCTACTTTGAGGGCTGTAGGTGTATATTGTTCCTCACCCCTGTGCACTTAGTCTCAGATCCAAGATAAATCACACCAAGGTGTAAGGGAAGTTCTTATTCCCTTTCACAGACATGCAGGTGAGGTCAAAATCTAGCCTAGCAAAAATAAACCCTTGAGATTTATTTCTGAGTTGAAATGAGTACAAACCTTGTTCTTCTTGTATGCGGCCGCCACCCCACATGTGCATTACAGCACCATTGTTTTAGTATTGTGTAGTATCTTCAGAGAGCTTGCAGGAGAGTACTCCAGGAGCAGGGATGGTTGAAATCATACTCCCTCTTTTCCAGTAGTATAGCATCACTTCAGTCCTGGCTTCCTTACTCTGTACCTCTGTTTTTGCAGGTTGAGTTTGTGAGCCCATCTAAACAGTCAACATTCAGCCTTGGTTTTCAAATAATCTGACAGCATCACTTTTTGAGACATGAATCACTATGGTGCATTCTGCAATATCTTCCATTTTGAGTTTAACTTGATTTTCACTTTTGCTTTGCAATTTATCTTTAAGGCTAGAATTTTACAATACTTGGATAAGTATAACAGGATATGGTTAAACCAACACCTCCAGTCCTACCTGCTAAAAACTAAAGTAATATAAAACTGCACTATACAGTCTGTACTGTAATATCTAGTCAAATTTCTTTGTTAACCAACCAATTTTTCTTTAGACATTTCTTGTGCTTATATCAGTAAAATATCCTACAATTGTACATCTTGTTTGTTTTCTATTTCCAATTTCTAATATTAGAGAAAACTATGAAGAGAAAAATTCTCCCAAAGTCTGAGTTCTGTGACAGGATCAAAGCACTTACAAATTCACCAATTTAATACTGATAACTCCAGCACAAACAGTACTAGAATCATTAATGCCTGCAGTACCATTCCTCAGGAAGTCCTTCAGGTCATCTACTCCTAGATGTTCATTAATAATCAGGAAATATTCTGTGCTTCAGTCCTTTTAGCTTTATGTTTACTGTGATTGGCATATAATCAAATGTGAATATTGTAGTCACCTTCTTGTTTTAGGGGGATTTTTTTAATCTCAAATCATTAGTATGTAAATACTCATGGGTATTATCCCCATAATACCTTCATACTGAGATGAGAATACATATTCCTATATTTCAATATACTCAAGGAAAGTGAATAAGGAAGGCCAGGCTGGAATTTAATTCTGTCTTACCTAACTACTTGTTTCAACCTGTGTTTAAGCATAATATACCTTCAGAGACCCTTTCATTCTGTGTCAAATGTAACCTAGTCAGTTCCTGAAATAGTTGATTCAAGATGTATAACTCCTTATGAATTCCAATAAGGCTGTAGAATATTTGCTTGCCCCTTTTAAAGAGGATTTCCCAGAGGGTAGTCTGTTTATAGAGATAAGGACTAAACCAAAGTATTTTGGATAGCACGTTTTTCTAGCGTATAAAATTGTAGGAATTGGTGAGTATGTGACATAAATGAATTTGTACAACCTGTATTTGTATGGGATAAGTGTATTGCTGCTTCAAGACATTACTGCCAGACTTCACACCAAACTTAAATACAAATGAGGACACAGGAGACATGAGTCTGTTAAATTTTAGACATTAATAACTAATTGGGAGTCTGCCTTGCTAAATGGTTAAGATCATCAAGCAGAATCTCCTTCATGGGCTCAGTATCCTCAAGACAGGAGAAAAAAAGGGAAGGGGCTTCTGCTCCACACTAACCTTTTCACACATCCTGCCAAAAACAAAGGTTGGTCTACATTAAAAAGTAAGGCAGAGCCAGCTGTCACTCAGGGATGTGAAAAATCCACACCCCTGCATGATATAATCTCAGGTATAGACAGAGCTAGGCTGTTGGAAAAATTCTTCTGTAGATCTAGCTACTGCCTCTCAAGGAAGTGGATTACCTAAGATGACAAGAGAACCCCTCCTGTTGGCCTGGGTAGTGTCTAGTGCCACTGTAACATTTTAAGTATAGCAAAGTCTAAGGAGATTATTGAATAGTGAGCCTAATCCATTCCCAAACCCATTAACTGCTCACTAACACCAAATATAGAAGCTACCAAATCAAATAGCCCCCGGGAACAACGTTTCCAGTCCCTGGGAATGTCTGGTCCCTTGGAACACAGCTTTTTAAAATGCCTCAGGCCATGTCTACACTTCAAACTTTTGCCAATGCAAGTAACATCAGCGTACAGCCACTGCAGTTAGTATAGTGTTTGTGCATGTGCATACTTGGTTCCTTGAGTCAGTGCTGGGCGTACTCACCAGGAGTGCTTGTGTGGGGACATTGTTTATATACATAGAAATCTGCTCTACCTAACTATACAGGGGAATAAAAAGCAGATAACTTCTTTGTTGTACTGCTACCTTGTCTAGTACAAGTAAATTAAATTAATGAAAAGTCAGTAGCTGTGTGCTGTTAAACTGGGGGCACCATCCATACATCATTGTAATGGGAAATATATTTACTCACTTGAGATTCCTTCCTCTTCATTGGACTCACCTGTGTTTGACTGCCAGGACTGAAAGAACTTCAGTGGAGTCTCAAACACGTCCTGCCTCATAACATAACTGGCTCCCTGGTCACATCTCCCTCTTCCTCCTCCACTCGTTCTCTTCCTTGCTATTCATACCAGGGAATTATGACTTGGGCTCCTCAGAGGTATCCATAGTGGTCTGCAGGATCATGGCCAGTGTCTACCAAATATGCCGTACAGCTCTTTCTAAAAGAGGCATGTCTGCAGCTTAATACCAGATCAGCTGTTGGCCTCTCTGGCCTTCTGATATACCTGCCACTGTCCCTTCGCTTTCATGGGGCACTGCTGTTCATAACTATCATACCTGCTTTTCCTGCATCCCCCATGCACTTCCACAGATGTCCACATTTCTACTTCTGATCTGTATCAGTGCCTGCACAGCCTTTTCTTTCCACAGGCGCAGGAGATCCAATATCTCTTGTCTACTCCAAGCTGAAGCATGTAGCTGGCATGATCACCCGGGCAATTGTTACCTAGCAGCTCTGTGTTCTTGGGGAACCAGGGTGTAAAACCCCAACTCTCTCTCTCTCTCTGGCTCACCTGAATTACTCCCCCTCCAGCCCATGCTTGAATCGGAAACCAAAGGTTGCTTGAACCAGAAACCAAAGACATTGTCAATATGAAAAAGTAGGAGACACAACTGAAACCCTCCCTTCAAGGGTGAGACAACTCTTCATGCTCATAAGCATCTCAGTTAGCACATGAATGGAGAACAGAAGCCTCATCTACATCGAAGATGGAACATGCACCGAACTCTGGGATTGCTGAAGCAGGGATGCACTGCATGCTGGGAAATCTCTGCTCTTGATGTAAATGAACTCACACCTGTACACATTCAGCTTCACAGTTATCAGACCATTCTATGCAAAACACTGAAACCTGGTTGCATTGTGAGCCCTCTCTCAAGAAAAGATGCCCTTCCAGGAATGATCAGCTCCTTTTGTCCAGACATTGTTTATCCATAAACAAACCTGGCATCTACAAATCCCTTATCAAAGCTCAAACCTCTGTTCTGATGCTTGGATCCAAACTCTGCATCAGTTCCACTGTAACCTGTCTTCTCTTCCTGACTGATCGTGTTGTGGGCTCTGCCAGATTCAAAGCCGTCCAGACCCTGAACTGACCAGCCTGTTCCTGGGAACCTCTGAACTGCTTGGAGTGGTGAGATCAACCCCCCCGCCTTCTTCCCCCAACACAACTTGTCTCTCTCCCTCTCTCTCTCTCTCTCTCTTAGTCCAGGTATAACTTTCTACTTTTGTAATCAAACCTGGGATAGCTTTCTCCAATACCCCCAACAGTAATTGTGTAGTACTGTAAGTGTTTGGTTTTTCTCTCCTTGTATGGTATTACTATTAGTATCATAAGTGTTATATACCTAGCAATAAAATAACTGTTGTAATCAAGCTGGTTGCCACTTTCTCTCTCTATCTCTCTAAACTTTATTTTATTCCTTTGTGTCCTTGGTCCCTATCTTGCTCTGTAGTAACGCTTCTCTTACCTAAGCCAAAGATCTCTGGAGTGCCCAAAAATCCTATGGGGTTTGCTCATCAAGGGGGTTACTGCTAGAACGATTGTGGTGTAAAGGGGCATATGAAGGGGACAGCCAGGAAGTGCTACTCTGCCTAGCCTACGGGGTCCAGGGGCAAATGAGGGTGCAACTCAAGTGCTGTTTGACCCAGCCTGATTGAGTGCAAGGGGCAATTAAGGGAAGTAACCAAAAAGGTGCTGTTTGGACCCAGCCTGCTCTATTCTGGTGCATTGCAAAGGGGCATATAAGGGTAGCCACTGAGAGTGTGGTGTCACCCAGCCTGCTGAGCTCAGGGACATATAAGGGGTCAGCTGACAGTGCTGATAGCCCAGTCTGCTCAGACGCACTGTGTGTGTGTGTGGCTGTGGGGGGTTTATTTGAATCAGGTGCTGGAGTAACCCAGCCCTGAAAACCTTAAGTCCTGCAGGATAGCCCTATTGGGAGAGGGCTTGTAGCTCTATGAACACACAGGTAGCACAAGCAGTACATTAGTAGAATCGCACGCCTAGGATCCCACCCCTAGAATCCCACCCCCTTCCAGGAAGGTAATGCTAGTAAATGAGCATACCCCAAGGTGAAGGGCAAATCTGGTAACACAGTTGCACACAACAGTGGAGAGTGCATTTAAAAAATCTGCAGGGCTTTAAAGTGGGAGAGGGAGGAGGTCTTCCATTCTCTGTGACCCATAGACAATAGAGTTCACAACTGTAACCAGAGCAGTCAGTGTTGGGCACTGTGGAGGACCGTGAGGGTTGACCTAGGTAATGCCGTGTATACACTCATGCTACATTGACTGCAGTACACTAACCATGGTTCAGTACTGCTCAGGGAGGTGAAGTTACCATGTTGCTGTAGCAGGGTTCTTACATTGGTGGGAGACAAATTTAAATGTAGACACATGTACAGCTAAGTTGACGCAAGATGATTTATGCTGACCTAACTTTATAGTGTAGACCTGGCCTCAGTCTAACTTTATCCCACAGAGATAAATATTAAAAACTATGAGAAGAGAAAAAATCCAGAAGCATAACCTTTTACTAATAATTCAAAGACTCTACCTCCTCCATGTCACACTGCTCAAATAATGACTTTTTAGCATTCTCAACCTATTGACTAAATATTAGGAGAGTCTTACAACTCATTACATGTAACCACTGGAGGTCAAGCTAAAGGCTCAGTCATGCAAGTTCTAAGCTCAGGTGTATGTATAAGGCTTACTTGCATGAATAATGGTTTCTGGATTCAGGCTCAAGATGGCCAAAAAGGGAACACTTTGTCTCAGATTGCTGGGGGCCTTTCATTGAAACATTCTCAGTAATAAAACAGAATATTAGCAGGATTTGAGGGATTTATGGAAATACATTGGTCAAAAAATATATTTCATTTTTGAGAGCTATTGATGGTATTCCCATTTGTAATACAGAGACTGTCTCAAACCGACAGTTTCAAAATGGACAAAACGTTTTAACTTTCGGCACAGTATCCAGCATAACTAGCTGTCTGATTTACATGAACTAAAATCTTTCAGCATGTCCTGTTGCAGCATGCACCAGGTCAGTGTGAGACATAACTATTCAGGAATTCTCTCCAGGTTTCAGAGCACTGGTCAGAATAAGGTATTTCCAGGATGTTAGAACATTTCTGTCTGCTATGTATGTACAAGACCCAACCAAGAGTAAAATCCAAAACTGCAGCCCCCAAAACATACAGGACCAAACTATGCATATGGGCAACCCTGACTTTTGAGTGCACATCAGGTGTTCTGCATTCAACAAATCATGTACACACCTTCTACAAATACTTTTAAAAATTGAAACCATAATAATGGTCAAATGTACAGGGTTAGAGTGAGACTTTATGTTGAATCCTATGTAAGGGTCACCATAGAATTTTTTTTCACCCTTCTCAGTACCACCAACAGTATTTTAAATATTATCCATTAATTTCAGTAAATTAATATTAGCCTTTCTCATGAAGGATGCCCTATGGCGTAAATACAGCATTCTGACCAAACAGTTCGATATGATTGTCTGTGTTGTGTGGCTTTTTTCTGATTCTTCCTTTTATGTGCTATTCTTAGCTGAACATTCCTTTTAATCATTTCATTTAATTTGCAACAAGTCCAATCTGATCACGTGTGAAAAGGTCACATTAGTGAGAAAGTGTGACTGAAACACATCATAGCACCCTTCTTGGATTTAAATCCTCTTGATGTTAATGGGAAGGAAAACTCAGCAGAGTATGACACGGCATGCAAAAAATACTGTGCAACCATCGGCTGGACATGTACACTTATGAATATTCAATTCAGGTGCTGCTCAAAGCTAAATCGCTAGAGAAAGGGTGAAGAAGAAAGTGAGAGCTTCTGCTGAAGTGATTATCTAAAGAGCCAGAGTCCTCATCTTTGGAATTAGTAGACTTTAAAGTGTCAGGCATGTTAAGTTTATTTTAATGCTTCTTTTATATATCTATAAAAAACATTTTTAGAATGTGTGGGGGGAGAAGGGGTGTCGTATGTAATTTCTTAGGATTTTTTAAAAGGGAAAACCAAATGATATTGTGTGCATTTGTATTCCCCCCCCCCCGTCATGAATCAACAACAGGGTTTGAAATCTGAATCCTCAACACTGACTGCTACCACTTGAGCTGCAGGACTGACTACATCAGCTGCCAGCAGGAGTCTGTTATCCCAGAGTGGGGAGTGGGCTGCGGAGGACCCAGGAGGAGCCCACCCAGGGTGCAAATAGGCTGCTGGAGTATGTGCTGGGTATGGGAGAACGCAGGAGAGAGCCCTACCCATTTTTCTGTCTCTAACCAGGAGCTGGAAAAGCTCCTGCCCCATGTGATGCCACTTGAGGAGGTGCAGGGGGAGAGGAGGGGAAATGTGTCATTGAGGTCATTTATAGGGTCTGGAAAGGTTAAGGAGAAGCCCATCCCAACTTCCTTTCTTCCTTCCTACTCCCCCGTCATTCCTATAGCTGGTCTGGCAGCTCTAGGCATTCCCAGTGCAATAGGTGGTGGTGGTGGTGCTGCTGAAGCAGCAGGCTCTGCAAGGAGACAGAGTGAGGTAAGGGAGGTGTGAAGGAATACTGTAGACAGAAATAACAGGGGTGGATTTCTTAAATAGAAATAGGCCCAAACCTAAACTCTACTTGAACACCCATGTATTTTGGGTGGTTAGGGAGGGGTACAGAGCCCAAACATGGATTTAGGATCCAAACTCTGGTTCTTTCTCTATAATAGGCTGAATTAAAGTCCCTAATCCCCACACCACTAAATTTAGGTAAATTTTTGGGATGATCTGAAATCTGGGTAAAGATCCCTGTTTAGTAGCTTGGGCCTCACTTCAAAAACGTTCTTGCCTTAAGAAGAGGTAGAAGCTTTTTGAGAGGGTTCTTCTTGTAACCAGGTTGGTTCACTCATCATTAATCATAGAATCTATTGTGGGCAGACAATATCTACCATTGATTTGTGTATAATCACAGAATCATAGAAATGTAGGACTAGAAGGGACCTCAAGAGTCCAGTCCCCTGCACTCAAGGCAGGGCTAAGCATTATCTAAACCCTCCCTGACAGGGGTTTGTTAACCTGTTCTTAAAAATCTCCAATGATTCCACAACCTTCCTAGGCAATTTATTCCAGTACTTAATTACCCTGACAGTTAGGAAGTTTTTCCTAATGTCTAATTTAAACTGTTCTTGCTGCAGTTTAAGTCCATTGCTTCTTGTCCTATCCTCAAAAATTAAAGAGAAATTTGTTTCTTCCTCCTTGTAACAGCCTTTTATGTACTTGAAAATATTATCACATCCCCCGTCAGTCTTCTCTTCTCCAAACTAAACAAATCCAATTTTTTCAATCTTCCCTCAAAGGTCCTGTTTTGTAGACCTTTAATCATTTTTGTTGGTCTTCTCTGAACTTTATCCAATTGGTCCACATCTTTGCTGAAATGTGGCTTCCAAAACTAGGCACAATACTCCAGTTGAGGTCTAATCAGTGCAGGATAGAGCAAAAGAATTACTACTTGTTTCTTGCTTACAATACTGCTGCTAATATATCTGAGAATGATGTTTGCTTTTTTTTTTGGCAACAATGTTATAGTATTGATTCATACTTAGTTTGTGATCCACTATAATCCCCAAAAAGATGAGTCCTGTAGCACCTTAAAGACTAACAAATTTCTGCGGGCATAAGCTTTCGTGGGCTACAACCCACTTCGTTAGATGAATGAAGTGGAAATCACAGATAGTAGGGATGTGTGTGTGTGTGTCTATATATATCTAGAAACAACAATGGGGAGGGCAAGTGCTAACAAAGTCAATTCAGTTAGAGTAGATGAGGCCAATTGACTTTGTTAGCACTTGCCCTCCCATTGTTGTTTCTCACCCTTGGATGTGTATATATATACCTCCTATCTGTGATCTTTAAGGTGCTACAGGACTCTCGTTGTTTTTGCTGTACAGACTAACACAGCTACCCCTCTGGAAATTTTCACTATAATCCCCAGATACCTTTCCCCAGGACTCGTTTCTAGGCAGTCATTTCCCATTTTGTATGTGTGCAACTGATTGTTCCTTCCTAAGTGGAGTGCTTTGCATTTGTCCTTATTGAATTTCATCCTATTTACTTTAGACCATTTCTCCAGTTTGCCCAGATCATTTTGAATTTTAATCCTATCCTCCAAAGCACTTGCAATCTCTCCCAGCTTCATACTGTCCATAAACTTTATAAGTGTACTCTCTATGCCATTATCTAAATCAGTGTGTCTCAACCTTTTTGATACCAGAGACCGGATTCCTATATTGTCAGGGAGATCTCAGGCTTCCTATACTGTGTCAGGGAGATCTCTGGGACCGATGCCAGGCCATGGACCGGTCATTGAGAAACACTGATCTAAATAATTGATGAAGATATTAAACAGAACCAGCCCCAGAACTGATTCCAGCAGGATCCCAACTTGATATGCTCTTCCAGCTAGACTGTGAACCACTGATAACTGCTTGGAAACCCATTCCCAGAGAGTAGTTATGCACCCACCTTATAGTAGCTCCATCTAAGTTGTATTTCCTAGTTTGTTTATGAGAAGGTCATGCAAGATAGTATGAAAAGCCTTACTAAAATCAAGATATACTACAGGTACTGCCTTCCCCCATCCACAAGGCTTGTTACCCTGTCAAAGAACGATATTAGGTTGATTTGACATGATTTGTTCTTGACAAATCCATTCTGACTGTTACTTATCACCTTATTATCTTCTAGTGTCTGCAAATTGATTGCTCTCCACAGTTTCTGTTATTGTTTCACCTCCCTTTCCCCGTTGAGTAACCGGCCTTCCTGTCTTTGGTTCCTCTTCCTTCTAATGTATTTTTAATACATTATAATGTAATAACTTTAAGTACCATCTATAAACTTACTGGAAATAAAAACCCAACATGTGTAGTTGATAGCTCTACAGATGGAGGCTTCTGCCATTATCTTTGGAATTATAGCTGGGAAGTGAATGCAGTAGGTTTCAAAGATGGCTGACTGGGTGATTGGTCACATGGCCTCATCAGAAGATTCCTTAGGAACAGGCATGTGGTTATGTGACCCCAGAACAACTTACAGTAGGCTGAGAGATGGGGAAAGGAAGAGTTAAAAGAGGATTTTAAATGACAACCTCAGAAGAATTTAAGGGAACAAAGGCCTGGGAGCAGGGGGATTTCAGGGAGCTGAGGTCACTGAGTGGACTCTGTGGAGAGAAATAGAGTAGTATCTGGATGAAGTATTCCAAATATCACCTGAATTACAGGACTTCAATCAGAGACTGACCATCATCCTATTTCGTCATTCTGAGTGTGTATATTGTATGTATCCAGGATATAGACTTCCAAATTACTATATCTGCACATTTTCAGGCAGCAAATAACTGGAATATTTTGGTGCAAGTGTTGTAAGTCCTCTTAAATAATAAGAGTTTATCATATATGTTATTCCATTGTGGTGTAAACCAAAGGATGTTTACACATGCACAAAATCTGATGACAAAATGTTTTTATTTCTGTAGTGCTCCCATCTCTGCTTCTATCATGCTTTTCCTGCTAAAATAAGCAAGCTGAGACTAGTAAAAAAACTTGCTTTATTTAGCTGTCCTAAGAAGTCTGTCTGGCTTTCTTCTTTGTTGGATAATAGCTTTCATCTTTCTGCTGAGCTCTGGGAATGCTGGAGTGCCAGTCCAAGAACACAGAAAAACACACACAAAATCAAAAAAACACCTGACATGAAGACAAAAACATGCCATTTTAATTTTTTTATTTTGTTAAGGTGAACCTAATTGGCTCTGTCTTCTTTGAGGAGTATCCCTTGGAATTTTTTATTTTGTTTTTGGTAGAATGTGCTCTCATAAAGGTTCCACATTGACTTGTAACAACCTCCAGCATTCATTTAAAACAGCAATTTTTACTTTTTTTTTTTTTTTTTTTTTTTTTTGTGGCTTGGAAACATGGGGTTTTGTTGTTTTTGCTACTTCAACATTACAGTAAAAGAAAATGCTTAATATGAAGCAATCCAGTTTTTGTAGCAAAGTGTAATGTTTTGCAAAATATATTCATTTTTTTATTGTAACCTTACATTAACTTGAATGTTTGCTTTATGCACTGCGAAGTTCAGGAATGCTTTTTTGAAATGTCATGACTGTTAAATTACATGATGACAAATGGATTTTCATAAACACTTTAGCCAGAAACCTTCAAGAATCAGGGATTTAAATTTACAAAACACAAGACTTCCTTCAGCAATGAGAATAAATTGACTCAAAAAAGTCAAAACTCACCATTCATATTTCATGAAATTAAAACATGAATGAAAAATCTGCTGCCAGGTGCAGTCACAATGTTTACCCACTTAAATGTCAAAGCCTTGAAATTAATTGCCCCACAGGTTTTTCATTCCTGACATACCTGTCACATTTTGTTTCCTTAAAAAAAGAATGAGCAGACATCACAGGTGTGAACTTTAAAAGGTTTTAGATTCTGAAAAACTTTGTAAAGGAAAAATAGTGCTCAAGAGATGCTGATTTCTTATTTGCTTTAAGCATTATTTGCTATCAAACCCTGTTGTCTTTGTTTTTTTTTTTCTTCACAAAACAACATGTATATTATACAGCTATATCCTGACTAGCAAACTTGCTCAGATAGGCTTTGAGCCTTCACAGAGAACAACATGGGTGGCCTGTATAGAGCCACATTGAAGTCAACAGTAGTTAATGGGATTTCCACTTGGGCAGTTCTCTTTGCAGGATTGAAGCCTTAAGCAATAATGACTCACCAAGTGTCTTATTGCTGTTGTTTTATTTATTTTAGATGATACAGAAAGTAATAAAACAAAGCTCATCCAATGTACTGGGCAGCCATGATAATTTCTCTAAAAATGCTAAAATAAAATTGCCCCAGATCAAGTCAAATAAACAGTAACAAAATAAATGACTGCAATTAATTGACCCCACATGTGATCCCCTAGTGTTCCACACTCAGCTCTACCCAACACCCATTTTTTTTACAAGCCAGGGAGAAAAGGTGGGTCATGCACTGTGCCCTGAAGGCTAACGAACTTGGGCTATTACAGATCTGAGGAGGTTAAAAAAAAATGTTCTCTATATGTAGGCAGTGTAAGATTAAACATGTCCTTCATTCCTTTCCTGGCTTTAAGATGTTTGATTTTGTAAGTGAAGTGAAACATAAATACATAGTTGGTACTTTGCAATCTTAACTGAATGTTTGAAAAATAAAATTTTGGTTTTGGGAATTTCCTTGTTTTTCTGTGACTTTGTTTACATCTAACATTTTGTGTAGGTAAAATGAAGATGCAGTATTTTTTTAATAAATACATTGATTTATCACCAGATTATTAAATTAACTGAGCAGTTCCAGCCTTGGTAATAAAAGTAGAAATTTCTCTAGGCGCTTTGAAATTGTTGTGAAAAGAAGCTATGTGAAAAAATATACTCACTACAAGCAGAAATCACCCATTGTATTTGTAAGGATCATTGAAAGCATATGTTGACGACTGTGTACTAACAATACATCTTGACCCTACCAATATCTTTGCTTTGGTGATTGAAATAACCAAACTGGTGATGGGAAACAACATAGGATGTACTCTCCATTAGTTTTCTTCTTCCCCCGACACATTCATTAGTTTCAGTGAGGTGAATCATGACTTGCTTTTGGATAATGGCAATTTCTTAAACTTTTTATGATTCCTTCCCTTAAGAACTGCCTCTTGTATGAAATATTGTCAAAATATATCTGCTTTTGTAAAGTACCTTTCACTGTAGTATTCAAGTGATGTATCTGGATTAAGAACAACAGTGAGATTGCTTTGGGGGTAGTCAGAAATATCTACTAATATTTGGCATTTTGTGAAATAATACAATGTCTTTGGGCTGACAGAGGGAGAGAAAAATGTTAGATATTTCCCAGCAGCTTCATAAGGGGTTATTTTAAAATATTTTAATCTTAAACAATTTGCTCAATTTCTTAAAGTTTATCTGAGCAAATTCCTGTTATTGATCAGACTTACTCATTCCTTCACATTCTGAGGTTTATTTTACCTTTCTTAGATTTAAATGTAGTTGTAAAAGGATCACAAGCAAGATTGGATCTTAGTCTAAAAGATTTGCTTTAGTTCAAGCACTGTTGTCGAGGGACTACAGGAAAATTCTATGGCCTGTATTGTGCAGAAAGTCTAGACAATCACCATAGTCCTTTCTAGCCTTAAATATCTATGCATCTGTTTTATAATTGGACCATGATTGCTATCACCTTTCCATTATAAACCCCTCCCCCAACACACTCATAAGAGGATGAAACTGGTGCCCTGTTCCTACAACTCCAAAAATAGAGGCCTTTCCCACTTGAACTAAAATAAGTTTTAAGTTAGGTGCTGAATAATAAAAGGACTTACACACTTGTAAGCCAATTCACAGGACAATACAGGGAATAATAGTCACAAATGTGACAGAATTACAGTCCTGTTCTTTTAGGTTTTTTCTTTCTTTAACAAGAGAGCTCAACATTAAATCAAAAGAAGTTTCTCATAGTTTCGTTGGTTCCTTTTTAAATTCTGGGAACTATTATCTGGCCTTTTTAAAAACCTCTTTCCAAGTCGTCTTCTATCCCTTCTCCCTGTAGGTATCTCTACTAAACTTTCTACCCAGCTGGTACAGAAAACCCTCCCAGGTCCTGCTCCTGACTCAACAGCTTCCTCTGATGAGCAAGTTCCCCTTTATATGAAGTGCTGCCTATAAGCAGTCACATGACCTTGGTCACCTGACTTGTCCAGTCAGCGAGAGCCTTGAAATAAGGCGGTGAGTCATGTGCATGCACCTCAGAACCAATTTCTTATTATAAGGACATTTGCTGGTATGTTCTTTATAAGCTGCAGCCAACCAACAGAGGGCAATGTGCTCCTGTGTTCACAAAATGCCTGATCTTGTTTGTTCATCCAATGAAATAAATAAATGTTCTCTTAAAAATGTATTTCACATGAGTTTCCAAGGAGATTTAACAATATGGAACATTTAAGAGGCTAGTAACTGACTTTTTTTTAACTAGAAATAGGTTAAAAAAAATTACACCAAAGTCAAAATTTCAGTTCAGTGTAACGGTGTAATAAGCTGTAACTCAAAAACCACTGGAGAAATTTTCTCCAGATTTTGTTTAAATGTTCCCCATTGCTTTCATAGTAAAGCTGCCAATTTTTAGGACAAACCATTTTTCCAAAAAGTTAACAGGAGCAAAATTAGGACTTTATAATGGAAGATGTTTTCAATTTTAACTATGGAAAAACAGATGCGTCTCTAAAATAACAATAAAAATAGTACTGCTTCTCTTGCCCCTATCAATCAAATCTTGTTGTTTTGAAAATGAAAGAAAGGCACAATCTGTGAAAACAGAATACATGAGACCTCTGGTAATGCAGGAACGTTATTTTACAGACACCCACTGCTAGCTTCACATTGAGAATCTTGGGCAAGGCAGAATCTGAATTGGGGCAGAGAATGTGGCTCAATGTAATTAATGAAGAAGAAGTGATAATGGTAGTCAGTAAGCCTTTAAAGCACTCTGAGGAAGATATATTCTGTCAGAAATCAATAGAACATATATACATAGAAAGAAATACTCACCAACAAAATTTCCACAAAATTGACCAACACCATAAAGCATCATAAAAACTTCAGGCAACATAAAAACATAATGAAGGATCATGCCCTAAAAATCTACATAGAAAGGGGACCCCAATAGATCCCTATCCTCTGCAGAATTGGTGCTTATTTGTCTCATCGGTACCATTCCCCCTTTCACCTAGAATCCATGGAAGCCTTTCTGTTGATCTGATGATCCAGGTGGAGGGGGCAGAGAGTGAGGAAGGTGTTGATGGGCTGCGGGTGAGAGGGGATGCACATCAATTTTTTCTCTGGCTCTGTGGAACTTATTCAGAAATGGTAATACACCCTGGGACTTTTACTCCTTTGTAGCACCGTGTTTAAAGGAGGTCCCTGAGGCCAGAGGGAATCCAGTGGAGCTGTACTTTCAGGGAGCATGACTAGAACATACCCGGAACACTGAGCTGAAATGGAGATGTGAAGCTTTCTTGCAGATAGCCCTGGGCTGCCACGGATCCCTAGGGATTGATAGGGTTTTAATTGTTTTGGCCTGCTCCAGTCTCATTTAACTAACTGTAATACCATGGCAATTTGTGGTCTAAATACTATGTAAACTGCATTATCTGACTGCAAAGTATCAGAGTTCTCCTAAGATTCTGTAACATTACCAGGAAGATGCACTTATAAAAGTAATGTGCTAATATTTTTAGAATACAAGTAAGTGATAATTTTATATATATAAATTCTTCAAATTTAAGAATTAAGACCAACATTTGAAGTTACCGCTAAAAAATCAGGCCATTTATCTAGGTGCCTTCATGTGGATTAATAATATCTACCTCTATATATTCAAGTTTTAAACTGTTGGCTTGTCTATAATACAAATGAAATTATATTTCATTTCTGTTGCAAAGAATCAGCAGTAATCTTGAAAAGGGTTATTGGAATAAAAATGACTTTGAATTTTTTAGATACTTTAGTTTAATCCCCTCCCCCAAGATTTTAGTCTACTTTTGAGTATAAGTGTTAAAATACAACTAGAGGCATGTCATAAAAGACGATTGTGTTAAAGGATTTATTCAGTTCTCCAGATCACATTTGGCTGCTGCTGATTAATAAAAAAAAAAAAAAAAAAATGCCACTGACCTTCACAATATATATAATCCTCAGGACATCTTTCCAGTAAATTTACTTGTGTGCATCAGTCCAAAGTCCCAGGAATCTGTGACTTTCTAAATAAGGAAGGATTAGAATTGGTAGAAAATTTGCTGTATCAATATCAATGGCAAGGATCAGTAGGAATCCTGAATATTAACCAGATAGTATCATATAAAGTAAAATGTTTTTTATAATCCTATTGCCTTTTTGCATTTTTTGTTCTAAAAGTTTTGTATACTTCAAGCTTTGTCTTTCTTAGGGCACACACAATGTCTATTTATTTGGTTCAGACTGAGATTAACTATGGACTAAGGCTCTGATCCAATACCTGTTGAAGTCATTGGAAATCTTTCCACTGGGCTTTGCATCAAGCCCAAAAGTAGTTCATTTTGCGGGGCTGAAACAATGTTGAATTTTTAAACTAAGATTAATTTTAACAATTTTGACACATTCATTGTTCATTCCAGATTTTCATTATTATTTCATCATATGTAGTGGTCAGATATGTTAGTCTGAATTGGCTTGTAAATTCCACTTGTATCCCTTGACATGAGCTGAATGCCCTCAACTTTCATGGACTTCAGTGGAAAATGTGGATGCAACTGGATGGATCACTTGATGATTACCTGTTCTGTTCATTCCCTCTGAAACACCTGGCACACTAGACATACATACAGCCAAAAGATTGTCTCAGTCTAAAGAATTTACAGTCTGAGTACCTGATAAGTGACGACAACAACAGGTGGATATCACAAACCGATCCAGGGAGCTCAAGGTAACAGTGAGACAGTTATGATAAGTGTATTGAAGTGATCAGAGCACAGCCGTGTTGCAACGCAGTACCTGATATGTCCACCTCTTGCCCCCACCTACCCACCTGGTGCATCAGTAAAACCTCGACCTGACCTTATTAGGCCATTAGCTCACTCCTGCTGAAACTGACCTTATTAGGCAATTTCCTTGCTCCTCCTGAAACTGACCAGGTGACTGGGAGCAGCTGGCTATGTGACCGGTAGCACAGCCACCCTAACAGTCGGCTCACCTCCCAGCCAAAGGTTTGCCCTGATTCAAATGTCTCCCCTCCAATCAGGAGTAACCTTGGCCACCTGAAGTGATTAGTTTAAAGCCAGGGCATGCCCCAGGCTCCAGAGAGAACTCACCATCTGCTAGACACACCAGCTGCCCTGTTTTTTTCCCTCTCCCACTCTGGACTCCGAGCCTGAACGTGTAAGCCTGCTCTATGTTGCTACTTAGCTTCAGGGGTGATGTTGCAACTTTCCCCGCTGGGACTGGTAAGATCCTAACCTTCTTTCTCTTTCAGTTTCTGTTTTAAATCTGCTCTGAAAGCAGAAGCTGCCCCCCCCCCCATTGCTAACCCTCTTTCCCTTTCAGTTTCTGTTTTAAACCTACTCTGAAAGCAGAAGCCCTCCCCCCACTGCTAACCTTCTCTCTCTTTCATTTTCTGTTTTAAATCTGCTCTTGAAGCAGAAGCTGCCCCCCCCCATTGCTAACTCTCTTTCCCTTTCAGTTTCTGTTTTAAACCTACTCTGAAAGCAGAAGCCGCCCCCCCCCCCATTGCTAACCCTCTCTCTCATTTAGTTTCTGTTTTAACTGCCCGTTTGCCCCTTTGCAGTTAACTGCCTGTGTGACCCCCCCTTCTGTGCAGTTTCTGTTTTAAACCCCGTTTGCCCCTTTGCAGTTGACTGCCCGTTTGCCCCTTTGCAGTTGACTGCCCGTGTGACCCCCCCTTCTGTGCAGTTTCTGTTTTAAACCCCGTTTGCCCCTTTGCAGTTGACTGCCCGTTTGCCCCTTTGCAGTTGACTGCCCGTGTGACCCCCCCTTCTGTGCAGTTTCTGTTTTAAACCCCGTTTGCCCCCTTTGCAGTTGACTGCCCGTTTGCCCCCTTTGCAGTTGACTGCCCGTGTGACACCCCCCCCCCCCCCATTTTCTGTGCCCTGTGATTAACTCATTGTCTGTGAAATCTCTATGTGAGAGCATTCCCTCCTGTAGTTAATTGCTTCTGCCTCTGTGCTTTTCAGTTAAGTCTGTGTAACACCTTTCTGTTTCCTACAAGCAACTAGTTGTCTGTGTAGCATAGTGGTAAGTGTCCCTGTCTACCATGTGGAAGACCAGGGTTTGATTCTTGGTCAAGGAACCACTGTCTGGTTAATATTAGTTTAGCTCTTTGTAGTTAGTTGCCTGTTTAATACTTTCTTATATCAGTTTGTTTTGTGCTTAATTGTTTTATGTCCTTTTATAACTAGTTAAAACTATATTACTCCTGTGTTTATAATTAAACCCATTTATTTCCAATTGATTAATTATTGACTCTGGGGGATCTTTTACCTGTCGGAACAAGCCGTTGATTAAGCATTGTTGGTATTGTGGCATAGGTGAGTAGTAAGGGGAAAGGAAGTAATGACTTTGTGGATATTTACAGGGAGCTTCTCTCATAGGTAGATAGCTAGCGTGAGAGAAAGGAAATGGTGCTTGTGGGAAAATTTGACAAACAGGCGATAAAGTCTAGTATTCTTGGGGGAGTAGAGGCAGAGGGTTGATGGCTCAATACTGTGTAAGAGATAAGTAGGGAAAGGGTAAAACATGAAAAGCCTTAAAAGTCCAAAGACCTACTTTGTGCTTTATTGAAGTGGAAAAGAAGGAGCCGGTGAAGAGGTGCAGTGAGAGGAGTGGCCAGGTGGTGGTGAAGGTGTAGCCAGGACAATGGGGCCGCATGCGGAGGCAGCACACTGCTTCAACAGTCTCTGCATGTGGCATTCCTCTAGAGCCACAGACATTCCTCACGCTTTAAAGAAACACAAAGGGACACAGATGTACAACAAGTAATAAATAACTCCAGCTACCCGCCCTCTGAAATAATCCCCTTTGGACGGAAGGAGTCCTCACCAGTGGCTGTAGGGTGGTGTAATTATGTTCACATTCCCAACAGTTGTATTTGCAATACATTTATAATATACATTGATTTTTAACTGTGACAGGATGTCAATACTCCACCCACATTTTCATAGGTACAAATATTATTATGGTGTCACTGTATAAATGAGAAGAGGGCTGATTCCAACAAGACAGCTTCTTTATAAACACACAGATCTGGGTAATCTGCAATTAAGTCAGTGGGCCTTGTGCTGCTTACTCACTTGGGCACTTGAAAATGCCCATGCAATGCGAGTCTCTGTTTCTTCTAGCTTGGTATTTGCCATGCACCACACTCATTGGGAAATCTGAGCAATTTACAAGAACAAGTGGCTCATTGCTGCATAATTCTTTCTCATTATCACCACCCCGCTTATGGAAGAAAGGATTGCCTATGATTTTTAAATAACTATTTTGATGGCCCAGTGTATAACTAATTCAATTATGCAGCCACTCAAATGGCTGCAGAGTTTCTTTTTGCTAAGATTCTGCATAATTCTCTGTTTCTATAAATGAAAACAAATGGAATTCCTTGTCATTTTCCAGCTCCTCAGATCATCCACTATTGATTAAGAAGAACTCCAGAGATGAGAAATAGTGTGGTTGCCTGAGAAGTGGAGAAACGAGACATTCTGCAGCAGAGACGTTTAAGCACTGTTTGCAAGGGATGAAGGAACTGTGATCTAGTATTCAGTGGTGAATGAAGGTAGCGTCTTGATTATTATCCTAGGATGATATATTTAGCAGGCTGGCTGCCACAATGTGGACCAGCTGGAGTTTTTTCAGGGTTTTATGTTCATTCAGACAAAAGTAATTCTAATAATCAAGCCCAGAAGTCACAAAAACATGGATCGTTGTGGCCAGCTGTGAGGGAGTGGACTAGTCCCAGAGGCCCCCTACTGGAGGCCTCAGGGTCCTGACACACCCTATCCCAGAAAAGAGCAAAGGAGAAATCCTCCAAGCAGCCAATGAGAGAGGCTGCAGAGAGCAGGCCCAGAAGGACCATATAAAAGGACCTGCAAGACAGAGAAGCAGTTAGTTACAGGCTGGAGTTGTAGGAGAGAGAACAGTGTTCCTGGCTGGCTGAAAGAGCAGTAGGACAATGGACAGTTCAGAGCTGGCAAGGCCTGGGAGAACAAAGTAGTTACTCCTGGCTGGCTGCTGGGACTGAGTAAGGACTGAGCCCAGGGAGGGCCACAGGAAGACAGTATCACCAGGGAGGAAGCCCTAGGGTATGGTCCCATACTAGGGCTAGGATTACTTAGACTGTAAACCCCAGAGGAGTTTGTTCTGTTTCACATTCAGACTGTGTGTGAGACTTGGCTAGAGGGCTAAATCACTGAAAACCTTCCTGAGAAACCACCAACAGGAGTTGCCATAAACTGAAAGACTGCAGACACACCCGACCAGAATGGGGTGCTTGCGAGAGGTGGGTGCTGCCCATTACATCAGGTTTGTCACTATTGTGTATAGTCTGCTGGCTAGCCACAAGTGTAAGAATTTTTAGCAGCCATCTGCAGGATTAGCAAAAAGTGGATCACAATGCTGTGATTGTTATGAACTGCTGGAAGATTTCCCTGATGGAATGTGATGATGTCATGCCATCTAGTTTTTCAAAATACCTTCCACATCCCACCAGCATAATTTCTGTTTAATCAAAATTCCATTTCAGACAGCTGCTCTTAATCTCTTTTATTTAAGCATTGAGGTAACTGGGAGAATGTGTGGGAGGGTAGATACACTTTATTAACTTCTATAAACTAAAGACAATACCCCCTAATAAAAAACAAACAATATAAGAAAGAGCAGCAGAAGTAAAAAGAGAATACAGGGAAGTCCAGCAAGGGAATGGGGGCTGTTCATTTTATCACTGGATGCAACATGTATGATTATTTGCCATACGAGTGGGTGGTGTATGTGTGCATTTGGTGCAAGGAGTTTCTGGCCCTCAGAGACTGCATATGAGCTTTAGAGACCAGGGTTACTGAACAGGAGGAGCTAAAGGAGACAGAGAGAGAGGTACATAGATGAGGCTTTCTGGGACACAGTAGAATGGTCCCATCCCCGGTATGACAGCCTCTGTACTGTTGAGAATGAAAGTCTAAGGGAATGAGAGCATCAAACTGGAGTGGAGGGAAACAATTCTATAGTTGGGACACTGCTTCCAAGTGATGTCATGGTTTTCTCTCACACTGAGGATATCTCTCTGTGGGAGGGAACTCCAGTTATTAGGCAAAGACAGGTAATAGTAATGGAATAGATCATTAGAAACATAGATATCTGGGTTTGTGATGACTGGGATAATGGCATGGTGACTTGCCTGTCAGGTGCAAAGGTTATGGATCTCTCGAGATATCTAGAGAGATGTATATGTAGTGCTGGGGAGAAGCCAGGGGTCGTGGTACATGTAGGTACCAATGACATAGGGAAGGATAGGAGAGAGGTCCTGGGGGGCCAAATTTAGGCTGTTAGGTAAAAGATTGAAGTCCAGCACCTCCATGGTAGCATTCTCTGAAATGTTTCCAGTTCCACGTGCAGGACCAGTTAGGCAGAACTGCAGGGTCTCAATGCATGGATGAGATGATGGTGTGGGGAAGAGGTGTTTAGGTTTAGGCTCATAGACTTTAAGGTCACAAGGGACCATTATGATCATCTAGTCTGATCTCCTGTACATCTCAGGACACAGAACCTCACCCACTCACTGCTATAACAGACCCCTAACTTATGGCTGAGTTATTGAAATTCTCAAATCATGGTTTAAAGTTTTTAAGGTGCAGAGAATCCACCAGCAAGTGACCCATGCTACAGAGGAAGGCGAAAAAAACCCAGGGCCTCTGCCAATCTGCCATGGGGGAAAATTCCTTCACAACCCCAAATATGGCAATCTGCTAAACCCTGAGCATATGGGCAAGACTCACCAGCCAGATACCCAAGAAAGAATTTTCTGTAGTAATTCAGAACCCATCCCATCTAACATCCCATCACAGGCCATTCGACATATTAACCAATAGTTGTCAAAGATCAGTTAATTGCCAAATTAGGCTGTCCCATCATACCATCCCCTTTATTGGGAACTGGAGAATCTTGGGAAAGGGGGAGCCTATATAGGAAGGATGGGCTCCACCTAAACCAAAATGGAACTAGTTTGTTGGCACATAAAATTAAAAAGGTCATAGAGCATTTTTTAAACTAATGGCTGGGGGAAGGCCGACAGGTGTGGAAGAGCATGTGGTTTGGACAGAGACATTCCTTGGGGCTGGATCTATTAATGGAAATTCTCTATATCCTAGTATAGAGGTGAGGATGGAAGAGGATAAAATATGGGTAGGATCTGATGAGATACAGTCCAATGAAAAGGAGTCCCATTCAATTACATCACATAATGGCAGACAGCTAAAAAGTGACAATTTTTAAGTGCTTATATACAAATGCTGAAGTATAAAGACTAAGATGGTTGAACTTGAATGACTCATAAAAATAGGATATTGATATAATAGGCATCACAGAAATTTGATGGAAGGATATATATATAGTAATAATTATAATGTAATTATAATATGATAATATATATAACGGAAGGACAAAATAGGTCATACTGGTGGGGGAGTGGCACTATATGTGAAAGAAAGCATAGAGTTAAATTAAATAAAAATCTTAAATGAATCAAACTGTTCCATAGAATCTCAATGGATAATAATTCCATGCTTGAATAATAAGAATATAGCAGTAGGGATATACTACAGGCCACCTGACCAGGATGGTGATAGTGACTCTAAAATGCTTAGGGAGATTAGCGAGGCTATAAAAATAAAAAACCCCACTAATAATGGGAGATTTCAACTATCCCCATATTGACTGGGTACATGTCGTCTCTGAATGGGATGCAGAGATAAAGTTTCCTGGCACCTTAAATGATTGCTTCCTGGAGCAGCTAGTCCTGGAACTCACAAGAGAAGAGGCAATTGTTGATTTAATCCTAAATGGAGCATAGGATCTGTCCAAGAGGTGAAGATAGCTGAACCACTTGGTAATAGTGACCATAACATAATAAAATGTTAACATCTCTGGGGGTAGTTTGTGGGGACACCAAAGCAGCCCACGATGGTAGCATTTAATTTCAGAAAGGAAACTAGAAAAAATGAGGATGTTAAACAGAAATTAAAAGGTACAGTGCCAAAAGTGAAATCCCTGCAAGCTGTATGGAAACTTTTTAAAGACGCCATAATAGAGGTTCAATTTAAATGTATATCCCAAATTAAAAAACATAGTAAGAAGACCAAAAAACCCCCCCACTGTGGCTAAACTACAAAGTAAAAGAAGCAGTTAGAGGAAAAAAGACATCCTTTAAAAAGTGGAAGTTAAATCCTATAGAGTAAAATAGAAAGGAACATACACTCTGGCAAGTGAAGTGTAAAAATATAATTAGGAAGGCCAAGAAAGAATTTGAGGAACAGCCAACCAAGGACTCAAAGAGTAACAGAAAAAAAAATTTAAGTATATCAGAAGCAGGAAGCCTGCTAAACAACCAGTGGGGCCACTGGATGATCAAGATGCTAAAGGAGCACGCAAGGAAGATAAGGCTATTGCATAGAAACTAAATGAATTCTTTGTGTTGATCTTCATGACTGAGGATGTGAAGGAGATTCCCCGACCTGAACCATTCTTTTTAAATGACAGATCTGAGGAATTGTCCTAGATTGAGGTGTCATCAGAGGAAGTTTTGGAACAAATTGATACATTAAATTGTAATAAGTCACCAGGACCAGATGGTATCCACCCAAGAGTTCTGAAGGAACTCAAATGTGAAATTGCAGAGCTACTAACTGTGGTATGTAACCTATCATTTAAATCACCTTCTATCCCAGATGATTGGAGGATAGCTAATGTGATGCCATTTTTTAAAAAAGGTTCCAGAGGCAATCCTGGCAATTACAAGTTGGTAAACCTAACTTCAGTATCAGGCAAATTGGCTGAAACTATAGTAAAGAACAGAATTATCAGACACATAGATGAATATGATTTGTTGGGAAAGAGTCAACATGGTTTTGTAAAGGGAAATCATGCCCCACCAATCTACTAGAATTCTTTGAGAGGGTCAGCAAGTATGTTGACAAGAGTGATCCAGTGGACATAGTGTACTTCGATTTTCAGAAAGCCTTTGATAAGGTCCCTCACCAAAGGCTCTTAAGTAAAGTAAGCAGTTATGGGATAAGAGGGAAGGTCATCTCCTGAAGCAATAACTGGCAAAAAGATAGAAACAAAGGGTAGGAACAAATGGTTAGTTTTCAGAATGGAGAGAGGTAAATACTGGTGTACCTCAGGGGTCTGTACTGAGAACAGTACTATTCAACATATTCATAAATTATCTGGAAAAAGGGGTAAACAGTGAGGTGGCAAAATGTTCAGATGATACAAAACTACTCAAGATAGTTTAGTCCAAAGCAGACTGCAAAGAGTTACAAAGGGACCTCACAAAACTGGGTGACTGGGCAAGAAAATGGCAGATGAAATTCAATGTTGATAAATGCAAAGTAATGCACATTGGAAAACATAATCCCAACTGTACATCTAAAATGATGAGGTCTAAATTTGCTGTTACCACTCAGGTATGAGATGTTGGCGTCATTCTGAATGGTTTTCTGAAAACATCCACTCAATGTGCAGCGGCACTTAAAAAAGCTAACAAAATGTTGGGAATGATTAAGAAAGGGCTAGATAAGACTGAAAATATCATATTGCCTCTTTATAAATCCATGATATGTCCACATCTTGAATATTGCACTAAAAATACTTTCTACAGTGATTCCCCATTTACAGCTAAATTTTGAGACCTGTCACTGTGCAGGTTTTTAATCCATTTAATGTGTGCCATGTTAATTTTAGATGGTTTTAGCTTTTAATAAAAATGTCATGTGGTACCAAGTCAAAAATTACACTATTATATTTTTCAACCAAACCTATAATCTCATCCATAAAAAAAGATATCAAGGTAGTTTGACAGAATCTATTTTTCATAAACCCATGTTGACTGGCATTAACTATATCACCCTCCTTTAATTGTTTATTAATTGAGTCTCATATCAGTTGCTCCATTATTTTACTGGGATTGATGTCAGACTGAAAGGCCTATAATTACCCAGGACCTCATTTTACCCTTTAAAAAATATTGGCGCATTAGCTTTCTTTCAGTTTGTTCAAAGTGACGGAAGTCTGAGGGAGAATGCTGGTGGAACTGTTTTCAAAGGAAAATTGTCCCTTAACTAATGTTGGCATTATAGCACAGACTCCATTTCTCAGATAATCTAGAAACTTTTCATTTAGATGTTTTCATAGATTAACTGGGAAGTCACTGTCTCATTTCATTATGAAGGTGATGCATTGATATAGTTTGCCAAACTTTATAAAAAGCTTTTCAAACACACCCTTTTACTTTCTATACTCTTCTTCAACTAGACAGTGAGTTACAGCTCAATTTCTGATGCCAACCTCTGTTTGGATAGGTATCCAGCTCTGAACTGCCTTTGAGAGTTGTTCACTGTTGCCTTGGTATGGAATGGGAAAACTTTAGAAATTTGACAGTGTCCACCTGGAATCCTCTTTCATCTCACAGGTCTTGATTAGAGAGATTGAAATCAGCCCTTGGTGATCTGCAAAGTGAATTAATCTGCACATGATGTAGTGTGTGGACTTTATTTTCTGTCTAATTTAGGGTGTAAAGTCTTCAGCAGAGGGATAATTTGTTTGGCACAACACATTGACAATGCATACATAACTGTGGAGTGTTTTTTAATAAAATAAGGAATACATATGTACCATTTGTGAGCATAAAGCCAGATCCTCAGATGATGTAAAATACAATCACTCAGTTGAAGTCAATGTAATTATGCCAATTTTTAACATCTGAGAATCTAACTCCAAAGTTTTACAGGCTACAGGTACATGGATTGGTCTTCAGGATTAGTAATTAATAATTTCTGCTGAAAATATTTGATGTATTAAAATACGCTTTAAATAACATAGACTTTAAAATGTAGTATATACTTTATAGTTTAGTAATTGTACTTTGTTTACACTACGCTAATACTAAATATACTATATGGTATTAATTAATTATCATAGAATCATAGAAATCTAGGGCTGGAAGTGACCTCAATAATTCCATCCTCTTTTACAGTAACAGGGCCAAGTAAAACTAGACCATCTCTGGCAGCAGTTTGTCCAACCTGTTCTTAACCTCCAGTGATGGGGATTCCACAACCTCCTTGGGAAACCTAGTCCAGATCTTAACTACCCTTATATTCAGAAAGATTTTTCCTACTATCTAACTTAAATCCCCTTTACTGCAGATTAAGCCCATTAATTCTTGTCCTACCTTCAGTGACCATGGGTATTATGGGATGCCTAGGGAACACAAAGATTGGGGGACTCATTGTGTTAGGCACCGTACAAACAGAGTCACAGACAATCTCTGTCCTAAAGATCTGGAAAGGGATATAACATATCCTGTAGCTTTTCCTGTCTATAAAATGGAGCAGACAAGACCCTTGGTCCTACAAATACTTCAACATGAGTATAACTTTACCCATGCAAATAAACTCCACAGATTTCAATGAGTTGAGACTATCTTCCTAACATTGAAGTCAATGACAGAAATTCCATTCATTTCAATGGTGCAAGATCAGGTCCTATGAAATTACTCACATGAGTAAAGTTATTAATTCCCTATGATCCCAAAACTGAGCTTTAAAATAAATAGTGAGAATCTTATATAACTGCTAATATTGGAAATCTTTAAACTGTGACATTTTGAGGGACAAATGAAGGACAAACTTTTTAATTGTGTAGAAATTACACTGCACTTAGCAGAGCTTTTTGGAGACAGAATTGTAAAAGTCGACTCTTAAATAAGGACAATCTAATCTATTTTTAAGTTAATTCCAGTGACCTATGGTGCTGCATGTTTACTAAAATTCTTTTCAAGTTTTTAAACAAAGCAATATACTGCATATTTCTGAATGACTACAACCAAAAATGTGCATAGCTTTTTTTGACCCACCTTATCACAGATATTTTTTTGCATCCTATAGACATTTAAGACTTTTTTCTTGTAGTGCAAAAGTCTCGTGCATAGAAAGCATGATATTTGCTTTGTTTCTTCTTCTTTTCACATGTACGGTCATTCAGCCTATCATTATAAATACAAATTCTTCTTCTTTCTTTGAAAAGGACAGGAACTGAGGGGTATGCCAAAAATAATATATGTCAAATGTGTCCTGTAGCTAAAATAATGCCTGGTTCCTCTGCAATTTAGAACTCTAGCTTGGCAGAAGTCATCCGGTTTGTAAACCTTTCTTTACTCTGAAAATCCATATCCTATCATGAAGATTTCTTTTAACTTTGCTCACAATACACAGATAATAGAGTTGATATTATTGTAACTCTGAAATTAATTTGTCATAGGTTTAGGCTTTTCTCACACTACACATTGTTACTAAAAGGAGATATCCACACAGAATGCTGTACCTTCAGTTTTACTTTAAGAATAAGGGAAGACTTGAAAATCAAATATTTAAATGAGGGAATTCCAGTGTACATTTGCCAGGTAAAGGGTACAATATACGTTCAAGGCAGAAATCCAGTTCAACATATTTTACTATAGCATACATCATGTCTTCTGCAGCTATAATGAATTCTCCTATCTGACATATACACACTACCAACAATTCCACTGTGAACCTTAGGAGATATCGGTTGTTGATTCCTGAAGCTCTCCCAAGATGTAACACTGAACTTGTTCCACATTCCATCTTCTGAGGAAAAACAACAAGAGTCTTGTAGCACTTTAAAGACTAACAGATTTAATTTCTGCAGGCATAAGCTTTTGTGGGCTGTAACCTACTTCCTCAGATGTAAGGAATATAAATCAGATCGCAGGGGTGTGTGTGTGTGTGTGTATACATATCTAACGCTAAAGAACAGCAATGGGGAAGTAGTTGAGGCCTATTCATAACTATTGATAGAGGTGAGAATGTGTGAACAGTGACAATTACTTCTTGTAATGAGAGAACCATTCCAAGTCCCTATTTAGACCCAGTTTGATTGTGTCATGGTTGCAGATCAGTTCAAGCTCAGCAGTTTCTCTTTGAAGTCTGTTTTTGAAGTTTTTTTTTGTAGAAGTACGGCAACTTTCAAGTCAGCTACAGAGTGTCCTGGGAGACTGAAGTGCTCTCCTACCGGTTTATGGATGTTTCTATTTTTTTATGTCTGATTTGTGTCCATTTATTTTTTTGCGTAGTGACAGTCCGGTTTGGCCAATGTACATGGCAGAGGGGCATTGCTGGCACATGATGACATATATTATATTAGTAGATGTGCAGGTGAACGAGCTCTTTATGGTGTGGCTGATGTGGTTAGGACCTGTGATGGTGTCACTAGAGTCGATGTGTGGGCAGAGCTGGCAACAGGGTTTGTTGCAGGGATATGTTCCTGGGTTAGTGTTCTTCTTGTATGGTGTACGGTTGCTGGTGAATATTTGCTTCAGGTTGGGTGACTGTCTGTAAGGAAGGATAGGTCTGCTTCCCACAGCTTGAGCGAGTGAAGGATCATCTGCTAGGATAGGTTGTAGATCCTTAATGATGTGCTAGAGAGATTTTAATTGGGGGCTGTAGGTGATGGCCAGTGGTGTTCTGTTTTCTGTGTTGGGTCTGTCCTGTAGTTAGGTGACTTCTGGGTACCCATCTGATTCTGTCAATTTGTTTCTTCACCTCTCCAGGTGGGTATTGTAGTTTTAAGAATGTTTTTTGGAGATCCTGTAGGTGTTTGTCTCTGCCTGAGGGATTGGAGCAAATCCGGTTGTATCTTAGGGCTTGGCTGTTGACAATGGGTCATGTAATGTGTCCAGGTTGGAAGCTGGAGGAATGAAGATATGTATTGCAGTCAGTTGGTTTTCGGTACAGGGTGGTATTAATGTGACCATCCTTTATTTGTATTGTAGTGTGCAGGAAGTGGATTTCTTGTGTGGACTGGTCCAGGCTGACTCTCTCCTCAGGACGTATGCCACCAGCACTCCTAGCTATCTTCGTGATACCAATGATTTCCTGAGAAAACTACCATCCATCGATGATCTCCCAGAAAACACCATCCTAGCCACTATGGATGTAGAAGCTCCATGTTAGCTATCCTTCTCTATGGACTGATTACTGCCTTTTTTGGTTTTGGCAAAAATCAGAACTAAAATTTGCCTAGCAACAGGAGATATATATAATCCCAAGAGTGGGACAGATTGGGGTTGTCCATCCAGGAGGCAGCTATGAACCCAATGGATTGTCCAAGAAGTAGCAGAGAGAAACACCACCTTCCAGAAGATAGAAGAGAGCAGTCACCCACACCTTACCTTGTAGTTCCTGAATTCGGGATCATGCAGCTCCAGTTTGAAGACATTGTAGTCATGGTCAACATTCTAAAGAGAGAAGAAACAACTGTAATGTATTAACTTTGGGCTCAGGGTTTTGTTATCAGTACAGGCTCTGGAGTTCAGGCTCCCATTTAATCTTAACACCGAGTGAACCCTTTATGTTGTGTTGCCCCTAATAAAATGTCATTTGGTTTAACTCACAGAGGGTCTAACGTTATATTTTCAACTGCCAAGTGATTAGATATGGTGGGATTGAATCTAGATAGTGCATTTTCAGTAAAACTATATTATGGGTTGAAGGTTGTGTGTCTCCTTTTCCCTGTACATCGCCTGTAAAGGCAAAAATAAAAAGATTTGATCTATAGCTTACCTAGAGTTGTTGTCCTTTTTCATATAATACAAGAACAAGGGCACATTCAGTCAAGTTGAAAGATATTATATTTAAAAATGATCAAAGGAAATGCACAGTTAGTCTGTGGAGCTCAATGCCACAGGATATAATTGAGGCCAAGGCTTAGCAGGTTTCAGAAAGGATATGAGATTTCTATGGATAATGAGAACATCTAGAGTTACAGTGGTAAGGTTTAAAGCACTAAACAAAGGAATAATAATAATACAAATTAATAATTAATAAAGCTTGTCAGGGATATGGCCTTATGTTCTGATGCATAAGCCAACTGCAATTGAGCGGGTTAGGAAGAAACTTTTCCTGTAGCAGGTAGCATAACTGCTTCTTACAGGGCTCCTTGTACAGTCTGTTGAAGCACTTGGTAGTTGCCAGTGTCAGAAACAGGATATTGGATTATATAGACCATTATGCTGGGTCAGACATTTCCTGTGATTCTGTGTTTCTATTTTCTTGAAATATTGGTGTTCACCTTACCTTTTACAGTGCACTTCTGATCTTCCCCAGTAGATTCCAATTGTAGCCACTCCACTGGTAGCTCTACTCAGCCTCCACCCTGCCTTTGCAGCTATGTTCTCTTGTCCCAGTACCACCAGCAGAGTCATTTTCTCCATTTCCCTTTTTCCCATACACAAGCTGGCCAGCCCCCACCATGTCTACCTCCCTGATAAGTGGAAAAGGGCTTTTTCTTAAATTTTAACTAAATATTGTCTATTTAACTAAAGCTATTGTCAGATTCACCAAGATGGGATATTTGAAAGAAGATAATTTCAAAAAGGGTGAGATTTTTAAATGTTTAATTGAAGCATATAATAAAGAGAGAGAGCAAGCAGGTTACAGATGAAACATATAAGGAAGATGGAGAGGTGGGCTGAAGTATGTAGGGATGAGGAGAATCAAAAGCACAACAGAGTTTTTAAGGAAAGAGTGGGATGCAGTTGATCTTCATCTTTACGCTTCTTATTCTTGTTATGAGGGCCCTGCATGGTTCTGCCACACTCTGCTTATCTAACTCCTCAGCTGGTGTAAATCAGCATAGCTCCACTGATTTCAATGGAGCTATGACAATTTGTACCAGCTGAAGATCCAATCCACTGTTTTTTTTTCATCTCTCCAACAGTCGCTCTTTCTTCCACACCAATGTCTGCGGATAGAAAATCAATACTGAACTGCTTGGTAGGCCACTACCCTCTAAACTTTCAAATTACTCCTGAAGACCTATTTCTCACATTCCATAAACAGGAAGTTAACCAATTAGTAGAGCAATGTGAAAAATCAGAACTTTCATCCCATGGGAAAGTCCAGCTTGTCAACATTTTTTTCATCCAAAATCAAGAGTAAAGGTTGAAATATAGAAATTTGTCATTGAATAAAATTTTCTGGAGAATATCAGTTCAGAATGGTGAATTGTTTCATTAAATATTTGTATCAAAATGAAACATTTCAATATTCCTGAATGGAAACTTTGGGTAGGGTTCTCCTCCCTAGAGATAGAATTCCCATGGGTAGGGGGCCCGGCCATAGCGTAACTGTTCATATAGCGAGTGGACTTGGTCCTAGGGTTACGGATCATATGCGTACAGGACCCCACCTTAGGGTCTGGGTTCCTATGGGTAGGGCATCCCCGCCATAGGATTTGGGTTCCTATGTCTATGGGAGTTGGGCCTAGGGTTAGGTTTCCTATGCGTAGGGGTCCCTACCGTAGATTTATGGTTCCTATGGGTAGCAGCCTTGGGGCTAGAGTTAGTTTCTATGCATAGGGGACTTGGGGCTAGAGCTGTGTTCCTATGAGGAGGGGTCCCCATCCTAGGTTTAGTTTTCGTATGGGTAGGAGATTTGCGGATAGAGTTATGGTTCCTATGGGTAGAGGCCTTCATCATAGGGTTAGTATGTGTAGAGGACTTGGAGCTAGGATTTGATTTTCTATAGGTGGGAAATTGGGGCTAGGGTTAGGGTTCCATTGGGTTGCAGTTGCCGACCTAGGGTTAAGGATCCTAGCGGTAGGGGTCCCCATCCTAGAGTTAATATGGCTATGTATAGGGGATTTGGGGCTAGAGCTAGGATTTCTATGGGTAGGGGACCCGGCCCTAGGGTTATGGCTCCTATAGGTAGCGGACTTGAGGCTAGGGTTAGGGTTCCTATGGGAAGGGTTCCCCGCCGTAGGGGTATGGTTACTATATGTAGGGCACATAGGACTGGGGTAAGGGTTCCTATGGGTCGGAAAGTCTACCATAAGGTTAGGGTTCCTATGGGTAGGGGAGTTGGGGATCGGGTTAGGGTTCCAATGGTAGGGGTCCTTACCTTAGGCTTATGCTTCCTATGGGTAGGAGCCTTGGGGCTAGGGTTAGAGTTCCTATGCATAGGGGACTTGGGGCTGGGTTCCTATGGGATGTGAGGCTCTGGTTACATGTCCTGTGGGTAGGGTTCCCCGCCCTATGGTAAAGGTTCCAATGGGTAGTGGATTTGGTGCTTAGGTTAAGTTTCTCATCAGTAGGCGATTGGGGCTAGGGTTAGGGTTCTATCGGTAGGGGACATTGGGCTTTGTTTAGAGTTCCAATCGATGGCGGTCTCCTTCCTATGTTTAGGGTTCCTATGGCTAAGGGTCCCTGTCCTAGGATTATGGTTCATATACGTTAGGGGCCTTGGGCCTAGAGTTTGGCTTCCTATGTGTAGAGGACTTGGTGTAGGGCTAGCGTTTCAATGGGAGGGAGTCCCTCCTTTTTTATTAAGTTTCCTATGGGTAGAGGTCTGCATCCTCCGTTTAGTTTTCCTATTGGTAGGGGAATTGGGGCTAGAGTTGCGGTTCCTATAGGTAGGGGTCCCCGCCCAAGGTTAGGATTCCTATCGACAGGGGACTTCAGGCAAGAGTTAAGGTTCTTATGATTAGGGTTCCTATGAATGGGGCCTTGAAACTAGGGTTAGGGCTTCTATGGGTAGGGAACTGTGCAGCCCATAAAACCCTGGTCAGGAAAGAGAGAGATGCAGGTCTCTATCCAAGAAAGGTAATGGTTGAGGAGCAAGGAGCCTAGAGTGGGTGCCCTCAAGGGACCATAGAAGGGGAATACACCAGGCTCTTTAGGGAAAGAGGCATAGGGGAAAGCTTGGCTTGCTCTGTCTACTGAAAACTTTCCCATGATAGGGCTCTCTCTAGGAAAGGACTTGAGAGGTTACTTCTCTCCTTTCAACATCTTAGCAGTGCAAAGGGAGTTCAGTGGGCCAAAAATCTGATTTTGTGTGTGTGTGTGATACATAGATAAACAATAATAATTAAAACCTTGGCATTAAAAAACCCCCCCACTATTATGAAGATTTAGCCAAACACCACCTTTGCCCCATTCCCCGCTTCTCATTTTATTTATCTTTTAGATTGTGAACTCTCTAGGCAAAGACCAGGCCTCCTCTTATATTTGTATAGTGTCCCATTGGTGACCCTATTGGAAACAATATCATCTGCAATATAAAGTGAACAAAAGCTAGACAATTTAATAAAAATTGTAAATATAAAAGTTAATAAATAAATCCACATGTTCATACTGCAACTTACCAGAAGCCAATCTGCTTTTACCATTGAGTTGTATGGGGAATTAAATTATTCTTATTCCCCTTGTCTTCACTTCTTTTAAATGAATCTTTCCATAAAATAACGTTTCTCTGGAATTAGTGGAGAATTCACCCAGTCATATAGATCTATTGATGCTTTCACAGGTGTTTATGTAATGCTATTGTTATTTTTAAATACATATTTCTAAATATAGATGTAATTATCTATACATAATTAGCACATTTGATGTAATTATTCTTTCTTCTTAGAAATAAAGAATCCAGAAAATGTTGGGTTTTTTCACAAAACTTTACAACTTTTCCTAAATTTGCAGTGACGTTTACTGGTACATCACTTCCTGATTGTATAACTAGGTACATAACTTTACATGTATACGTATTTTTTATTTTGAAGAATGAAGCACGGATAAAAAAATCACCCATGTTTTCAGAACCTCTCCCCTGGTTAGTTATGTTTCTGTGATGCCATTTGATTGTAGCTTGCTTCCTTTGCCCCTTCTCCTCCTTTTCTAGGTCATCTCTCTTTTCCTCATGCACAAACACCCCCACATCCGCAGCATTTCTCTCACTACATGAAAGTAAAACAATGTTTTGAGTCATCTTGATTACTGGTTGTACCGGTACTGGTTGTACCAGGTGAAAGAGTAGGAGAAAGAACAGGAGGTCTTGAACTTAGTCTGACAATAATGTTTCAATTTTAACTGAAATAAACTAGTTAGGTAAAGTATTGTCAAAAGCTGAAGAAACCACTTTGACAGCTCATTGCAGCAGTATCAGGTTGGCTGTTTTGTTGTTGTTAATAATGTAAGAAGTTTGATCTCAACTCCAGAGATTTAGTCTGAAGGAAAGAGCTGCCTGCAACAGAAGGGTGGATTAAAATGAGGCTAAAGAAATGTGCAGGAATTTCTGAGGACTGTAAACCAAGTTAATGGCCTAATCCTGCACAGTGTCTATTTGCAGAACTCCTGATGAAATCCCATGACTTTTTCCTTTGATGTTCCCCTGAAGGTTGTAGCAAACTTTCTACTTTCATGAAGTGAAATAAGCTGTGAATGAGTGAGTGAAAAGGAGAAAGAGAGAGAAGCAACTTCAATGCGGTTCTGCATGTGTGTAAGGTTTTGATTTTAACTCCAGACCATACAGCCTTTCTGGAACAGAAGGAAACAATGTTTTAAAATGCCTTTTCCTAACGAAGTAAACACCAATAATTTTGTTTTCTGACAAAAAAATGAAAGTTATTTTTGGGTATATGAACTGTAGTGCAGAGAAATTAACCATAACACACTTCACTACAGAGTCTCCCTAGCCCACGGGCATGTCTCTGCAGTTCAGATACTTTTGGTTCTGCTCACCCGTGGAGCCTGCTTCCTATTAAAAGTAGGAAGTCTTTCTTTGGTATGAGGCTGCTTCTAAGGAGTAGTGTCTGTCATTTCACACATTTCAATGCCCCAAGCAGAATTTAACAAATCCAGGGGCACAAGCCCCCTCTCTAGTCTTAAATGTGTATTTTTTTTTGGTACCAGTCCACAGGCTAGACCTAGAATCCATCAGCCACATTCTGATCTCGGCTACAATTAAATTGGTGCAGTTTCTCCAGGTTTACATTCATGTAACTGGGTCAGATTCTGCCTTCAATCAGTTTTTCCATTTAAGTCTATACAGAAGAAGGGGAGAGTATTGTTGCCCAAAAGGTAAAGTAATAGCAGATCTCCAGGACTTAGTGCAGATGAAGTGCAAAATTGTATATGTAGAAGTTGGAATGGACAGATAGATGACAAGGAATAGCATAACATGGAAGGCAGAAACTCAGGTCTCCTGCCCTATTGCAGAGTTTTGCTTTCTCTTTCTCATTTTGATCTTCCACAGCAGGTCTGCATAAGTTGGTCTGCTGTGAAGCCAGTGTGCTTGTTCTACTGTTACCCATTCTGCGTAGAAGACTGTGGATATTTTGGCTCAAGAGTGAAACGTGATATTTCCATGTTCATAAATCACTCTTGGCTGATCTGTTGCTGTTCTTCATAAAATGGTATTAAAAACTGTAACAGGGACATTACAGTTAGGGAAGAGTAAATGAATTTCAAGAACATAAGAATCAGCCTGGACCTTTTCACAAATCTAAAATGAATCAAAACTGAACCTTCCTTGAAGTTTTAGAACATGTATTATTTCTCTCAGCTCCTCCCCCCCCCCCTGATTTTTTTAACCCTTTATTTCCAAGGGCTGGCTAGAAATGAAAATGAAAAATAGCATGAAAGAAACTTTTGTTATGGTACTTTTCAGCCTGACTAAAAGTAAAAATTACTAGGAATGTGATTAAAATTCTGTTGTAAGATTTGGAGGTCTAATAGTTTAGCATATTTTCAGATGGAGTAAACTACTCATAGAAACTAGAAATAGGCCAAAACCAGAAATCCCCGCTCTGAATATCCCCAACATTGGATTCATACCCAAATCTGAACTTGGTGGCTAGTCCATAATGGGCTATACTGAAAGTCTGGATCTAAACAAACCCAAACTTTGGGACAGTTAAGATCCAGTATGGATTTGAAATTGGTAACTAGGAAAAATGTGTTCTTATTCAAATTGAACTGGACTGCTGATCCTTTTGTGGTTCATATGCCATTAATTATACTCCCTGTGATAAAAATATCTCATGGTTCCCTGTTTAGGACTCTGTGTTCATATCCTGCTAGGCTAAATACAGGAAGATGTGATATTGTAATAACTCAATGACTGTACAGTTGAAGTATTTGGTGATATAATTTCAGCATGCTGAACTGAATTTTTCTCTAATTTACACTAATGTAAATCAGAGTAACTCCGCTGAAATCAACAGAATTGCACAGGTGTAAAACACATGTAGGTCTGTTATGTGGAATGAGGTGAAGACTTCCAGTAAAACTCCTATATATACTTAATATCCCAGCCATGGTGAGGAAACAGTACCGTCTACTAATTTGCCTTTTCTTCATACTATTTAAAAAATGTTTTTGCATTAAGTATTTTTATAAAAATGATGTGTCTGGTTTTAGGAACATAGCATATGCTGTATTTTGAGAAGCTCAGTTTAGATAATAGGCTTGTTTTGAAAATTTTAAACATGCTATTAAAGATAGACTTACTGGGTCAGTAGATTATAGTTTTCTGAGTCATAGACTCAGACTAGATTTAGGGAGCAACTGTGCTTATGAAGATTCTGTCTCTTTAGATGGAACATAAAACTGAGAACCTGAACAATTCTGATAATTAGAATTCCCATTACACTTTTTAAAAGAGTAAGAACATATGTCACAGGGTCCCTGACCAAATTCTAATTTGGGTAATACATACTGCCTTCATAAATTTCCACCGGCTTTTATTGGATAAATTATTTTCACTTAGTATCACCAAGTTGTGTAGTACTACTAGTGATGTTATAACATCTGCATTTAATCCCAGAGGTGACTCCATGAAATCAAAGATTTTTTAAAAGATTTTAGCGCAAAGAAATTCCTTAAAGTTAAGATTGACGAGAGCAATTCAAGAGATAGTTTACTATTAAAAACATCCATGTTAAAGACACATTAAAAATATGGTTAGCACATATTAAGGTTCCATGAATAGTTCTGGCACTATCTTTGCCACCTAATGTGTTGTGACATAGCGAAGGCAGAAGGCTCTAGAAAAGTGATTGAAGGGAGATATGTAAGCCTCAGAATGCTCCGGGCTCTGTTCCCTGCAGTTTAGCTGAGAGTTGTTAGGGGGCAATTAGGAGAAGCTGGGGCTAATTAGGGACCAGCCAGGTGCTCCATAAAAACCCTCTGACCCAAACAAACAGGGCATGAGCTGGGAGGAGCAGGAGTGCTGTGCTGTGCTGATTGCGAGGAGGAACAGACCAGAGTGCAGAGATTCTGTGGAAGAGCAGGCTGGAGGAAGGTACCAGGCTCAAGAAGCCAGAAGGAGGGGGAAAATTAGCCCAGGGGAAGAGAGTTTGCAGCTGGGAACACGGTGCCAGCAGCACATAGCTGCTTCTCACAGGGCCCCTGGGCTGGGACCTGGAGGAGTGGGTGGGCCTGGGTCCTTACCCCCTCCTTGGGAAAACTGGCGTGACTGGAGATGCCCTGACCCACTACAAGCAATGAAAGCATGAGGCCCACTAGGGTGTACTCGGCTACCTGCCACAGTGTGCACATAGGCCATTAAACAGAGACATTCTTAATGACCAGCACCCAAACAACTTAATGCCATCCTGCAACTAAATAGTCATAATAATTGCAAACTCTAAATGAAAAATATCAAAACATTATGTAGCTACTTCTGAGGACTGTGCAAAAGAACTTGAAGACCTTACATCTCATTACAAAAGTATGAAAGTTGTCCCTTTCTTAGAATCCTATACAATCTATAGTTTTGTAGATGTACTGTCATTAACAACTGGTATCTAGTAAAGTTCCTCTAAAATCATCTATATTTTCTCTTGTGCACAAATAATTTTTGAGTTAGCATTTCTAAAGTGTAGAGCTTTTAACTCACATTTAGTATCTTTGTCCTGATTAGTCAATGACCTCCTCCCCTGTTGGGAATCACCAATCTGACATTGGTTCAACCACTTGATCAGATCACATTTCAATTAGTATCTCTCTGGCTGACCTTTTCTCCCTAAAACTGCGTTTTACTGAAAGATCCAATACATGCTCCAAAGACTTACTGATATTATATGAGGAAAAAGAGTATTCAGTTGCTTTCAAGAAATATTCTTCTTGTCCACTGAGAGGTCCTTAAAGCAGTGATTAGTGGAAGATTAATAATTTCAGCCTTCTATTTAAAAAGGTAAGGTAGTGGGTTGGGCAGCAATATTTGCTGTAGTACTTCAGGGTGTGGTTGCCCCTGCCAATGCAAGCTTTGGTTTGGCTGGTTCCAGTCTTCAGCATCCAATAAAAGCTCCTGCTCAGGGTTACAAGCAAAGGCCAATGGAAGACCCAATGGAGAAGGGAAAATACTGCCCAAACGGGGTTTTGGGAAGGAGCTGGTGTCTCTCAACAAAATTATCACTCTATCTCCCTGGCCGAAGGGGAAAGCCTGAATCAAGGGGCATCCGACAAAACATGGTCTACACTTTAGACCGAACTCCCTAATGCCAATTGACATGCATGATTGATTTGAGCAAATCCACCAGATTTGCCACCTGGAATGTTGTTACCCTAAATAAGGACTGTAGTGTTCGGTATTTTTATCTCGGTGGCGGGATGGAGCACACAGGCAAAAGGATGTCAAAAGTGCTTATTTATTACATGAGATAGCATAAGAAAGACAGGAGCGGGAGTCCTTTACCATACAGGAACTGAAGCTCCGGCACAAGTCTTTAGGTGAAAAGTACAATAAAAGTACAATTAACCACAAGGATATAAAGTAGCAACTTAAAGGCACAGGGCTTATTATCATGAGCTGAGCAACCGCAGCAGCAGTGCAATTAGTGAACAGAGAAGTGAACCATAAAGCCAGGAAGAGACCTGCTAAGAGGATGCCTAATGCAATATACTCCTGGGGGGCCACTGATATAGTAAGAAGAGATCTATTTAAACGGGTAGAGGGGCGCTTACCAACGCAAGAACTAGGAGACCCTTACTTCGTTCTGATAAGTGGGTGGCGTATGGGAACCATCCTACCCGAGGCATCCGCTAGCGCTTCCACGGATCCACGGAGAGTCTCAGCTTGGGGAGGCTCTCGGGAGACTGATATACCCTTTTTCCCCCCCTCACCTTGCAGCAAGCCTTACCCAGTAATACATGACGTATATCTCAATCCCAGTAGGGATTGGGCATTAACACTTAGTTGCTATTAGTCTATTGGTAGTTAGCTAGGGACCTTCTGGAACAGTGACGTTAGTTGTTTACTTCAAAAAGAACCTAGCCATAGTCTTACTTCCCCTTTATTATTACTAAAATAGGAACCTTTTAGCATATCAAGCATTAACAAATGTCTGTGGTCATCTCAGGATGCTCCAGACCCCAAGGCACTTCCTCCTCTGGCCTAAGGTCGGGCAGAGGTCAGTGTCTGGGTTCTTCTCCTGAGAGGTCTTAACTCTTGCCTTTCTGGCTGCTGGCTTAGCATTGCTTTCAAGGCCTTGCTCTTGTCAAACTATACTGATTTCGCGTTACAAAATCTTGCGCGCCCTAACAAGGACACATGCCTGATTTCATTAGTCCTCCATCCACCCTTTAATAAATCATTAACAACATGACACCCTATTTCTGATCAACTGCCAGGCTGATTCATTGTCATAGGCAACTTTCCATCATTGTCGCCTACGCTCCTACTGAGGAAGCTACAGACATTAATAAAGTGAATTTTATCAGCAGTGATGCAATCTGTTGCACTGAACAATGAACTTGCTATACTTAGAGATATGAATGATGCATCAAGTTGCCTCGGAAATGGCTTTGAGACTATTCTCAGACCATTTTGCTCTGGAACAATAAATGCCAACTTTGTGAGATTTCTCTTCTTTTGTGCTTCTCATAATATTACCATCACTGGCAGTTGGTTCTGGTTCTTAGATAGGTATTGGGAAACCTGGATATTCAACGATGGTAAGATGAGGAAAGATCTGAATCATATATTGGTCTAGAATTATACTATAGTAGAGTCATATTGTGTCTACAGACGTGCAGAAGCCCCAGCAAATACTGATCATCATCTCATTGCGAAGAAGGAAAGAATATTATGAGAGTGCACTTAACCAGCCTGAAGTGACTCCATACCCAGATCTAGATGCATTAGGAGTAGATGCAATTCCTGACCCTAAAATCTGTGTAGATGTACCGATGTTGGAAGAGATTCACTCTACCATAAAGAAACTGCAAAGAGGGAGTGCTGCTGGACCTGATGGCATAACACCCAAACTTCTCAAGCATATCACGGAGCCCATAAGTGTAGCATTAGTCCAACTTTTTGTTCAGGCTTGGACTACTGGTAAGGAAGTAATGAAAGGAGTGAAAGAAAGGGTTCATTATTCTGCTTTATAAAGTGAAAGACCCATGCACTGAGTGCAGCAGCTACAGGCCCAACACTCTGCTTTTTGTTCCCAGAAAAGTTTTTACACATATCCTACTCACCCGGCTCCAGCAACTCCTTGTGAAATGCCATCGCCCAAAACAATGGGGATTCACTGTTGAGCTGCCTGCAGTGGATGCTATACTTGCTTTTCGTCTTTTATCTGACATCCCTTGCAAATTGAATAGTCTTCTGACAGCAGCATATGTAGGCCTAAAGGCAGCCTTTGATTCTGTTAATAGAGCTGCCCTGTGGCAGGCCCTATGAGGCATAGGCGTTCCTGACATCCTCTTGCGGTTAATTCAAGAGCTGTGTAATAACTCAGGGGCATGGGTGTGAGTGGGGGGGGGGACCAGAAGTTTAATACTAAATCCAGGGATGTGGCCTGTCACTAATCCTGTTCTTCCACACAATGGATTAGCTCCTTGAAATATCTCTGCAAATATTCCTAAAACTGTTGGTTCAAATTTTATCAACCTTTATTATGTAAACTATGTTCTTCTCTTTGTCCACAAGGCAAACCTTAAAGATGCACTAGAGAGCTTCCAGCATGTGGGCAAAGGGTTTCTTGGGCAAAAACAAAAATCCAGAGTGCTGGCATAAAATTTGTGATCCAAAACATCTGTGCTGCTGGACAAACTGGAAGTTGTGGACGATTTCACCTGTTTAGAAAGTAAATTGTCATCAAATGGGTACAGCCAGCCAGATATCCTATGGTTTAGCAGCCTCAGCCATGAAGGACCTGAAGGTGAAATTATATATAAATGTAAGAATTAATCACATCTGTGTACTTCTGCTCTTCTTATGCAGATCTGAAACACAGACTTTGGTTAAACAGGACATCAGGAGGCTGGAGATATTTCATATGTGTTGCCAGTGGAGGCTCTTGGGCATAGGGTGATTTGATTTTTATCAGTAATAGAGATGTATTATTGAGAACTGGCCTTAAGAGGACTGAAGTCATCATTGGACCCCACTAGCTGGCACTTTTTGGTCATATAGCCTACCTTGGACATAGAGTCCCTGCACATCGAGCTCTGAAGATTGTATTTAAGGTCAAGAGGGGACATTGCCCAGCCATGGACTGGCCGTGGCCACTGGCTCATCTACACGTAAGCTAACTGCACCAGATCAGTAATATTCCTGTGGAGCTTTTAGATGCCTGGAATAAAACCTTGCAATGTGGCAATGGACTTTCAGCACAAAGACTCTTGTTGTCTAAGCATGGTGGCAGTGGTGGTGTTTAAAAATCTGTTTCTGGTTAACTGACCAATTTAAGAAAATAAATGCTTAACTTGAAAATTGTTGGAAAAGCACTGAAATTTGAGAAACTATGGTATAAATTCATCATCAGTGTGAAGGTAAAAGATATAAGCTCCCTGCCCATATGCTTTTATTGGAACTGAGCAAATAATTTGCATTGAATAAGGTATTCAATTAACTTCACCTTTTTTGTGCCTCTAGTAGATCATAATTTCTTCAGATGTCTTTTAGTATTTCATCATTAATTTGACTTCATTGGCTCTACTTATGCAGCTGATTAGAAATGGGAATAAACTGTATAGGTTGTATGTTTGACGGGATCTGTATAGCTTAGTTGTGATTTGTCAGATAAGTCACATGGTAATATTTCTGTTCCTTTATTAAGGGAATGAATAAGTACTTCCAGTGTAAATAATAATGCAAGCAAATTTGAAATTTAGTTTCCATGCATACTTACGCATATAACATTGTCCTTTATCTCCCTCAGATGTATTTGCCAACAAGGCTATTTGGTCAACTTTTTTAGAAATTTATAGCTGTATAATTGTTATGCCACTTTCAGTAATTATAAGCCTGACCCAACAATCCCTTCTTAGTTTTGCTTCAGAAATTATGGCAGAATTGGGGCCTTTGTTTCTGGCCCTGTCGACCACTTTGGGTCTTGTAGGCTGAACACACTAGGCCATCCCTTTTTGTTACGTTCCTTGTGTGGTGTCTTTCATTGTCTTTTTTGTGCTCTTAATTATAATATTATTTCATTATTATTGCAACTGACAATTTTTCATACAGGGTTGATTGACAAATTTATATGTTTGTGTTTAGTTACTATAAACAAATTTACAAAAAATGAATCTATAGATGTAAAACACTTTCTGATCTGTTCCCTGACTTACTAAGCTACTTATGTACATGGTATATTTAGTCTCACATATTTAAGTATAGACATATAGTTAAGTACTTTGCTGAACAATCAATAAGACTTTTGTTCAGCAGTGTTTGTCTTTCATCTTTATAATTGCTGGTGCTTGGCTGAACCACTCCAGTTACTTTTATATTAGATCATGAATATAGACTTATTTATGAAAGTCTAATTATACAGAAGGGTTAACATTCATTGTTCTTTATTGCTATAAAGAGATTTTTTCCTGTAAACTATTTGAAACTCACTAAATATTCCTTCCTCCTGTGAAAAACTGGAACAAACCTATCAGGACTTTATTTAGAGTTTCTGTGGAAAAGTGGCAGATTTTGAATATTTCTAATTGTTGCCCCTAAAAGTTATACTTTCTGAGACAGAACTTAAAAGAATGTGCAGAGATGCATGGGCATTTAGTGACATTTTTTAAAATGTGAAGTGATTTTTAAGGAATATTCACAAAATATGTTAAACATTTGAAGTTATTGGTGGGACTACAGCCTAGAACTAGATTTCCTTCTTAGTTACATGACGTGAATTTGTTCTTCTTCTTCTTTTTTTTTTTTAAACACTATTCTGGGTGGGTGTACCATCAATAAAACTGTGAACTTATATCTTCTGAGAGTAAATAGGAAAAACAGCTTCAAAGAACCTTTCTTCTGCTAGAGACACACGTTATAGCAGCTCTGGAATTCACCTGTTATTCTCTCTATGCATCACTTATTTTATAAAGTATGGAACAGACACCTCATGGAAAGGAAAGTCCAGCCTCAGGCAAAACTCCCATGTTTGGTATTTTGACACATAGATCACTTTATATTTTATTTTAGGAAAGTGATATGCCCAAAATATAAAGGTGATCGTTTCTTCAGTGCTGCTTATTATTAATCAACTGACCTGCTGTTTTTTTTTTCCCTCACAAGCTCCAATTAATCACTGTGCTAAATAATGGCCAAGTTCTGCCACAGAGATACGTGTCAGAACATTGACTATGGTCCTGTATAGCATTAGTTTACAGATCACTAGCATACAACAAGATTATATTTTCATAACAAACTATTTTCTGTTAGTTTTTTTTTGTGTGTGTCTTTGACACACACAAAAAAAACCTATCTCCCCTTATCCCTTTTTTGTTCTAGATTTGTGTTTTTGCATGACTGATTGTGTCGTGTCTTTCTTCTTTTAACTTTATCATTTTTGTAAACACAAAAAAGCACACTTTCAAAATTAGAACTTGCTTTTTGCTACTCTTTGGAGCAACCTAATCTGCATTCGCATGCCTAACTACCTTGTCTGAACAAGCAAATACTGTAATTACGGAGGCAAATCATGGCACATTGTAATTTAGAAGATAAATTGAGGCTAGCTGAACATTTTATATTGTTTATGTTGTCGTTTATAGTATTTATTTCTGTTTATTTTCTTTACTCAATATATGACAGTGGATCTTCAGTAGTTTAAAATTCACACATGTTCAAGGCTAGATTTGCAAAGTGGCTGAGATTCCCACATAGTCCCTCCCCTTCCTTGGCCCTTAACAGCCAATTGTCACTCTTCTTTCTCCTTCCTCTTCCTCCAATGAGAGATCATACAGAATAACAAGTTTGGGAATAAAAGAGAAGCAGGACAGTAGCTGAAGCTGTTTCTGCTGTGAAGTCCTCTGTCTGTTTTTGGGCTTGCTGGGGTGTGTCTAAGGAGACAGAGAACTAGGTGGTGGAAAGGAATGGAGAAAATAGGGGGAAATGAGGAACTAGGGTAGGAGGGAATTTATGAATTAGCAATGGGACTAGTAACCGGTGCTCCCATATCCAGGTAAGTGCCCAAACCACTGGGCTATTGGCTGTTCTGGGGTCTCTTTCCCTCTCCTTTTGTGTGTGTGTGTGTGTGTGTGTGTGTGTGTGTGTGTGTGTGTGTGAGAGAGAGAAAAATGTGAAAAAATTTAATTTTTGTTCCAATGTGGAATAGAATTTTTTTTTTTTTTTTTTTCCGGGGAAAATTAAATTTTTTACCAAATGGAATTTTTTTTTCCAGCCAGCTCTGGTCCCAATAACCAGTCAGACATATGACTTAAACAAAAGGATGGTTTGCTATGGCAGGAAGAAGATGTTGCAAATATCTTAGGCTCACTAATTTTAATAGTTGCAATTGAACAACAATAACTCAGCCTTTGGTTTGTTGTTTGGGAGCATCCAAAAGAAGAGTTGTGTTCCCCAGGTTTAATAACTGGGTGATCCCTGCCCCCCTCTTAGTCCCTTCCTCTACTAGCGGTTCTTAGGCCCATCTCTATTGTTCTTTCATGTCAGTGCAGCAGCTTCCACATGGCTTCTGCCAACAGGCTGACCCCAGGTCCTTCTAACTGCCACCCGAAACTCCCCCTCCTGGGGACCTCTAGCTCTCCAGTGCAGGAGAGAGAAGAGCAGCAAATTCACTATTTAGCAAGTTAATCAAAGCACCCTCTCCATTAGGGGGGAAGTTCAGTGACATTCGTATTCACCCTCCCCTCAGATCTCTTTAGAGAGCAACCAGCTGGGCTATTTCCCCATCCAACTTTTATTGGATGGGAGGGCAGAGTGGATTCTCAGTGTGGTCAGAAGCGGGTGGGAAGCAGAGTAGGGTTTATATGACTCCCTGATCTGTGTGTGTGTGTGGGGGGAGGGTGAATCTGTTAAAGCCCTTAAGTTATGAGCCTGACTCTTTAGCACAAGCTGTAGCCATTTATGCTTTTTAGCTCTGGAGAGTCCCAAGTTCAGTCACCAATGCCAGCCAAGATGGTGGCTGTCATATTTACATTTTCCTCAACCACCTATTCTGCAGCAGCAAAATCTTAAACATTCCTTTGGAGCTTGGTGCGTGAGCTGCGTTGTCATTAGAAACTGGGGAAAGAACCGTCCTCTTGGGCAGACTCCCAATGACCTTTTCTCCCAGATCTTTCTTTGGTACCGAGGATTTACGCATACCATTTTGCTCCCCAGGATGTACTAGCTCAAAGTGTAGTAAAGGCCAGTTTTATTCCAGAAGTTCTACCATGATGTGCACATTAGTGCAAGGTCTGTCTGCTTAGAACATACAGGATCAGGGCCTCCAGAATAGCTGTTGGCCCCTACAGTGTTCCAGGAGGTGCACAGTAACAGAATCCTATTAGACTCTCTACTGCTCCTTGATGCCCAAATAACAGCACTAGCTAGGACTCTTTTGGCTATAGTCATATTGTTGGACTCGTTAATAGTGACCTAGCCACACAATTTATCACCCCTGAGTGGACTGTTCCAATGTGCTTTATCAAGGCTGACCTCCAAACCACCCAGAATCTAGAGATGGCTTAGCATGCTGCAAGCCTCCTTTCACGGAGGGCAGACCAATGAAGAAATATTGCATTATTTCACTGCACTCTACACTGGCTGCTGATCATCATTTCAAGATTCTGGTGTTTATTGTTAAAGGCCTAAAGGGACTAGAGGCTCAGCTGTCTCAGAGGCCACTTAACACTCCACGTACCACCACCTTAGCTATACTTAGCAGGGGCTCTTTGGTCAACGAGACCACAGTTGTAATCATGATGGCTGTGGACAGGGTGCTCTCGGTCACAGTGAGATGCAGCTGAGCCTGAATCTCATCATCTTTAAAGCATTCTCAAGGATTCACCAGCTTATACAGACCTTTCACAATATTTAAAAATCACTTTGAAATTGCATTCCTGGGAGGCAACTTTTGACATTTTTGACAAGAAAGTGGTTTAAACAGAAGGTAGGGACAAGAACACTCCCTGTTAGAGAGAAAGGTAACGTGATCTATCTTTTAATGTTGTAGGGTACCCAGATAACGTAAGTGATGGGCACTTTGAAAATACCATAATTGATGTTGGATGTGTTTTTCATGATTTAAAATACTTTATAACCAGGAAAACTGTGTGCAGAGGCAATCAATGGGCTAATTAGCTCTTAGTCGTATCTCTTAATGGAACTAGAGCACTTTGACTATTCTCAAACATTGTGAAAGAGTGAAAAAAAATCTTAAATTGGCAGAGCAAAAACTCTTTTTTTGCCCTAAACAGCAGTGAAATAATCTCTCTCTTGCCATTCTGTTTAGTTGTTTGTTACACAATCTGTTGTTTCACCCAGCTCATCACACATTTGTGACTGTTGCTTGGCAGCCTCACAAATTAACTTTTCCAATAATTCCTCAGCAAGATATAGTTTCAGTAGGAGAAACTAAAATCCCTTATCAAAATATTTGGAACTGTGTGAGAGAGGCTTTGGAATACACAGCTTTCACAACAATATTCTGATATCATGAAGTGCAATATTTATGTTTAACAGAGAAATCAAATAAACTGTGATGAGAAACTGACAAACTAACAATATCTTATACAATATATTATAAAATTGACCACCTCAAATATATTTTAGGATTTTATTTTTAGTACATGTAATGAAACATTCTCATCTATGCTTCAAGAAGAAATTTATGTTGGTGCTCTCTTGCTCTGATTGGTATGGTAGAAAAGTCTGGGTAACAACTGTTTTCAGTATGAAAATTATTGGTGCCAAAAGGCAAAATTAAATTTGAAAAGAGGAAAAATGTTTACTGAACTTTAAGAATGCAAGAGATGTTGAGGTACATTTACCCAGCACTTACACCGTTCAGTTTGAAATAGCTGCACACCAGGTTTCCACAAGTATTATTCATTTAATTCTGCATGTGGCAATTCTGGTCTTGAATTTCAAGACTTCATGGAAACACAGAGAATGACACATACTTCATATATCTGTTCATTTGTCAAAGACTGGCCTGATGCAGAAGCAAATACATTGTGACAAAGAGTAGTAAATAGAAGAGGGAAATATAAATAGACCATAGATGTGTTGAAAATGTATTTTAAAATAACTCAAAGTTCAAGAGTTAGCATTTTCCCAAATATTCAGTTGTTTTGGTCAAACTTTAAAACCTAATGAAAAGAGTGATTTTCATTCATTTAATTTCATTAGTGAAAATAGCAAATGGGAGTTTGAAAGGGAGATTCCCTGCTGAAGAAGAAGTGAGCACTAATACATGATGTGAGTGGGCGGACTGGTTTGTCTGCTTGGTTTTGCTGATGGTCTGCTGAAATTTACAGTGTGATCTTTTGGGGATTGTGTGTTTTGGGGATTGTATGGGAATGGGAGCTGAGCAGACATTAGCAAGGCTCTAGCCTCCTGTCCCTTGATCATCCTTGTGATCACCCTTCTCCTAGAGAGTGGGGCTGACCTAGTAAAGAAGGAATTAAAAGCCAAATGCTAAGTCACCAAGTGGAGTTAGTGAACAGGAGGCAGCAAACAGGGGAGTTTGGGAGGGAGATCTGCTGCTGAAGGAGTCACCAGTAATTCATGGGATGAGCTTCTTTGTCTGTTTGGATTTTCTTTTGGCTTGCTTAAAGTTTAATGGGTACATCTACAAAGGGATAAGAGACATATGGCATGGCCGCGGCTGGTCTGGGTCAGCTGACTCAAGCTTGCAGGGCTCAGGCTGCGGGGCTAAAAATCATTGTTTAGACGTTCAGGCTTGGGCTGTAGCCCAAACTATGGGACCCTCCACCCTCACAGGATCCCAGAGCTTAGACTCCAGCCCAAGCCTGAGTGTCTACACAGTGATTTTTCAGCCCCAGAGCCTGAGTCCCATGAGCCTGAGTCAGCTGACCCAGGCCAGCTGTGGGGTTTTTATCCCTGTGTAGACAAGAACACAGTAGTCTGTTGTGGATTCGGGGCAGAGGATCATCTGTTCCTCTGACTACTACCCCATGCTGCTCATCCATGTGGACACTAATGATATGACCCTGAGCAGTTAAGAAGTGACTACAGGGCTCTGGGAGTGAGGGTGAAGGAGTTGGGGGTGCAGATGTGTTCTCGTTGATCCTTCCACAAGGTTGAGACAGACACAGCATGGAGGTGAATGAATGGCTGCGCAAGTGGTGTCACCAGGCAGCCTTCAGCTTCCTTGACCATGGGATGCTGTCCTGAGAAGGACTGCTGAGCAGAGATGGGGGTCCACGTATCAAGGAATGGAAAGAGTATTTTCAGATACAGACTGGCTAACCTAGTGAGGCTTTAAACTAGGTTTGAGAGGGGCAGGAGCCAAAAGCCAACAGGTAAGTCGAAAACATGGAGACCTGGGTTAAGAACTGGAATATGGGGGAGGGAACATTAGCAATGGAAGCCAGGGACAAAGGAGAGATGAGGGAATGGAGAGGGCAAATTTAGTGAATGTCTTAAATGTCTGTATTCTAATGCAAGAAGTATGGTGAATAAACAGGAAGAACTAGAAATACTAGTTTATCATCACAACTGTGACATAATTGACATCACAGAAACTTGTGAGATAATTCACATGACTGGAACATTAGTATAGAAGGGTTCAGCTTGTTCAGGAAGGACAGGCAGGAAAAAAGGAAGGAGGTATTGCCTTATATATCAAAGATGTATACACTTGCACTGAGGTTGAAATAGAAGTGGGAGGCAGAGCTGTTGAAAGATAAAGGAGTAAAAAAACAAACAGGGTGATCTAAATGTAGATTTCTACTATAGACCACCTAACCAGGAAGAAGAAGAAGTTTTATTTCTTCAATAATATCAGCAATGAGAGCTACTTCTGATTCAAGAGAATCTGGCTTGTAAAATCTTGTTTCTGTCCTCAATACTTGAAAGAACTTTGTAGCAGAAGCTAGCTATGAAAAGGCATAAAAATGAGCTGAAGTACCTTTTCAGTGTTTCTGCTTGTGATTGAGCTTCATGTGTGAAGTTTAATTCAAGAGCACATTCCAGACCTTCCAGAATACCTGGAAGATGCTTTGTGAGTGGATGGACAGCATCAGCATGTGCACATCAGCATGTGCAGTGAGTGTCTAACAGAGTGGAGTGAGCAATGTATCCTATCTGTTATAATCTTCCACCTCACTGGGCTAGCACTGAAAAACACAAAAAGTTGCTGATCACAACCAAAAAATGCTAATGTTTCAGTACAGGCTGCAGCAGCATTAACTCCTACAAGATTTAATGAATGGGAACCACAAGGAGAATACACAGCAAGTTCATTTTTGGACATAATGCAGGTTCGAATGCTTTTTATTTTCCCTGACATATTAGAGCCATTATCAAATCCTTGACCTCTACAGTCATCCAGAGGAATGTTATGACACTTCAAGCTGCCAATTAGCATTTCAGCTATCTGTTCTCCTTTTTTAAAAATCAAAGTTGATAAACTCAAGAAGCCTTTCTTTAATGTTAAATGTACCCCTTCCTTTGTTGTGAACTGCAAATAGCAATCTCAACACATGTTATTCATGGTGAGAAGCATCAGGAGTAGCATCTCATATGATAGAATAATAAATGGCCTTTTCTCTCTGCAAGGATGGCCTTCTACACTCTTACCACATAATTCAATAAACTCATTCTGACTCTCCCATGAGAGATAATGAGCCTGTCCTTTCATTGTTCTGCCCTCTGTTTTCTTCTTTGACTTTAGCCAAATGGTCATGAGTGATGCTGTCATAATGAGCTATAATCTCAAGAGTTCCAAGAAAGTTACCACTGTGTGGGTCATCTATCAGATTATCTCCTTGGAATGCTAAACCTCGTGAAGCAAGAAATAAGGTAACAACCAACAATCTTTCCAATATTTCTTTCCATCTTGTAGCTTCTGTTAATATTTGTTTTTGAATCTCACTGTCCACTCCATGTCCACCTGACAGTGACTGCTGTAATTGCTTCCACTGACAGTAGCAAGTTTTATGTTCTATGCTCTTTTCATATTCAGGAAGTTTAGTATATAGTTTACGCCATTTTTTCACAATTGGTGAATACCCTTCATTTTTTGCCAGCATACTGCATTGTTCAAGTCTCCCTTCAAGAAACAGCTGACATGGAAAACAGTACAGTATTTGATTGGTAGCACTCCAGACAAGCCACACTTGGTATCTTTTCTCTCTTGTTGGAAGTCTCACATTTGAGAAGAAATTCAGGAAAATTATGCCCATCAACATCTTTTGGCATTGACTTTGCTAGCTTCTTCATTTCTTCAGAAGTGAGGACACCAGATAGAACAATTTTTTGATGGATAGAATCTGTTATGTTTTCAGGCCACAAGCCTGAATCTTTGAAAAGACAAGAATCAGATAGTGTAGCATTACTTTCTCCTGCTTCTTGTAAACCTTATGAATGTGGGGTGCTAATGGTGATACTACCTAACTATCTTTAAGCATTAGATTAGAGTCACATGATGCATGTACCGGCAGCTTTTCTTTGTCATCAATTGCCAATGCCACAGACAGTCTCTATATTGAAATCATTTTCATCTTGACTTTGTTCATCTGCTTCCCTAGTTAGTATATTGCCTGACTGCAGAAAGGCCTTGTCTGATTTGAAAAACTGGAGGATAGATTGGTGTCCTTTAGCTTCTATTAGTTCCCTTTCTTTTACCTTCTTATGTTTCTGGCTGCCTGATTTGTAGTTATAGCCATCACCAGACATGACAGTATGGGGTGTGTGTGTGTAACTGAGTGAATTAGACACTTACTCACATATATTTTGGGCCTGCAAATCCTACCAGAAGAAAAAGCAGCACTGGCTCTCACTGTCTTATGGTGCTTTGCTTTGCCCCTCCCACCAGCTGTCCCTCCCTCCTGCTTATGCACAAGGAAATCTGGGACTGGTAGTTCTTGATCTTGATATGATAGACCATGTCACAGAGGGGAGCACAAATCTCTGGCTCTCAGTCTCAAACTACTAGTCCTAGTTTAACTGCACAAGCACACACTCTCTATTCTAGAAAAGGGTCTGGGCTGGGCCAGTAGGCCCAGCAACTCACTGTTCAAAATGTTGCTTGAGACTGCTCTAACACTGCTTCTGATTGGCTCCAGCAAATCTCACAAGATCTGGACAATAGATACAGGGAAATAAGTTTCTATAAATATCCTCAGGTATAATCTACAATTTAGCCTCAATTTTTTCCTCATGGTAATGGGGATTGCAACCTGGCCAGGCTCCCCAGGGCCTCTGGGCCCCGGTAAAGTGTACCCTTCCCTCCCCCCCCATGTGGAGGCCCTGACAAAGAGTTCTCCAGCTGTCCACAGAAGACAGAAAAATTCAATATTCAGAAAAAAACAAAATAACATTCTGCAAGGGACAAGGCGAAACAGGATGGTGTCCTGCCTGGCTAGAGTAGACAGGAGCACATTAATAATGAAATTGGAAGGTAAAAAGAGGATATGAGCACACAACATGGAATCAAGACATCAAGAACAAAGTTAAGCCAAGAATCAAAGGACATGAAGGAATCAAAAGAGGGCAATATAATTAATGCCAATCAACATGGGTTTATGGAAATAGAATCCATCAAGCTAATTGGATGTCTTTTTTGATGAGGTTACATGCATGCTTGATAAAGTAGTAGTGATAGTTTAATATACTTAGACTTCTGTAAGGTGTGTTACTTGGTGCCACATGACATGTTGATTTAAAAAAAACTAGAATGATATAAAATTAACATGGCACACACTAAATGGTTTAAAAGCTAGCTCTCTAATAGATCTCAAAATATAACTTTAAACGGGTAATCATCATAGAACAGGTCCCACAGTGGGGTCCCACAGGAATTGATTCTTGGCCCTATGCTATTGGCCACTTTTATTAATGATCAGGAAGAGCACCTAAAAGCATCACTGATTAACATTTGTAGATGACTCGAAAATTGGGGGAGTGGTAAATAATGAGGAGCCAGGTCACCAATACAGAGCAATCTGGATTGCTTGGTGAGCTGGGCGCAAGCAAGCGGTATGTATTTTAATACAGCTAAATGTAAATGTATGCATATCGGAACAAAGAATGCAAGTCATACTTACAAGATGGGAGACACTATCCTAGGAAGCAGTGACTCTGAAAACATATGGCCAAAAGGGCTAGTGCAATCCTTGGATATATAAACAGGGGAATCTCAAATAGGAGGAGAGAGGGGTTATTTTACCTCTGTATTTAGCACTGGTGTGACCACTGGTGGAATACCATGTACCGTTCAGGTGTCAACAATTAAAGAAAGATGTTAATAAATTGGAGAGGGCTCAGAGAAGAGTTGCAAGAACTAGTAAAAGATTAGAAACTCTGCCTTACAGGGAGAGAGGCAAGGAGCTCTACCTTTTTATCTTAATAATGAGAAGATTAGAGGGTGACTTGATTAGTCTATAAGTACCTACATGGGGAATAGATGTTTGATAATGGACTCTTCAATCGTGCAGAGAAAGGAATAACAGGATGCAATGGCTGGAAGTTGAAGCTAGACAAATTCAGACTGGAAATAAGGTGTAAATTTTTAAGTGAGAGTAATTAGCCTTTGGGAAAATTGTGGTGGATTTTTAATCACTGGTAATTTCAATCAAGATTGGATGTTTTTTTTCTAAAAGATCTGCTTAGGAATTATTTTGGGGAAGTTCTATATTAGGACCTGTGTTATACAGAAGGTCAGACCAGATGATCACAGTGGTCCCTTTAAGTTTTGGAATATATGGATCTGTGAAAATATGTGATTGCATGCACCAGAAACTAAAGGAAGATGGAGTTATTATACCATTCATAAAAGATGCAAGGGGCTGGCCAGCTTGTGACAGAAGACATAGTTCTTAATCGTTGGTGAGAATACTATGAGGGCCTACTTAATAAGCAACATTTATACTCTACATTGCTATCAGGTGAACCAATAATCATTGATATCTACGACATGTCAGAGGAAGATGTCAAGGCTGCATTGATGAAGATGGCACCTGGGGAAAGTATCAGATCCAGATGAAGTCACAGCAGAATTTTAGAGCCTTGAAAGTTATTGGTGTACACTAGGATGAGTCCTCTGCGCAGTCTGGAAAGAAAGAGAATGGAAAAAGTCCACTGGTTTTGATATAAAAATAAAAAAAGGGACAGATGTTTTGTCGAAGCACTGAGGAATTAATCTACTGTCCTGCTGCATGAAACTGTTATATCAAATCATAGATAGTCACATTTGTCAAATGGTGGAACCAATTTTAGGAAAAGAGCAGTCTGGTTTTAGAAAAGGAAAAGGGAAGACAAATGGTATGTTCCTCACTAGATATATGGTTGAAAAAAAGCTGGAGGGAATTACTGAGCACAGCTGAGCTTTCCTCGATTTGGAAAAATCATTCAACAAAGTACTTAGATGACTGCTGATGCCTCTACTATGACTCTATGGGGTACCGGAGGACATTGTCTACATGGTGATGGGTTTATTTGAAGATTATGACAAAGTGCAAATGCCCTTTGGTGTAATGGATGGTTTCAAGGTGAAGGTTAGACTTCACCAGGGATCAGGGATTGGTCCATTACTATTCATAACTGTGATGGACTTCATAATTAAACACATCCAAATAGAAGGTGGTACAAATTTGATCTTCCCCTAAGGCTGATATCAATCCCCTGATCCACATTTTCCTTGCTATCTGGAACAGGGAACTGACAAATTATGGTCTCAAAATAAGTAAACGAAAGACTGAATCATGTGACTGACTCATCTGAACCAGGACAGGTGAATATCAACATCAAAGGCCAGCGCCAGGTTTCTGCATTTATGTATGTTGGGGGCTGGTTAGCGATAAATGGAGAAATTGACAGAACTGCAAGCAATTCTGTTGAGTGCAGGGAAAGTCTGGTGCATGCTAAGTGGAGTGATTTATAATAGACCATTTAAGGGACCATTTAAGGGACAACTATACAAAACCATGGAAAGACCAGCTCTTCTGTAATGATCAGAGACATAGATGACTAAATAGAAGCACTTGTGAAGACTTGAAGCCATTGAAATGAGATGTTTGAGGGCAATGAGAGGTGAAATTACTGGACCATATGTCGAATTATGTCATCAGGAGTGAGAGCAAGGTCTGAAGTTTCATAGAGAAGCTGCAAGAGAGGAGGCTGAGATGGTATGGGCATGTACAAAGGATCGACAAAGGAAACCCGTTTAGAGATGCATTTGCAGGCAAAATTCTGAGTGAAGTCAATTAAAATTTTATCTGGGTATGGACTGCAAGATTTGATTCATTGGTTGCAAAGGGGAAACAGTTAAATACAGCAGAGAGATGATAATCTTTTGTGTATTTCGACAGAGACAGTAGACCAAATCCTGACTAGTGACTTATGGTTCATGTAGAGAGTCATGTGTCTAGTTCTAGGTTCCACACTAGTTGTCAACAAGTGATTAAAGATGATAGGGATGATTTGGTTTATATAAACCAAATCTTCTTTCAATTATCCATAAGGACCTTGAAGTCCTAATTATTTGCCCAGATAGTTATAAAAAGAGAATGATTCTAGTTGGAAACCTGATGTCTTCTGTGTCTCTCTTTTTCATTCTCTTCTCTTTGAATAGTTTGGAGCCTTCTGGACTGGTATCATCTTGATTCTCTTAATTTCAAAATGGTATTGCAGTAGTGAGAGGAATAGTAGAAGATACGTCAGATAGCATTATTACCAGTGATAACTCCTCGCACAACAAAATATCAATTAGGCAGGATCAGTGTAACAGAACTATGGGCCTGATTTTCTCTCAGTAATTTTACACTAGTACAACTCTGACTTTAAGGACCCTTGGTTTATGCTTGTATAAGAAATAGGTAAATCAGGCAGATAGTCTCTGTATTAGAGCATGGTGGGAGATTAATAATATATATTTATTATTTTCCCAAATCAGTTGGATCAGACCCACCAGACTCAAGTTTTTCTTGAGTGAGTACTGGGCACATAATTAATATAAATAAAGTATTTCAGTTTCCTTCTCCTGTAACTACTTGTAGATAGTTCCCAAAACACAGATATCTATTAATTACCACAGTGTTGAGAATTTCAAAAACATGAGAGGTTTGATTCAGAGCCTATCAAACATATTTTTTTCCATTAACTTAAATTGGCTTTGAATCAGGCCCCAGAATAGTAGTGTCAGCAAGTAGACATGGTCATGGGTAGTAAAAACTCACCCTGTGCATTTATTAACAGACACCCTGCATGTCCGTGAGAAACCAGAACTTCAGAGAAGTGTAATTTTTACAGTATTTCTAGAAAGCCCCAAATATTAATATAAATATATTATGAAACTTGACCACAGCTTAGCACATTTGAGACTCAAAAACTATTGATATATAGCTTAGATGTTTTAACTTCTCCCTTTACCCTTGACATATAATCTATAAATGTAGCTCAGCAGTTTTCATTATAAAAATTTCAGTTACCCCATGTGGTTACTTTTCAAGTTTAGCAGTTTCAAGATATTTATCTTCTGAACAGTTAAGTTAAAAATAAAAAGGTCTGACATTCTAGTTCCCCAGGGTGAGACTCAAAAGTGAGAAAAATATACATTACCCAAAACTTCTTGCAGATGCATTGGAGGATTTGCCAACAAGGCAAAGTACATGGTGCTTTTGCCATAAAAATGTTATGTTGTATTGACTGTGGTGGCTGGTGGAAGTTCTGTCTGGTGGTTGGGGGTCAGGTCCTTTAGTCGCCACGTCTCCACTCCTACTCTTCCTCTGAAACCACCTTCACACTTGGTGTTGTCTGTCTTTTTTTTTTTTTTTTTTGTTTGGGGTAGAGTTGGGTTATCCACTCAATCCTATTACTTCCTGGTGTTGCAGGGTGCCTGGGAAATAGGGGCTCAGTTATTAACTCCAATGAGTGCCCGACCCTGGACGGGAGTTTTAAAAGGTATTTATTCTTTCCCTCTTTCCCACCAGGGGACAGTTTAGAATGTAAGAAGCTTCATGCCCTTTTTAATGGAGGGCAGGGCTGGTAGGGGAGCCCAGGCCCAACCACTCCACTGGACTCCAGCTCATGACCCTGTATGGGTTAACAAATATCCAGCACCTGGGAGCAACTTAAAGCAGCCCCCCTCCAGGCCACTTTCTACTACCCATACTGTTGTCCTTGTCTTGCAGTCTGTCCTGAAATAGTAATGGGAAGAGAGATACTATTTGAGCCCTCAGTCCATCTGGACTCAGCTGGTAGGCTCTTCTTCTCCAGGAGAAGGTCCCTGCACTATCCTTCCTCAGGAGCTCTCAGGGCAGGGCCTTCTCCCAGCCTTGTCAGCTCCTTCTAAGCTGTCTGGCACCCTTTTAAGCTGCACCACTATCTGGAACATACTTTGCAGGTGGGGCTGGATGGGGTTGTCTGGGCCCGGAGTTGCTTTTTAACCCTTCAGGTCTAGTGTGATGTTTACACACTCCGTCACATTGATATCCTATATCTATTCATAAGTTTGTTTTAAGGAACATCAAGTATATTCATATAAATTTTGAATATGTAGATAGTCTCTGCTCTGCCATTCTGGAAAGACCTCAACTAATAAATAAATACAATCATTAAAGAATTAAATTATGAAATTCAACCATTTCTGCTAAGGAAATTTTTCTGTTTATAATATAGGCTGTCTAATGTTAGAAAAAATATTCACTTGAATTTACGAATTAGCAGTTCTGTTTAATTTAAGAGAATAGTGATCTATTATTTTACACTCGTGGGTTTTTACCCACCTCAAAATCAAATTAGTGGTTGATTGTTTCCTGCAACTACCCAGTAATCTTGGCTATTACACCTAAGAAAAGTTACATGAGCAAAGATTAATTTATCTAGGAATAAAGTAAGAAGTTAAAAATTTATTCTGTTACAGAAAAAATACAAATCATACCTAGAGACAGATCATGTTAGTATGCAATGTTTAAATCAATTAAGCAGTGGAAAATACTAATGAATATCTCCAGGGGCTGATCATTATTTGGTGATAATCAGCATAGCTCTATGGAATCCTAGTTTGACACCTTTCACCTTCACAACTGTCAGAGGGAGCCTGTCTTAAAACTGCAGTTGTCCTAGAAACAACATGGATGTCAGGGTCAGCAACATTTGTGTGGAAGTCCTGAGTCTCTGAACAGGTCCTTCTGCTTTTCATTCTCCATGACAATGTGCAAGGTCTAGGGGTTAAACTGACATTTTGCTACTGTCGGCGTGTCTATTATATAATAGGCAACTGATTGCTAGAAATAAACTAGTTTTATTAAGTAACTAAATATGGTAATTGACTGCCTTCCATTCATCATATTATTGTTACAAACATGAGTTTTTACTGGTTTTGAATTTTAAATAAATGTTCTAACATTGTATAATGATTTAGCCAAACGATTTGACTGTGTGTTATTGTATCTAAATTTGTTTGTGTGCTATTCAAAGAGCATAAATAATATTATTAATTGTTGTTATAAAGGTGGTGAGAGCTGTGGAAGATATTTCAGAAGATAAGGAACTTTTTCAAAGTTAGCAACCCCTTTCCTTTTCTCTAATGTTAGGTTTTTGACAGTAAAAGTTTTGGATAAAGAAACTAGTGAAGGTAAGACAGTCTTTTAGTTAGAACAAGAACTAGCATTTCAGATCCCACGCCTTTTGTATTTGTTCTTGTACTCACATCTTGTGTGACCACAGGTCCAGTTATTAAAAAATACCCTCTAGTTCTGGAGACATCAGTGTGTGGGTACCATGCTTTAGACCACGGCTGGTGCTAGCCCATTGGAGGCCCTAAGCAAGATTTTTTTTTTGCCCCTTCTTCCCTACACAACGCATATTAATAATATGGGGCCCCCTTGAGCTTCTTAGAGCCCTAAGCAGTTGCTTAGTCTGCTTATGCCTAGCGCTAGCTCTGCTTTAGACACTTCAGTTAAGTGCCTCAATATGGATGTAGGTGTCATGCTGGTTAGATGCGGGGGGGAGCATTTAACATATGGTTTAATATCAGTATGCCAAAATCATGATAATTCATGTGAGATATGCCATGTCAGTTACTGTTAGAAAGTTGTAATATGCTAAGTAAGATGATAATACTTACATTCATGTGTAACATGTGAAATGGAAGTTATAGATATATTTGATATATCTGTATTTCAAATTGTGCTGTCTGGGTAACGACTCAGACAGGATGGATGCAGAACAATAGCCTGCTCGATGGCCCATTAAGACATTCCCAGGTACAAAGGGCCCAGGGGGAGAAGTGGGAGATGCATCTGATGAGGCACCAGGACTCGCCCATGTGACTCTGAACTCCATTTTGGTTCCTGTAAAATTCCACGAGCAGCATGCCTGATGAGGCACCAGGACTGGCCCATGTGACTCTGGACTCCATTTAGTTCCTGTAAAACTCTACAAACCGCATGGCCAAGGCCAGAGGATATATAAGGCGGAGGCCTTGGGAAGCCATTTTGTCTCAGTCGTGACTCAGCTTCAAACACTTATCTACCTCTGAATCAAGTCATCTGCAAGTGAAGCTGTGAACAAAGGATTGAGGTCCATTCAATTACTGGATGTTTATCAGAGGAACTATACAAACCAGCAACTCCACAATTCTCCCAGGAACTGGATGTATATGGACTTTCAATCATTTGTATGTTTCTGATTTGCTTTGACCCTTTAACATTTCTCTTATGGTTTATTTCTTACTTTTTATAATAAACCTTTAGTTTTAGTTACTAAAGGATTGGCTGGCAGCATGGTGTTTTGGGTGATATCCAAACTTATATTGATCTGGTACTGTGGATGACCCTTTGGAGTCAGAGGGAACCTTTTTAGTAAAGAGCATAAAGTTTAAAGAACTGGTCTCTTTACTGGACCTAGTGGCTGATTGGGAGCCGGAAACTGGAATGCAGTAAAGGGGGCTATGTGTATTAGTGGACTGGCTTCTTGATAACTGGTTTGGGGGAATCAGAAGCACAGTTTGTGGCTGGTTGGAAAGTCTGACTTCAGTGTCACCCAACAGCACTGGGAGAATCTGCTCTCCTTTTACAGCCTGCCCTGACCTTGGCATTCTCAGGTGGCTGTCCTAGGCACGGAAGGGTCACAGTAGGTGTGTAACTTTAGGCATCCAAGTGACAACATTGTGGTCTAGGAGATAAATTTTTAAACCTAAAGATTCAGATAGATATTTAATAATGGGCTTTTCAATCTAACAGAGAAAGATATAACATGTTCCATTGGCTGGAAGTTGAAGCTAGACAAATTCAAATTGAAAATAATGGTCAGAGTAATTAACCATTGAAACAATTTACCCAGGATCATGGTGGATTCTTTATCATCGACAATTTTTAAATCAAGATGGAATGTTTTTTCTAAAAGATACATTCTATGAATTATTTTGAGGAAGTTCTATGGCTTGTGTTATACAGGAGGTCAGATTACATGATCACAGTGATCCCTTCTGGCCTTGAAATCTCTGGAATGTATGAAATCATTTGACATTAATTGTAGTTAGGTATCTAACCTGCTCAGGTGCTCTTGAAAATACCACTCTTTAGGCATCTAAAGACATTTGAAAATCTGTCTCTAGATGTCTGAAGTTGGGCACCTAAAATTAGATCACTTTTTTAAAAATTGGGACAATTTTGGTGTCTCTGTTTAGTTATTTTGACAAAGCTCTTGCTCTACCTCGGTAGGTCCAGCGTTTCCTTCTAGCGATGTCTCTGGGCATGGATGGGCTAACCGTGGAGTTCTACCGTGTGTGCTGGGACGTCCTCAGCCCAGACTTTGCCATCGTCTGGGCTGAGTCCAAAGGCAGCGGAGTGCTCCCCCTCTCGTGCAGGTGGGTCGTGCTCACCTTGCTGCCCAAGAAGGGGAACCTCCGTGACCTTCGGAATTGGCATCCCATCTCGCTCCTCAGCACGGACTATAAAATCATAGCCAAGGCCATGTCGCTGAGGCTGGGGTCCATGTTGAAGGATGTGGTCCATCCTGACCAAACCTACACTGTCCTGGGCCATACCATCTTCAACAACCTTTATTTGGTCTGGGACCTCTTAGAGCTTGGATGTAGGGATGGTCTGTAGTTTGCCCTCCTGTCCCTGGACCAGGAGAAGGCATTTGACAGGATGGACCATGGGTATCTCCTGGGCACCCTGCAGGCATTTGGCTTCAGGCCCCGTTTCGTGGGCTTTCTCCAGGTGCTGTACGCCTCTGCAGAGTGCCTGGTCAGGCTCAACTGGACCCTGACCGAACTGGTCAGCTTTGGGCAAGGAGTACATCAAGGCTGTCCACTGTCAGGCCAGCTGTACGCTCTGGCCATCAAGCCCTTCCACAGGAGGATGAGCCAGAGCTGAGGCTGGTCCTGTCAGTATACACCGATGACGTACTTCTCATGGTCCAGGACCCGGGTGACCTGGTGTGGTTGGAGGCCTGCCTGGCCGTCTACTCAGCAGCCTCCTCCACCCGGGTCAACTGTGTCAAGAGCCCTGGCCTGATGGTAGGGGCTGGGTGGTGGATGAGCTCCCTCCCACCCGTGCTTCAAGCCATCTGATGGATCGTGGGTCCACTGCTCTATCTGGGTGTTTACTTTTCTACCACCTATGCCTCCCCGATGGAGAACTGGCACGGTTTAGAAGGCAGGGGGTCTGAGCAGCTGCAGAAGTGGACAGGGCTGCTCCAGTGCCTTTCCCTTTGGAGGAGGGCACTGGTGCTCAACCAGCTGGTTATGTCCATTCTCTGTCACCGGCTCAACACTCAATCCCACCCCCAAACTTCTTGGCCTACCTCCAGAAGAGAATTCTGGAGTTCTTTTGGCCAGGGCTGCACTGGGTCTCTGCAGAGATCCTGAATCTCCCCCTGAAGGAGTGGGGGCAGGGCCTGTGCCGTCTTTACAGCCAGGTCCACACCTTCTGCCTCCAGACTCTGCAGAGACTCCTTTATAGTGCAGGTAGTCCAGCATAGAGTGCGCTGGTGCAAACCTTCCTCCACCGCCTCCGAGGGTTCTGATATGACTGGCAGCTCTTTTATCTCCATCTGAGAGGTCTTCCGCGAGACGTCTCCAAGCTGCTGGTCTTCTACCAGGACCTCCTCCGGCCTGGAGGCTGATTTTGGCCTCCAGACCTGTTGCGGTTGCTTAGGGGGAGGACCTCCACACGAAGGCCCTGCTATACAACCCCCAACTCCGTACGCAGGTGGCAGAGACCCCCTTGGTGTGACAGAGGATGGTCCTGGCAGACATCACCAGATTCAGAGACCTCCTAGACTACAATCAGGGGGAATGGGTGGATTCCCAGGATCTGGCTCGGGACTTGGGGCTCTGCACCCTTCGAAACCCTCCAGCGTGTAGAATCATAGAATCATAGAATATTAGAGTTGGAAGGGACCTCAGGAGGTCATCTAGTCCAACCCCCTGCTCAAAGCAGGACTAACCTCAGCTATATCATCCCAACCAGGGCTTTGTCAAGCCTCAGCTTAAAAACCTGTAAGGATGGAGATTCCACCACCTCCCTAGGTAACCCATTCCAATGCTTCACCACCCTCCTAGTAAAAAACTTTTTCCTAATGTCCAACCTAGACCTCCCCCTGCAACTTGAGACCGTTGCTCCTTGTTCTGTCATCTGCCACCACCGAGAACAGCCTAGCCCCATCCTCCCTGGAACCCCCTTTCAGGTAGTTAAAAGCCGCTATCAAATCCCCCCTCACTCTTTTCTTTTGCAGACTAAACAAGCCCAGTTCCCTCAGCCTCTCCTCATAAGTCCTGTGCTCCAGCCCCTAATCATTTTGGTTGCCCTCCGCTGCACTCTCTCCAAATTGTCCACATCTTTTTTGTAGTGGGGGGCCCAAAACTGGACACAGTATTCTAAATGCGGCCTCACCAATGCCGAATAGAGGGGAATAATCACTTCCCGTGACCTGCTGGCAATGCCCCTCCTAATGCAGCCCAATATTCCATTAGCCTTCTTGACAACCAGGGCACACTGCTGACTCATATCCAGCTTTTTATCCACCGTTACCCCCAGGTCCTTTTCTGCAGAGCTGCTGCCCAGGAGGTGAGGGCAGCCTTGCCTCCAGCTGCTTGGCTTTACCTCGAGCGGGTCCTGCAAGAGGGCGCTCCCCGGCCCTCCCTCAGTCCTAGCCCTCCGGAGCTTTTCATTGGGCCCTGGCTCCGCGTGCCCCCCCAGCTGCCCTCTCCCATGCACTGAGCTGGCTGCTAGACTTGCAGTCGGTCCGTTTCCGAACCGCGCCCAGGGACCATCTGTACACGCTCGTGCTCCACACCTTCACTTCCTTGTCCTTGTGTCCTTCCCAGACACCAAATGGCAGGACCTGATACCACCTGAGGAGGGCAAGGACCCCCGGTGGGCCAGTCTCTACTCCACCCTGACCCCGCAGTCTGCTGGGGACATCAGTTGGTGGCTTCTTCATGGAGCCATGAGCACAGGCGTTTACTTGGCGCGGTTTTCCCCTTGCCCTGAAATCTGCCCCTTCTGCAGCATGAGGGAGACCCTGGCGCACGTCTACCTCAAGTGTGCCAGGCTGCAGCCTCTGTTCCGACTCCTCCAAAACCCCTTGCTGAGGTTCTGGCTGCACTTTTCCCCATACCTGTTCCTATGTGCACACCCCCTCCACGGCCCCACAAAGTTGTGGGACCTCTTTGCCAACCTTCCTCTAGCCCTGGCCAAAGTGGCCATTTACAAGACCAGGGAGAGGAGGTTGTCCGAGGGGGTCCTCTGCAACTGTGGGGCCTATTTCTGTTCCTCCATCCATTCATGCTTTCGGGCAGAATTCCTCTGGGCAGTGTCCACTGGCTCCCTTCAGGGAGCAGTGGACGCTGTCCGGGGTTCTCTGCTCAGTGTTCCCTTCTGGTTCCCTCTGTTTTATCCTTTGACTCCCACGCCTGTTCCTGTTTTTTTATTCACTGTCCCCTGCAATTAGTTGACTCCGGGGCTCAGTGACTCCTCCCCTTATGCGGGGGGAGGGACCTTTAGTGCCAGCCTACCTCCCAGAATTTAATAGCAGTACTCTGTAGCCATCTGGTCTGACCCTGTCACATTATCTAAAAAGACAATTTACATATCTGTATCATGGATTATCTGATGTTTCTTTAATGTTTGCAGTTTAACGTAATTAAATAAAAGGTACAAGATAAGTACAAAACAAAGCTCTCAACCTAACTATTATTTTGTATATTGAATTCAGTGTATCTCCATATAGGTGCAGGGATCTACCCATAAAGAGTCAGTTGCAAGTTCAGGGGCTTTGATTTTACTTATTGTGTTGAGAGGTAGTGGAGATTTAAGGAGAGCAGGTTAATAGGTAAAGTGCTCAGGCAGTGGTGTAGAGAAGCACTAAGCTTGTGTAAGGTATAATATCTCCAGGGTACTGAGCATTCAACTATATATTACATCTGTGCCAATAGCATAGTATGGGTGGAACAAGTACTGCTTTCCATTGCAATTATAGCTGGCCAGATAACAGAAATACCTTCCCGCAAAAAAAAAAAAAAAAAATCACATTTTGGGGGAAATCAATAATTCCAAACCGAGAAAAATGTCAAAGATGAAAATTTTTCACAGGTAGAATTTTCAAGAAACAGTCAGTTTTGAGAGAACCAAAATGGAATTTTTCAGTGGGAGAGGCCAAGACCTTTAATGCCCAGTCTCCTTTGTAGCTCTGGGGCTTGGCTCCCACCCCATCTCCAGGGTTGGGATGGAGCATTTACTCTGTGGGGATGGTGCATGCACAGTGCATTGGACTTGCACAATCTATGGAGACGGGACCATGTTCATGCAGCTGCAGTTTTCAGAAAACTTAGCATGTACGAAATGTTCATCTTTCAAAGATGCATAACTTGGCCAAATGTGGGCATTTTTTCATAGGGATGACATAATGTGACCAAATTTCAAATCCTTGCTTCAAAGGATGGAGGTGCTAAAGCTTCCAAAAAACAGTTGTATGAATTTTTTTAACATAGGAAAAAAAGATGTATTTTTCCTGCTCTATTCTGGTTACTCTCAGTTGAGTGTTGCTGGCTGATATAGTTTAGATCAGCCCCTCAACTGCTCTATCATTGTCTACCTGGGTCAGGTAGAGAATCCGGGAGACAGTGCAGTCCACTTTGCTGGGGTGCCAACTAGATCTTGGTTGCAGCAGAAAAACTAACCAAAGTAGCCTAATTCTCCTGCTGCTCCAGCTTTCTGGTTGTATAACTGTCCTGACTTTTGACATTCTCCAGGTAACTCTGACTCCTTTGGCACCAATCTGAGGGCTCACCCTTTAGATCTCAGGTCCTTAGCTGTCACCTTTCTGGAGGGATGGAGTCCCATAACTCTCTCTATCTCCAGACCTGGGCCTTAGGCTGCAGAATCCTGTAATTTACTGTGATTATTTCAGCATGTCTGACTATTTTTAGTTGACCATCTTCAGTCCTGTTCTCAGGGTTAGCCAGTGACCCGCTAGCCTTCATTAAACAAGTACTATTTATTCAGAGTAAAAGCATAACACAGAAAACATAATAAAAACAATAATCGTAAAACAAAAATTATTTTATATACATACCTGGCTTAACAAGTAACTCCCCAACTTCCACATGGAGACCTGGATAGCACTAAATTACTTCAGGCCCTTTCCGCATGTTTCCTTCATCTCTCTTGGTCATGGTGTCATGTCAATTCCTGGATTGAGTAAGAATAATCTCTTTCCCAGAACTGTCTGTTTATACAGTTTCCAATTCTTTGTCTGCTAGCCCTCTTGAACCAGGTCAAACCAAATACTGTTAGCTCAGAGGGTGGAACCTTCTACAAACTTGTTACCTGCATTAAGCATTTACATTAATTACCCGCTGGTGATGTTAGTTCCTACAGGAAATATCTTTTTGTTCCTTCATTCAGCCAGGAATACAATCACTAGCTAGCTCATGAAGATACACATAACACTTATAAAGCTTGAAACAATAGCCTTTGAATATTCCATATATCCGTAAACATGTCACATCTCAGTATAGTCGTTTTTCAATATTTCAGGTTTCCAAAGTATCGGATCAGTCACAACTTCAACTGAGTTACTCTTGATTAACACAAGTATGGATGAGAGAAGAATAAGGCTCATGATGTTTATACACTAGTGGAGTATGGACTGAAAATAATCTTGGTTCTTCAGTATTTTCAAATACATATTTTTTATCTTTGTCCAGGTAGGAGGCAGAGGAGAACCACAGGTCTGACCCACTATAGCAAATTCTATGTTTCTCTGGTATCGGCCTCGAGTGGAGATATTCTTGGGGTATTTTGACTCAGCCTGAATAAGGAGATTTCCCGTCCAGTTCCTTGATCAATATCCATCCACTCAGGCTGTTATACTATGCTCATTATTGTGTTAACTTAGCGCATATTCACCGATTGCTTTTATTGGAAGTGATGAGAGGTAGAGGACACCAAGGAATAGCTCGCCCTGTGAGCACCCATCGAATGTGACAAGACTCACAGAATAATAAACAGAGTTTCTATATTCCACTAGGGAAGTACATGCAGTTTATATACTCGTTTGTGTAAATGCTTGTTTAATATACACATTAAAACCTCTGTGAGAGCCATTTAACAGATAAACATTATTTGTTAGAATTTCATTTCAAAGGCCTTAGAGGGTAGCTTCAAAGAGTCAGAACAGACTCACGGACATATGAAATATAATTAGTTCAAAGGAATGTCCTACATATTTTCTAGTACAAATATAGACAAAACATTGAACATGACAGAGAGAGTTTTCTTACAAGGATAGAAGCGCAAATGTTAGAAATAACAACTTGGAAAAAAGAACCTCCTAAAATGCAGTATCTCTACTCCTAAATTACTGGAGAAGACTATTTAAATATCATGATTATGTGCAGGGAAAAGGCAGCTGTAATAATAATAATCAGTAGAAATGTGTAGTGTTGTCAGTAGTTTAATAATAAATTGGACGTTTTCCTCAAGGGCTTGGAAAAAACAGTCATGTAATTTTTAATATCTGCATTAACATCCAACATACTACTAGACACTGCTACTGTCTACAAGATCTATAGCTATTTTAATCCTGAAACTTTTTCTGTGATAAGACTAGAAGGTTGGAGTGACATTGAGATCCAAAATGTCTGTAAAAATCAAAAGTATTCATGGTTTTCTTTTCTAGCTAAAAAGAAAAATTATATCCTTTCTCTGCTTCTTCCCTCTTTCACATCCACACATGGAACAGCTATCCTAGAGGGTAAAAAAGGAAAATGATTTCTCCTCATCGAGAGAGAGCACTTTTATTCAATAGCTTTTTTTAGGGTTATAAGTAAAGAGATAAGGGATGCTTTTTCCTTCATGGTTTCTTTGGCTTGTTTGGAACAGGCCAAATAAGCGTTAGCATATTTGTGACTCACCACAAGACTTTCTTTACAATAGCCTGGGGTGTCTATTGTTCTAATAATGCTGGAATTGGTATTTTAAGATGCACTGACTTTATGATATCTGACAGTGTACTTTATCCAGTACACGTCATAGGTGAGAGCAAATGAAACATATTCCATACTTTGCAAATTTCTTCAGTGTGGTGCTGGAATTTCTGCTACAGGAAATAAAAGAAATACAAACAGCTTCTAAATTAATCGACCTTAAAACAAAACCAAAAAGAGAAAAATCATCAGTTTTTAAAATCTCAGCTATACCTATGAATAATATTATTTATTATTTGTATTATGGCAATAAGGATGGGGCTAGCTTGTTCTAGGTATTGTACAAACATGTTTTCTTCCCTGAAGAGCTTAAAGTCTAATTATACTCATCATTTATTCATGCAGGTCTTCTCAGTGGGAATGTGGATATTTGGGTAACTATTTATTTATTTATTTATTTATATTATTGCAGTGCCTCAGAGCCCTAGTCATGGACCAGGTCTCCATTGTGTTAGCTGATGTACTAACAGAAAAAAAGGATAGTCCCTGCCCTATAGAGCTTACGGTCTAAGTACAAATCAAGAGACAACAGATGGATACAGACAGACTAACGAGAACTGCAAGGAAACAATGAGACAATATTGAACATCATGATAGTCAGTGGTCTGAGCACAACATTCTCATAACCCTAGCCCTTGGTTGAGCAGTAACCCTAAACGTAAGCTTAGGCAAGACTACATTTAGTCTGGCTACGGTACAGCCTGAATGTACTATATAGCTAACGTTATACAGTAGTTCCAATAAAGTCAATGAAGCAGCTATTTAAAGGATCTTGAGTATGTGCTCAGTGGAAACTTCTAATATGCACGAAAACTGTCTATTCTCAAAGTTAGTAGTATTTATTTAGTTAGTTATTCAATTAAGATTTTATAATTCAATTTATAAAACTGTGCACTGGGTGCTTTCAAGGGTACAAAACCAGCAGTCATTCTTCTATCAATATTTGCCTTAAAAATATGGGTAAATAATTGTAGTTCACCACAAATCACTGTTAATCCAGTACAGTAATGCAGCATCTCCAGGGCTAGAAGATGCATATACACTTAATCTTTTCATAAATTAATTGGGCCATCTTTCTTTGTTTTGGAGGCAGGGCATTGAAAAAGGGAGAAATGAAATATAACTTGTCTGGATGTTCCAACTTAGCATATAGTTAAATAACTATCATTTATTAGAGATAAAACAGAACATCACCATATTGAACAGTCTCAATTTATAGTGGTACAATGGCATGAACTGCTAAACTATACTGAAAAATGCTTGTTCTGGTTTAAACAAATCAGTTAGTCACTAAATTCGCTGTCAGTCTGAATTTTTTCCTGGAAGGCAAATGCTGATGAATCTACACTACAAAAACAACTGAGTCAGGGAGACAGAGTTGCTATTTACAGAACAGATGGGAGCTAACGGTGCTCTAAATGGATCATAACGGAACTGGGCTAAAGTGTTTTAAGAATAGAGATTGGGCATGCTCAAAGACTTACTCTGGTTCCCATCTACAGTTCAAATTTAACTTTTTTAATCCATTTGGAAACTGCACCCAGTTCAAGATACAGCTCAGTTGTTCCTTGGAGTTTATTGCGCATGACACCTATATTTTCTTATTTGCACTGACTTGAGACTTGTGTACCTGAGAGGTTGCTTCTATACTGATGCAAGTCTACTGGAGAGGATGTCACTGGTAGTCTATTTGTTGATTGAGATCCTTGAGTCTATCACTATAAGGCATGTTTTCTAATCATTCTCTTGCCTTTTCCCTGAAACCTCTCCAATTTAACAACATTCTTCTTGAACTGTGGGCACCAGAACTGGACACAGAATTCCAGCAGTGGTTGCACTAGTGCCAAATACAGAAGTAAAAGAATCTCTTCACTCTTACTTGAGATTACCCTGTTTGTACATTCAAAGATCACATTAGTCTATTTGGCCACAACGTCATAGTGGGCAGTCTTGTTCAGCTGATTATCCCCCAGAACCCCAATTTTTTTTCAGCCACTTCTTCCCAGAATGGAGTCACCCATCCTGTAAGTATGCACTACCTTCTTTATTCCCAGATGTATACATTTACATATGACCATATTAAAATGCATATTACTTGTTTGTGCTCAGCTTATCAAATGTTGTCAAACTTCAACTATTTGGACTGAAATTTTTGATGCAAGGTATTTGCTTCAGGCTGAATTTTTTGGATAGTTTCTGCTAAAGTAACTCAGAAGTTTCCAAAAACATGATTAAGGAAACATATTTTATTTTGCCTGTGCTGGGGGGAGGGGGGAACTTTTGTTAAGAAACTCTAGCACCCCCATCCTTTGGAGTAAGGCTTTGAAATTTGGCCACCTTGGTGTAAAGGGTGTGTCTTTTGCCTTCCTTGTGTGCAGCTGGGAAGTTGAAAAATTCATTTCCGTTTTCCTGAAATACATTTTTTTTTAAACGCTTCTCATGAAAGTTTTCATGTTTTTGGTGTTTTGTCCAGGTTTGGAATGATTCTTTTTTTAAATGCAAATTGTTTTGCAGGAAGGTATTTACTTTATTTAATTGAGAAGCTTGAGCTTCTCCATGCTAGGGAGTTCACCCTACTGTCAAGTGGGGCCTTTTCAGGTTTCCATGAAAATCTTTTCAAATTTGGCCAAGTTACAAGCTTCTGAAATTCACAGTTTGCCCATGCTCAGTAGAGGTTTGTTAAGGACAAGGAGAATTACTCTCCAAAGATTCTCTCTGCACACAGCATGCTCAATTTCCACAGAACAACGTAGTGTATTCTATTCCAGGGCCCAGCTGGGTAGAATTTTTCCTGCAGTTTATTCCTCCTGTTTTACCAGGGCTGCTGTGCAGCCAGGCGTCAGAATTTGAGAGCAGGGAAGCTGTCCCTCCTGTGCTCTCAAAGCTTCCACTGCTGGCACCCAGCATGGAGGAGAAGCAACATGACTTGCTCAACTGCAGAGGGGTAAGAATGGGGGGAAAGCAGGACAGGAGTGGGCTGGGATGGACAGGGAACAGACTAGGTGGTGCAGGCTGGGAGACACTAAGGCTTGGTCTACACTTACTCAGCAATTTGGCAGCAGTCGACGGGAGTTACGCAAGCTACACAGAGTAGTTTGCGTAACTCCCTGCAACTGCTGTACTTCTGTTTTGCACGGTGTCTTCACTGCACTGCACTGACGGGAATGCACGCAGTGCTACACCCCTTGAGGAGGTGCTTTACTAACGTCGACTCCTGATCGATTGAGCGGGTCTACGCTGACTGCTCAGTAGATCCAGATAAGTCGATCTGACAGCGGCGGTTCTGCCGCTGTCAGTGTATACATACCCTCAGAGAAGAGGGGAGAAGCACAGGCTGGAGTTAATGGGATTAGAGAGGGGCATGGTGATCATTATAATAGAAAAGCGCTGAAGAAAATTTAAAATTCTGTGTTCAGTGTAGGGTTTAGATATTTTGTAGTAAACTAAAGGATGGGGGCCACCCGCTGAATAATGAGGGTAAAAAGAAATATTGAATAGCTACCCATTCAGTGAGCACTATCAATCTGGTACACTGAATGAAGCAGAGGTAATATGAAAAATAGTATTATCATGTAATAAGCACTATAGCACAATGCATACACATTATGTGGCAAATTAAGGAAGGCAAACAATTCTGGCTTTTGCTAACTTTAGAGGGCTTGTCTTTGCAACTTTAACGTTCTACATAATTTCGTGTGTGTAATTTATATATCTCAAAAGCTATATTCCACCGTAACTATAGTGATACTAGTATGCATCTATAATAAATGTCTCATATAAGATACTGTATTATGTAATTTACCTTGTCAACTTGTTTTTGAGGACAAACACTTCTTGCTATAGAGGACAGAGACTTTCATTTATTTCAGTTGGAATATTACAAAGTGTTGTGAAAACTCAGTCAGAAATTGAGTGGGTCATGTTATTCCAAAAAATTGCTTGACTGTGAGGAAAAAAGGGCAGATTGTTGCCCAGATAGCTCTAGTTTGCATCTGGAAATGTTTACAACTACAGTCAGAAAAAGGTTTGTTTAAATGTCTCCAGTTTGCTCATACACCTTTAAGGATATTGGTTTCCTGCGTCATTTGTTGAAAAATAGGTCACTGTAAGATGTGACCTCTTGCATTTTGTGGTTTTATGACTCACTGAGGTTCTTTCCTGATGTGTACTTTAATTATTAAGGTTTACTGTGTTGTCTGCTCTGCTATTCACCTCGAACTGCCCTTCTTTCAGGATACCTAAAATCTAAATATCATTTTTAGAACTTGAGTTGAACACAAAATATGCACCATAATTCATAGTTTTTCTGTTTGATTTTTAAAGATAAGATGCCTAATCTATGGAAATATTTCAAAATAAATTATCAATATGAAGAAGTTGAGCTTTAAAGAGGTTTTTTTCACTAATCATGTTTTGCTGAGTGATCTGACACTCTTATTAGCTACAAGAAGTACTGATAAGCTCACAGAAGAAACAGATATTTAAATATTAGTAAGGGAAGATTTAATATCTTATAAGTTGTATAAAGAACAGACTTTTTATGGCTCAAGAAATAAATTGAGATGCCTTTTACCAGGAACTATTTGTTTTCTCTAAAGTGGAATATAAGAGTATGAGCTAATTTCATTCCTGGTGTAACTTCACTGCTGTAAATGGAATTGACACATGACAATTTCCTGAAATATCCATGGAAGACCTTATTGTATTAAATATATGTATTATGGTGGGACAGGATTGTATGTAATCTCTCTAGGGGGGAGATGTGATAGATGGGAGACCTGGGAGTTCAAAAGACTATATTGAAAATGTGTCGGACAAGTATGCACTTTGGGGACAGTAAGTGTTAAGTGGGTTTCCTGTGGAATCCCTAGGGAGAAGTTAATACAATGTCCCCAACACTGGTTGTGCAAAAAACCAGCCTTTCAAAGCGATGCCCTGAGGAGAGGGTCATTGTCTGCTGATTACTTGTTAGAGAAAATCAAGGTCAAAGGCCTGATTTGTATAAAGAAACAGTTGATCTGCCCAGGCTCTGTTCTGGGTACAAGATGGATGAACTTTTAACCATGGAGAAAACCCAGTTGTGGACTTTGAAGGACTGAAGTATACCAGATCCCTAGTTTGGAGTTGGGGTGGCCTCTTGTAAGTTTTTTAGCATTTGTGTAGATTCTTTTATTATTTAATGTTTTCTGTGTCATTTTTGTGAGTTAAGAATAAATGTGCTTGCTTATGGAAGATGGGTCTGACCCAATATGTCCATTCTTATGTTCTCACTTCATTCTGTGTTCAAGATCACTCCAGTGTATACCAGGTTTCTCTCAACAGCAATGACTTTTCCACTAATGTCAATTTGGACTGTAGTTGAATTTCTTATGGTTTGTGGTACAGTAGGTGGATTTTGTTTTTGCTGGTTTCAGCTAGAACTTAAGTTCCTTTGCCCCACTGGTTAACATTTCCAAGTCATCATTCAATTCATTTTGCAATACATCCTCTTTTTGTAAAAATAGCTAAATGTAGATGAAAGCAATAGGAAGAGACTTGTGGAAGGCTGGATCCTCACAAAAGATTTATGGATGATACTGAAGTGAATCGAGAATGAACAGGCTGAGGCTTGCAATCTAAAGAACACCATTACCCTGAGAAATGGAGGTGTAGAGGCAATACATAATAAAGAGTCTGAAAATGTGCTGATCAAACATTATGCCAAGACTATCATGCTTATGTACATCGATGAGGCTAGAGCATTTGCAAAATACGCAGGATGGATTGTTCAAGAGAAAAGACAATCTTAAAAAGTAAGATATTTCTCATAAATGAGCTAGAAGATGCAACAGAGAAGCTCATACCAAACAAATCCCCTTGAATGGGCCTCAACTAAGCCATATGATAAAGCACTTTGGGAAAAGGACTAGAGCCAGGTTGTTGAAAATTATCAACAAATCAGGGACAAAAGGGAAGGTACCTAATCAGTGAAAGTCGGCAGTCATTGTTCTTCTTCTTAAGAGTTAGCATATAGGCCCTTGCACTCAATTACAGATCTACTCGTGGCCTTCTGTCAGCCTATCATCAATGGATTCAAACAAAAGCCACAACAGTTATCAATAGGAGCCTTTTTGGATTTTGGATTTGCATCGTTACATAGAGTTTGACACAATAAGCTCTTAGTGAAACTCAGTGAGATGGGAATCTGTGGCAAAATGAACCTCTGGACAAGAGAATTCTTATAATACAGGAAAATAACAGCAAGACTAAATGATTTTCTAAATTTTATTTTCAAAGATAAAGCGGGTCAGGGTGGGAGTTCCTCAGGGCTCAGTTTTGTCCTCTTCTTTTCCTCCTGTATTTCTCTGTACTATAAGGCCACTTGAAACCATCTGTAGACAGGTATGTATATGATATTGTTCTTGATATCTAGGCTTGGTACCCAGCCAATCATCACTGTCCAGTTTCAGCCCCCAGCCAGTCACACTGTTGTGCCTTCTCTCTCTGGCTACTCCTTCTCCCCAGCTCCAGATAGCCCCCTTTCACAGGTTTCTTGACCTGTACCTTTCTCCTCCCTCTCTACTAAGATCTGTGGAAAATCTTTACCATTAGACTTTAGCAAGTCTGCCATCTGCCAAAGGAGCTCGTAAAACAGAAGGCACAATTTTTCCACTTTGCAGGATCCCTCCAAACTCCCACTTCCTTAGTTCATTACTTTTCACTGATCCACTCATCTCTGCTACTCCAACTACTGCAGTTCTAGAATAGAGCTAAGCACTTAAACTTTTACCAGCTAATTATCTCCTAGTTAAAAACATTAATAATTGACCCAATACAACTTTAATAGCCCAGATATTAAAACTTTATCAGGTACCCAAGACCAGGTACATTACTATGAGTACTCCTTAGTTTTTCATAGGAAGTGTATTCTTAAAAAAAAAAGTTATCTTATGCTCAAGTACGTAGAAATGTATACAGATACATGAAATCTTGAGCTGTTAAATATTTCCTGGTCTGAGAAAAAGGTGACCAAAGAATCATGAGCTACTTGTAATATTTGCAGCATAATTTATTTTGGACTAAGTGCCATATACAAGTTTTTCCAAATTCTCAGTAAAATACAAAAAAACCTTATTCTAACCTAATTTAAACCACACAATTTCTCATGGAAATCACTTTATAAAGATTGAGTGGGAAGAAAATATAAGTCGGGATACTATGGAAGTACTAGTGTGCCTTCATATTTCAAATTCTGATGTAGTTCTAGTGTTGAAATATTTAATTCATACCCATTTTTTAACCAGAAAAGTAGAGAGGACAAATAAATTGTGCAACTTTGAGGTTGAAGGAAAATTAAGAAAACTAAAGAGACAAATGAAGCAAGGTTGACCCTTGAAAATGGGCTGATAAAGCCTCAGAGTGAATATTCCCTTGCAGATTCTCTAATCTATTCAATCTGTATGTAACTGATAGCATACAGTAATACATTTGCATAGAGTAACTCTTAATAAGTGCAGTTAATTACAAGTTAATGTACACATTTCACAACTATTCTGGACACGTACTTTAACCTGAATATATGAAAATCAATTTTCTGATTATCACAAGATTCTCACTGAGGCCCACCCTATACTATGGGCACTATAGTGGCATAGCTATAACCCCGTAGCTTTGCTGCTATAGCCCTGAACTGTAGAAGTAGACTACAGAGACTGGTGGCATTTTTCCATCTGTTCCCAAGCCACAGTAACTAGGTCAATGGAAGCATTCTTCCATCAGCCTAGCTGCACTTACACCAGGCATTAAGTTGGTCATAGCCACAGCACTTAAGGATGTGGATTTTTCACCCTCTGAGTGCAATAACTATGCTGATCCTAAGTTTTAAATGCAGATCAGGACTCAGTTTTCTAAAGAACATTGTGTTTCCCTCACTAGTTTGATTATTAGATTACAGTAACATTATCTATTGAACTATAGATTAAAATTCGACCATGGTGCAGATGACCAATGCAGACTCCAAGACTGTGTAAGGGAACTGGGTGGAGGGTCTGAATAGAAATGCCTATGCATCCTTTCCACATCCTAGCCCCACACAGACATGTGCAACAAATTACACTAGGGATATGGATTGGGGGAATGGCCCTGACATTTATTTTTACATGGATTCTGTGGCACTAACAATGCTCACAACTGCAATTTCACTTGGGTTATATGAAGATGGAATGGATTTTAAACCTATAATTTTAGAGATGAATTCATGCTTCATGTTATTCCTGTCACAGTTTCAGGGCAACTGCACCCGTTTTCCCCCTTCATGGTCCATCATGGACACCCACTTTAGGTTTCCAGCTCCCAGCCATCATATATCTTGGGTGGAGATCTGTGTCTCACTCCCTACTGACCAGAGATTTCAAGACTACACAGATCCCTGCTTCACACTGTGCTATCCACAGCAACCCTGACTACCTAAAAGGCCAGCAGTTGTACTTTGTTTTCTCTCTGAGGGCTCTGACCAATGTATCACCTGAAGATATAAGTTACCACAGAGCTCTTTCCATGAACATAAGAATGGCCACGCTGGATCAGACCAATGGTTCATCTATCCCATTATCCTGTCTTCTGACAGAGGCCAGTGCCATATGCTTTAAAGGCAACGAACGGAATGGGGCAATTTATCAAGTGATCCGTCCCCTGTCATCCAGTCCCAGCTTTTGGCAGACAGAGATTTAGGGACACCCAGAGCATGAGGGTTGGATCCCTGACCATCTTGGCTAATACCCATTGATGGACCTATCCTCCATGAACGTCTATATCTCTTTTTAACCAAGTTATTCTTTTGGCCTTCAGAATATTCCCTTGCAATCAGTTTCACAGGCTGGCTGTTCTGTAAAGAAATACTTCCTTATGTTTGTTTTTAACCTGCTGCCTATTAATTTCATTGGGTGACCCCTGGTTCTTGTGTTATGTGAAGGGGTAAATAACACTTTGTTATTCACTTTCTCTACACCATTTGTGATTTTATAGACCTTTATCATATCTCTCATAGTAGTCTCTTTTCTAAGCTGAACAGTCACAGTCTTTGTAATATCTCCTCGTATGGAAGCTGTTCAACAACACCCCTTATCATTTTTGCTGCCCTTCTCTGTATCTTTTCCAATTCTAATACATTTTTTTTTGATACGGAGTAATCAGAACTGCACACAGTATTGAAGATGTGGATGTACCATGGATTTACATAGTGATATTATGATATTTTCTGTTTTATTATCTATCCCTTTCCTAATGGTCCCTAACATTCTGTTAGCTTTTTTTGACTGCTGCCATGCAGTGAGTAATGTTTTCAGAGAACTATCCATGATGATACAAGAACTCTTTTTTAAGTGGTAACAGCTTAATTTAGACCCCATAATTTTGTATTGTTGCTACCTGTTAGTAAATATTAACCCTCTTAGTCCTTTTTCTTTTTGTATATTTTATTCATTTATATATTAATTATTCTTTAGAGTCTTTATGATGTGAACAAAGGGTATGTTTGAATTCTAAGGCCCAGAATACTGCTCCTTAAACTATAAGAAACCATATTCAGGAATTCTATGCATTAGTCTGTATCTAATAATCTTTGGTGCCTCCATGTCTATAGAATTCCTGTGCGTGCGTGTGTGTGTGTGTGTGTGTGTGTGTATATATATATATATTATAATGTATATATATATATTAAAATGTCTACATAAGGATATATAAAACCTGGAAGATTGATGAGGGATGATTGTTATGGCAAATGTTTCCTATTGGGGAATCAATAGAGAAGAATGATTATGGGGAAGAAGGACCCACTGAAAATATTACATTGGTCGTCTCAGCTGTAAACAATGATTCCTTCACACATCAATCTGGTAAATGGAGAATGTATGCATATTAAAAGAAATGACATCAGAACACAGGGTTGTGTGAGAGTATTTTTGGTAAAGAGGGATATCTTTGTCTAAAAAAATCCCTATATAATGATAGAAGTTTTGGTACTCAGTTGGGGAACAAAACTGCCTCATCCCAACCCTTAAGGTGAAGGAATAACACACAGCTAGCTCATCTCTGATTGATAATTTTTGATTAAGTAATTCCAGTTAAGTCTGTTATTCGACAATCTCGAATCGTCATGAACTTCAGACACACAACAATATGCATGGTTGGGATTATATTTTCCAATGTATATTACTTTGACTTTATCAACATTGAATTTAATCTGCCATTTTGTTGTCCAGTCACCTGGTTTTGTGAGATCCCTTTGTAACTTTTCACAATCAGCTGTGGACTTAACTATCTTGAGTAATTTTGTAACGCCTGCAAACTTTGTCGCCTCACTGTTTACCCCTTTTCCCAGATGATTTATGTTGAATAGCACTAGTGCACTAGTACTAGTGCTAGTACAGATCCTTGCTCACCTGTCTCCACTGTGAAAACTGACTAGTTTTCCTATCCTATATTTCCTGTCTTTTAACCAGTTACTGATCCATGAGAGGTCTTTCTCTCTTATCCCAGAACTGCTTACTTTGATTAAGAGCCTCTAGTGAGGGATCTTGTAAAAGTCTTTCTGCAAGTCCAAGCATCCAAGTCATAAAGATGGCAGCCAAAGCAAAGAAGAGACTGAATCTTCTATGATATATCATCAGCATGAACTGGAGTTCATATGTTAGGATACTGAAAACTATATATTGCTTGAAACTTGCCCAGTACTTGAGTGTGCCTCACCTGTCTGGTCCGATACCATTCCCAGTAACCTTGCCAAGACTGACTTTGTGCAGTTGTCCATAGTTCACAAAATAACTGGAGCTGTGAGGTCTACGCCAACAATTTGTGAACCTGAGTCTGATATTCATTTTCTTAAGTATCATATAAAAGAACAGCTAATACAGTATGGAAATTGTCTTCATTCCCTACCTGAATGTCATCACTGTTCAGAGACGCAAGGTGGATGAGATAATATCTTTTATTGGACCAACTTCTGTCGCAACAAGTTTGACTTTCCATGAAACTGTGCATAACAAAATCAAAGATACTTTAATAATTCAAGACCATTCATCTGTTTATTTCAGGATTCTCTATCACTATCACTAATACCATCAGTTAAAAACACATCCGAACAGCAACCTTTTCCTATAGAGCAAAATAGTTCCATATAATCCTCATTAGATAATTATAAGAAACCAAACTACTCTGAGCATAGGCTAAACAGTACTTTTAAGCAAGAGTGTCAAAGTATGTCCATTTAAACACACACTGTTTGTCATAATAAACCGTTAAACTTGATGCTGATGAGCAAGTGACATATACATCTGCTCAATTAGCTAAATTACAATATTAAAAAAATCATCAAAGCCCCACTGCCTTTTAAAGTCAAAGGAAAGACTGCCGTTGATTTAAATGGACATGTGTTTTGGGCCCTAGTTAAAAATAACTGTAGGAGAAGAGTTAAGGTTACTATCAAGGATAGTAGGAGAAGAGTTAAGATTACTAGCAAGGATAATGTTTTTGTTTAATAGTCTGATTAAATATACATTTAGATGCCTAATTTTAGGCACTCAAATTTGAAGATTTATGGTGATACAGTAGAATTTATTATGCATTCTAGTGTGATAGAATTTTACTAGTTTGCATAAGTTACAGTAAATAAGATGGAATAATAATTAATCATGATAGTATAAAAACATTCTACAAGCAGTTAAAAATACAGGAGCTGAAACACCATTACAATCATCAGCTGTGCAAAAGCCTAAATTCATATTCATTCAATAGTTTCCTTTTAAAATATAACAGAGAGAGCTGAATGCTGCTATGATATTAACTCTAGTGGAAGGGTGAGAGAACAAGTTCATTGAATTTTATACTTTCTAATGCTCTGTGCACATTCAATTTAGTGATGAAATCTGAGTGCAGAATTAGAGGGCTGCAAGTCTTATTGGAGAGGGAAAGAAGTAAGAAAAATTGAAATATCCCATGAATCATGATCTATCATAAGACCTTAACAGCAGAAAAGAATGAAGTTAAGAAATGGAGAGGTAGAGAAAGATAAAAGGAAAGAAAGAGCCTAAGGACAGAGGGTGAAATTTATTCAGTAGGGACAGGGGCTATGGAAAGCCCCCCAATACCTTGGAACTATGGCCATTATGGTGTATAAGCTGAAGACATATAGAAAGTGTTCTTTTAGGGGACTCAGCACCTCTGAGTTTGGCAGTGATTGACTCAACAGCATGTTGGTAGATTTGCACAAAGCCATTTGGGTCATGATTTAACAGATCTAAAGTCCACAGAATGCACACAGGGGTTAAATCCATATTTACAGTCCAGATGCTGATGTTGTTGCAGAGATCTCCTCTCACACGTGCCTCTCAACTCTCATGTACAAAGTTCATTTTCTCAATTTCTGTACAGTGTGTGTGTTGTATTTCACTGAGCCAGCTAGAAATTAAGCCCTGGAAAGAGAGTGACAGAGCAAGAAATTGCGTCAGCCACAGACACTATTGCTAATATCCCTTTTTACTTTAAAGTACTTTTTCTGATCACAATATTGCAAAAACATATTTGATTGCATTCTCACTCAACACATTTTGTTTCCCTGAGAATATTCATGTTTAACATAAGAACTTTTAAAAAGACTTTCAAAATACTTTAGAATTTAAGTCCTCTTAATAGTTCTCCCAGCCCTAGCCCTCCAAAACCTGTGTCAAATTAACATATTCATGAACGCACTCCTTTGGACCTTCTTCTTTGAAGAGCAGATTTTGCATTTACTTTGTGCAGATTTTGGAAGAGCGCAAAAATGTTAAACTTTAATATTTTTTAGTTTAGTTTCATTTTTATATATTTTTTGGCCCAAGGGTTTCTTGTTTGATTGTCACTCAATACATTCTGTATCATGAATGGAACCATGCTGTTTTAAGTAGTGATTTTTGCTTAGAAGACCGCAACGCTAATCAAGCTTGACAGTTAATTTAGGTCCAAGAATTTATCTCCCAAAAATATTTAAAATATTAGAAAGCAAATCTCAATAAATCATATATGGGGTGATATATTATCTTTTTCAGTTATCTCTTTTAGGGACATTGTTGGAGTCAGACATTTCATAATCAGTGCTAAACTGATTCATTGCTCTTTTATAGTGATAAGGGACATAAAAGTCTTAATTTCATCCTAGGATGCAGAAGCAGACAAAATCAAATGAGAGATAAGCAAATTCATTAAAGTATAAGGTTATGGAATATTATATTGTATGTGGGGCTGTATGAGAATAGTAGACACGTTTATTTCAGCTGACCTATAGTAATATAACTGATAGAAAACAAGCTTGCCATATTATCTGTATAAGAACATTTTAATAGCTTTCTGTCAGGTGCTGCTGAGGAGAAAATAAAAGTTTAGACAATTTTTAGGTAACTGGTGTGCTGACACCTTGCCTATCATGCTGGCCAATATTATATTGTTGTTTCCTTGTGCTTCCCTATCTGTCTGAATACTCCTGTCTTCTTCTTCCTCTCTGTAAGGCCCGTCCCTGTGTGCAGAGATAGATGCTATTTTGTTTAAGTTTAGATGCAGAATGTTAGAGTGAGCTCTGTGGAGTTGTCTCTTTCACCTGGAGGTTTGGTATATATTCTGTGTTTAATTTTCCTTAATTTGAAATAAAAATAATCTGTATCGAAAAATGCCTTTCTGCTTTGTGGGTATGAAAGACAGTGATCTGTCTCACTGGAACAACTAGAAGACATAAATTCAAGACTAGACTCCAAATACAGGACATATAGAGATGGCATGCTGCATGCTTATTTCTGATAAAAGTTAATCTCCTCAGCTGGCATGAGTCCTGGTTCTTTGGAACTCTGAACTACTTTCACTATACAGCTTAATTCATCCCACATTACAGAAGCATACACTTTAGTTTTTTTCTTACATGGTTAGTGGACAGAAATAAATGTGTTAAAATTCACTTCTAATGAAATTTGTTGCTCTGAATACTTATTTAGCTGTCGTGTTAATATTAAAATAAGATGGTTCTCTGAATGAAATATCTGTTGATTTTATAGAGAAAGGGCTGATCAAAAATGTAAAGAATAGAGCATTACCAAACTAATTTTACACACAAAATAAAACAGTCAGACATTGCCTTTTAACAGGTCTTACAAAAAGACAAGAATTTGCAGCAAAGCTGAAAGGAATCTGAGACTTTCTATATTTTTGAAAATAGTATGTAGACAAAGTCTAGTTGTGTCACTATGATTCTGTTAACCATTTTACATAGGCTTGAGGTAGAATTTTTAGATGTGCCTAAGTATCTTTGGAGCCTAAATAACATTTTCAAAAGTGACTTTGGCATTTAGGAGCCTCAGATGTTAGTCCCTCTGGAGTTGGTTGTCCTGACATACTACACTACGCCAGGACTCAGATACAGACGACGATGTTCCCGGCCTTCACGCATGTGTTGATGGTACTTCCAGACCGTGTCGCCCCTTGCTGCTATGTCTGCAAAACTGGATTGAAGTCATGGATCAATTGGATGGTGTCATCCTGCTCCTGTTCTTATTGCAGGACAAATGTTTATACAGTGGAGTAGGCACTAAACGAAATGCTAGATGGCATTTTGGTAGCATTTTCTGAGTCATAGAAAACAGCAGGCTTTGAGGGATGATGACAATTAATTTACGGCACAGTGGATGTATGTTGAATGCTGCTACTGCCACAGAATCCCTTTTGGTGTACCATCACTTACAGTGCACAAGAACTAGCAGGGGTTGTGGGATCTCATCATCCTGCAGACTTGGTATGACCAACAGTGGTTCCAGAACTTTTGCATGAGAAAACAGACATTTGTGGATCTAAGTGAGAAGCTTGCACCCAATGTCTACCACCAGATCACTCAACCGAGGAAAGTCATACTGGTTCAGAAGTATGTTGCTCTTGCCCTATGGAATCTGGGGGGTCGTCCTCATTGGTCTGTCAGTATTTCATTGTGTACTTGTTTTCCTGGTGAAGTATCCAGGGATGGGGTTTGGGAGAGCGGTCTCTCCTTAACGACCTATTAGCATATCTAGCTATTTCATTGTTGTGTCTGAAAAGCTGTTTGTGGGAGTTTCCTGTCTTGCAACATGTTCTAGTAGCATATTCAACAATATTCCATAACTTCACATATCATGATAGCACATACGATTCACCAAGATATTAATGTTTAGCAGATTAAGACTTTTAAAATAATACCACATAAGGCATACCTTTTATAGAACATATCGTAATTACACGACATTGATGAATATGGAGTTTCTGGGCTGCTGTTCTCAGATGCAGTGTCACAACATCCTCCTCAACAACATCCTCCTTGTTTCATAGATGAACAAGTGACATGCTTTCAAAGAACGTGTTGGATTGACATCACTGCATGGTCTGCATCTTAAAAATCCACTAGCTGCATCTGCTGAATTTTAGGTTTTTGTAAAAGGCAATTGTAATCCTTCACCACCTCTGCCCACTTTTGAGCAAATATGTCATAACTGCACCTCAGGGAATGGAAGCTAGTAGTATACATGCCATATAATGAGGATCAATTACCTAAGGCTGTCATTTTCACATTGTATAAACTTTCTACTCAATCAAGGAAGTTCTTGGTGGAGTTAAGCTCATTAAAGAGAGAAGTTAAGTTGACTGAGACAGGCTGTGTCAGTGAAGGAGGTGAGGGACAGGTAGGTGGTATGTTTGTTAGTCAAATAGCATTTCAATAAAAAAAAAGAGAGATTGGAGAAAGATGCAGGAGTGTACTTGTACTATCTACAATATATGGGGAAATAACCACAGTCAGGAGGTTGTCAACCAGCTTGTCTATGACTTGTCAAGAAAATGAAAAATGAACAATTTTATCTTCTTGCTCTGCCAGAAGTTTACAAGTATGTTGTCATTCTAAATCCTTTAATTTTAAGCACCTGTGCAATATTACATTTTTTCAGTTATCTGTTCTTTAAAGTAAAGAAAATTAAAGTGGAGATTTTGGCCAAGCTCAAGGAAACCAGAACTACTTCATGGACTGAAAAACTGGAGAACACAAAGTTAATGGACTCATTATCAGAAGTGCTGAGCTGTTACAGTTCCATTGTATTGTATAACTGTGGGTAAATTCAGTAATACATTGTGCATCCTTCTAAAAATAAGTGTGTGTACTACAAAAAGGAGTTTGTCACTATTGTCTTCCTTATGGTCCCATCCTCTTCGTCAAGGGAATCTCTCTTTCAACTTTGGAAAGAAATGTGATGACACAAACATAAAACAATATGATTAAACCACTGGCAAGTTACTAATATGGAGAAAGATCACCCTCTCCCCTTGGAAAACCTGCAGAAGGTGTTCAAAGCGTGAGGAAATCCCTGTAAGTTTCTGTTAATGGAATGCTCCTTGTAGGTAGGAAGGGTTACTTCCTGATTGCTCCTCAGTGTCTGCATACTTTTTCACTGTCTGAACTATTGCTACCACACTAAAATCAAAACCTTCAGGGATGGGATTTAAGAGTGCAAGTCCCATTGAGCTTCAGTGGAACTCATGGTTCTAAACCCCTTAAGTGCTTTTGAAAATCTCTCCCCAAACATACATAATGACAACAGGGATATTTTATTCATTGTGATACATGTCAACCATTAATATATATATATGTATGTATGTATGTATATGTAAGTCTGTCCGTTTCAGTAGTTCCCACCACCAGATTACCTGGGCTATACACAGTGTTAAAACAAACAGAAGTAGCCCAATGGTCCAGTTCTATTTTTATTACAATATTTTAATAGGTTAGTTTAGGCTGCTTTTCCTGGCAGATTTAAAGCTTTCCAGTTAGGTCAACTATAATCACATTTCATCTGAAATTGCTTCCTAAATTCTGCAATAGCACAGGCAATCTGTATCCATCAACAGAACATTCCAATGTTCCATCCTAGACATCAATGTCAACATCATATCTTTACTCTGGTCAAGAGTGCAGGGCAATCCTTCACTTGTCTTGATGCTGGCCATTAATACCAATGTTGCTTCTTTATTCCTGGGTACCATTGACAACCCCTTTTCTGCAGGCTGACCATGATTTACTCTACTACTATCTTTCTAATGTTCCCTAACATCAAGATTTAGAACTCCAAATTTATTTTCCAATACCAGGTTTATCAACAAGTGGTTTCATGCTGTTTGTAATACAATGCACACATACACTGGATCTGACTCAAGCTTACCCCTTTTCCTGGGGTTTGCCTTTATTGTTCACTTAAATAACAAACACAAATTTTAAAAAAAATTAGCTCTTCCTAAGCTCTTTATTGAGCTTGGAGAGCTGCAAAGAGCTCTGGGTTGGCCCTGATAGAACCCATCTGGTCTGACATAGATTCCAAGGCCAGACGGGACCATTGTGATCACATAGTCTGATCATCCTGTATAACACGGGCCCTAAATCTTACTCAAAATAAGTTGAAGACCATATTGTTTAGAAAGACATCCAGTCTTGATTTAAAAATTGCCAGAATCCACCACAGCCTTTGGTAAATTTTTCCAATGGTAATTATTCTCACTGTTTAAAAATGAATAATTTATTTCCAATCTAGCTTCAACTTCCAGCGATTAGATTAGTTACACCTTGCTCTGCTACATTAAAGAGCTCATTATCAAATATTTGATCCTCATGTACTTACCGTTTGTAATCAAGTCACCCCTTAACCTTCTCTTTGTTAAAATAAATATATTGACCTCTTTGAGTCTATCACCATAAGACATGTTTTCAAATAGTTTAATCATTCTTGTGGCTCTAACTCTCTCCAATTTATCAACATCTTTCTTCAACTGTGGACACCAAAACTGGGGACACATTATTCCAGCAGTGGTAGCACCAGTGCCAATTATATAGGTAAAATGACCTTTCTACTCCTACTTGCGATTCCCCTGTTTATACATCTACAGATCGCGATAGCCAATTGGCCACAGCATTACACTGTAAGCTGATATTATCCACCTCAACCCCCTAATCTTTTTCAGAGTCACTGCTCTCCAGTATAGAGTCCCCTATCCTGTACGTCTGGCTTCAGTCTGTAGTTCCCAACACAGAGAGAATTCCGTTGTGTTTTATCAGAATCATGCATGTCTTGCTATTTTAGCTCTGTATTGAAAGGCAAGAACCATAGGCCTGATTTTCAGAGGTGCTGAGCAAGTACACCTCCCATTGACTTCAGCTAGAGTTATGGGTGCTCATTCTATAAGACCAAATCCTGAGTTCCTTAATCATTTTTTATATAGGCAAATTAAGGACTGACTAAAAACGAAGTACAAAGCTCTCAGTAGATTTTGGCTCATAATAGTTATCTCCACAATTTGTTTGTGGCAACCTGGGGTGTGAATCTACTCCAGGCTAGTCGGCTGCCGAACTAACTGTCCATATGGACCATGTTGCCATACATTGTTGGTTTGCTCTGATCTAGTTCCACGTGAAGAGAAGCGCTTAATAAATGCTCCATTGAATTCATTTGCTACAAGACCTTATAGGTGAAGTCACTTTTATCATTTAAGGTGAACCATGACTTCTGTGTGTTTAACTTTTCAAAATTTCTTACAGGGATCCCTAGCACTGTTTGTGAACAACTGTCCAGAATGTTTTTTCTGTGAGTCCCCAAAAGGAACTCCTATATTTAAAAAAAAAAATATATATATATATATATGTATATATAGAAGAGACCATTACCTCCTAAGATTAGAAGGTAATGGTCTTTTTCCCATAACAAATCTCAGAAATACTGTATTGATTAAATGAACATATAGAGGTATTTCTGTTGTCATTTATACACTTTTAAAATTAAATCCAATTTGCTTTATTCAAGATTTTTCTTTGTCTCAAAAATCATGAGTCAGAAAAGAAGCTGCTTACATCATTCGTTCTGAAAATTACGTTTGTATGAATATAGACCTAACTCTCAAGGCTGTAGTTTCGGGGGGTGGGGGGGTGCAGAGCGGGCATTGCCCCCGCAAACAGAGGGGAGGTGTGTGGGGATTTTACCGAGGGTAATGTGCCTCTCCCCACCCCCATTTCTGCAAGTGCAAAGCTGCTCTGGAAGGCTTGCTCTGCTTGGCCTGTGGGGGTAGGGGCTCTGGCACCTGCCCCCATCCGCACCCCTCCAGCATGTTTTGGCTTGTGGGGAGCAGTAGGATGGAGCAGCTGTTTTCCTATGATCTGGGTCCCTGCCTCAACAGCTGGACACCACCTCTTGGGTCCTAGTGCCTGCCTTCTTCCCGTAGAAAGGGAGGGCAAGGGGGGCCAGAGTTGGGGTAGCAGGAAGGGACAGTGGGGAAGGGATTTAGGATGGCGTATGGGGAAGAGAAGGGGATGGGATGGGGCAGAGGGACAGTGGGGAGTGGAAGGGGTTGGAGATGGGGATACAGGAATGGACGGGGTGGGGGAAGGGAAGCAGGAGCCTGATATGTGACGTCCCCTTGGCCACAGCAGCACCAGAGCAGCAACATCGCTTCAGCAGCTGGTGCTGGAGTGGCTGCCAGCAGCAACTGGGGCTCCCATTAAGTCAGAGCCTCCTCCCCTACCCCCCCGAGCACTGGCAGCCCAGGTAACATTCCAGGCAGGGGAGAAAGCTATTGAGCCAAGGATAACTGGCTTCAGCACGCACATGTGTTTTCCCTCTACCCCCCAAATATAGCAGTCAAACTATGCCTATGCTAGTCCTGAAAGTTGCCAAGTACTGGTAACTCCCATTCAAGTCAATGGGCATGTAAGCAAGGTCTGAGTGTCTGAGTAAAGGGGGGCACATTATTTGCATGGGCTTTGTATCTGCATGAGTACAATTAAGTACTTAGCATAATTTACCTAGGTGCGGAGCATAATGGGAAATGGTTAGCAGGGCTGGGTTTGGGGTACAAACCACTTTTGTGTTAACTGCTGGGGTAATGAAATGTTGTCCTTCAATTGTATGAACAGATGTCAGCAAAATTGTGCTTAGTCTGTTATGATAGAATACTTCACCCCAAACTAGATAGAGCTCCCCAAGGGTGGCAGGCCGATGTTTCCAGCCTGAAACATCGAAAGGTGGAGGTGCCTCCTATTGGGATTCCAGGGGTCAAGTGAAAGGGCTGCCCCCAGGCAGGGAGTGACTCTTGCCTCCCATTGTTAAAAGGTAGACTTAATGACTCACCTTGGAGTCTTTTGTTTCTTGAGAGCAGGGACATTTCCTATATGACAGCAGAAGGTTTACCTATGAGCTGAAATCACTAAGAGCTGAAATAATTAGGAGCTGAGATCACTAAGAGCTGAACCAGTAGAGGATCTGGAAAACTTTGCCTGACCACTAACAGAGCTGAGTGGGCAACAGGCAACTCTGGTGGGAAGCTAGCACAGTCAGTGCCAGCCCAGTCAACAGGGGGGCCGGCGGTTGGTGGAGGGGCCGGCGCAGTCAGTGCCAGCGGTGGGGGACTCAGTGAGGCCCACAGGCGATAGGAGACAGCAGCAGAGGGGGCCTGGACAAGCCTGTGCTGGACTGGTGCGGCATACGGGGTGGATCCACACCTGAGAGGTGGATATTGCAACTATGACGGTCAGTACAGGGGCAAGAAGGAAGGGAGAGGCAAAGGACACGCCCTGTACTCTGGGATGGGTTTGGGCTCATTGAGTTCATGAACTCTGTTTGCATTGTTTCCCAAACCAGTGCAGTGTTATCTCTGTTTTGCTATTAAAAGGTTTCTTTCTACACTCAGACTCTGTGCTTGCGAGAGGGGAAGTATTGCTCTTTGGAGGGCGCCCAGGGGATAGTGTGAAATTTCCCTGGTGACTGGGTGGGGGCTCAAGCCAGTTTGGTGTTGTATCATTTACAGGGACCCCTAGATATAGAACCCGGCCCTTGCTGCTGCCGACTTGGTCTGGCAGAAGGGTTACAGGCATTACACCCCTTCAGGATCATATTTGTAGCATGACCTGTGTCCACTGAGTTTTCTGCCTTGTGTTTAACAAGTTATGCAGGCACAGATTTGAAGTCCGTTTTATAACAACATGCACGTTTAATTCTATTTGCTGCAGTTCCCAATACATTTGTAAGCATATTATGTTTTACATATGCAAATTGCATGCAGTATTTTGAAAACCCTGCAAGCCTCTTGTTCAAATCAGATTCAGTTTGATTTAATTTTAATAAATCCATATTGCTTTAATTATGTTGCTATCCTTATGGTGTTTACAAACTGATGGAACTTTTTTATTTATCCTAGTATTTTCTTAAATATTTTGATTGGACTAAGTTTAGTACTATCAGGCTCAAGTATTCAAAAATCATGAATCAGGCCTCAAAAAACTGTGAGATTCAAAAAATATTTTTTCTATTTTGCCTTCTGTTTTTGACCCATTATGTTTCTTATTTTCAAGTTTTACTCCATACATTTTTTTTAAACATTTTTTTAAGTGAATGCTGAGATTCTCAAATAATCCCATAACTCCGGAAGCTGGGACTTCAAAGAAAACCAAATATCACAAGACTTGTGATGAAATCAGGACAGTTTGCAACACTAAGTGGATAGTAATTTTCTATTTCTGTATGTTCAGTATTCTTAGTTTATTCTGTGGAAGTGAAAAACTTTAAAGAGAACATTTCTAAACTTTGTGATAGGAAAAAAAACCCAATTACTTCTATCTGGTGGGCTGTCTACTCCAGAGCTGCTTGATGGTTGGGCAACGTCATTACCAGAGAGCATGCTTGGAAATCATTTAGAGCAGAGGCTATTAAGCTAGTTCTTTGGAAGTTTGGGGAATTGATAGTTTGAACCTGACCATCTAAATGGTTATATGGAAATTGGCTTCTTCACTGTGTCCAGTTTTGCCAGCTCTCACAATTTTATCATCAGTCTTATGATATTTGGTGTTTTTCTTAAATCACCAGCTCTTTGGAGGCATGTGAGTAGGTAAGAATCTCAGTTTTCATTTAAAAAAAAATTTCTAGCCTTCATGGTTGAGGACAGAGTTTGGTACCACGTGCATTGTAAAGATTCAACACTCAGAAGGCAAATAAAAAGAACCCAACTTTTATTACTGTTTTAAAATCTCATGGTTTTTAAACTAATCTCAATTTTGTTGGGGGCCTGACTCATGATTTTTGACCTCAGGAGTTGGCAATGCTCTGTCAATAGAAAAGTTTGAACGAATGACACTATGGACCCAATGTGTGAATTGTTAAACTCCTTTGTTTCTCTCTGTAGTTCCCATCAATATAATACCTGACCACCTCACAATATTCAACATATGTATCCTCACAAATCCCTCTAAATTACAGAAGTACTATTATCCCCATTTTGCAGATAGGAAACTGAGGTATAAAAAGACTAAGTGATTTACTCAAGGTCAAACAGGAAGGATATATTACAGCTAGTGTTGAACATGAGTCTCCCAAATCCTAGTCTAGTGCCCAAACCCACTGGATTGTCCTTCCTCTCTACTTTTATGGGAGCCTGACAAGCAGAGCTACTTATTTCCCTTCCCCCATTTGCTCCTAAATCTTCTAAATAAAAGATTCTGTGGAGGAAGCAGCCTGGCCTCACATCCCCAGGTCTTCTTTCTACAGAGTGACTCTATGTATGTTGGAACCCACTGTGCCTGCTCATAACCTATTAAAACACATTGGAACTGAGGAAATCATTGCAAAAGAGACAAGTAACACACTTCCTTGAATCATTCTGTAAAAAAAATTACATATTTTATTTTAAATGTATTTTGAGGTGAAAGAGATTTTTTTATTCCATGAAACTTGGTTTCCCTAAGAACCTCTACAAACTGCTTGAAAGTGTATCTAAGGTTGGAAAAGAAAAAAGAGGGAAATTGAAAAACTATTAAAATTAAGCCTAATGTGATATTCACTGCTTATTGTTTATTTATTTTTCCTGCTAGGTTAAGGACTTTCTTGCCTTCAGTTTTGATTTCTCAGTATGGCACAAAATGAAAGCAGATTTTCTTTCTTGTTCATTTTTGCAAAAGGTCAAATAATATTGCTTTATGCTGAGTATAAACCTGAATATTTTGCTCTAAGATAAACACAGTTCTGCCATCAAAATCTGCTTTCTGCTAACCAGTTCTTTAATCAGTTTCACTGAGCTGCAGCTGTGACTTTTTCAAAATCCGCATTTCACTTTGCAGGGGTTTATGTGAACATTTTCTTTGGTTTTAATCCACAGCAGTATGTACTGCCAGGTTTCACTTTCTGATGTGGTGTTTGAATCTGAATGTCAAAGGAAAGTTAGAGTGACTCATTTATGCTTTTTAAACAATATGAAAGTATGAATTCTACATGATTTTGATGTAACTCTAAATTTGTCCAGATTTGCTAGAAACAAGGGCCATCTATGCACAAAACTGGTGGCAGGAACACTTGAAATGACTGTGAACTTTACTAAATCTGCAGTGAACATGGTCTGAGTTTGGATTTTGAAACAGATCCTGAAACCAGGTGAGTTTTGCTGAAAACATTTAATAAAACTCTTGTAGAAGCACAGAAAAGAGGATGATAGTGTGGACTGTAGTAATACAAAGTACCTTGGTGTTTGAACTGACATAACCTATGCAAACTGTATTATAAGACATATTTAGAATTCGCTTTTATCTGTTATCATCTTCCTTGAGAGGTATTACCTTGGGCTCTTAATGAACACAGGAATGGAAGTAAGGAACACAAATTCTATTCCCAACTCTACCCAGGCCTTGAAAGGTGGCCTTGGGCAAATCTCTAACTAAATTTAACAGGACCAGATTGTGAACCCTTTTCCAGTTAATGAGCAGATACTCACACAAGTAGTCATATGGATTTATGGGTCTACTTATGCGAGTAACTATATGGTGATGTGGCCCTGATTATTACATGTTGTTATTTTTTGTGTTATGACAGTTCTCAGACGTCCCAGTCAGAACTGTGACCCCATTGTGTCAGGCACTGCAAAAACAGACAGGAAGACATAGTCATTGCCCTGACCTGAAAAACTTGCAATCTAATTTGCAGTAAGTGTTAACATGATAGGAGGGAGAGGGAATGAGGGACGCCACTTCGTAGGAGTGTTGAGAGGATTAATTCATGTTTGTAAATACTTTGATTATGAAAAGTTCTATATCAGTGTTATCATTTAAAACATTAATAATATGGTAAAAATGAACTGTTCTCCCTTTCCATCCATATAAGCACATCTACCTATGTGCTTATAAGGAAAAGGAGAACATAATAAACATTACATTGAATGTTAATCTAACTATATCTTGTACAGGGGTGTCAAACTCATTTGCTGTGACGGCCAGATTTGAATTAAATCACGTGGGACATACATACCATAAATCGAAATACTAGGCACAACCGTTTTTATGTAGTATGATAGTCTATTTGCTAGATATCAGCGATGTAAAAACTGCAGTAAATTCACTTCTACAGCTACTAGTATTTTACGATTAAAAGAATTGATCAATGATTAAGAATTATAGTACTGCGCAATGCCCCAAGACCACACTGTCCTTCTCCCGCCTTTTGGAGCGCTGTGTCTCGTGCACACAGCGCTCTACGCGCTGCCGCCAGAGTATACAGATCTCATGGCAGCGCGTGACGCCGCGACATCTCGCGGCAATGTACTCTCTGGCATCAGCGCGCTGCCGTGAGATCTCACAGCGTTGTACTCTCTGGTGGCGTCTTGCGCTGTCCCGAGAACTCATGGCGTTGTACCCTCTGGTGGCAGTGCATGACACCGCAAAATCTTGCGGCAGTGCACGCCACCAAAAAGGTTGCCGGCCTGCAGGCCAGATGTTTGACACCCCTGCGTGTAGAATTTTCTATTTTGAACAGGTTACAAATAATGTTGGAGGTGTTTGTGGATTCCAGGATGCATTCATTGGGTCTTTTGCTGAATAGATGTTCATCCACCTAACAAAGACCCTTGATCCTGCCATTGATATTTGTTTCAAGATATGAATAGAATCTGCTTTACTAGGCCCATGATAAATGTAGCTTTCAAGCTGGTAGCATAAAACTTTGTGGCATTATCAGTTATCTGTCAAGATAGTAAAGGAATTTCTTCACAGTGCTATTAGGTGATTATTGCTGTTGCTTTGTTATTTGATAAGCAGTACCCATATATCAATTCATTTATAATGCTGGACATAATGCAACATTAAAACTGTTTCATACAGAAAATATGCTAACTATCAAAAACTCAAACTATTTGCAATCTTACATTCCTACTAAATCCTATGGTCATTTTTGTTAAACTGTGCCAAATCATCTTAGAAAAGCTTGATGCAGTACATGATGCAAAATTTTAAAACTAATTTTCTTCAAGCATAACTTGATTTATGCCAATATATCTAAATGACGTACCAAAAATGCCAAGTTTTTGAAGAAAAATCTGTTCAGTAGCTATAAAATTATAAATGTGTGAAGTGGGTATGTGCACCCTGAACTGAGGCTACCTTTTGGATGAACTGGGTCCTGAAAAGGTGAGATGGGTCCTGAAATTGGGAGGATGGCCCAAAGTTTGAGATGGCTGAAATTCTGAGATGACAGTTGGTATGCGAAAGTTTTAGCTTTGGGATGGTTCAAAGTTCATGATGGCAGGGTTCACGAAGCCTCAGCTGATAATAGTTGCATTTAGAAGACTTCCTACCAAAAAGCTTCTCATCAAGGAAATTACATGCTACAGAACTTAAATGACTTGGCAGTTTTTGGTTCTTGTGCTTACCCACCCCTTTCCACTCTCACATACACTTTAAAAGGCAAGGCAACTGTAAAGCAGTGCTAAAGTTGAGAAATCAATCTCCTAAAAATCCAAGAAATTCCCCAGATTGACATTTAATACATAGTTGCATGTAGTGTTTCTTATGTTTGGAGAGATATTACCAGTGGAATTCCCTATCTTATGTAAAGGGAATCTCTGAATATAATGGAATCTTTATGAGTTTTCATAAGAACCTTTTGATTGATGTGCCTGCTTCTCCCTCCCTCCCCACTTTTATTTGAATATGCAGTCCCCATGGATCTTTTTATTCCAGTGCTGATCTGTGAGTAACTACAGATGTTCATATTTCTTCTGCTTGTCTTGAGCTAGTTAACCCAGAACACACCACATGGTGAATTAAGTTTGAGAAAATATTTTCTCAGACATTCTGTTCTAACAGATTTTTAGAGTATTGCATTCCATAGCTGCTTGTTTGTTTGTTTTTATTTTGTTTATGTGTGACGTTGTCACAAGGGGGCAGAGATTGTTCAAGATGTAATGGTATCAGTCCCATCATGTAATGATCATGGGAAGGAATAAAGCAGTCTTTTCACCTTTTGGAGTACCTCCAATCCTCATGATCATCCTACTCTTACGACCATACAAGATTCATCCATGTTATTTACATCTAGAGGAAAATGAGGAGGATATGCCTGTATAATGTATATATGACACACCAATTCAGTAGTTAAGATGAAAATGGTGTTCTGAAATTTCTAATTCCACCCTGAAAGGACAAAGCACCACATTTAGGGATGAAGATACCTGACAGAATGTAATGTGTTTCCCTAACTTCACATGGTGGTTAATAGGTATTTTCTTTGTATTATATACCTGGCAACCAAACTCCAACAACACCGTGTCCACTGAAATTCTAGACATCTCAGTTAGACTTCAGACTAGGAGATAGCGTGAAAATAGATGCCTTTAGCAGTGCTGATGGATGCCCCTACATGGCTAGACACACAGACCAAAGCTCAAGTCTTATTCTTTGGAACTTTTCTGCATCTTTCAAAACAGTGTGCACAGGTTATAACACAGGCTTCTACTCCACTCACAAGAACTGGTGGAGTAGATAGTACAGTTCTATAATAATTTTAGTAATTTCTCTCCAACAGGACTTATAGAATTGTGATGGGTTAGGCAGATGCTCTTCATCTCCAAGAACCTTCATCTGTGGACTTCTGCAGAGATCTATATTGTCCCTATTTAGCAAAGCATTTAATTTAATCTGATTATTGTCTATCTAGAATTTCTTCAAGAGGTGATGCCAATATATTGTTGGCAACAGAATCCATGGCATCAAGGCTATGGAGTCACGAAGGGCAAGTCATGCCTGACCAACCTGATTGTCTTCTGTGCTGAGATGACTGGCTCTGTGGATGCGAGGAAAGTGGTGGATGTGATATATCTTGAATTTAGCAAAGTTTTTGACACAGTCTCCCAGAGTATTCTTGCTAGCAAGTTAAAGAAGTATGGGTTGAATGAATGGACTATAAGGTGGATAGAAAGCTGGCTAGATCACTGGGCTCAATGGGTAGTGGTCAATGGCTCGATGTCTAGTTGGCAGCCAGTAACAAGCAGAATACCCCAGAGGTTGCTCTGGGGCTAGTTTTGTTCAATGTCTTCATTAATGATTTGGATGATGGAGTGGATGGCACCCTCAAATCGTTTGCAGATAACATGAAGCTGGCAGAGGGGGGGAGTAGCACATATGCTGGAGGGTAGGGATAGGATACAGAACAACCTAGACAAATTGGAGGATTGGGCCAAAAGAAATCTGATGAGGTTCAACAAGGACAACTGCAGAGTTCTGCTCTTAGGATGGAAGAATCCCATGCTCTGCTACAGACTGGTGACTGACTGGGTAGGCAGCATTTTGCAGAAAAGGGCCTTGGGATTACAGTGGACAAGAAGCTGGATGTGAGTCAACAATGTGCCCTTATTGCCAAAAAGGCTAATGGCATATTCAGCTGTATTAGTAGAGCATTTCCAGCAGATCAAGGGAAGTAATTGTTCTCTTTCAGCACTAGTGAGGCCACGTTTGGAGTCTTGTGTCCAGTTTTGGCCACCCCACTATAGGAAGGATGTGGTAAAATTGGAAAGAGTCCAGTGGAGGGCAACAAAAATGATTAGGAGGATGGAGCACATGACTTATGAGGAGAGGCTGAGGGAACTAGGCTTATTTAGTCTGCAGTAGAGAAGAGTGCGGGTGGATTTGATAGCAGCCTTCAACTACCTGAAGGGGGGTTCCAGGGAAGATGGAAGTAAGCTGTTTTCAGTGGTGACAGATGACGGAACAAGGAGCAATGGTCTCAAGATGCAGTGGATATTAGGTTGGATATTAGGAAAAAGTTTTTCACTAGGAGGGTGGTGAAGCACTGGAATGGGTTACCTATGGACGTGGTGGAATCATCATCCTTAGAGGTTTTTAAGGTGCAGCTTGACAAAGCCCTGGCTTGGATGGTTTAGTTCGGGTTGGTCCTGCTTTGAGCAGGGCGTTGGACTAGACGACCTCCTGAGGTCCCTTCCAACCCTAATCTATAATTCTATGATTATACTGTGAAGGGCATCGTAGAAATCCTTATAATTAATAGATAAAGTCTAGGAAGTAGATGCAAGTTACTTTTTTTAAATCAATGGGATTTATATGCCTAGAACTTTTGAAAATCCCACTATTGATAGTGTTTATAAGGATGCCTTTATCATAGTATCTTTATTTCCAATCTTTAATATTTTTATCCTTATAACACCTTTGGCAAGTAAGGAAGTGATTTTAACCTCATTTAAAAAAGGGGGGAAAATGAAGCACAGAAATTAAGTGATTTGCTCAAGATCACACAGGAAACCTGAACAGGGTCTCCAGATTCCTAGGCTAGCATGTGAGGCCTGGTCTACACTGACCATCAAATTCAGCGGCATTCGACGGGAGACTCTACGTAGCTTGCATATCTCTCGTCTACTACCTAATTTCTACCTACTGCGCTGTCTTCCCTTCGCTGCGCCGACAGGAAATGTGCAGCTGTCGGTGCAGCATTACTCTTTACTATTCTTTCACATTATGGGTGGGACTAGGAACACTGTTGATTAAACTTGTGCAACATTTCTGATTATAAAACCCTATTTTCAGTTGCTTAGATTTTCATCATACTTTCATGATTTGGGCTGAAGTTTTCCAGGCTGGATGTCTGCCTTAGGTCTCTGTCGTGCATATGTACACTGCAATTTTTGAAAAAGCTTATTACTTGGCCAAATTGCCAAATGGCCTTTTTTTGTATTTCTCAGTCACTCCTTACTCAGGAAAGATACCCATTGCCTTCAAGTGAAATGAACCCAATATGGATCCAAGCATAAGGTGCAGGCACACTATAAAACATTCTTTCTAACAATAATCTACCAGGTGAGATACTGTTATGTTAAATGCTTAACAGTGAGGTATTTGTTTATAGTAAGTATAGATATATTTTTCCACCTTGATCATTTGAAACCTGCTTTCTATTTTATGCATGAATTATCGGAGACTGAATACAGGGACAGACAACTTGATAGATGTCTGAACTGTAGATAAACTCTTGCTTTTATCTAATCGAACTTGGTATTTTAAATGTCTGCTTCAGAAAACTACTGCTGTGGTCCAAATGTCACTTTCAGTGTTCAGACATCAGCTATGTCAGAGCACAAAACAGATGACTTATAAAAGAAGAAATGAAGTGTCTACAGTTTTAAAGTCAATTGATTCAGGAACTACTTTGTGCATTTGACTTGTATTGTCCTAAAGCTCTTCAAGAGATTGAAAACTGGTAGATTCACTGTTGAATGTCATCCATCAGAGTCGGTATATACATATTTAAAACTCACTTTAATTTTTTTCCTCCAGCTTCTATATAAAGTAAAGAAAATTCAGAAGATTAGAGTTATGTAAATCTGATTGATTCTATCTTGCATGAGTAAAATTTTCTTTTGCAAAAATTCAGTATTTTATGTTGTAAAAACTAGCTGAAATCCATGCCCTTTAAAGCCCCAAAGTGATAGAAATATTATTTTGGGATCTTCGCTACTCACCTGGGTCCTATATAACCAGACTTGGCTATCTCTGTTGGCAAGTAAGTTCCCTTTTATCCTGAGCAGCTAAACGCATTTTGCCCTGTTTAGAGTGACTAAGATCTTGTTTATACATTTTCAGAGTGAGCAACATTTTAAACCTATACTGCCCAGCGGTGTCACATATGTGTGTTATTCTGAAGGGCTGTTTTAATTCTAATGCTTCCATTATGAAACATAAGTATTTCCTGGATGGTTCTTTGAAGCGTTTTGTGTTAGTACCAGGACTTGTAACCTGGGAATAACTCTGGACAGTAGGCAGCTGGGGTTAACTGAGGGGACTGGTAATGAGATACAGAGCCTTTTACCTGTAGGCCACTTGAATCTGGCCAGGAATTATATTGGAAACTGAAAGTTATTAACATTAATGGCATCTGCCGAATGGTAGTCCAGTACTATTGTTGGCAATGGCAACAAAGAATCCAAAAACTGAGGCATGGTTATGGAACTATATGTTCACCCCAGAGGATGAAAATGGTTGAGACACTATTTGGAGTACAAGAAAACTCACACGATCATTGATCATGCTGTGATTTGTTCTGTAGATAAATAGGGCTTCACTCTTCAAGGCTCTCAATCCAGCCAAAAGTCATGAGCATTAAATACACTCACAGTGTTTTATATTTATTTTTAATCATTTTGTACTTCTTGCTGTAATCAATCCCACTTGCCTATGTAGCAATCCCCAGGCTTCTCACTGGCAACTGTGAATGTTTTTAATTCTGTCTGGCAGTGCAATAATAATTTTTTGAGTTTGGGACCTAATTAAAAACTCTATGCTCCTTAGTATGAGACAGATCAAAGTCAAATTTGGTATTCTTAACACTCAGCTTTTCTTTTCTTCCCAAATACACTCTCTGCTGTCTAAAACTATTTTGCAGAAGTCCAATACACTGTTACCTTCTTTGTTTGAAGATTTTCTCTCTGTCACTGGAAACTCTGACATTTTGATATATTCTTATAAGAGGCTCAGAGGAATAGATCATACATTTACACTTGCATTCATACACAAATGGAGTAGGGAACTAGATGGGATAGGTCGTCAGCCAATGTAAATCAGCATTGATGTAATGCTGATTTATAACAGTCAAGGTTCCTGCCCAATGGATCTAACACAGGGAAACCAGTACACCATTTAGAAGGACATAAGAATGACTTTCTCCTATCTTGCCCTTCAGTTTACGTAGATTAAGGTATTAAATTGAAACTAGCAAAGAAAGAGGTCAAAGAAAATATTCAAAGACAAACTTGCACCTTCAACCAATTGCTGGAAATGCTACTCTTCACCTGACAACTTCACAGCCTTTGTTCCACTGGAAATATTGGATCTTCTATGTATGGACTCTCCATTTTTCCCGCGCATCATGCCATCAAGCTGTGGTCTGTGTCGGTTGTGTTTCTTGAGTGTAGTAAGGGTGCTTTCTTTCTTGTTTATACCACAGAAGAAGATGGAAGATGAATGAATCTTTGTTTGTCTCTTGCAGTCAGTTTGGACGGGGGAGGGGGGGGGTGAGGTGGGTAGAGGGAAGGGAAAAGATGTGAATGAAAGCGGAATATATATAGGTTAATTCCTTAGTTCTACAGCTGTAACACAGTGCAATCACTGTATTAAATGTTATTTCTCAGCACAGAAGGGATACAGTTAAGCCCTAAGGAGCAGCCACAGATGTGAGGGAGGTTAATAGGATTCAAGGCCTCTATTACTGGTTTACAGAAAAGTAAAAATCACAAGGGACAGCTTGGGCAGATCTCCCTCCTCAGACCCTCTTGGGCAGGTGAGGGAGATGTCTTTCCTCCCCATCACGTGCCATAGGGAGAGAATATTAGCCCCAGGGGATCGATCATCTCCTGGTTGGCAGATCTGACTTGCTGTATGGGCTGTGTAGTCCTCAAGCTTCACAAGTGCTGCAGCCCGGACACTGTTCCCTTTCCATCTGGGGGGAACATGCATCTCTCGTGGGCAACTTAGAAGGGTCAGTTCATTTCCAAATGTTATTCTCAGCACGTTGTCTGCCATTTGTGAGATTCATGGGATGGAATAATTAATTCTTGACCTGGGGAATGGTTTAGGAGCTGCACAGTGGATATGCAGCCTTCGATGAGTGAAGGAAGTGCCTACTAAAACTAAGTAGCCTTTGCAGCTATAGAACATGGCTAGATCACACAGCTCCCATGATCTCCAGTGTGAAGTTATGGGCCAGGATTTGGCTCTAAACTTGCTTGGAAAAAAATGCTTTATCTTTTTAAATAAACTATATTGTAATTGTTACAATACTGTTTATGGCAAGATACTGGCCTGTATAGAATAGTATCAATTGGCCTGTATAGAATAGTAATGGGGAAAAGTGTCAAAACAGTATTTGGGGATAAGACCATGCAGAAAGGAAGAGGGCTGCCTGGCATGTTTTTCCCCTTGTGCATAACTGCCCATGACACTTAAGCAAAAATGAAGCATGGCTTCTGGGCTGTGCAGAAAAAAGAATCAGAAGATAGCCAGGGAGTGTGAGCACTGCAAGTTCTGTGTATCTCCTGTGTAAACCAAAGTACACAGAAAATGTCTTAAATAATATTTTCTGAAGCAACACTAACTCCTCCTTGTAATGTGTTCTAGACTAGAGGATGGCATCAGGCCCAGACACAAGCTAGTTGTGCTACCAGGGCTGTACAGAGAGTCCTGGAAGAAGCCTGGAGGAAGAGGCCCTTGAGATATCTGGCTGGGGATTAACAGGATTTTTGGGGATCAACAGTTTTTCCTATGGATCCTCTTGCTCACAACTATTTTCTGACCTGCAAACTCCTGCCAATATCACTGCCTCACCAGCCCCATGAAGAAGTGTAGTGACTTCAGCCTCAGGACTGCATACAAAAGTCCACATGAAGTTTTGACTGTTTAGTTCCCCTCCATGCATTTTTCCTGGGTGGGGAACATTGGGCCATAAATAATAGCAAGAGGCATATTTTGTGATGATCAAGAAGGCTGTTTTTCAGTGCTGATTGGATTGAAACTTCATCTCAATATTGGCTCATCTTCAGCACTAATTGGACAACACTATTTTCCAGGACTGAGCTCTTACTGATCAGAGACAGCCCAAACCACCATGTTGCTGGTAGGTGACAGAGGAGGAGTGCTCTTGTTTTGTGACTGACTTATGTAGAATAAGAATATTCCTGACAGTCGCACAGTGGTGGTGATGGATCATAGAATCATAGAAGATTAGGGTTGGAAGGGACCTCAGGAGGTCATCTAGTCCAACCCGCCGCTCAAAGCAGGCCCAACCCCAACTAAATCATCTCATTGTGGAGGGATATTTATACCCTCCACATTGCTAACTGCTTGCAGTTATTTTGCCTATAAATTAGAGGAAAATTCTAGCTACCTGGAGAAATTAAGGAAGAACAAAGTCACAGCATCAGCACCTTCAAGAGCCAGAAAGACAGACACAGAGCCAATGGAAAGATACCGTGCAGAGATTCAGCCTCACCTTCATTTGTAAATTTGGATTCACAAGCTGCTTGTTGCAAAATGATTTTGTTTAGTGCTGTGGATAATATTGCAAATGGGACAGAGATAAATGGAATGAACTACAATGGAAAAGAATTTAATTATAGGATCAATCCTAGATGGTATATTGTGACTGTAGGCATTACCAGACTGGAAATGAGAATAAACAAAGATTAATGTTGTATGGTAGCCACATTTTGCCTGGGCTTCACATAAGTGAATGGTGCAGGAGGGATATACAAGGATCCTCCTCTCCCCCATCCTTTTCACTTGGACTGCATGAAACCAAGTCCCTATGCTCAGGTGAATTCAGGGAGTGCTCCCTCGCTGGTCCTCTAGGGATGCCAACACTGCAAAGGTCCTGGACAGTGGGAAGGGAACAAAGCTAGGATTCCATCTTTTCCTTCCACATTGGCTTATGGAGCAGACCTGGTTTAGCCAGAGTGGAACACCGCAGGGTGGTGTAGTAGCAGCTGTGTTCTCTCTGAACACTGATGTTAAGAGTGACTCTGGAAGGCATTCACTAGAATGGTTCTCTGAAGTGAAGTTGTTCCACATCCCTAGAGTTCTGAGCTGTACCTAAATAGCATCACGATCTAGCTGTTAGTGATTACCAGTTAAAAAAACAAAAATGCTGAAGCATGGAGACTTTTATATTGAGAGAGTACAATACCGAGATTTTAAACTTGGGTGTTTATTTAAAAAGAAACTCAGGAAGTTAAGTATGAACAGTTTGTCCTTGCTGTTCCTGTTGCAGTGATACACAGTAAAACACTAAGAAAAGGTAAAAATAATATTGTTTCTTTTTATGAGATTACAGGTTGGGTTGATAAAGGTAATAGTGTTGATATAATATACTTAGACTTCTGTAAAGTGTTTTACTTGGTACCACACAACATTTTGATTAAAAAACCAGACAGATATAAAATTAATATGTTAGACATTACATTTATTAAAAGTTGGCTAACTGTTAGATCTCAAAATGTAATTCTAAACAAGGAATCGTCACCGAGAAGGAATGTTTCTAGTGGAGTCCTGCAGGGATCATTTCTTGGCCCTACACTATTTAACATTTTTATCAATGAGATGGAAAAAACAGAATCATCTCTGATCAAATTTGCAAATAATCCAAAAATTGGGGGAGTGATAAATAATGAAGAGGACAGGTCACTGATACAGAGTGATCTGGATTGCATGGTAAGCTGAATACAAGCAAAAATATGCATTTTAATATGGCTAAGTGTAGATGTGCATATCTAGGAAAAAAGAACATAGGCTATACATACAGGATGGAGGACTCTATCCTGGGAAGCAGTGACTCTGAAAAAGATTTGAGGGTAGTGGTGGATAATCAGTTGAACATGAACTCCCAGTGTGACATTGTGGCCAAAAAGGTTAACGCAATCCTTGGATGTGCAAACAGGGGAATCTTTGAACATGAATAGGGAGGATCTTTTACTTTTGTATTGGGCACTGGAGCAACAACTGATAGTTTTGTCCAGTTCTGGTGTTCACAATTCAAGAAGGATGTTGATAAATTGGAGAGGGTTCAGAGAAGAGCCAAGAGCATGGTTACAGGATTAGAAAATATTCCTTACAGTGAAAAACTCAAGGAGCTCTATTTTTTTAGCTGATTAAAGAGAAAGTTAAAGGGTGACTTGATCACAGTCAATAAGTAGAAAGAACAAATATCTGATAATGGGTTCTTCAATCGAGAAGAAAGAATATAATACAATCCAATGCCTGGAAGTTGAAGCTAGACCAATTCAGACTGGAAATAAGACATACATTTTTAACAGTGAGAGTAATTAACCATTGGAACAATTTGCCAAGGGTCATTTGTGGGGAATTCTCAATCACTGGCAATTTTAAAATCAAGATAGGATGTTTTGCTAAAAGATATGCACTAAAAGCATTATATTAAATAAATTCTATTATTCAGGAAGTCAGACTAGATGATCGCAATGGTCCCTTGTGACAGTCAGAGTCTAGACACCCCATGGGAAAACAGTGGGTCTGAACCCCCCAAAATAAGCAATTGAATCCACTGGTACAGCATAATCTTGAAAAAAGCCAAGCTGTACAAAAAGGTATGAGAAAAAGGCAAGTGAAAGAGATTTTGATATAGATTATTTGATTCTGGTATTAGCCCCTGCAAAAAGCATAAAATGCAGAACTCATGGGAGGTGATAGAGAGACTAAATGAAGTCACTTACCATGCACTAAAACCCTATGATCAGAGCTTACCCCAAACTTTACATAATAACTGATTGAAAGTTTACTATAACAGAGAGACCTAAAGCAATGGTGATATGTTACAAAGATGAAGACCACAATGTATCACCTCTCCTAAACTTAATGTCTGAGAATAAGAGGGGGAACATTTTGTAACAATGTATCATTACAGTTAGTAGAAACACAAAAGGTAGTGACAGACCTCCTTACTGGTCTGATTGATCTCCAAAACATCATATCCTTTCTGGGCTTGGAATCTATGAATAAGCTTCTTCACCTTTCCCCATCTATGCACACTTATGCTAGCTGGAAGAGAGAACCTCTAAGGTTGAGTGGGGACATCATTTTTCTCTCTCTGCAATTGCTAATAGAGTGCCAGTGAGAAGGTGGCTGTTATAATGTGGACCTGTCTATAGATAACTAGATATGAAATGAGATCACCAGTTAATTTTCAGAGGCCTCAGGACTGCAAGCAGTAACAAATTTTGGCTATTACCAGCTGCATATTTCTTATTTAAAAGAAAAAACAAAACAAAATTTACACCAAATTAAAGAGGTCAAGACTTGCTTGTCACATAGAATTTGGAATTCCAATACATGAATACCTAACAAGCTATAGCATGCTGTGTGCTACTAAACTAATTTTATTTACTTAACATGATTTAATTTGAATCAACCACCTCTGGCTCTTGGTACTTTTATAGCAAATAAAATGTACAATTACTAAAATACAAATCACAAAATACAAATGGACTGTTTATATGGAACCACAATGCATGAGCACAATATCAATAGTTAGAGAGTCTGATGTGAAGGTTACTATCTGCCAACCCTCTCCCCTAAAAGCTCCAGCAGGGGAAACAATCTTTGCAGCCTGTTGGCTAACAAAATCAGGGCCCTGGTGGATCAAGGAGGGGAGTGCCTTCTACCGCGAAACCCCCTCACAAAAACTGATCTGCCAATAACACTTTTCAGCCAGGGATCTGCTACCCTGAGCCTTAGATAATGTTATAAAATAAGACCATAGCTTTTCATCAGGCAATCAGGCAAAAGTTATGCAGAACAGGTCAGTCATTAACAGTTGTCAGTCTGACAAGGTGGGTGAAGTAATATCTTTTATTGGACTAACTTCTGTTGTTGAGAGAGACAAGCTTTTGAGCTTTCAAAGAGCTCTGTGTAGCTTGAAAGCTTGTCTATCTCACCAACAGAAGTTGGTGTATGTAGAAAGGCGCTGTGGCCTTCCCCGGAGTCTGGACCTGAGGAAGGGCCGCAGCGACCTGGCAGGACCAAAGCAGACCCAGCAGCCAAGTCTGCCTGGCAACAGAAAGGCCAGGCTGTGATAGGTCTGGCAGGCCAGTCTGCCTGGCAACCGAAAGGCCGGGCAGTGATAGGACCGCCCGATCAGCCCAATTGGCCGCAGCGGGGTGGAGTCTCTCCCAGAAGGGACAGTATAAAAGGCAGGCCCCAGGGCTCAGTAGAGAGGAGACTGCTGTTGGAGGCAGATGTGCTGCCCTGCCAGCTGAGGCTGGAGCGGAGCGGACACCAGGGACACTCACCTCCCAGAGTAGAGACCCCGACCATTCCCCAATCCTGCCTCAGAGCCTGGAGACTGGGTAGGGCCCTCGGGTAGCTGGACCAGGCTACCAGGCCTCAGTGACTGGACCAGGCTACCAGAACCCTGGGACTGGACTGAGACCCCTGAGCAACTCAGATGGGAGATACCCCTTGAGGCCGGATGGGACCTGGGGGAGCTGCCTGATGCCGAGCCCCCAGAGACGGGACAGGACCTGGACGAGTTGCCTGATGCTGAACCATCCCATGAGCCCTGTGACCTGGAGGAGATGCCCCTTGCAGAGGAGCTCCCTGCCTTGCCACTTGTGGATGAGGAAGGACTGGCGGGCCTACCCCGGACCGAGTACCCCAGCGACCCCGAGGTCCCAGACGAGACAGGTACCTGGGGATATGGGGAGAAAGTGGCCCAGGGACAGTCATAGCCATGGCTGAGACAGGGGCAAGACCCTGTCGTCATGGTGCAGTGGGAACCCCGATGACTCAGTGGCAACGCCTTTGCCACTGCTAGGACCCTGGGCTGGGACGCAGTGGAGACGGGTGGGCCTGCGTCCCCCTCTCCCCTTCCCTAGCCATCCCGGGAGAGCCTACTCCTCCGTACCGCTATAGATAGCGGAACCACTGCTCGCCCGCCCTGCCTAAGGGCCGGGGCGATTGACTGCTTGCTCGCCCGCCCTATGTAAGGACCCAAACTATGACTCATCCGGAGACACTGTTCCCCATTTAGGAAGGAGCTATGGCCTTCCCTGTAGTCTGGACCCAAGGAAGGGCCGCAGCGACCCGGCTGGATAAGACGGACCTTCAACAGTGCAATAAAATATATTACCTCTTCCACCTTGTCTGTATAATATGCTAGGACTGACATGGCAACAACACTGCATACAATTGTAAGTCTGGGAATAGTAAGTAGAAAAAAGTACTTGGAGCAATGAATGATCACTTCAGATGAAATTCATCTTTGTGCTGGAGGCAAACACTGGCTAGACACCATTTATAGTGCTTCAGAATAGGACTTGAGTAGGACATAAATGATGCCAGGGCCTTTAGCTGGCCTTCTCCAGATGAGAGTGGGTTAAGTGTAAAAGGGGAAAAACAAGCTAAGTAAGATTAGAGTAAATCTTTGCTCACCATTGGGGATAATGTGTTTCTAATTTTGCAGTTCAATGTGGACACAGCACAAGTGGATGCCTGTAGGGTTCTGAAATTACATTATTAAATGTAGTGTCAAAAAGAGCTTTTATTTCAAAGCAGAAAAATCTTATTTTTATAACAAGTATACTTTGAAGACGTAGAACCATATTTTTGTATTGTTGATTTTCTTTTCATGACAGACAGAAAAAATCACCCTTTTTGTCCAACTAGCAAGAATCTCTGCTTTCAACCAATTAATACAACAGAGCATTGAAAAGTTCTATCTGGAAAAAAAATAGTACCCAGAACATTAATAGAGTTTCCTTGTTCTCACCTACATTCACTGAAAAATGTATGGGTCAGAAGAAAATAAATCCTAGGTGGCCACCTAAATCTACATATGATATGTTAGAACTGACACACTGCAATTTGGCTTCTAATTGTTTACTACATTTTATTTACTGCTATAAAAGACTTGCAGCACAAACCACTATTTGTTACACCTTGAACAGGACATCTGTTTGACTTCTTATGGACTTTTACTTCCCAGTGTCCAATAGCCTCATTATCTTTTGACTGTCTAGCCACAACATGTTCCTGATGGTTATATTCTTCTTATTTTAAATGTTTTGTTTCTCTCAGCTTTTTAAATATGTTGCTTTTGAAATTTGTTCAAAGTATCCTGATTGGTACAGAACAATGCTTTGTATCGTTGTGCCTGGAATGACAAATTTTTCACCTACACACATTTGATACCAGGTCACCAACACCAAAGCACCTTTTGAATTATCCTTCCACTTGTTGCTTGCTTAAATCTTCTGAAATATTGTAAGTCTACTTCCTCTTGAAAAGAATTCGCTATGTTGCAATATGTTGACATGTACCTAGCTAGGCAATAATAGTGCTAGTCATGAGATCAGCATGTGCAACTTGCAAGGCATGTTATGGAGTATACAAACCTTCCAGTGGGCAACACAGTGCTAATGAGCGATTGTGGGATCAGTCAACCCCGCCCCACTACCTCTGTGTCAAACTTGGAGGGAGGAGCTTAAAAAAGGAAAACACAAAAGCAGTTGGTGGCAGCAGACCAGATAGGAGAGGCAAACCTTCAGTTCCTGAAGAAAGAGAGAGAGAGGGCTGGCTGAAGGCAGGAACTTCTCAGATGATTGCTGCCTGGCAGCATCTCCCTGAAGAGAAGGTGGGCCTGATGGTGATTCACCTATGATGGGAATGTAATGCTGGGCCAGTGAAGGTTAAAGAATCAGCAAGCTGGGTGACTTGTAAGCAACAATTAAGGACCTATCAAAAGGGTATCGCAATGATAAACAGGTCCATTCCTTGTAGATAGTTGTCAAAGCCATGTTAAATAGACTAGAATCTTTAACCTGTTTGCCTTTATTGTTAGAGAATCAAAGAGTAAGTGATAAATGTGTCTGTGTTTACTTGCATACTATTGAAAATCTGACAATATGATCTAATTAGCTTGTGGATGCTAAATCCAGTTCCTGTTTTACAATGCTTCATTATTGTATTCTATTGACTCGGAGATTGAAAAGGGGATATTATCATTTAGATTGGATTTGTGGCGTAATAATATTGTCTTAATTCTCCTCAAAGCTTGTAATTTCACAGAGTAAACCACCTGTGAGTTGTGTTGATAGTTTGAATGGCTATTGCTGAAGGTATTGTCTGAGAAAGGACCCATTGAATATTACCAAACTGTTGGCTCACTTTCAGCAAAGCCCATGTTGGTGGAATTACCTGCCAGTGCCCAACTTGCTTCAACTATAAAGGAAGATTCAGGACGGATCCTTTTCATCTCACATCTGCTTAAACTTTAACAGGGAAGGTCTAAACCATAAGACTGAGGTCTGAGGGGTTATTCTGGAATTCTCAGAGAAGCACTTGAACAGACTTTACACCTGGATTGTCTATTGGACTATGACCCTTTCAATTGATTCTAGAAAGACTTTTACAAATCAGCAATCTCACCATCTCTGCTATAGAAATGACCTAAGGATTTTATACGTATTTGTATGTATATTGTTCTTTTAACCATTTGCAACTTTCTTCTTTATTTTTTCTTTTATTCAACCTTTAGTTTTAGTTACTAAATAATTGGCATCAGTGTGATGATTGGGTAACATCTGAGACTCATACTGACCTGGGGATAAGAGTCTGGTCTTTTGGGGTTGGGGAACCTGACATATGGTGAATCAGGTGTTCAGTAGTACCTCACTCTATTAGACTTGGTTGTCTAGATGGGAGCCAAGAACTGGAATGCTTGAAGGAGACTGTATTTGGCTGCTTCTTAACCAGGGTGGTATTACAGAAGCTGTTTGGTTTCTGGCTTGGTGAATCTAAGTATAGAATAAACCACCAGTTCTGGGGATTGTCTGCCCTATTTCTTGAAGTCCACCCTGAGTGAGCATTCTCAGTGTGATCCACCCAGGCACCTGATCACAGGGAATACTTCTCCATATTAGCCTGTGAACCTAGCTGAGGCCATGGCGTAACTGAAGCCTGCTGAAGAAAGAGAGTCTTAGCACACCTGTAGGACAATTTTTTTGTATTTGTTGACGATCCTGGAAGGGGTGGACTACCTGGGGCTCTAGGGGAGGGCTGAACCTCTGATGACTGTACCAGCGTGCTGGAATGCCTGGATATTGCTGGGCAGAGGCTTGTGTGAATACAGAGGCCCAGTTCAGGGCCTAGGAGTTGCCCTGCTGAAGGAAATTGGCACAGCAAATGAATATATCTGCATTTAGCTGTAACCTATAGTCAACACTGTGTATACAGATATTTCTGACATAGCGCAAAGGGAAAATCAGAAAGAAAACATGGATTTTACAGAGTTTTTTTTAAGACCCTGATCCAAAGCCCATTAAGGACAGTTGGAGCCTTTCTTTTAACTTTGGTGGCCTTTGAATCAAGCACAGTATGACCACTTCTCATGTTACTAACCACCAATTGCACAATAATAAAGAGTTTAATCCTATCACATAACAGCTCATGCGAGTACAAAAACTCAAAATGAGAATGTATTTGAAAGATTAACAGCAGCGTCTATAATTTGTTCCTTTAGCATAGGACAGATCTCCAAACGAAAAATGAAAATCAAACCAACCGCCATGGAAGAGGCCACGTTAATAGCATTAATGAGAGCATAATTCAGAATATAGCTGTGATAGTTTACAAGGGGATAGATTCAGAATTATATGGACAAACCAGCAATGGACATATTTGCTATGGCAGCTTTCTTTCTCTGATTCTCTTTCTTCTCCTTCTATAAAGTCCTTCCCTAAACATCATTCTTATAAAAACTATGAAGAGTGATGTTAGTTTATGTATTGGATTATTATCATTTGTATTACAGTTACACCTCGAGGCCCCAACAGATATCCTGGCTTCACGGTGTTAGATGTAGCACATATGTTAGTAAGGACAGTCCTTGCTAGGAACATCTTACAATTGATACAGAAAAGCCAGTCGAAAGGTGAGAGAAAAGAAATATATCATCCCCATTTTAGAGATGGTGATCCAATGCACAGAGAGAAAAATAAATACTTATTTGAATTATGACTTCTAATTGTCATTAACATAATGTTCTTATCCTTCACATATGTGAACAACAAGCCTTCCATAATATAGTTAACTATAGAAGTCATTTTTCAAAGCATGTTCAAATAGAATGTTATTTCCTTGCATAGTTCAATAAATATCTGGGTACTGTGCCTGAAAGACCACTGAGAGCTGTGACTAGATAAGTCTTTGGTGCTAAATGAGAAATTTATTTCCTCGTGAAAAGAAGGAACTAGTCTAATCTAGAGAAGAGTTACAGAACAGTGATGTTGTCATGGAATATATGGCATATGCACCACTATATACTGTGCATGTATTATGTCAAGCAACCTACTCTCATTGGTGAATATCATGATTGAGAGGCTGGAAACGTTAAGCAGTGTATCTCTGAATTTTAGATGACCCTTGATAGGCAGAAATTTCATCCAATAGACAAAACATGAAAGTGGCCAAAGGGCTTGACATGGTTTGAGACTTTTATAATAAATGAGCTGGGGTTTGCTTGTGGAATTATATATACATTAAATCAGTGTCACTATGCTCTAAACCAACCAAAGGGGTTCTCAACCGGTGGTACGCCTACCACTAGTGGTACGCGGAAGACGGCTCGGTGGTACGCGAGGCAAACCTCGCCGCCGATTCCGCTGCCGTATTCCCCCCTCCCCGCCGCCGAGAAACCCTGCTGCCGCCGCTCCCCTGCCCGCCGCCGCCGATTTACCCCCCCCCCCAGCAGCCGCCAACAAATGCTGCCGCTGATTCCCCCCTCCCCACCACCGCCGAGAAACCCTGCCGCTGCCGCTCCTCCCCCCCCCGCCGAATCATGTCCCCCTTGCCGCCGCCGAAAACGGGCAAAGGGCTGCAGAGTTTCCGCGGAGGGTACTGATTGAAAGTGCTAACTGCGCTTATTTTCCGAGTAGTACTCTGGCCAGGTACAGTCAGGTGAAGCGGTACTTGACCTGACTCTACCTGACCGGAGTGGTACTCGGGGAAAAAAAGGTTGAGAACCGCTGCTCTAAACCTTCACAAATTCCAGTCAAAGTTTGTTATAAATGATACATTGGATCCAATAATCTATACTAGAGTTCCTAACTCATTAAACGGATTATGTATTTTTCTGTGATTATTGGTCTTTTCTTTCTATGCAGTTTAACAAAATAATATTTGCAAGAATAAAGTACACTGCGAGTGGCTGGTGAGTATAGTGCCATAAATAACAGTGATTGGAGGGTTGGCAGAATTTTGACTGGGGCACAGAAAAGCCTAAATGGTGGGACGAAGGCCCTCCTGATGCTGGGCTAGGAAGAATGGTGTACAATCAATACTGTCATGTACACTACTGTTATAAGGATGTTTCACCTGACAACTGGACATTACCACTTTCCCATGGGAAAGGAATGAGATGTACTGTACCTAGCAAGCTGATCTTGTCAGTGTCTAATGTAGCTATATATTATTTAAATGTCTCTCTTTGAGACCATAATTGAGGGAAGCTAGTCGCACTACATGAATTTTTTTTTCTGCTGCATATAAACCTCCAGCATTTCACTGGATTGTGGTGGATGAGCATTCATTTGACTTTAGAAAGTGCCTAAAAATATTTGTCAAAATACCAGGAGTGCTGAGAAAACCTGGAAACTATGCTAGGCTGAGATTTAACAGTCATGTTGTCTGGATCCATGGATCCCATATCTTTCATTAGTTTTCACAGCTACTTGGAGAGGGCATCAGAAGAGAACTGTGACAGGTGCAGGTTGGAGGGAAGGAGTCTCTGGGATTGGTGTGGTCAATGCAATGAATGGAGTGAAAAACTGACAAAGGTAAACTCTTGAACATAAAGTTCCAAAGGGGTAGCCATGTTAGTCTGTATACAGCAAAAACAACGAGAGTCCTGTAGCACCTTAAAGACTATCAAATTTCTGTGGGCATAAGCTTTTGTCGGCTGCAACCCACTTTATCAGATGCAACTTGAACATAAAGATTTCTGTACCTATGTTTTCATATACAAAAATCTTGACTGTCGTCCCCTTTCAATGTTAGGTGTTTATTTAAGGAAAGAAGAGGACTTGGAGAAGTAGGGGGAGGTGGAGTTGGATAAGGAAATAAATAGTCTCTGGAGGAGAGATTGAGGAGGGCAGTTACAAAGCCACAATGAATGGAATAAGTGAGAAGGGGCTTCAAGGGTTGAAGACAGTGGAAGCAATAGGGAAGAGGGATATGAGAGGGCGTTATGTTGGCTGGGAGAGGGAGGAAACAGGCTACAGGTTCAGACAACAGGAAAGGGATCTCTAGATTTAGAGAACAATGGATGAGGGTAGGGAGGGACTTCTTCATATACGAAGAAGCTATTTTAGTTAACTGGCTGATAATTTATAGCACTAATAATCTTTACTTTTATATGTAAAATGTAATATAACCATTATGATGTGTGCATATCTTACCTGAGTAACTACCTGATCATATCCCTAAAACCCTCATCCTTCCTCATGTGATCCACCCTGTCCTATCATTTGTTACTATTACATGCAAAGCTACTGGATCGTGAAGGCAGAGATCACCACTGCCTAATTATGTATAGCACCTAGCACATTTCTGGGCACTGAGCAAATAAATTAACAGCAATAATAATTAGCATAGTATATAGTGTTATGGGTTGAGAGGACTGTACAAAAATTGATGATGATGTGTGCATCACTGTAGTACCTCCCATCTGAAGTTCTCTTAGAGGATGCCTACACAGCAAAGAAAAACCAGCAGCTAGCCCGTGCCAGACAACTTAGGTTCACGGGACTCAGGCTGTAGAACTGTTCTCACTGCTGTGTAGACTACTGGACTTGGGCTGGAGACCAAGCTGTGGGACCCTGTATCCAGTTAAAAGTTTGGATCTGGTTTTGACTACAGGAATGAATTAGTTGTGAACGTAAAGTTGGTTGGGAACTTGGGAGGAAGTGATCATGATCTGACAGAATTCAAGAGCTTAAGGAAAGGAGGACATGAGAACAACAAAACAAGGACACTGGATTTCAGAAAGGTGGATTTTAAGCAATTCAGAGAAATAGTAGACAAGATCCTGTGGAAAGAGCTATTAGGAGGAAAAGGAGTCGAAGGGGGCTAGCAGTTTCTAAAAGATGTAATACTAGAGGCTCAACATCAAGCTATTCTGATGCAGAGGAGGCCAATATGGCTACACAAGGAGCTTTTTAGTTATGTAAAAACCAAAAGGGATACATACAGGAAATGGAAGGAGGGGCATGGAAGTATACATAGGAATAGCATGAATATGTAGGGACAAAATCAAGAAAGCCAAGGCAAAGAATGAATTACAGCTGGCAAGGAATGTTAGAGACCACAAGAAGAGGTTCTTCAAATATGTCGGACAAAAAAAGAAAGAGTAGGGTTGGTGTGGTTCTACTGCTCAGTGGAGAAGGTGAGCTGCTTATGGAAGATGATAGGAAGGCAGAGCTGCTCAATGCCTACTTTGCTTCAGTCTCACAGAAAATAACATGAACAGATGACTAGCAAAGTTACTATAGACAATAAAGGGGAAGGGATGCAGATCATGATAAGTAACGAACACATCAGAGATCTTCTGACCAATTTGAATGCAAAAAAATTTCAATTTTAGGTTGCATTAACAATCATGGGAGCTGATAGTAATGCTCTACTCGTCACTGATTAGGCCACAGCTGGTGTACTGTATTCATTTTTGGTCACCAGTACAGAAATTGGAAAGGATCCAGAGGCGAATGACAAAGATGATCAAGGGGATGGAAATCAAGCCATATGAGCAAAGGCTGAAGGAACTGGGTATGTTTAGAAAAGAGGAGATACAAGGGGAACATGATAGTGGTCTTCAAGTACTTGAAAGGCTGCCATTAGATGGAGAAAAGTTGTTCTCTCTTGCCACAGAGTGCAGATCAAGACTCAATGGGTTCACACTACAGCATAGCAGATTTAGATTAAATCTCAGGAAAAACTTCCTAAATGTAAGAACAATGGAACAGACTGCCTCAGGGGTGGGGCGTGTGGAAGCTGCTTCACTGGTGGTTTTCAAAAGGAGGCTGGATAGCCATCTGTCGTGGATGGTTTAGACACAACAAATCCTGCACCTTGGCAGGGGGTTAGACTAGATGACCTCTGTGGTCCCTTCTAACCCAATGGTTCTATGAAAATTTTGTAGTGAGAGTCTAAAATCTGACCACACAGAGCTTAGATCCAGAGAGACTTCCTGAACTTCAGTGAGGAGGGAACTGGTTTGTGGATGGGGTCTGTGGTCTGGTGTCTGACCCAGAAATGGTAATGCAGAGACACAACTTGGGATGTTTCAATAAACAGAGCTTTACTTCAGCTTACCCAGAGATCACACTGCTCTCTGGCCTGCTGCACTTCCTGGTGTGGGACAGTTCACAGAAGGCAAGGTGGGCCTGGGGAGGAGCAAGGATGAAACCATTGGATCTGCAACTCCAACCCACTGGTCAACCTACCATTCCCATTACAGACAGCAGGGGCACGTGATCCGCTAAGGTTACTACAGCAGTAGACTATAGTAGGGGCTGCTGCAGAATGGCTCTGTTACTGCTCTATGACCCTCTTCCTCTGGCCCCTTTGGAACTCCTTGGCATACAGCCTGTTCTGGGATTAGAGTCTGGCCCTGGTAAAGTACATAATGATATTCAAGAATCATTAAAATGTGCTCTAGATGGAGTGAGAGGTAGAAGAGAATCCTAAATTCTCCCTCTCCAGAGAGACTCATTTGAAATACCAATATACCAAAGCAAACAAACCTGTGATAAATATGATTAAAATGCCATCAGCAGAACTCAGAGCTGCAAATCATCATATAGACTAGTACTTCTGTTCCTGCAAAATGTCTCAGTTGTTGCTCTGACTGAGGAAATAATTTAATTCTAAAAGAAACTTCTAGGTCAATTAGAGCTTGTACAGAGGCCAACAAAAAAGGATACTAAATACATGAGAAGACATTCTCTCTATATATCATTGTCTCCACCACCACCATCAGAATCTCATCTTCTTGAATTCATCCCATCACAATATTTGATTTTTGGAATACGCCACAAAAGGAAAGTTCTCCTTTGTGCTTGCTTGAGTTAAAGATTGATTCCAATATTATCTATATATAGCTGATATGAAGGAAAATCGTGCCAAAACTGTCAGGTAACTTTTTATTTTAAAAATCCCTAGCTGATTAGAGGACAAGCACAGACCTTAACTGAGATCAGCCTCAGAACTTCTGTATCTCCTGCCCACAGAGCATTATAATTGAAAGGAGAAGAGTGTAGAAATCATAGACAGTGAATTCTCTGCCTCGCAGTTAGTTGTGCAAGTTGTTGTTGTGGGTCTGGAGTTCTTGCAATTAGTTGTGCAGCTTGTTGTGGGTCTGGAGTTCCCGCAGTTAGTTGTGCAACTTGTTGTTGTGGGTCTGTTGTGGGGAATTTGGTGAGTGGCTTCAGTTTTCATGAAAAGATTAACATTTTCTCCAAATATGATAGGCTGGCCAGCTCTTAAGATATATCTAGAGGCTTCCTGGGCATACATGACTCACAAGGTGCCAAGTAATATGAGTTTTATTTGGTTTTTAGGTAACTGATTCCTAAGCAATTAAATAAATCTCTTTTTTAAAGCCTAATTTAGCAAATGCTTCAGACTTTAATTGATATGTATTCAGCAAAGAATAAGAGTAACTATAGGTAACTTGAAAGAGATCATGTTTCTGGTGTGAATGTGTTTTGTTTTAATAATATAACTAGTATGGCCTTCCAAATATATAAGCTGACCAACTATCTGTGAACATTAGCATAATGCACTATTTGTTCTCTTTCTAATCTAATTTTTAACTCTGTTGTTTGGACTTCTCTTTATTCACAAATATCTTTAAATACCCCGGCCAATGTATCTTAATCCAGACCTTTAGCACCTCTTGTATTCCTATCCGAGGCTTCTCTGAAGTAAAGCTTGTTTGTTGTGCCCATTGAGAGATTTTGTGGTGTGCAAATATGGGGACTAGGGTACTAGCACCCCTTTTACCTTTATATTTTAGATAATATTTAAATCCCGTTCTCCCCAAGTGAAAAGCTAGTGAAACACCTCAGACATTTCAATCTTTGATTCATTGGCCAATATGTTTTCTGGTGCCTGATTCAGATCTCACTTGGACCAATGTAATTCCACTGCCATAGAGTTACTCCTGACTTACATTGTTGTAAATGAGAGAGAAATTAAACTGCTGATGTGCACTTCAAATTAGTTTAATCAATTTTTTTTTTCATGTTTACAGCTCTCAGGAACAATGTTTGAGCCCCACTTGGCCTCACTGAGCTTGCTGTTTTATCTTCTGCTAAAACATGCTCCTTAATTTTAGTTCATGACTTGTGATGAGATCTTCTATTTTCTCACTCTGAAGCAGACTTTATTTTCAAGTATCTCAACTCACCTGTGTTGTTCAAATAGTGCCACACTTTTCTCTTGGTCTCATCTCATCTGTTTGGGTCACACTTCACTGTATTTGATGACCACTCCAATCATGGTCCTGAAGTATCATCAAAATTATTCACTTTCTCTATTATCTGTTTGTTTTCTTTTCACACTTGCAGGACTATTTTTCTTTTCAATATCACATATCTGTATTTGAAATAACAGTCATTTTGTCTATGCACCTGAAGCAATTATGTCTGATATCAAAAGGCAATTCTTTCAGTAGAGATGGGTGATCTGGGTAGGATATAATAAGAATAGACCAGAATAGTTGGGCAAAATCCAAACTAAACTAACCTGAAGCTTGAAAAGGAAAGGAAGGGAAACCTGATTAACTTTTTATATGTAATGGGCCATAATCCCTGTGGCCCTGCAACTAGTGTAATTATTTACAGAAATGCAAAATAAGTGCATAGTATGTGCAAATCATTATTCTTCTGATCTGGCAGGCTTCTACACTCATTTTACAGTGATGTAAATGACTACATAGTGTGCTAGGCTTAGATACTCTGGCTCACTCTGTATAAAACATACATATATTATGGTAGACCTGGTCACGATGTCACAACATTACACATTTCCTTTTAGCAGTGGTTATGTAACATCTTTACACAATTATACTTTATAAATATTATGCTATATATAAATACATAGCCATACACTATCCATATTCAATTAAGTTAAAAAAAATAGCATAACTTATTGAAGTAATGCTAGGGTTTATATGTAATTCAAAGGTTAGTTCATTGTTTTTGTTAGCGCACCTTTACTTAGCTACAGGCTTTTGCAATGGAAATAAAGAAAGGTTTTGTGGTATCACTTAGGTCATCTGAAGTTCATATCAGGTGCTTAATTCCCCTCTCACTTACCCCAGTATATGTAAGGAGGGGCTTTATGGAAATGGAGTTCCACTGGTGTAAGTAAGATCATAATCAGGCCCCAGAAAACTGACATGGACCAAGGAATCAAAGTTGGAAATGTTGAGGTGATTACAAGCCCTGCTTTTATCAGCACCAGGGTGTGTATCTAGCTCATTCACCTTACAAGCTGACTGAAAGGGCTGTTTTAAATCTGTAGGGTTGGACTGTAGCTCATCCTGTATGCCTGAACAGGGGAGTAAGCAGTCATAAGGAGCCACTTTACTCCTCTGCCTGGATTACCCATATTGTGAGTAGCTTCAGGGTGAGGCAGAGCAGACTTTACAGGGCCACTACATCTCCCCATCCCCTGTCGATAAATGTACGCAGTACTGGGCAGATCTTTGGCTCCACCATTTTAAGTTGCACTGTTCAGCATGATGGGGGATGTACGCTGTATCAGGTATAGGGTGTCTTAGGGCATGCCCTCCCTGGTATGAGAGGAGACCATGAAATAGATAGTTAATACTATACATGGAGCTTGTGGCAAAGCCACAACTGACACTAGAGTACATAAGCATTTATCTAACTAGACACATCTTAATTAGATATGACGATATCTGCAATGCAGTGCAGACCTTTAGATTTGAAGAATTTTTTACAGCATGTGCCCAGCACACAATTTTCACAGCACTTTGTTAAGCTAAAACCTCAGTCTCCAGAGAGGCCAGTGCCCATGTCAAGTTGCAAACATCAATTAGTTTGGCTACAGCTATGCCAAGTTTGATTAGAATTTATGCAAAACAGGGAAAATATTTAGATTTTGTAAAGGTGGGAAGGATAACCTCTGAGCAAGATCACCTACAGCCAGAAATGAAGACTGACAAAAATTGGCTCAACGGGTAAATATTTGTAAAAAGTTGAGTATGTGAGCAGAGGGCTTTCCAACAGCAACTGGTTTGCAATCTTAACTAAGCAGGTAGGACCAGGTCTTGAGATGATATTTCAGTTCAACACAAGAGGAAATATGTTATTTTACCTAATTTTCATGTATTACTTGCCCTTAATCTAAACTCCTGACCTAGACACTAATTGCAGTGATGGGTGTCATATAAATTAATGACACAACATTTTCCAGGATGTTAGGAGTAAATCTCGATACTTTTGTAGGATAGCTCTTATAACAGCTGTGAGGAGGAGTCCAGTGCAGCTAACAATTGCTGTCCACAGAACAATAAACTCTACCCAGTGTCCACTCTCGATTATATGGAAATACTCACGACTGTAAGTAAAATAGATATATTCACAACACAAATGTCAGAAGAACATTATAACTACACCACTTCTTCCTGACAGCAGTCACCTCTGCTGCTTTTCCATAAGTGGGTCTCCCACCCTCCATAAATTAGGGCAAGCGATTGGGACATCTCTCCATCCTACCAGCCAAAAATAACCTTCCACCATTTCTTTTAAAATTTAAAAAGAAAACTGCTAGCCCCAAGAATGGCAGCTTCATGAGTGTCTATGCAAATTAGAAAGAAATGAATGGGATTTTTTTTAACCTATAAGTGGCAGCAATAAAATTTTCTGGGAGGGGTCCTGTACTCTTTGCACAGAGAGCCTAAGGCTGTTACAATAATTAAATCAGTAAAGGCTATGGCTAATGAAAACACTAGGTAAACTCAGTTTGTTCCATCTTAATGTTAAGGGATTTTGTTTTCCAAATGTCCACAGTCAAGAAACTTAAATTTGGAAGGAAATAGTACAGTATAGTCTCAGAGGGCCTGCACCAAGATGCAGGTTAAAAAGCTAGATAACAGAGGTAATGAAAGTTCCTCTTCTGAGCATTTAGTTCACGTTAATATTTGGCAGCTGGACTTTGAGAGCAGTAATTTAGGCAGGGAATTTTCTATTCAACTTGGCAGCAGAAAGTTATAGGAATCAAGATGGTGTGAAACTAACAGCATGGATTAGATTTAGCATATAGGCAGCTCCCGAGATCAATGTGGGCTATAATCCAGCCATATTCCTGTGGCAGAAGTAGTATTTTTAAGAGAGATTATGTAGGGGCAGGTCAGGTGGTCATTGATACATTGCAAACTCTGAATTAATACCTCCTCTTACCCAAGAGGATATCCTAATTTATCCTAAAAGCAAAACTGGGCCTATAAATACAATTTTTCTGAAGGCAGAACATTAGCTGCAGGCACACCAAACAGTGCATCAAATATCACAGCATCCACTAATTAGCATTAACAATTTTTCAGACAGAGTTTGCACCTCTAATTTCCTTCAAACTCTTCTATGACCTTCCTTTGGACATAATCCTGATTACAGCTAGTCAAGTAATTCCTTGTGAATAATATTTACTGGAATTTCCTCCTCTGCCCTACCATGAAATAATTATTTCCACATAAAGGGTTTCATTAGTTCTAAACCGGATCCTGCATAAAGCCTGTATAAAGCCTGAATTTTCTAGATTCTCATTTTAATGTTGATTAAATATCCTTTCAGAGCGAGGTTCATGGCCGTCATGCCTTCACACAGCCAAGTAAATGAAGAACTGAGCAGGGGGAAACACACAAAATCCACTTTTCTCACAGCCAGCGGGCTGGCCATTGCAATATAGCTTCTCCATGGCTGCTGCTCTGAAGTGTGAGCTGAAATAGTAGCATGTCCCCTATATTTGAGTTTCTGCCCACTGGTTTTGCATTAGTGCAGATTCAGTGGCCATCAACCTGCCGGTCCGTGGTTCAGCACCAGGCTTCTCCCTTCCATGATAATATATTTTGAGCTGGCATGAAGCATACAGCTCCCTAACACATGGTGTGAGGAGAAAGTCCCATGTATGTCCAGTGGCCACTACTTCTTCCCCACAACGTATTAGTATTAGGGGAGTCCTGAGGCACAGAGAGCTTTGTGTGGATGGATTTTATCTACATTGGGGGAACGAAACTACTCTGCTTTAAGAGATGGAAAATGTTATTTGTGAAACTCCCTGGAGCTATGGAAGTCAATGGTCACACTTCTGCATGGGGCTGATGTAAAGATTATTTTAACAGCTGCAAAATGCCTGTGGGAGAATAACTTCACACAGCTATTGTCTGATTGTCATCACCAGGAAATATGCTCCCAAACACGAAAATATCTTTTAAGTCACAATTAACATGTGAAAATCTACATCCAGTATGCATTCCATGGGACTGATCCTTCTAGGCTCCCATGTTGCAGAATTGCCCTTTTAGCCAACTTTTGTTATGCAAATGTCCTCCTGAAGAGGAGGCACAGCAGTCCAACAGTCTGGTAACTGCAGTCAGTCAAGGAACCTATGATAGTATTTCATCTACTGTCTACACTGCTGGGAGTATATGGACTGGAGAAGTCTCCATCATGATTTACTGTCAAATAATTTATTTATCAACCCATAAAAATACAGTACAATTAGTTAATACCTAAGATGCAGAGAGAGATTTCTAAAGAAACATATTGGTTTATAATTTGTATCCAGTATTTATTGCCAGTGTTTCCCAGAAAAGAGTTTTCTCCGCTTTTAGCAAGGAAATTGCAGAAGCTTTGGGCCCTAGGATGCCCTTTACTGCCTTTTCCCATTGCTTGTGGGGAGAGTGCTGGCCTATAACTGGTATAGCTGTAGGAGCCAAGCACCTCACAGACTATTTTTATGACAGACTTTTCCACAGTGTGTATAGACAGAGCTTTGTAATACCGTCTGGGTCAGATGGAAAAAATAAAATAATTACCTCATGCATTACCCCATTCCAGCGCTTCTTCAGTAGTTTAATAGAGTTATACCTTGCCTCCAGTGTTAATTAGTTATATATTTCAACCTGCCATGACTGGCACTATTACTTCCCTCAAGATGATAATGTACTTCTCCTGACTCCAAAGTGCTGTGTGCAACAAATGGCTCAATCATTTATCATTCAATTGCATTATATGTGAATGATTCTATTTCTTTTGGGCCTGATGTGCTAAAAGCACTCTAGACCACGGAGGAAGTGGGTACCAGCACGGGCCTGTGGCTTGTAGTCACAATCAACTCCTAAATAGTGAATTACAGTAATCCAGTCTGGAAATGAGAAATGCATAAATCACAGGTTCCAGGACCTTGTCCCATGATGATCAACAAATAGCGAAGGCAGTGGTGCAATAAAGAGGGCTTTGGAACATATGGTCATTATGGGAGGCATTCATGGACAGAGGACTATTGGACATTCTATTGGAATGGATTTCATCTGAGTAGGGAGGGAAATACACTTCTAGGATGGATGCTGGCACAAATGAGTAAGAGAGCTTTAAATTAGGAGTTGGGGGAGATGGTCATCTAGATCTTCCTGTATGATATCCTGATCCTTCTCTGTACTGAAAATACCTCCCACAAACTTGGGAGTTAGTGGGAGATGACCTTGCAAACTGAACTAATAGAAATAGAACGAAGTTTAATAGTGGAAAGTGCAGGGTCATGCATTTAGGGACTAATAAGAATTTCTGCTATAAGCTGGGGATGCATCAGTTGGAAGTGACAGAGGGGAAGGACCTGGGCATATTGGTTGATCACAGGCTGACTATGAACCACCAATGTGATGTGGCTGTGAAAAAAAGCTAATGCGGTCCTTGCATGCATCAGATGAGGTATTTCCAGTAGAGATAGGGAGGTGTTAGTATTGTTATACAAGGTATTGGTGAGACCTCATCTGGAATACTGTGTGCAGTTCTGATCCCCCATGTTTAAGAAAGATGAATTCAAACTGGAACAGGTGCAGAGAAGGATGATCCGCAGAATGAAAAACCTGCTTTATGAGAGGAGACTCAAAGAGCTTTCCCTGTTTAGCCTAACCAAAAGAAGTTGAGGGGAGATATGATTGCTTTCTATAAATACATCAGAGGCATAAATACCAGGGAGGGAGGGAGAGGAATTATTTAAGTTCAGCACCAATGTGAACACAAGAACTAATGGATATAAACTGGCCATCAGAAAGTTTAGATTTGAAATTAGATGCAGGTTTCTAACCATCAGAGGAATGAGGTTCTGGAATAACCTTCCAAAGGGAGCAGTGGGGGCAAAAAACCCAGCTGGCTTCAAAACTGAACTTGATACATTTATGGAGGGGATGGTATGATGATGAGACAACCTCGTTTGGCAATTGACTGATCTTTGACTACTGGTGGTAGATATGCCAATGGCCTGTGAAGGGATGTTAGATGGGGTGGGTTCGGAGTTATTACAGAGAATTCTTTCTTGGGTGTCTGGCTGGTGAGTCTTGCCCACATGCTCAGGGTTTAACTGATCACCATATCTGGGGTTGGGAAGGAATTTTCCCTCAAGGCAAATTGGCAAAGGTTCTGAGTGGTTTTCGTCTTTCTCTGTAGCATAGGGCATGGCTCACTTGCTGGTGGATTCTCTGTACCTTAAAGTCTTTAAACCATGATTTGAGGACTTTAATAACTCAGTCATAGGTTAGAGGTTTATTACAGGAGTGGATGGGTGAGGTTCTGTGGCCTGCATTGTGCAGGAGGTCAGACTAAATGATCATATTGGTCCCTTCTCACCTTAGACAGAGTCTGAGTCGAGGGTGAATATACTAGTATGTCACTGGGCCTCCTTCTGCAAGGGCATTTTGGGCTCGTCACTGTCTGATCCACTGTATGTGGGGTTTTTACACAGTAAAAAGTGACCAAGTGCCATGATTCTATAATGAGCTCCATGCACTTTACACTGAGCCCCGATGAGTCAGTGGGGTTCCTCATAAGTGCATGGGTCTTTCCGAGTGGAACTCATTGCTGAGCTGGCCAAATGATTATTATAAATCTGTCCATATTTAACTGCACATGAATATTTGTCTTAACTTTGTCATGCAATAGAACAGCAAAATAAAGATCTACTGCAGGACAGTTTAAAATATGCTGGAAGGGTTCAGTGTTCAGAAATGCAGATGGAAGATTCCATGACAAGTTTCAACTAGGAAAAAAAAACTGCAAAAACTATTGAAATGTAATTATAAGAGATTTTTACTGATGAAAGACATGAAGACAAATGGAAAGGAAATGACCTGCAGGACAGAACTTGAAGGGAAAAAAATGAATACAAAATGACAATGAAATTACGATATTAAATCATTCCAGGGATAGAGAACAACAAGTGAAAGGGAATAAAAGAGAGAGAAAAAAAGGCTTTTTCCCCTTTATTTTATGTTGCTTACTATGCTATTGAAAGCACTATCATCCTAATGAAAAATCCTACCTCTAACTCAACAAAAAGGGAAATATTTGGGTCGAACCCCAAGGACATGTTTTGATTTCTTTTCAGTTAAGTAACTAGGAAACCCTTATTGTTAGTTTGTTTTTTCATGTGCTTTCCAGCTTTCTTATGTGACACTGCTGGATAGTGTGGAACTGTGAAATGTATGTCATCCAGGGGACAGGTGACCCTTTCTTCAGAATTATTCCTTTCTCTCACATTTGATTACCTATCCCCTGGCCAGCTCTTGTTATTTTTTTTAAACAGCTCCCTGCTCACTTGCTGTCTGACAGATTACATGTAAAATAGGGTAGTGTGCCTGTCTTTCAGGTTCATAGAGGAATAATGGGTGATTACGTTTTTCTACTATTCAAAGAGCTTGTAACTGATCTCTATTATTGTGAATTGACTCCTGTGGGGTTATGAAATACATGGGAGGGAGGTATCATCCTGCTCCAGCTGAAGTCAGTAGAAAAGCTGCACAATCAACTCCATACGGTATAGAACTTCTTGCTATTAGAGAGTTGCAGTGTTCTTCACTTACCTGTGTACTTCAGATATTACATTTTAAAGTTATATGGTCAGGTTCACTGGGGGCTTATTCAAAGGCAGCTCCCGCCATATAGTTTCTTCTGATTAAGTCTATTTTGTATTCCACTTAAACACAAATACAGTATAAATCCCACACATAAAAATTAACTGAGAGTTGAGGGTGCTTGATTATATTTCTTCACAACAATGCAAATGCTAAAAAGCAAGGAAACCATAAAAAAGCAAGGAAACCATAAATTAAGGCAACATTCAATCCCAAAACAATACTAAGCATTACTCCATTACCAGCATGACTTCCAATCATGCCAACACTCTAAAACCTCAATTCAACAGAAAACTGAAGAATGGAGAGGAAGCAGCATAAATAGAAATATCAATGACTAACTATATTCACAAACTATTGGCTTTATACTATCACCCATCACCACAAGATCTGAGCTCCTTCAGTACAAAATCACTAGCAATACTGAAGTTCCTAATAAACTCCATGGACACCTCTGGCACGTCTCCCTTCTTAAGGGAAAACTGTGCCTGTGTTAGGGTTTTTGTTTTTTGATTGGTTGTTTTGATTTGTCAATTAGTTTTTGGATGAGGGGGTGTGCGGGAAGAAGGGGCTGTCAATATTGTGAATTTCATTATTATGGTGGAAAGGCTTTTTCAAAGAGGAAGATCTTGCAACGTTTTCTAAACACACTGAGATTCTGAATCCTCTGAATGTTCATTTTATAGCCGGACTTATTGGTGAAGAAAGTTTTACCTCCGCTGTCAGGTTCTAACATTTAGCATTTGTAAATTAATACACTTTTAAACATACCCCATGTTTACTATTTTGAAATAATCTACAAATGAGTGAATTTTCAGCTCTCAAACACCAGGAATTTCTTTGTTAGAAATATTTGGGGAAAAAAAGGATAGATACACACAAAACAATAAAATAAAATGGGATATTTTAAAATACTTCATACAAGCAAACATTGGATTGTAAATGTTCAAAAAAAAAAAAAAAGTAATCCTGGTCTATAGTGGTGGGGATGGGGTCCTCCCCACAGTTGCCCTAAAAGTGTTAAGGCAAACCCGAGGAGCCATTTAGCCTATTAATGGCAGCAAGCTGGGATGAATTAAGACTACTAGAGAAGCCTTAATTAGAAGAAGCTCACCTGTGCAGGAACTGGGGGAGGGGGCCTATCTAAGCCAGTAAACTAGCACCCCTGGGGGCTGTTGCTGGGAAAAAACAGTCATTCCCCAGGAAAAGAGAGAAAGGAAGGTTTGGAGCTAGTACTCTCAGGAAAAGGGGGTGAACCAAGTGTGGTAAGAAGCAGTCCAGTGAGGGCTGGGAGAGTAGAACCTAGAACTGCTGGATTGAGAGTCCCTGGACTGGAACATGGAGTAGAGGATGGGCCTGGCTTCTCCTGCTAGCTACTGAAGGAGGGGCACCTGAGGTAGTAAATGGGAAAACTGCATAGGACTGTTGAAGGAAAGAACTTGATATACCCTGGAAGGGGATAACACTGAGTGAACTGGCTGGAGGGTGGAGTCACGAAGAGGCCGTAGCAGCTCCTAGAGCAAGAGAAAGATGGGAGACAAAGAGATAGAAGGCTTGTAACCACTGGGAGAGGTGACAACTTGGTGAGCTAGTCTGCAGAAAAGCCAGTAGGAGAAGCCCCCTGCACATGGTCTTGTAGAGTAAGTGGCTGAAGGATACTTTATTATTGATGCATAATGGTGTTTGATCCCTACTTTGAGTGCAAACCTCGATGCAACTTTAAGTATCATGGTATCTCCCCAATACACAACAAAGCAGCTAGAAGAAGTCATTCTTTGTTGCATGAATTTCTAATTGGGGAATCTGAACAGTGTACATATATGAAGGCTGTGCATCAACCAAGCCGTTTTCATAACGTAAAATTTTGCTACAAAAAACTCAGCATTAGGTAAGGGAACCTACGCACCTAGTCTGTTTCTCAGCTGAATGTCTGCTGGTGATCTCAAATACCAGATATTAAGCATGTGAACATGTAACTGTATAGTGCTCTGAGTCCAGTTATTTCATTTCTCACATGAGTGACTATTTTGCACAGAGAAGCAAGGTGGGTGTGACTTCTGATGGTGAAAGAAACAAGCTTTAGAGCTTTGTATTTTGCATAAAGTTATTTTTAGGATATGTCTACACTGCAGTTAGACACCCCTGATGGCAGTTGACTTGGGCTTGTGTGACTTAGGCTAAGGGGCTGTTTAATTACAGTGTAGATGTTTTGGCTCTCCTGCAGCCCAATCTCTGTGACCCTCCCACCTCAGAGTCCTAGAGCCTGGGCTCCAGCCCGAGTCGGGCCATCTACCGTGCAGTTAAACAACCTATTAGCCTGGGCCCTAGTCACCTGGCATGGGCTAGCCATGGATTTTTCATTTCAGAACACACACACACACACTTCCTTTTAAAGTGTGAAGTGGTTCTCTTTCCATTCTAGTGATGTCTAGCTCTTGTATTATATTTATAATGTTCCATCAAGGGTTTATGTGAATGTAAAATAGGCCATTAGCAGATGTATTGAAACAATCAGCTCAACAGACAGGATAAAAGGATCCTGTGGGCTTTGCAAATTTTCTAGATGTTGCCGTGTGTTTGAGGAAATTACCACTTCAAACACATACTATTGCAATGCTGATGCTGGTTAACACCTTCTCTCAATAAAATCAGGGACTTTCTTCCCCTCTCCTCAAATGAAGAAAAAGTAGAGGAAGCACCTCCTGAATGATATGCCCCCTTTCTTGGAGAAAAGAACCCACCTTCCCTAATTTTGGTGATGGAGGAGAGGAAGAGGTTTTACCTCATCTCCCCTGAGCTTTGGGCTCCTTGGTGTATGAGCCTGAATTGCTTTTTACAGGCCCAGGATTTGAAGGTATATTTCCATGATGTTACTACCAGATGTAAGGGGTGGGGGGGCGGGCAGGTCAGCTGCCTTCAGCAGTTGTGAGGGCACTTATCATTCTGGCCAGCTACTTGAAAAGTCCCCATGGAGTAAGCAGCAGCTAGCTGTCTCCCCTTGGAGGGAGGAGACAGGATTTTCAAAAGATAAATCTAGGTAGGTAAGAATAGGTCCCTTCAGTCCTACTTGGTTGGATTAAGGGCAACCAAGACTTAACCTACATTTTTTGGCTCAGCCCTGCTGCAATGGGCAGCTGCTGACATTGTCAGCTCATACTAGAGCTAGCCCTTTGCCAGCCTTCAATGGAACACAGACTTCGTTTGATTTGAGAATTAACCACTGCAATGTTCGAGTGAGTCCTAGATGCCCCTCCCTTCTCCATTTCATAGCTTGCTTTCTAGGCTCACATTTCTGAATCCATATTTTGTTTCATGTCCACCTACCACTGAATCAATTAATTACTTACTTCAGTAGGCACATAAGATATAGACACTAGCAATGCCCACTCAATAGAACCCACTGACTTTTTACTTAAAGAAAATAAATCAATTTGAATATTTAAACTTTCCATTGACGATTTCTGAAAATCTACTGTCATGCTTCATGGCAGCATACCAGAATGCTATGCAGGGAGTATGTAAAATGACAAATGAAAACTAATTGCAAAGAGTCTGCATACACTTGCCTTTCAATGTACAAGGTTTTTTTTATAAATCACAATTCTCTGTCGGTCCTGATCCTACGCCTGAGCAAAAGGCTAGAATGCCAAAGGAGAGATTGGATCGCTAATGTAAATGTGATAGAGAGCTGCCAGAGGCTTTGAAACCCTGGAGAAGAAACAATAAAAAACTGTCTGTCCAATCTGAATATGGAGGGGGAGAGAGGCATCACTGGGAAAGACAAATGGGTCAAAGAGTTACTTAGCCTAAATTGCTATGTTTTTTTTCCTCTTTGGGGGACTAATCTGAGCTGGAAGAAGCAAGACATCCCCAGGGTAGGAGTGTCAGAAGCTGCTGAAGAGAATTTGTGTATGTGTTTGAGGAGCTGTTTGGAACAAATAGCAAAACAAGGCTAAAATAGTCATGTGTTTATACGGGGAGCTAAGCTGAAGTTACCCAGTAGTTTCTCAAGGAGACGGTGGCAAGGAAAGGAGATCAAGAGATTTTTAAGAAGGTTTTTAAATTTTTAATGAAGACTCAGTATAATACATCGATAGGAGGGTCAGGTTATGGGCCATCCTGAACACCCACACAAAGCACTCCATTACTCTCCAGTGCTGGCTACCATTTTGTAGGTAGCAGCAGCATGGGGTGTGGGGAACTAGCTCCTCAGAATGGCTACTCTCCATGCTGCAAGGGTTAGCTGGGGAAGGAGCTGAATAGTCTTGCCTCTTCTCCCATGCCCAATGCAATTTGCCAGGTATAAGGATGGCACAGCATATGTCCACCCCAGAGCAGACATGGACTGAGGAGGCAAATTGTGACTGTTCAGTCAGTCTGCTTCCTGTACAGCTCCTGGGGTAATGCAATGATGTATGGGCTTGTGACAAAGCTGCAAGTTAACCCTGAATAATAATGCGTGGCACATGTGCAGTTTCTTTTATCAAGGATCTCACATGTTTGTACAGCACTTTAAGTCTCAAGATGCCACTTTGAGGAAGGTGATTCTATCATATCCATGTCACAGCTAGACACACTCAGTCACGGAAGGGTTGCCCTAAGACATACACAGCATCAGTTTTTGCCTCATGAACTGAAGACATGAGTCCTGGTTTTCGATTCCTTGCTTTAAGGATTTTGAAATTAACTGACAGTTTGAGCTTGGATTTAGAGTAACCTGTTCAAACTGACTAAACATTTCCTAGCTGTATTCCTTACAGACAGCCTGGATTATTGATTTCATTTCAGGATGCTCTAGGGAGGCAACTTTAAAGTAAAAGTCCATATCTGGATGCAAATTATGATTTTAATATTAACAGAAGGAGGATATGGATATTTTCGTTTAGATTTATCTTGGCTTATTTAAAGAATACATTATTTAAGAGGGGTGTGTAAGGTGTTTTTGTGCACACTTGGCGTGAGTGGGTTATTTAAAAGATGAAAATGTTAACTATAGGTGAATAAAGGAAGCAATGATCATGCGTGAGGCCAATAGTAAGAGAGACTTGAGCATGGGAGACTTACATGAGCTCAGTCCAGCACTCCATCAAATGCTTGGGGTGGGGTATGGGGACTAAATATCTTTGAGGATCTAGGCCTAACTATCAACTTCAGTGGGAGTGTTATTTGAGTAAGGAGGCAGGATTGACTATTGCTGCTACTACCACTACACTCTTGCATTCTCTACCAAAGTGTGTTTATATTGCACTTGACTGAAATTGGGGAAAGAACCTGAATAATTAAGCCTTTTCTGATTTGCATAAACAAGAATAAAAATGCATAGGGCCAGACTCCACCACCTTTACTCTCACTGAGTGGTTCCTTACTCTGTAGATAGTCCCACCCACAGAAGTCAGTGAAATTCTTCACTTCTCTGGGGCCAGGATTTCACCCATTGGGTTCAATGGATACTAGCAGCATAAGATACTAGTCCATGTAAGTGTGGTAAAATCTGGCCCTTTCTAAACAGTAACTAGTATATAACTGTTGATGTTATTCCTTTTATATGTTTAACAAATTTGGTTCAAAGTTTAAATTTGCAATAGCTTTTCTAAACCTGAACTACTAGAAATCTTTCCATCATTAAAATAAATAGCAGATATTAAAGAAATAAACACATCCTTGTGGCGTTAGCAGCTCCAACACTGCAGCACTCAGAATTTTAAAGTACTAATTTATAAGCAAAAGTGGAACTGATATTTAGTGTCAAAACTGAAAAAAATGCAAGAAGTAAACAAAGGATTTTGGTATTGCCAACTATCTCAATTTTATTCTACGGATATTTGGTGTTTTTCTTAAAGCCCCAGGTCCTGCAGTCATGTTGTCACATGCTCATGCTTCAGGGTTTTAACCAGGCACCTACAGAGGTCAGGAAGGAATATTTCCCCCAGTGTACTCCAGGGTCGTTTTTTATCTTCTTCCTCTGAAGCATCAGGGATGGACCATTGGGTGGAATGTGCCAAGGATATGAAGTGGCACCAAGCATTCTCAGTCTCAGGTGCTTGGCTGTCTGGTTCTTGTTCACATGCTCAGGGTTTAACTGATTTGCCACATGTGGGGTCAGGAAACAATTTTCCCTCAGGTCACATTGGCAGTGACCTTTGCAGGGGTGGGGGAGAGGGTCACCTTCCAGTGTAGGTGTGCATCATTTGCCAGGGTTATCTGGGTATACCTCAATCATTGCCCTGCCCTGCCTCAGGCACTGTGGGAGCCTCAGGCACTGGTGCATCTGGGTCCCATCTACTCTATACCTGGGTCACATAAAAGTCTAGTCTCCTGTGGGCTATAATACTTCGGTCTAATTTGGTAATTGGGTTTACTGTGCAGAGTATGGATGGTGTTGGTGGCCTGTTGATAGATAGGAGGTCAGACTAGTCAATTTGGGGGTTTTAAATTCTTTTACATGTAAATTGAGATTTTCAGAATCATAGAAATGGGAAGCTTTAGCACCCATTATAGAGCAAAGCTTGAAAATATTACACCTAAAGATTCAGAAACTAGAAGGCCATCCACACCCCCCCCCCCCCAAAAAAAAAAGATGCCTTAAATATCATGGGTTTTTTTAAGTTAAACTGATGATTTTGGGATCCTGACTCATGATTTTTCAATGTTTAGGTTTGCTATACTGGATTATAAATTTATTTCCTATTTAATCTAAGGTGCTAATAACTGATAAAGAATGTGTTCATTACAAACACATGTCTTGTATATAGTCTGACAAATCTATAGATATCCTGTTAGGACATTATAGTTATATATGTCTTCCTCTATCAGTATTGTAGTTTTCCTCATTGGTATCTTTCTTGGTGCTATGGTGGTATAAAACACATGAAGCAGGAAGGTGGATAGCAAAGGTATCTGAACAATTCATAGTAAATAATTTGCTTGACAAATTATGCCTCTCTCAATTTGTTCACTGCTGCTCAATCCCTTATGATTTATTGACCAGCCCATTTCTGTGAATAAACCTTGGTCTCTGTATTGTTTGAGCAGCTCATGGAGAGTATTTGAAATGTAAAAGTCAGATTTGATTTAGGTTGGTTAGTTTGAATACCTGAGTCACACAGTGTGCTTCTTTTCCTACCAGAATGAATGCAACTTTTCAGATCAATGTTATGATGCAAATAATTAATTAAGTTCACAAATTCAAAATTTTATTTTTGTGAATGTTCAACTGCCTAAAATTTACATTGTTTCCAATAAATTCATACATTGAATGGAAACCAGACACACGGGGGGTGAGGAGAGTCAAAGAACTTGGTTAGTCGTTCAAATGAACATTCATGGATTACATTTTTTGCAACAGTCTCTCAGGACTATTAAGTGGCTACTGTTTCCTTGATGGAAGTAATAAACTCTATTTGCAGCACAAAGGGTTTTTCATATCTATACCATTGCTGTATGGAGGCAAAGAAAAGGTCATTTTGTCTCCAACAGAGCATCTGCAAAATCAGCAGAACCTGGATAGCCATAAGAACACTCAATGTGAATTGTGCCTGGTGAAACCATGTTGTCTCCACTCATTTGTCCGGTGTTTCATACTATGAGATTTTCAGTCTATTTCAAGGATAAAGGAACTTAAATTTGGGCCAGGTGTGGCTGCAGAACCATAATATTAGAATGAGTTTGGTATAAAACCTTGGACAATAAAACATCCCTATAGAGGTTCCTATTATTCTTTGCATACATGGGTTCTCATAAATAATACTTAACTATAATCTCAGACTGGACTTATTTGTCCATCACAAGACAACCGATATCACAAACTGATTTAACTTATTTGCATTCTTGTTGGGGAAAATCTGTTCTGATGACATTTGCTATAAAACTAAGAGGACCAATCTTTGAAAGGTTATACTCAAAGGGATTAAAAATAGTTCTGTAATTGAACTGACAGTAAAATCTAATCTTTTCCAGAGACATTAAAGGGAGACATTTCTTCTGAAGATCATGTGTTTTTGAAACAGCACATTGCTGTGTTGAATGCTCTGAATTATATTAAAAACAGGAATACAAAAATTAGATTTTTGCACTATGATCTTATTTGTTTGCAAAACTAATTTTTAATCTTTTATTACACCTTACAGAAAAAGGTAACTAGAAAACATCTGTTAGTTTGATCATTATGGTTAATGACACATGGCTGGGTCATTCATGTGCTCTATGGTACAATGTGCGTTGACCCTAGGTTGACTTTGCAGTAATACTTTATCTCAGGACCTGAAACAGGTGCAGACCTTGAAAAATAAGTCAGCATTAGTATTAAAATATAAATCAAGGTGTAGTGTTAGTTCTGACTGTACTTTACAAATTCATTTGCCAGACTTTTCAAATTCTTAGTCGAAGGTTGCTCAAGTAAATTTTACACAGGATAGGAAGTCAGTTTCACTTCTCTTTTGGAATGCTGGGGCAGATATCATTTTGACTGAGTTCAGCTCCATAAGTGAATCTGTGCCAGTTTCCATCAGTTGAGGATTCAGCCCATAGAGTTCAGAAAAGCACAGTCAAATCGAACAGCCTGTCAGAATTCAAATGCATGTTCATGAACACTAGTTTTTTCAGGATCTGATCAGCTTTCACTATTAGTCTCCACAATCATAAAAGTGGAAGCAGAATAAAAATGTTGTGCCACTGTACTATGTTTTGAATTTAATGATGGTATTTTTTCCTTAAATAGCTTTTTCAATCTCCTTCATCACTGCCAACAGCGATATTTAAAATGAGGATATTAATACTGCTGCGTGCATCGTACTACAAATAAAACTTGTTGACGGGTTGCTGTCATTGATAAATAACAAGATAATCACAATGTGAATCCTGTTACAAAAAGTTGTTACTCTTTAGGATTTATGGAAGTTTATTTTAGCATAATCACCATAGATAAATAAACTTTTAATCAGAAGACTATTAAAGGCATTTGTCCTATTTTTTTTTCAGGGCTGTATCACCTAACTATGTTCAGATTATCCATATCGATTGTAGGTTATAGATATTATATCAGTTAGCCTGTTTATCTTTTTTTTTTAAATAGAAAAATGTTTTAAAAGCAAATGTGAGTTTGGTTCTTGGGGGAAGTGAGGAATTACTAACACTGGCATAAATCAGCATAGGGGGGGCCTCATCTCAGTTTCCCACAAAGCTCTGCCAATGTCCTCACTAAAAGCTGTTTACCTCTGCCTCCCATGATACCTTTACAAAAGGTAACAGATTATTTGTGGAACATGATGTGTAAATGGTGCCATGGGGGTGTGAGTGGGAATGCTGCAGGGCAGAGAAGGTAAACAGTGGCCTTTTCAAGATCTACTGGTAAGGGAGGCTTGGAACGTGGGAAATGGTGCTGGACAACAGGGAGCTGTATAACCCTGCCTAATTTGGGTTATATGACAAGCAGAAATGCTGAATCAGAGAACCAAAATAGGATGCTTTGAAAATCAGAAATAGTTGGTGGAACTTGACATAATCTTAGCAAAAATAACCTGATGGTCAATAATAGCAACGAACACAATAGGAACAATATCTTGCTATAGCCTAGAAGTCAGCCAGTGCTAGGTGCTGTACAAATATATAGTAAATGACAGTTGCTGTCCTAGAAAGCTTCTAATTGAAAAGACAAGACAAAAGTGTGTAGCAGGTTCGCACAGGACTCTTCTTTCTCTTAGGTCCACTGCACCCACAAACCAGTCAGACCTCGGCTTTATGCTCCCACCAATGAGGTTTATTTACAGTTTGCTTGCCCACTGCCTTCTGTTTAAAGACTGTTAAGCTGAACTGTCTCAGGGACCTTACAGTCTCAGCCACCCACTGAGAGGACCTCACCCTCATTCTGTTGGTGGCTGGCTAGCTTCTTCCTTCCCCCTGTCCTTTGTAACCCTTGGCTAATGAAGCCAGCAGCTGCTCCCTATTGGCCCACTAAGTGCAGGCTTTCTCGGCCAGCTCCAATTCTCCTTCCTTAATTGGTGTTTGTGGCAGAGGGCTTGCTCAGTTTTCCTTTGCCTAGTGCCTTGCCACAAAGTGGATGAGACAAAGGTGAGCTAGATGGGGACTGGTGTAGAGAGAGATGGTAACAAAAATAGTATTTAAACCAAGAGGAATAACTGGTGTTTAGTTACATTAAAAATGTTAGTTTAAAGAGCCGATATCCACATGTAGGTGTCCATGTGATGTTTGGACCTTTTGGGCATTATATCTTTTTAACTAGAGGGAGTATGCACAGCTGCCCCCTCCCCAAGCAAAACTAATGGCCAAATTTAAAAAAGCACCCATCTTGGTCAACATTAGTAAATCTTTGACCCCCACAAAATTCTACATTTTCCAAGAGTTAGTGTATTACATTTGGAGACTAAGTTCAGTAATTTAAGTAAGAAATAGAAAGATTTTGTTCCTGTTTTAAGCATCAAGCTCAAGTATAAAGCTACCACTGTCGCACCATACTCACAAATGTGACTAGCAACAGTTTAACCCAAAATGGCGAAAGTTCTTCAACATTATCTTGGAAAATGTCACATAAAAAGCTAAAAAAAAAATCGACTATCTTTAGTGGTAACAATCATAAGGAGACTAATTTTTTATACTCCCAAACAAGACTGATTAAAAAAGTGAAGACCATGCAATGGATCCTAATGCTAAATAGCTTTTGAAGCAGAACAATGAAAATTAGTAGCAAGAAGAGACGTTTACATTTTCTTGCACTTTAAACGAAGAAACTGAAGAACCAGCTTTGAACTAAGAAGATGCAAAAGAAAACATCACTAAATGATCCTTTTCTATCTTTTTTTAAAGAATCAAGATGAGTTCATACAAATTTCAGCAATAAATTATAGCATTTGAGTTTGGTATGGTAATTTGTTAGATTATTTTTGGGTCTGTCATCCCAATAACTTCATAAACATTAGGAAACAGTTAACCCGTTCAAATCTCAGGGGTCCTCAATTTTATAAGACATTATAGAAGCAAGAGCCAACTAAGAGTGCTTACTAGTTCATGGAAATAAACCTAAATGATTTCAACCTCTACAATTTCTCTTTTAAACTATCAGCACATACACTAACTTGGAAAAAGAATACAGGAGTATAGTGCAGAAGTGGTTGGGTCAGTGCTGAGCCTGTGGGTAAGCTCACCATATATTCACAATTTTGTAATACATTTCTCAACAGGGAGAGTAATTACTACAATATTATATTAGTCAACAATATCACATCGTCAGTGTCGGGTAGCCAACAAACTGTGACCCTTTTTTTCCATTTTGCTAGTTTTTTCCACTTTCTCTTTCAGTATTTCTTGTCATGGATTTAATTAGAGCAGTCTAAGTCATTTTCATGGTGTTCAGCCAACTCTAATTAACCCCAGAGTTCTGTCTTCTAGAAATCAATTTCTGCTCTTTGATATTTTTGGGGGTGGAGATGTGTACATTTTCTATGACTGAGTCCCCACTGAAGACAAAAGCTGCTTAGTCATAAACATGACTTTGCTCAAGATTTTCCTGAGCCATTGGCAGAACTAGTTTTTGGGTAACTGAGGAAAGATCTTTAAAAATAAAATAGAGGAAAGAGTGATGGCAGCAGTGAATAAGGGTCTGATCCTGCTGTCCTTACTCAGGCAAAACTTTATCCCTTCCTATTTCTTCTGTTTCCTGGCCCATCCATGCTTCCTCCAAAGATTCTTTGTGCCCCAGCCCTCTTCACTAACTAGGGGAGAAGAGGTGTATTGATAAATGTTCACCAGGAGTAGATAATAAGTGCCTATATTGCCCTATATTTTCCCTAATTCAGACTTGCCCAATCTCCACCTGCCTGCCCACTTGCCTAGACTTTTGATGACTGGTCTGTTGGTCACCAGGCAGAGTGCTAGAGACCTAGTGCTCCTTCCTTCTATGGGGAAAAAAACCCATAATTGGAACACTGAGGGGATGCCTGGACCTTAATAATCTGCCTGAGTTGGGTACGTAGGGCCAGTATATGCAAGCTACCATTCTGAGCACAGCGACCCAAGTCCAGCTATTCACTCAGCACACTCTTATCAACAACTGATTGCAGTGAAATAATCACACTGTTTGCTTTTAAAACAGAAATGTTCTCTTGCCTCTCATTTCATGTACCCAAACGCACTGAATAAAACGTCCAGAGTGTCTCACATAAAAGCATGTTCATTACTGTCAAAAATTTTATGAAACAGAAATTCTATTTAACCTTGAAAATTAACTACTTAGCGTACACTGTGCAGTGTATCCTCTTCTGACATAAAAGTTTCAATAGAAATATCATGAAGGCCCAAATTCCCATTGAAATGTCAGCTAGAGTCAAAACATTTTGAAAGATTATTGCTCTGTTCCTTTCCCTTCCCCAGAAAGTGAGAGAGAATGGAGAGAGAAACTGAGTTTTGTTCGGGATTTCTGTGCAGTCGAGAGATCATGGTGACAGATCCTATATAAAGACCTATGATATCAATCTGAATTTGTTTGACTTAAGCCAGAAGAAGTCACACAGGACAAGGCAGAAACACATAAACAGCTCTAGAAGGATCAAATGCTTTTTAGCAGATGTCACTTTGTTTGCTTCTACATAATATAAACATTAGCTGATCAAAATGAGTTTCTTTGCTCAAGGCACATACGGTATCCATTAAAGAGCAATAACTATAAATATAATTCAGATAAGAGCCTGATCATGCAGTCCTTCTCATATATATCTCCAATTGAAATCTGTGGAACTTCTGCATGGAGAAGTGTTGTGAAATCAGTATGAAAGCTTAGGGCCCAAACCCTAATTTTCAATGGTTCAAGTAGGTTGAACAGGAGAGGATACCCTCATTGTACCTGCCAAGAAATAAGGGGAGCTGTGGGGACAGGTTGCTTACCCAAGCCAGGAAGGGGAGAGGAAAGCCCTTTCTCTGCTTTTTCCCCCACACTGACAGATTTTAACTCCTGCTTACTACCAAGTGAAGTACTTACTGACAGGAGCAGTTCCACTGAGGTTTGTGGGTGAAATCCTGGCCCCATTGAAGTCAATGGGAGTTTTGTCACTGACTTCAGTAGGACCAGGATTTCACCCTGTGAGACTACACACAATAGTAAGTGTTATGCTCCATCATGTTTTCAAGATCCCTTACGAGACAGAAAATAAAATAGTGCTGCATTTAAACCTTGTGAGTGGCATGATTCTGATTCATCATTTTAAATCTAGTGTAACTTCATTTTACTGTACTGGACGAGAGACTGACATTAAGGTCTACTTCCTGATGTCCTTACTCAGTCAAAATTCCCAAGGAAGTGATGATCTTTTGGCATAAGGGCTGAATGAAGATGTCAAGTTACTATACATTAGGCCAAGGTGTGAATCTATTGCACACAAGCTTGCTGCACAATTATGGCCTGTGTGGACAAGCCTTTAGTGAAGGTTTGGCTGAAAATGAACAACATTGGTTCCAATTGCATGATTTTGATGATGATCAAACTTTAATTTTAGGCAATACATACCACATTTATTATGGAAAATATAAGAAAGGCACCTGCAATTTCAAAAGTCTCAGGACCTATGAAATATAAGGTTTTTTTTCCTAAGAAGAATTTTTTTCTCATTGTTAATACCCACCAATTATGAGTAAATGACACAAAAATGAGAATAAAAGTTCTTTTGGATGTATTTCTGGAAATGTACATTGTACTTCAGGTATTAGCTTAGGAGCAGTTGTCTTTGTGTTGTACTTTAGTTTTTTTGTTGTTTTGGGGTTTTTTTGGAAGAAGAGATAAGTATAAATTATCTCCCCCCCACATCAGATTAAATTTTTAATCAGAATATATTTACGATGTATGTACTTAACTTATCCAACATCATTTCAGGAATATTCTTAGTATCTAGAAGTCAAGTTCTTGTCCTTGCTGTTGTTAGAAGTAATTTTACTTTCACAGCAAGTTCTCTCAAACTAAGCTGGATTTGGCTAGATTAATACTTGGAAAAGCTAAATGCTGTGGGAAATGATATTGATGTGTCAGAAGATGGTATGTTTCCTTTTGAATCAGTACTAAACCTATACCGCATGGTGGTAGGGACACTGCGCTTCTAAAACTGCTGTCAAATCATAATAGAGATGACGTCTTTGTGGTTATTAAAGATCCTCTGGTGCTTATCTGAGTAAGGATGGTAGCCGTAGTGCAAGTGGCTCACCTAAAATTCTCCATCTTGTTTCAGCTGTGTGTACTATATTTTTCACTTCCTGTTCAAAACTGCTATGTAGAAAAAGAACAGACTGCAAATGACCCACACTGCAGCTGGTTGTGGCATATTGAAAACTGTTTAACATTGTTATTTGTCACTTTAAATTCTCAGGAGTTTTTCTGGTCCTGCTTGCAGGAAGGGGAATGTGTAGAGAAGATTAATAGTCAGTCAGCAGACAGCCAGACTAGAGTCAGATTGGGTGAATTGTCCCTGTATGTTTTAGGGAGCAGCCTTCTTTGTCTTTACCGGTTTTTGGGTTGTTACATATATTCTGAATTCTAAGAAATAAAGTAGTGTTATGTTGCAGCCTTCTAGCTGTAGTAAGAAGTGAGAGCTTAAGGCCTGTAAAACAGGCTAAGGCCTAAATGGAAAAAGCCGAGTGAACAGAAGTATAAGGGGTCACTCAAGTTAACTGAGACTGGTATAGGAAAGTGCTGATTCTGCAAGGTTGTAAGACTGCCAAAATATTACTAAAATATGTAGTAGGTATAAGAGGTACCAAGATACTAACTCTCTGAAATGACACTTTTATGGGTAGAAATGATACATGGAGTGGCGGTGCCCAAATCAGCCAATCAACGGAAAAAGGTGGTACTAGCCTACGTCAGAAGGGTGGCAACTACCTACATCAAAGGGGGCAGAACGAAAGTGTATGTAACAGTGTATAAAAGACGGTGTCAGAGGGAATACCGGCGTCCGGTCTAGGGGATAACGGAAAGTCCCGCTGTTGGGCCGAGACCATTGTAACGCCGCCAATATGAAACTGACCCAGAGATACTCCGTAAGTCATTTCTCATTGTGCCGCACGCAATAAACCTGGCTTGGGCGCCTTCGTTGCTCAGCTAATCTGTGGTCGTGTCGACTCATTCGATAGTGAGAGCCGTCTCAGTTTCCTGACCAAGGCTGGGACAGCATCTACACAGGGACACACGCACGCAGCATACACTGATAAACACCGGTGACCAACACACCGATTACCACACTAGCAAGAGTATTTTTTATTGTTATCTAACTTCTCTGTTTGTATGCTGTGAATATAATACCAATGATTATTTATCCATCACATGCAAATCTCATAGAGTTCACTAACATTATTTAAAGATGGGTAATTTCCAGGAAATAACTCTCACCAGAGTAAAGGGTCTGTGCGCTCTGTTGATACTGGACGCTTAGGGCTGGTTCACACTTACTGCGTGATTCGGCAGCAGTCGATGGGAGTAACGCAAACTACGCAGAGTAGTTTGCGTAACTGACGTCGACTGCTCAGCTTCCCTTCTGCACGCTGTTCACACTGCGCTGAGTCGACAGGAACTGTATTCCCATTGACTCAGCGCTATGCTACTTGAGGGGGTGGACTTACTCAGTCGACTTCCTGATCGATTGAGCAGGTCTCACAGACTGCTCAATCGATCCTGAAAGATTGATCTGGCGGCGGCGATTTTGCCGCCGTCAGTGTAAACATAGCCTTAGTGATTAGTGTGAATGCTAGTGAGACATGGTACGCCTGATTTGCAGATTAAGAAGGTTTAATGTGCAAGGTTTTTTATAGATATATTAACTGAACACAAAGTTTAAAATTAACTGCAATATATTATATTTACTAAGCTTGGAGAGCTAAGCAGTCACTTAGAAGTCTGTATACAGGAATAACCCCTTTTTTTAGGGGCCCTGACAGGGAGTTAGTGGCTTTTGGTTTGACCGGCAGCACTTTTTGCAGAGTTAGGTGTTGATGGAGCGTGCTTTTTTTGTTTAAGTGGTGACTTTTTATACTGGGCCTCCAACATACTCCTGAAAATGAGTAGAAATGTCACAGATGAGAAAATGAATTGGCAGTCCCAATCAACGTCAGGTGATATATGACTGGGCCATACAGCTGCTGGAAGGTGAGGACTGCAAGCAGGTATTTTTCTAAACATGTTTTAAAATGTAGTCCCATACAGTGTAAAATCAAATATATATATATTGACTATATAGATATTAAAATAGGAAGTATATAAACTTAAAATTTTGGGAATATGAACATATAGAATTATAGAAATGTAGGAATATAAACATCAAGAGTGTTGCATGATATCAGTGGAATAACAGACATAGGGTTGAATTGGTAAACTTATTAGACAGGTAAATATCAAGATTCAATTTAAACAATGAATACACAAAATAAGACAAGATAGGATATGGTTCTGATCCTGGGGATGATTGATAATGAGCATGCTGAGAAAAAAAGTAGTACATATATCAGCTGATCCAGCAAAGACAGTTACACTTGAAGTGAAGAACAATAAAGATAGTCAGGTGATTATGGGCTGTTACAACTGACCTTTAGGATGTATCAAACAGTGTACAAACAAGAGAGAACTAAGAAAGGCCAGAACTCAGGTATATGGAGATTTTGAATTTATTCAGATGTAAATTGGATTGAATAAATAATAATTAAGTATGAGACCATATGTCTAATCTGAATGGCTTTTATGTGCTTTTATCTTACACAGTTAGGCAGGATTCTGAACCTACTCCTAGAAAATGAGCTAAGTAATGTACAGTAAGTAAGATGAAGAGCAACAAAGCTCTTAAAACATTGCAGAATCATTGGCTTTCTTACACGCATAATAATGGAGTATGTACTAGGAGAAACTACACAAATGTTGACTTTGAGTAAACAGGAAATACTCTGACATTTTACTTGGAGTTTTGTATAATGCAGGGAGAATGTACCACTAGAGCCAATCATAATGGAGACCTCTGGGAAACTATATATTATAGTTTCATTTGAGTACAAACACTAGGCCATATTCATTGACACTTGTGCAGAAAATTACAAATCACACATCTCCATTACCAGCAACGTCCTATTCACCTAAGTGCACACAAACCTTTAGGTTTTCCTCTGAGGGGAAATCTTGCTGAGGCTGCATGAAAGCTCAATTCGTGGGAGCCATAGAGGGGAGGCACTGAATCTGCACATGCCATGACATGACCAAAGCTGCTCACTCTTTGGGGTGTGCTGTCTCCATACAGCCTCCTTAGAGATAGTGGAGCTGAAGCAAATTTGCCCTGCCATGTCATCCTCTCCTCTCAGTTTCTATCATCGGAGATCTGGTCTGTGCTTTACATTGATGGGTGCCCTATGTGAATCCAGCCCATGAAACGTAGTCAAGATTATAAATAACCTATGCATCATTTCTCTTTTTAAATTCAAACGGATCCATATTTAAAACCTGTATTTAAATATTGCTACGGTTTAGATACAAAAGCAGTAGAATAAATAGTGAAGGTGAGAGTGTAATCTTTGTCCTAATTATGTGCCTTTCCTTTCCTGGGGATGTGTTTACAATCTAAATGTTATTTTAAGGGTAAATTTACAAAATTATTATGCAGTTTTTAACTAGATGAGTCATGCAGCTAAAACACTGCATAATGCTTGGAAATTGCCTCTCTGTAGGTTGTTTTTATATTTAATTAATATACTTAACCTTGTGTTATACCCCTCAAAAAACCATGGTTTCTGTGGATTTTATATTGCCTTCTATGAAGTAGTTCAACAAAAAAGGATATTATTTCATGGATAGCATTTAATTAATCCTGCTTTTTAACACACAAATTTTCTTTTCTTATATAACCTCCATGATATTTTAAATCAGGTAGCTTCATTTAAACTATTTCTTGATATATGAATAACGACTGCAAATAAGTATGCACGCTGGTGATGACTGATTATTAACACTGATGGATGCAGTGGCCCCTGAAGCACTTTGACTCATCTGAACTTTTAACTACATTAGAACTAATCTAAAAGCGACCTTTTAGGGGTGCCCTGACCCTATGGGCTGGAGTTCTGGGGCCAGGCAGCCCTGTTTACTAATCAGATGCAGATGAGAAGGGGACAGGTGTTTCCTATGAAGAGCTGCAGGTGGGGGTTCTGTTGATAGGGGAGTTGCCTGAAGGAGGGTGTTAGCTGTGGATGATCTAGAAGGCAGAGGCAAGAAAGAGGCCCTAGTTGGACCTTGGAGAAGTCCAAACCCCAGCCACACAGATGGGGTAAGGATTTAGCCTAGGAAGAAGCAGACAAGGGGACGGATGCCACAGAAAAAGCCCTTGGGGTCAGTGGCTTGAGGGGAGCTGGGCCTCCAGGAAAACAAAGCTCTGTAGAAAGAGCAGGGAAGAACCATGGAAATCCTGGGAGGAAAGCAAAGAGTCTGTAGAGAAATTAGCTTAAGAAGGATGGAGCATTCTGTTATGTCCACTTTGGAGAGTGGCACTGAAGATGAGCTCAGGAGGGTTGAAAGATCTTGAGTTTTATTTAGTTTTTTTATTTATGGTACACTATTTGGTTTTGACTTTGTTACTCTGAAACAGGGAAAAGATCTGACTGTGACCTGGCTGGAAGGACAAGTCACCACACCAGGTCACTGCAGCCGCAAGGAGGAGGCCCTGCAATGCCAGCTCTTGCTGTGCAGGGCACCTCTAGGATGGTGAGTCTTGTAACAGGATCATATGAAATGAGTAGATGGTCTCAGTTCAAATCACAGTGGACTGCTGTCCGTATCATGTAAACTGCTACTACATTTGGCTGTAATTGGCTCCCTTGTTGGCAATCTTAGGAAGGACTATGGAATGAACGGGCATGGAGACTAAACTATCTTCTAGGTGCTTCCTTGATAATGCTGTTGGGCCATACTGAGAGAAGAACACAGTGCTAGTTTTGCACATTGTTCATGCTGTAGTTGTGAGGCAGAAAGCTGAATAAAGGGGGAAGGGAGCATACCGTGATGGAGAAGAGAAGCAATAGAAATTGCATCTCCATTAGGGAGCTGGGCTCAGATCCACAAAAGGACTTAGGTGCCTATGTCCCAGATTTAGGTGCCACTGAGCTCCTCAAAACCATGAGTCAGCTGCCAACTAACTTTCCACATTGGGAAGTGGATGGTCAATCCTAGTGGTTGGAGCAGTGGCTGTCCAGCCTAGTGGTTGGGCTGGGGACCAGAGACAGGGATCTGAGCACAAATCAAGAATAGGGATAGAACAAAGCTGGAGCTGGAACAGGCACAGGAGCAGGCTGGGGCAGAGGCAATCTGTCAATCACCAAGCAGTGGGGAATACTCCAAGAAAGCTAATGATGTTGAACAGACTGGAATGGTGGCTGACATTGGGAGCTTATGTTCCTGGCCTAAGGGATCACTTGGTTAGACCTGCACCTGTGGATTGGCTGAGCCCTTGTTAACTGACAGGGAGCCTTCAGGTACTCAGGTCTCAGGGACTGCTCAGTGTTACCTAGACACTTAAGTTCCTGCTGCTGGGCATGAGCACAATGCTTCAGTCTAGGTGCATGGCATGAGGTTAGGCATCCTAAGCCCCAGCAGTATCCTCGCACTAGATGAAGATGGGCATTGCCCCTCACCTCTCATCTGTGGGGCATCATCTGGTGGACCTTCTCAAATAGTAGTGTTTGCAGCCATATGCATGTGATGGACAATGCATACCATTGATGGGGGGCAGGGTGCCTCAAAGTGGTGGGGCAAAAGAGGAAGTTTGCCTCAGGTCCCCCATTTGAAAGGCCCCCCCAAACCTGCTTCAGGTCATAACATCACTCGTTGAAGTTTTGCTCAGTGGCTCCTCCCTCATGCTGGGCAAACCAGAGTGGCACCAGCTGCCATGCTAAGTTAAAGTGAGCAGTTGGGTTGTGTGTACCATGTGAAAAATTTCTGGGGGGACCCTGTTCTCAAAGCTAGCTTAAGTCCCCACACAGTGGCTGGGGTGTGCAGGGGAAAGAGGAGGCCTCTTCCTTTATAACCTGTAATTAAGGAACTCACCTGGGATGTGGGAGACCCTGGTTCAGTTTCCCCTCTGCCTGATGAGAAGATATTTGAACATGGTTTTCCTCTCAGGTGAGTGTCCTAACTGCTAGACTAAAGGATAGTCTAATGTGGGTACCTCAGTATCTCCTATTGAAGCTGTTTTATGATATAAAAATAACTAAATATGCATTGGGCCAGACAGATGAGCAGGGCACTCACCTGAGAGGTGGGAAATCACTGTTCAAATTCTTCCTCTGTCACATAGAGGGGGGGAAATTGAACTGGGGTCTCCTATATTTTGGCTGAGTTGCCTTAATCACTGGGCTAAAGTTTGAAGATATACTGTCTTTCCTCTCCTCCACGTTTGGGTGGCGTTAGGCATGTGCCGCTACCATTCTTGGAAGAAATGGCTTAGGTACCTGACTCCACGAGAGAGTTCATGGCTGTGGATTGTAAGCATAGAGAGATGCATTCCTGCAGGAACCAGGGCAGAAAATGTTTTTGGCGCACGTCTCCCCACCTCTCCCTCAGCTGAGTCAAAAAACCCACCACCCCTACCACATATTTGGCCAATAAAAGTAAAGCACAAAAAAAAAAAAAATAGGCCAGCAGCACAATATGATGCTCCCTGGACATTGGTGCTCATGCCAGCTGCCCTTGTTGCCTACCCCTAGAACCAGCCCTGCTTTCCTCCAGCCTTGACGTAGGTGCCTTACTAGCTGAGAGGTGCAGGGCTTAGGACATAGAATCATAGAAGATTAGGGTTGGAAGGGACCTCAGGAGGTCATCTAGTCCAACCCCCTGCTCAAAGCAAGACCACCCCCAACTAAATCATCCCAGCCAGGGCTTTGTCAAGCCACAGCTTAAAAACCTCTCAGGATGGAGATTCCACCACCTCCTTAGGTAACCCATTCCAGTGCTTCACCACCATCCTAGTGAAAAACATTTCCTTATATCCAACCTCCCACTACCCCATTGTAACTTGAGACCATTGCTCCTAGTCCTGTCATCTACTACCAGTGAGAACAGCCTAGTTCCATCCTTCCTGGAACCCCCTTTCAGGTAGTTAAAGGCTGCTATCCAATCCCCCCTTATTCTTCTCTTCTGCAGACTAAACAAGCCTAGTTCCGTTCAGTCTCTCCTCATAAGTCATGTGCTCCAGACCCCTAATCGTTTTTGTTGCCCTCCACTGGACTCTCCAATTTGTCCACATCCTTTCTGTAGTGGGGGGCCCAAAACTGGACACAATACTCCAAAAGTGTCCTGACCAGTGCTGAGTAGAGGGGAATAATCATTTCCCTCGATCTGCTGGCAATGCTCCTACTAATGCAGCCCAATATGCCATTAGCCTTCTTGGCAATAAGGGCACACTATTCACTCATATCCATCTTCTTGTCTACTGAAACCCCCAGGTTCTTTTCTGCAGAAATGCTGCCTAGCCGGTCGGTCCCCAGTCTGTAGCAGTTCATGGGATTCTTCTGTCCTAAGTGCAACTGGTCCTTGTTGAATCTCAGACCCCTCTCCTCAGCCTCTTCCATGGACGGGCTATGGCAGTTCTTCAAGTGTACTGGTTTTTATGGATTCCATTCTTAGGCACCTATCTCCCCCCGTGCATTATATAGGGATCCTAGCACCTAACTCAGGGTTTGTGAATTCCATTAGGTGATTAGAAACCTAAAAGTTAGGCCTCGCAATGCTCAGCATTCCAATGACCAAGTCTCTTTATGGATTTGGGCCCTGCTGGCTGGTTTTAAAAGCAAGAGGCCTGAAAACCAGAGCCATTATGCCCTATTTCTCATCTGGAAGTGCAGTGGTTGTTAGCCTTCATTTCAATAGTGCTTTCTTGTAGACCTTTCCTTTCACTGGTGCTGGACAAAGAAGACAGAATAGTTGACAGAGGCCTGAGTCAAGAACTCTGTGCGCTCAGAGGAAAGATACAAAGAACACTTAGGGGATGGTGTTAGTATTTATACAGTGTATTTTCAAGGTCCCATTTTGTTTCTCCTCTTGTTTCTTGTGGGAGAAGTCACAAAATCTGTGGTGGTTTGTTTTTGTTTGTTTGTAAGGTGGCTGATGCAATTCCTATTGAAGTCAATGGTAGTCTTTCAGTTAACATCAGTGGAAATTCTGTTAACCCCTTAAAATGTTATTTTGCAAGATGGAAGAAGAGGAGATATACACAAGTCATCGGTATTTCTCAATATAGTATTACAAAGAGGAGAGAATAGAGATTAATGGAGTTTAAGTACAATTCTGTATCTTTGGAATCATACCCCTTTTCTGTTATTGAATTGAGTCCTTACGGACTCTTAGTAGTATGTGTTTTAGCACATTTGGCTAAATTCAGCTGTGATGCAAGTGTGTGCAGCACCATTCTGACTTTGAACCATTTGTCACACTGGCTAGATTCGGTGGGGATGGGGGGAGGGGGGGCATTTATTATATTATTTAACATCAGTATGTCAAAATCATAATAATTCATGAGATATGCCCTGTCAAGCACTGTTAAAAAGGCTATCATGCTAAGTAAGATGATAATGTTTATATTCATGTGTTATATGTGTAATGGAAGTTATGGATTTGGTTAACATATCTGTATTTCAAACTGTGCTGTGTCTGGGTGACACCCCAGACAGGATGGCTGCACCACTAGCCTGCTTAATGGCCCATTAAGAAATTCACAGATACAAGGGGCCCAGGCGGAGAAGCCAGGGATATACCTGATGAGTCACCAGTCACTCATGTGACCCTGGACTCCATCTTATTCCTGTAAAATTACACATTTCCTGACTTTATCACTGAAGAAAAGGCAAGTGTATTGAAATAGCTCTCATTGCTATATTACTTTGTACTTAAGCAGGAAATACACTAGAATATTTGTTGCCTTTTATTTAAGTGAGTTTAGTAGGAACATATAAAGACAAAGCATAGTGACCATACATATATTCACAAGTACAAAGTCTAGCCTGTTCTACAAGTTTTATTAAAGTTACAATTAAAGTTATGATTACCCATGCATATAGAAATACTATAAAGACTTAGGCACCAGCTACAAATATAGTCATACACATATCCTTAACAATATTCTTAGGGTCTGATGGATGCGCTGCCAATTGATCATCAGTAGAGGGAAGATTCCTGCTGGGGTTTTCCCATGGGGAACTCACCTAACCCAGTCTGGGAGACTTCTTTTATTTTGTGATTCTGACTACATGTAACACTCTGCACATGTGTGTGAAGGTCTACCCTCTTTCGTTATTTTTATTGTGTCCCCCAAGAATATTGGGGTACCCCATTTTTCATAGGTTGGTTGTTCCTTTTATTCTCATTCACATGTACACAGGTTGGTTAGGGCATGTTAGAAAAATTTGAGACTACTGGGACTCTTGTAATCCAAAATTAACCTTACGATCAATTTTTCACAATACCACCCATTGACACATCTTTTCCCATAATCTTGTGGCATCAGGTCATTCTTTGGTCACTGACTTGTCAAGCATTTCTTAAGCCTCAGGCCTAGTATGGCTAAACTGACATTTTACAGGCTTCAGCCTGTAGACCTTGCATTTCAGCCCTACTTACCTACATCTCTAATACATACTGATTATGATCAGTAATCTTTCTGATCAATCTTATACTTCTTTAATCCTACAATTTAAATCTATTTAGCATACAACAGTTATATATGAAAGGACATGTTAGTTATTCATAACATCACACAATAAATGGATAAGATAAAATAATTGCATAAAATACATATCATAAAGCCTGATAAAAAATCCATGAAGTGAAAGACTCTCAAAGACTTCAATGAATCAGTCCTATGACTTTTGCACACCGCATCTGGGAGCTAGCATTGCTTTTTGGTCAGTCCATTAGGGCTTTTATATTAGAAAGAAGTAAACACCACTTACTTGAAAATAGCACTGCTGACATTCCCTGGATAGATCTTGAGCTCACAATACACTGGAAGAGAATAATAACCTTTAGAACATGATAGATACAAAGAGCAATTTTCTGGGTGTAAAATATTTCTGTGGTTTAACTGTAATTTACTATGGAATGGGACATTATTCTAGATTTTATGGTACTGCATTTTATTTGCTTTACTAGCCCTGTTTGACTCCAATAAACATGGAATATAGATTTTCATTTATAGTATGTTTACTGTTAAATAATTTTTGCCACTTTAAACAGTTCACTTATTACATTGGAATATTAAATACAAAGCACAGCACTAGCTAGTATTTTTGTATGATTGATTGTTTAGCACATTTGACTCAATTTCTAGATTTAATATCGTAGATCAGATGTAATAGCAGAACATCAAACAGATAAGATATTGTAGACCTGTTTCTTATTTCACATTAGTGTAAATTAGGAGTAACTTGACTGAAGTCTGTGGAGTTACAGTAGTGTAAAAAGAATGTGAGATCAGAGTTAGTCCCAGATAAACTCATTTGATAATCTGTCAATGTTTGTAAATCTTTTGAAGATGAAAAGTACTGCATTAGTGGAACAAATTGGGTAATCTGTCTATATATGCCAATTTTCATAACACCAACCGGAATTCATAAATTGGATCATGGAATACCTCTTAAAACTAGGGGATTGTTCTGATTCCAGGTTTTGTATCAGTTTCCTCTTTTTGGATCACTGAAGACACAAGAAATTTCATATGCCACTGTTTTGTGCCCCAGCTATTAGAATAACAGAATCATAGGGCTAGAAGGAACCACAAAGGTCATCTAGTATAACCCCTTGCCAAGATGTAGTATTTGCTGTATCTAAATCATTCAAGACAGATGGCTACCAGCCTCCTTTTTGAAAACCTCCAGTGAAGAAGCTTCCACAACCTTCCTGGGCAGTCTGTTCCATTCTTTTATTGTCCTTTCAGTTAGGAAGTTTTTCCTGAGATTTAATCTAAATCTGCTATGCTGCAGTTTGAACCCATTGTCTCTTGTCCTGCCCTCTGTGGCAAAAAAGATAACTTTTCTCCATCTTTTTTTTTATAGCAGCATTATTTGAAGACCACTATCATATCCCTCATTAATTTCCTCTTTTCCAGACTAAATTATATCCAGCTCCTTCAGTCTTTGCTCATATGGCTTGTATTCCATCATTTTGATCATCTTCAATCACTGGATCCTTTCCGATTTTTCTACATCCTTTGTATACACTGGTGATCAAAATTGGACACAGTACTCCAGCTGAGACCTAACCAGTGCTGAGCAGACCGGTACTAGCACATCCCATGACTTGCATGCTATGCCTTTGTTAATGAAACCTAAATTATTTATTTATTTATTTTATTTATTTGCCATAGCATCACATTACTGACCTCATGTTGAGGCTGTGATCCACTACAACACCCAGATCCTTCTCAGCTGTACTGCTTTCCTCCATTCTGTATTTGTGCATTTGTTTGGTTTTTTTCCCCCTAAGTGTAGCACCTTACATTTAATTTATATTTATAGATGGTAACTTGTATTTATAGTTTATAGGCTATTTTCTCCATTTACTATGACAAAGCTAAGCCAAACAGAATTGAAATACAACCATTGCAACCTTCCTTTGCTATTGTGACTTTTTTGATTGACCATTTTGCCAAGTGTTAGCTTGTCCAAACAATCTGCACTTCTTCTTTTTCCTGGCATCAGTTTTTGTGATCTTAATCAACGAGGTCAAGATGTCCACCATTACCCACTTACAATGACAGTGGAGGCGTAACTCTCTCCCATAATCAGCATTTGAGGAGGAGTCTCTGAATCAGTGGGTCAAATCACCTTCCATTGGTTGAGCTTTCCTTTCAAGCTGCCAGCCAGGGAGAGGACATCTTCTGGCCCTGCAGCCCTTTTAAAACGTCTTCCATGACACTTAAGCTGCAAGGGAAGAACTGCCTCTCCCTTGATTCTATGACTACTTTGAGATGTTACTTAAGGGCCTAATTGCCGTACACAGCAGTCAAGTTTGAGGGAGTTAAAATCCATTCCTAGTATGGCTTGGGTGTATTGGAAAGGCTGACCTAACATTATGTAGATGCTAGAGAGGAGGTGTTTCCCTTCTGGAATTAGTAAGCAGCTTTTGTGGCCTTATAGCCCAGGAAATTCATAGCGCTTCTGTGGACTAGAAACCAAAGACAACCATGGGCTGACGTATAAACTGAAGTATACAGGGGTGGAGGGAGAAAGATATCTATCAAAAATGTAAATAAATTCTTCTGTTTTAATGTATAACTAAAGTCTGATTTTTTTTTCATTAAATTTCTTCTACATGAAAAAGATAGTATGAATAATAGAATACACTTTGTTTGAACCTTATGTCCTTTTAAATGATTTTTTTCCCCACTTGATTAGTAGAAAATATGGGAGATTTCCTGAGGTCAACCTTCTTAAATTCCTATGGGTATTGATTAGATCCTTCCAAAATTAGTTTTACTCCTCTGTATCTTTTGCATTAAAGGAAAAATATGGAGCTCTTACGTGGAATAATCATACTTCAGTCTCTGACTAGCAGCCACATTATATAGCCTATTGGAGGCAGAGTCTGTTTTGTATTTCAAGAGTATTGTTGTCTGAATTCAAGTCCTTTTTAAAATATGTACTTTCGCTACCTTTTCTCTAGGGATGAAATTCTAGAATTAATTCATTGCTACCAAAGGTTTTTTCAAAGGTTTTTTTGTTTGTTTGTTTGTTTGTTTGTTTTTTAATGTAGAGATACTGCCAAATTAAGATTTGTGATGTGCAGGTTCTCAAATTTTGTGGCTATCTGGAAACTGTGTGCTGTAGCTAGGTAGGATCCAAAACCTCTATGTAGGAAGGTGAAGGAACTTGATCCTTGTCTGAAACTAGACTAGATGGCTTACATTTCATGATAACCAATCACTGGGCATCTTTTAGTGCCATCAGAGACTTCTGCACTAGACTTTTCCACATTTCTTCCCCACAGGGGCCTACTTAGAGATGTTTCATAGTTAGACTGCAGTTGGTCACTGCTTTAGAAAAAATGTATGACAGACAATCCCTTAGGGAAACTGGAGGGTTTTTTTTTTTTTTTAAGTTCTAGATCTGACCCCAAAAGCTTGCTGGAGTCTGAGCATTAATGTTTTGCTAATATTTTAGAGTACCATTTTAGAGCAGTTTGGTATTCTTTTTTTGCCCAAACCTAGTGATATGCTGACAAAAATGTAACAAAGAGCTGTCTGACGCAGGTTTTTTTTTTCAGTCTGTGATGCATGTAACACACTTGGTTTAAAATAATCTCCTTCTCTTTACAAGATATTAGAGCTGGTAGAAAAAATTCTAAAATTTCAAAATGTTGATGAGCATTTTTGATAACCATTTTGCTGATTCTTTATTTATTCATAATATAAAATATTGAAGTTTCCACAAATGTAATAAAAAGTTGTCAGAATTTTTCTAAGAACGCTGCCAAAATTCCAGCATATCCACACTCCTTCCCCCTCCAGAAAATGATCCAATTCCATACTTTTTTCCTCAGCTGTGTGCATGCATGCATGTGCGGGCTTCTGGCTTTTACATTGCTAGTTGGAGCTGGGCAGGCAGGCACCAGGAGGGAAGGAATCACAGGTCAGCACTCAAATCATCATCAGCACCTTCCCCTGCCTCCTTTTTTCCTCTTCTCTAGCACTCTTAGATCAGGTAGAGAATGATATATACTATTGGGTATGTGGGTAATAATAGCAAGGGGACAAGTGAGGATGCTGGTTGAAGCACACAACTTCATTTTCACTCTCCCTTGACGATGTTTATTTTTGATGGCTTAGTCCTAGGCTACATCTACACTTTAAACGGTACAGCACCACAACTGCAGCTCTGCCACTGTAGCACTTCAGTGTAGACATTACCTACAGTGACGGGTGGGATTCAAGGTGTAGGTAATCAAGCTCCATGAGAGGTGATAAAGAATTCTTCAGTCAACCTAGTACCCTCTATACTGGGAGTTAGGTTGGCTTAGCTACGTCTCTCAGGGCTATGGATTTTTTCTCACTCCTGTGAGAGACAGCTATGCCCATGTAAGTTCCCAGCTCCCAGATATCGAGGTTAAGGGAAAATAGACCAGTGAGCTATTGAAACATACCAGACATAAATCATTAACCCTCAGGAAAAAACTACACCTTGATTTCTCAGCGAAGAATAAAAATAAGGTTACTTCCCAGTAACTGATGTTCTTCGAGATGTGTTGCTCATGTCCATTCCACTATAGGTGTGTGCACGCCTCCGTGCAAGGCTACCGGAACTTTTTTCCCCTTAGAAGATCCCATAGGGCCGGCTCTGGTGCCCCCTGGAATCGCCACAGAAGTCGCTACCCATGGGACTAAGCCGTCATCCAAGGGCACATGGTGTCCTTGTACTTGAGGCACTGACTGCATCCCTGAGGGGTTGATGATGGACCATGGTCCCATCCCCCCTTGGGAAACCCCTTGGGCCCCCATACAGCCATTGGGGTGACCATTGCCTTTGAAGCCATCTGCTTGAGGTTCTGGCACCTTCGTTGATGGTTGCTCCCCGCAGGTACTGAGTCCCCAAAGGGACACTGAGGCACCATTGACAGACTACTGCTACGGCTGCCCAAAGCCTCTTACTGTGTAGTACCGTTGCTCCAGAGAGTGACCCTCGGCGATGACCACCTTGACTACCAGGTTCATTGTGGGTGCCACGGCCGGAGCAGGCATACGGACCATGCTCCGGCAAGCTAGGGTGAGCCAAGCATCATCCCTGCACCAAAGACTTTTTGCACTCCGCATGCGTCTCGGGGCTGAGTCAAGCTCCAGTGACCAGCTCTGCCTGGCCTCGGTGCAGGGCGAACACGTCAGTGCCGAGTCTGTTTCCAGCCACCGAGTTTGGCGCAGTCATGGTACGGAGGTGAAACCTCGGTGCTGAGTCTGACTCTGGCATCTGGGCTTTGCCTCAGTGCGGGGTCGAACTCCTTGGTGCCAAGCCTGTCTCCAGCTACCGGGTTCTGCACCACCTGGCGAACTCCTCAGTGCCAAGTCCATCTCCGGTATCCGGATTCTGAACTGCCCGGCTCCTCGGTACCGAGACTGTCTCCAGTGACCGGGATCTTTGGTGCCAGAGTGGTGGGATGCACCTCACCTGGTGATGGGCGGGCGACTTCGCTCTCCACCTCTATGCAGGTTGTTCCGGCGACCGCGACCTGGGATGACTTCTTGGGGAGCATTCCTGCTCTACCGTAGGAAACCAGTCTACAGGAGATCTTCCTCCCTGTATCGGGGATCTCCTGAGCCACTCAGGGGTCACAACGCAGGCTTCCTCTTAACGCCAGCCCCTTCTCTCTCATGGAGGTATGGGCGGCGACGGCGTATGCAAGGCCAACAAGTCTCTTGCTGCCCTTCGGCCACCGAAGTCAATGGTGCCAGTAGGCGCCGAGGGGCTTCTCCACTCCTCGAGTCAGGGGAGGCTCCTTGGCTGGAGACGCTAGCTCTGGCAGCGGGTCTCTCTGATCCGACCTCGATGTGGATTGGTGCTCCACCCCGCTTGCTCCGACAGTGCGGGGAAGTCCGAGCACTTCCGTCTCCACAGTACTGAGTCGGGTCAGTGCCGACAGTGCTCCCTGCACTGGCGGATTGCTGGATACCACAGCGAAGCAGTTGGCTTGGAGCCGGCTCAGGACTTCGTGAGCCGGGCTTTCAGATGGATTTTCCGGAGGTCTGAAAGCCTTATGATCCATTCTCTTATGATTCATTTTAGGCAGTGGGGGTCAGTTAGCGGGAAAGCCTTCCTGCCGGAGTGCACAGCATGAAGCCATGACACCGGAGCATACCTGCTCCCAGTAAGAAACTAAGCTAGACTATCTTCAAGTGTCTGTCTACCACTATAGCAGTTACTAATCTAACTAATCAACACAAAAAATCCTAGTTTTAAGGTTAAACACTGGGAATAAAGCACTTGCAATGGAAGCACAGGCAGTTCCAGTAACCGCCACCGGCTGAAAGAGGGAACTGAGCGGGCGCAGGGCCGGCAGTGCCTCATATACCGCGGCATGTGTGCAGGACTCCAGGGGGCACCAGAGCCTGCCCTATGGGATCTACTAAGGGGGGAAAAGGTTCCAGTAGCCATGCACGGAGACGTGGGCACACACCTATAGCGGAATGGACATGAGCAATCACTCGAAGAAGTGAAGTGAAGAAGAACAAATGTACTTGGTTATGGGATGAATGTTTATTCTAGGTCCTACACATAAAGGACACTTTTGCAACTAATACTGTTGTAGCACTGTACAATAAGTTTGCTGCGTATGAGTCCCTGAGAGTCCCACACCAATCAGTATGTTCCCTCTCCTTGAGAATTTAATTTGTTCTTTCTGTAAACAGCATCAGTCTGAAAGACTTTTATCTGGTTATTCTATGTATATTGCGAGGTGGAACCCACAAGATACCTCCATAATAAAAATGATAGCACCACAGTGTATGCCTGAGGACATTAATTCTAGGAGTGAGGATAATGACTGTACCAAGTGAAGCTCTTTGAACCTGCTGGTTAGAAGACATTGGTGGGAGGATAATCTTAAGTGCTTTATATTTGTGACAGAATTATTAAACAGAATAAAAAGTCTTTTAAAGTCCAGCTTGTTTAATGCATAAAAAGAAGTTTGGAATTTATTGTGAACAACTGAAGTGATGAGGATGAATACTGATGGGGAAATACTCAAGTGAGACAAAAGCTGCCACTAGTCATTTTTTTTTTTCTTGTATCAAACTCTCAAAGAACACTAAGATAGATAACTGCAAATGCACTGTAGTTAAGGGGGGAAAAACTACAGTCTGACACTGCAATTTGGAGTCCAAAAAAGGCAAAACATAAGAATTGCATTTATAATTATAAACAAAAGCTTAAGAGTTGAGTAACACTGCTCGAAAATGAGAAATTGCCAATAAACTGAATACCTGCCAACAGAATAACTTTTAGAAAAGGATAATACAAATAATTCTAGGTGAAAATCACTCTCACACTAAATGACATACTGATTAGCCCGTTTTGTTTTGTTTTTTAAATTGGAAATACATGTTTTCTGATACTCATGTTGCTGGCAGTGATGGCACTAGTGTTTAGGTGATGCAGCAATGTAAATTTTGTTCATTATCCACCAGGACCTCTGAAAGTTCAAGGTTAGCTAAAACTGTAACAAAGAAGGATAGAAAATCCTCTCAAACTACAAAATAATCAGCTTCTTTCTAAGTTGATTCAACTGCTTTGAAGCTATTATGGTCCTGGAAGGGCTTTCCTTGACTGCAATAGGCTTTAAATGAGGTCCTGCATGAGTCATAGATGCTTTCAAATCAATGAGTTACAGAAGACTCATTGAACGTAAACAGCTTAGCCTTCTCCCCACTGAAAATCACTGAATTTAAATCTGAAGGGGAGCTGAGAACTGGTAACTTTCTTTAGAAAACTAAACACAAAAATTAAAGACTTAACATTTGTTTGAGATAGTGTATTCTTCTGCCTAGAGAATGTCTTAAACTATGAGCACTGGATAAGAAAGGATGAGCCAGTGATTTAGGGTACTAGCCTGAGATTTAAGGAATCCAGCCTCAATTCCCTGCTTTGCCTCAAGCTTCCTGTGTGACCTACAGCAAGTCACTGGAAATCTATCCATGCCTCTGTTTCCTATCTACAAAAGGGATAATAGTACTTCCCTGCCTCACAGGGCTGTTGTAAGGAGCTCAGTTATGACAGTGGGGAGGGGGTGGCATATAAATACTTTAGATAGCACTGGAACTGGAAATTCCTTTTTTTGCAATTGAACTGTTGTGGCTAGTTGGGGGTGTTACTAGATTTTTTTTTTTAAATACTCCATTTCTAGCTATCGACCATATAGCCCTACATTGTCCTTACAGACTCAGATTCATTATTTAGGTCCACACTGGCGGTCCATCTTGCGTGGCTGCATATGGGTGGCCCCTTATTTCCTACTACTGGCTATCTGCATTACAGGTAGTACAGCAGGGAGAAGAGCTGCCTCCACAGGGCTGCTATGTCTACCCCCCATTTAGAAGTGGATGGGAATGGGAAGAATAAGGTGGGGAATGCTTAGAGCCTTGGCTCTGCCCCCTTTTTCCGCCAGTGCACACTAGTGTTGATACACTGAGAGATGCACACAGCACCAAGTATAAGCTTGACAGGGTGTTTCCCCTAAAGAGCAAGAGGGCGCCCAGAAAGCAGATTGTGACTCTAGGAGGTTTATGGTCACGGTTTCTGCATTTGGTAAGAGTCTCTTAGCTTTATGCGTGTCTTTTGGCAAGTTGGCCTTCTAGTATGATAATTCTGGGCAGGAAAATGTAGCAATAATTTTGCTTCTGGTTTGTTTTCCCAGTCATTGGTGAGTTAATGTTGGCCTAGTAACATCCAAAACAAAATCATACTTATGTGGCAGTTTGTTCCACTGATCAAAAGTTTTAATAAGGCTTAAACCTGGAAATGAGATTATGATATAGTAGGGAATAGTGTTTCATTTGGATTTATTTTTAATCTTAAAGTGTGTTGTGGAAACAGTGATTGCTGCTGCTTCTGTTCAAATTGCTCTAAAAGTCAGATCTTACAGTCTGATCTACGGAGTAGCTAAGATCCAGCCTTTCCCACTGACTCAGCACTTGAAAATGGAAGTTTTTTTGTCATTTGATACATAATGCACATACCATTTAATAAATGAAAGAGGATCTGTTTCTGAGGTATCAGTTTCTGAACTGGATACACATTCAGGAAGTAGCAGGATTCTAACAACACTTAGATTTCCTCTCTACCATACTAGGATTAGCCATGAGGCCTCTGCTAAAGAAATGCTTTTTTCCCAGTTGGCTGTGATATTTTTTTTCTTGCATCCAGCAAATACCTTCGGATGATCCTGTAATACGGTGGCCCTTGGCAAGGCAGGTAGGAGTACCACTAAAGACCTCAGCAGCTTGCTTATTCCATCTGGAAAACAGAGGAAGACAACCTTCATATCCTGACATAATTTGTTAGTCCTTTTTGGACAAAGAATGCTTCAAGTCCTGCATTTACAGTACGTACTATGAACTGCATGTAAGCTAAACTGTGAGACAAGGCTAAAATAGACCTGTCTACATTTACTAAAACCCCTAGGGCTTCTGTAAACAGCAGCAGGAGCAGAAATAATTTCCTCAATTCAAGCTACCCATACGTACTACTAGAGAATGAGAGCATATGCTCTTCTAAGTATAGTAATCCTTAAACTGGATGCTTATTTATTGGAGTACTTTTCTTTGGATTTATATTTCTAGGTCTTTTCTTATATTTTTTTCTTATTATTATTTATTAGAGGGAACTAATATTATTCTTGTTTTACTGAACCTAGCTCACTCAGAGTCTGATCCAGAACCAATGGAAGTGATGGGAGTCTTGCAACTGATTGTAGCAAGCTGTAGCACATCAGGTCCCGAGTGACAAATATTATCTGCAACTAAGACACAAATAAAAAAAGATAAAGATATTGAACACAGTTGTGATTCAGAAAAAAATATTAGTACTGTTTTCAAATTTTTATCATCTTGGGTTATTGACGAAATAGTTTTGCTTTAGCAGGTACTGTCAAGGAACCTCTTATTTCCAAGGAGTCATTTGTGTTAGATGGATCTAGCACAGTATAGAGGCATTCTAAAGGGGGCAGAATTCCTCAGAGCTCAGTTGTGCCCAGCTACAGTCCCTCAGGAGATGTAATGTTTCTTATTTAGGTATTTAAGGTGCAGTTTGACAAAGTCGTGGCTGGGATGATTTAGTTGGGGTTGGTCCTGCCTTGAGCAGGGGGTTGGACTAGATGACCTTCTGATGACCCTTCCAACCCCAATATTCTATAATTATTATGTTACCCAGGGTTCCTTGACCCAGTAACTTTTAGTCTCTGTGAGTCAGTCAAGGAAATGCAGTACATCCGTTAGCAATGTGGCTGGCAAAAGACGAGTCAGAACCAAATGCTTATGACTTAAAAGCTTTAGTTCTGGTCCGCAGCAATCCCTCTCAGAATTATTTTCACCAGCATCTCCACTTATTAGTCTTAAGGAACACAATACAATAGGTGATGAAAGTACCCCAAAACTTAATATTAACCCCACAAGTCTGAGGCACTCTTCGGGCAGTCACAGATTTCCAGATGGCCAATCCTTCCATCTGCTCCTGGGGATCTTTCAACGTGTCCACAAAGTGATCTACTGACTCAGACTTGTTACCTCCCTCTTATACCCCAAAAGTTACAGAGCCATGTCAGTCAAGAAAAATGTTACATAGCTGACCAAACAAATCAATCACTAGGCAAAAGCAGGCATTACAGAGACATGCCACACATGAAAAAAATTAAGCAAGCAGTCTTAGCTGTTAGTCTAGCAATAATTTCCCCATAGCTGCAGTTCTAAAATATATCCAAACTTCCTGTTTTTCAGACATCTGCCCCAGCATATTCACAGAGAATGCATAGAGCCAGGCTTACGACACGTGTTCACTGTCTACTACCCCCCTCTCCCAGTTTGCCTAATTATACTAAGTTCCTGAAAAGGCCTGAAAATGGCTAAAAGCAGCAAGCAGAAGAATTAATAGTCCATCCCAGTAAGTGGCTTGGACACCTGGCTGGTTGCTAAAATGCCCCTGTACAATTACACATTCAGCTAGCTCTATTGATCATTGTTTCATTCACCAAGAATGCAAGTTGAACAAGCTGAACTTTATTAAACCTTCCATTGATCTGTCTATGTGGCTGAGTTGCTTCCAGCCAAACTTCCTGCATTCTCTGCTTCCCTAGTGTCCTGTGAATAACAGTCCCTCCAAGGAACATGGGCCCTCTGTCTCCAGTTTCACAGGTTCTGATACAAAGACCACTTGTTCTGGTTTTTCCATGTTCCGGGGCTCCATTGTCTTAGCTTGCTGTACTTGTTGCTTATCTGAGACCTTCTCAGGCAAAATGAGGCAGGCTCTGTGCCCCTTATATCTCTGCTTTCTCAGATTTTGAGAAGGTGTCTCCTTTTACTATTCAGTATATGTCCATGGGACTATCGCTTGTGATACCACATCTGTTTGTGACCATTGTTTCCCATCAGATATGCATAGCTTCATTTTCTCTAAGTGGTGGCAGCTCCATGTGCTGTCTTTTGCTGGACTCTGACTTTGAGTTCTGCATGCCTTTCTGGCTCAGATCTCCTTTCTGGTAGCATTTTGAATTTGCTATCATGTCTACAGTGTCACAGCACTGTCCCTTCTACATTAGCTACCTTTTGGACTAGGTAACTTCCTTGGCTTGACAGATTCTAATGGCTTTGACAAAAGCTGATCCTGGGTCTTCCAATAGTCTTTCCCTGAATGCTTTGGTTTTTTTATTTTTGTTCAGATCTCATTCATGGTCTAGTCTCTTATTAGGGATCCAGCCCCCCCCAAAATTGCAAGATTTTCACAAACTTTTCTATGATTTCACCTTTTTTATAAAAGATTTTCAGAACCAACTATTGGCAGAAGTAAGGCTATCTTCTGACTGTCTTCCTTTTTGCTCACACTCATGGCTTGCAGATGCAGAGTAAAGAACTGTTTAAACTTTCTCCAGCTTGCTTCCACATTTCCAGAAAACTTCAACTCTGGTGGGCCTTTTAACTGCTCAATTCTTCCACATGGAGTATTTTCTTAGTTTGTTTCGCTCCTGGTATTTTGTGATGGTCACTGATCACTCTGAGTCCAGGAGTGTGACAGAGGTCTGCTTCATTCAGTGTCTGATTAGCATTGCATAACATTGCACAACATAACAACCGGCTCCTGTGAGAGACTCTTAAAGGTACAGTGCCCCGCACCAGTCCCTAGAATAAAGGATTTGGGAGTTCTGAAAACTGAGTTTTGTTCCAGATTCTGCCATGGACTTGCTATCTGGCCCCCATTGGTAAGTTACTTAACTGCTTCTTGCCTCAGGTTCCCCATCTACAAACTAATATTTCCCCACTTGTGAGATCTATGGATGAAAAGCACTGTGTAACTACTAACATGTTCTTCTGGCATTAAATTGGATGGCTGTAACGGTTTCCTTGAGGGCCAAAGCAATCTTTTTCTTGAGCGTAAAGTCTTTCCATCACAAGTCTTACCCCTAGGTTTGGACTAACAACCTTATTAATGTTTTTTTTTTTATTAGAACCATTTCCTGAGGCATATAAATGCATTATGTGAGACTATTTTTGAGTGTAATATATTTTTTGTTTTTCCAGAGCAATGATCATATTTTCATAACACCTGCATGGATCTGGTATTTCAACTTCTGTCCTCTGCATACATTTTTTCAAAGGTTTGATGCCCAGAAATGAAAAATCTGCTTTTGAATTTGTGTGTTTCTTCCTTAATATACCACAAAACATTTGATAAAGTGCTGTATTAGTTATTGGTAGTGCAAACATAGCAACCCCATGTGCTTAACAACAACTCTTGCACACATAAGAATAGAAGAATGGCCGTACAGTGTCAATGGTCCATCTAGCTCAGTATCCTGTCTCCAGACAGTGTCCAATGCCAGGTGCTTCAAAAGGAATGAATAGAAAAGGTAATCATCAAGTGATCCATCCAATTGACCATTCCCAGCCTCTGGCAAACAGCAATCCATGCCTATCACTGATAGCCATTGCTGAGCCTACCCTCCATGAACTTATTGTGTTCTTTTTTGAACCCCGTTATAGTCTTGGCTTTCACAACATCTTCTGGCAAGATGTTCAGGTTAACTGTGTGTTGTGTGAATAAATACTTCCTTTTGTTCATTTTAAACCTGCTGCCTGTTAATTTCATTTGATTCCTAGTTTTTGTGTTATGAGAAGGAGTAAATAGCACTTCCTTATTTACTTTCACCACCAGTTATGATTTTATAGACCTCATGTCTCCCCTTAGTCATCTTTTTTCCAAGCTGAAAAGTCCCACTCTTATTAATCTCTCCTCATATGAAAGCTTTTCCATACCCCAATCATTTTAGTTGCCCTTTTCTGTATCTTTTCCAATTCCAATATATCTTTTTTTGAGATGGGGCGACCAGATCTGCTCGCAGTATTCAAGATGTAAACAAAATTCCAAAACAAAATTTCCAGTGGATTGGGGCCAACCATGAAAAATGAGAGCCCAACAGAAATTTGTTTTAGAAAGTTATGATAAATTCACCAAAAGAAGTTGAATGGGAACTGGAACTCAACCTTATTTCTATTGTTAATAACTTCCTAGAAACAGTATTCCTTGTACTTCAAACTGAAATATCTTCCCACATTTCAGTTTGGCCAGAAAATAAATCAAACTGAATATATTCAAATTCATAAATTATTGTGGGGAGAAGCTGCTTGGCAGATTTATTTAGGGTAGAGAATTAAAATATGCATTTTACCTGAAGGCTGATTGTTTTAACAGAGATTTGTGTATGTCGATATCCATTGCTGTCTATGGATGGATGTTCATTATTTAGAAACAAATCCTGGAGCTGAAGCGCACACTGAAACTCTTCTAGGAAAAAGTTAAAAATAAGAGAAAAAAACCTCTTTTTGAGGCAATTTCCAACTTTGTTTCCTGCTCTGGCTTATGTACAAAAGGCATGATTTCACCTGTAGAAAGACTGTGTGCTTTATAACCTATTTACAACAACCAGAGTGCAACTAACTTGCCAATAGGGAAATTAAAATGTGGAGACTAACAAAGTGATAGAAACTATCGATAGGGCACCTAAATTACACCATGTAAAAGAAATTATCTCTACTGTGTTTCACTTAAAAAAGCTGTCTTTCATCTGGGGAAATGGCAACTGAGGTGTAGCAGCTTTCCTGATGTCACGATCACGATGTCACGATCACAGCTAGCAACAGTGTATTAACAATGAATGAAATAACAGTTCCTTTATAAAAGCAGTGATAGGGTAAAATCTTGCACTGGCAAGTAGGAGTGGGACTTGGGGTGGGAAAAGGCACAGAGTCAGCTACGAGTTCATTACAAAAGTTATGCTGTTGGTACAGGGCAAGATGGAGCTGAGCTGGCAGCCACCCCATGCATACTACAGTTCCTTGGAGGATAGACTAATAATATTCAGCACTTCTATAAAGACTTGAATGCTAACTTTAAGCCCTGTCCTGGTTCCTGAAAGAAGGGGAGAGGCTACTTACTACACTCACTTTTCCTTTTACTTCACCTGAGTAACATAGGTCAGGATATGGCTTGAAATATTGGTGCTTAATATCTCAACTCGTAAAATGCTTTGGGCAAAATCCTGCATGCACCCTGTGTACAGCTCCCCCAGAATGGACTGTGCACAGAAGAGTTCTGCAGGGATGGAATCCTCCAACTCAGGTCATGAATTGTTAGTAGAGCAGTAGCCTGTGTAGCTGCTACTGCACCTGCTATGTCGAGCTTATTGGCTGATGGAGATGCAACATTATGGACCCCTTCCTTTGTCTTGTTTTAGCCTTCTCCTGTAATCTGGGTTTGGAATTGCCCCCATGGAGTACAGCTACTTGGCATGCAGGCAGTGCAGACCTTTGCACTGGCTATCTGTATCTTACACTCACTCTGCGTGCAGCAAAATTGCTCCATTCAGAGCCTTCAGTACATGCAGGAGGAATTATTTGCGCTTTTCAATGCTTCAGGTACCAACAAGTTTGCTCAGAATGATTCAAAACTAGTAAACAAGTAGAGATTAAGCATCTAAAAATATGTAATGTGAGCATAGTCACAGATTCTCTCTCTTTCTTATTCCAATCAAAAGGGGAGTCCTGTCAACAAATAAAAATATTTAATGTTTTATTTTAAAACGTAAACGGGATTGTAAACTCAGAAGGGTCCAAAACACAATAAGTATTTATGTAAAGAAAATAGGACCAGTGGCAACTGTTCTGAGTCTTCAGCATTAAACATGTTCCCTTGTACTTTTACTATTGGCTGTTTTTTACTGTTTCCATGACTTTTGAGAATGACCCCAAAATTAAAGCCCTAACTCTCTGTTGCTTGCCACCCTCATATACTGCTTATTTGAGAGGTGTCAATGAGAGTTTCCCTTGAATAAGAGATTGAGCCAGTATAAATCAGCTATGCACTGTAGGTCCTAGGAATTGTGAAATATTCCACAATAAAGTTCTAGATCAAAGATAAATTAATTCTGCAGCATCTCTCTGCCAGTCAAACCCTGTAGCTCTCTATAGTTTCATATCCATATCAAAACCAGCCCTTAGGCATAGTAATTCCACATCCTCTGTCTTTCGATTTACAAGTTATGTACATTTTTTGGGGGTGGGGAGGTGGGAGAGACTCTTCACAAACTACAATTTGGCTTAGCTTGGTTAATCTTAATTTTCTGGGAGAAGGTATAAATGCATTTTCAAAGAATAATGGAAGCAAGATTATTTTACCAGTTGCCAAAAAAAAAAAAAAACCCGTTTCCTTTTCCTCTGTCTCTCATCATCCCCTCCTCACTTTTATTATCTTCTGGTTTCCCTGATATGACATGTTGGCTGATTGATTGGCTGGCAAAAGAATGAAATATATTTACGTTTCCAAATTATCAATGGCGCATGATTTGCACTCTGAGTTACTGGTACCATTTAATTAATATATCAGCTTTTTAAAATTATAATCAACATTTGCCATGCCAGGCACAAATTCTGCTTGCCTGTCCTTTTCCCATGTTGTTACACAAGTGTAGTGGAGAGTAGGATTTGGCCCTCTGATGCTTTACTTACCAATCACAATGTGAAAGTACAAATGGCATTTGAATTTTAGTTCTCAGGTTCAGTTGGCAGGGATGGCAGTTTTAAAATAAAACCAGCGGCGGACTAATGGGGGGGGGGGGGGGAGGCCCCTGGATGCTGGCCGGGGGGGGAGCAGCAGTTGGGCCTTTCACGGAACATGGAGATGGGGCACAGGAGGCTCTGAAGTGCAGCCGGATGAAGCTCAAGGGCAGGTGGGGGGGCAGCATAACTCTTTTTCTTTTGCTAGTGGGATTTGGAGAGGGAACTTCATACTGTTTTGGGGAAACAGAAAGTAAGTTTGTTTATTCATTTGTGGTAAGGGAATGTTTGAAACTGTGTAGAAGTTTGGAATGTTAGAATAAGTCCCGTGGGTAGACTGCAGGTGAGATGTTCAGAGGTGAATGGAAAATGAATTTGATCACATGGATAATACTGCTATATGAGCTTCAGGTGCTGAGTGTTTTTCTGCCCTATTCCAGTCAATGGGACCTGAGGGTATTCAGGATCAAGCTTGGATGGTATTATATAATTATTATAAAAACATATATTTGTGCATATGTTTGTGCATATTTTATATATTTGGACACTCAGATTCTTTGTGTCTCCAATTTATTTTTGTTATGCAACAGTAGTTTAAGCATTTGTGTGCCTAGGCGAATTTGAAAATTATCCAGTACAGACGTTTTGCTGTGCTAACCTCACATTCTAAATTCATGCAGAATAAAGCACCATCATTAACTAGGCTACCTGGAATCTGTGATATTTCAGTTGCTCAAAGGGATGTCAAGATCACTAATGGTATGAAGGCAGCAGTTGTACTGACAGCTGAAGTATGAACTGAATCTGTCGAGCAAAATTATCCTAATATGGTCATATTACTTTTGCTTTTTAACTGTATGCAGCCCACAGAGTAACTCATTTTTTTACTACTTCAACATCAAAAGACATACATTTAAAAATTATTTTATATTCAACTTTACTACTATAGGAGCCATTAATTAGGAAATGTATATTGGAATTCAGTTAGTTTATTAATGGCCATTGGAATTAATAAGGGCAAAAATATATTCCAAACTTCAACTGGTTTTATTTTGGCGCACACACTTGATGGAAAAACAAATCTTTCCCTCACCCCAATAATCACTAAACTTAAATATTGGCTCTTGCTGATCTATGAAAATTAAAAACAAAAACAAAAAAACCCTAAAGAATCATTTGTTTTCCTTTTGATTTTTGTTGCAGTATGATAACTTAGAGTTTTATTTATTTAACTAGTTAGAAATCCCTCCAGTTGTAAAGGAAGTGAGTCATTTCTCCTATATTCACCACACAGTATGACACAGATCCATCCTAAATATGAGTGAAACATAAATAACCAATAACTTTCTGAAACGTGTATTGTTTTCTGTCTCATTCGGATTAGATTTTTTTAAATGTGGCACCGAAAGAGTATTCAGTTCAACCTAAAGGTACATTCCTGCCCCCCAACTTACTTTGACACATCAATAAGGTTCTATCTGCTAATATTGTCTGCTTTTATGTTCTTCACATATTTCCAGATGAAAGGTAAATCTGAAATCTTATATCTTAACATAAAAGAATGGGTGTGGGGTGACAGTTTGACACTTACGCAATACAATTTCCTTACTTGAATTTAATCTGTGATGCCACAGACTTGAATGCAGATAGAGGTAACTAAAAGCCTGGATTATCCCATCTAGATCCTCTAACCAGAGGACTCTGTACCTGAAGGACCCCCTCTCTCCTGAATGGTAACGCACAGGAAATCATCTGCCTCTATGGTGCTGTGGTCCCTATGTCTGCAGATTGCACCAGAGCTACTCAATGGCTCTTGTGTCTACACTAGTGGGTATGGAGTTGGATAGTGTTAAAAATAACCAAACAGGTTGTCCCTGGGGCGGATTGGGGAGACGGAACCCTTTATTGCCTGCTCGTTCCACCTCGACGCCACGAGTGAACAACGAGGGGGTTACTTTACAATTCTTTTATTCATAACAGTATGTAAATGTATACATTTCCAGCAACTCCCCATAGATCCTTATTTGGTTACATTGACACCTATAAAATGAATATTAACAACTACATGATGAATACAATTATACCCGTCCCTCTGTTGTTTACAGGATTACCATACAGAGGGCAGGCGCATCACCTTAAAACCTATTAATTTTACACTAACATTCATTGAAATAAAGATATGCCGGGGGGTAGGAAGATAATGCTTTCTTCCCACCAAGGCCTTGTGCAGGAGTGGCGATAGTGATTTCATTAGCTTCATGCCTGGTAAGGGAGGAAAAGAAGAGGGATAACAGACTTTAGCTAGAATTCACACCAATTAACAGAAACAAGTTTTGCCCATGCCATGACCCCATTCCCTGTAGCTTAGGCCTGACCATTTGTCCAGCTTTTAACTCTTTACTCTCCTACAGATAGATTGTGGGAAGTGGTAGGCAGGTTGTGGGAAATAGTGGTCAGGAGTCCCTGCTACCAGGGCTCCATTGGGACTGTGCTACCAGGGAGACCCCTGGTGGGCCCTGTGGGTGTGGAGTCACAGAAATATGTAACCTCACATTGTATTATCTTTTTTTTTATTCAAGTCCCCAGGGCTACAGGGGAAAACTTATCACACTGCCCATCCCTGACCCACACACTTCTCAAGTGCTGAGAGGGCTTTTGGTGAGTCTGAAGAGGGAATGTTGACTCATGACTTGAATGCCCTCCTCCATATGCAGATTTGGAGTTAGGGGAGGAGGGTGGTGATCTGGGTCTTGGTCTTTGATTTAAATCCAGCCCAACTTAGAAGTGACTGAAAGTCTCTATCATCTGCCAGCTCACTGAAAGCTTGTTTGAAATGTGCAAATGGTTTCAGTAAAAGTTCTCCTGCACAGGTATGCAAAGTAAAACTTTGCAATGTATAATAATTAGTACCCTTCTGAGAAATTACAGCAGAGACCAAGGACTAAACAGGGACAGAGACTGACTTCCTCCTTTACTCTTATGAAGGACCCCAGTACAGTAGGCATGAACATAATGAGGCTTAATCCTGATTGGAGACTTCAATAATAATAATTAATAATAGTAGAGCAATGTGAGGACTCTTCTGTTACCTATGCTGGAATATTAATAAATAGACAGGTAGGTTCAAATTCTCTATCAGTCCAGCATTAAACTCACTAACCTCTAGCCAGTGAAGCAAAGAGCAGGCACTGAACATTTCTGTCCAGAAGATTCATTTAGCTTTGAAAGCTGTATTTCAAGTCAGTGGCACTGGGTCCTCTTTGTCTTGCTGTGACTAAGTTGTTGGCCAAAGATGTAATGTAGCGAGGACACAGCCGAAACCCATCTGCCATTAAATGTGACTTGCTGGCAGCACCTTCCTGATAAAAAGTTCATGTGCGTGTGCAATATAAAGTCACCTAAGCAGTGAATCCTGTTAATACTAGAGAACTCAGGGATTTCACAGGCAGTGATATAATTCAGGACTGCACCTATAGTACCTAGAATTATGAACAGAATGAAAGTTATTTCTTTTCTGTTATGTACCAACAATGTGCTCGGCACTGTACAAGAGATAAAATACATCATCTCTGTCTTGAAAAGGGTACAATCTAAAGAAGACAGACACAGAGGAGACAAATGTCATGGATTCCACATATGCAGGTACAGTAGTTACACTAGTAAAAGTTCAATTGTCTGTCAGCTTGGACAAGTGGACTTAACCATGGTGGACAAACTGATGGCTTTGAGTGCATTAACTGGTCACTGTGTCCAACTTGAGGCTAAACATTAACACTGGCTTCCTCAAAAAAACGTTTATAATTACCACCCAAAGGCAAAAGCTATTGTTCTGAATTTTAGACTGGGAGGACTGAGAACCCTTTTTTGAAAATCAACCTCAGGTTTGGGGTTTTATTACAATCAGACAAGTTTTTATAGGTTCAGATTTGGGTTTCAGACCTAATTGTAACTCCTATCCCTGTCACTGTATGAAGAAGAGGTACTCAACCGAAAAGAGGGTATCTATGTCTTAGGTATTCACACCCTAACCTTTCTCCCAAGGCTTGCACTTCAGCATGTGTTCTTTTGAGCTACTCCAAGTGAAGAGAAGCTTGTGTCTGTGAGTCACAATATGCTGCTTAATGTTGCTACCGCTATACCAAAAAGACAGCTCAAATGGGAAAATGTGTATCCATGAAAATCACACAGGGAAAACAAAGCTGCAGCAATAGCGCCTGCAGGCTTTAGCCTGGCTAACCTTAGAATACAAAACTGTCACCCCTTCCTTCCATTTATAATGCATACACCATGAAATAGCTCTTTCTATCAGCAGAACAATCTACTGAACTGGGTTTTGATGATGACAGTCTAGTTGACGATAAGTGCAGCTTTAACAAATTTAAGAATCATAACTGATAACGTTAAATACAAATCATTTTGTGTTACTGTAAACTGTAAATATGCTATACTAATTGGCAAACCATTTGTGAGTAGCTGCAGCTGCTCGTTAGAGATTTGCTGTAACTTAAGCACATAGATCCATAGAGACCCCTATACTGGCTATTTCGGAATAGGAGACACAACACTCTCTTGTGTGTTGCCATTTGTGTAGTTTCCAGTGTGCTTTTTTTATTGGGGTAGAGGCAAGGGGTCATGGTGGGAATAGGAGTTGATTCCCCAAGATCCATGGAGAACCGGGCTATCCATGTGGAGGCATTATGCCTTGGCACTCCCTCCCAAATCTGTTCGCCCACTACCCCTTTTCAGGGTGGCAGCCATGCTGCCGGGGGCATTTCTACTGAGTGGGATGGGAGGTATAGATAATGTATTGATGAGAATGATGACTCACTCATTGTGAATTTACCCATACATTCTGAGAGTTTCCAGGGAATTACGCCACTGTCCCTTCATCTCCATTCCTCGCTTCCCACAAAATCACCATAGAGGGGAAGCAAGTGGTTTGGGAAGGAAGGTTCATTGCTATGGAGCCATTATTGTATCTCTACCTCATGTAACTGTAGTGATGAAGATATAAAATGAAATTCCGGCTCCACTGAAATCCAATGAGAGTTTTGCCATTGACATCAATAGGACAAGGATTTTACTCAATAGTCTTTAGTAGTTCCTCATTTAATTTCACATTTTCATGGCATTCCTCTAAAGGATGATAGATGATAATGAGGCAAAAGGAGATGTAACTGAAAGAGGAACTAAGAGAAAGAGATTTAATTGTAAAAATTTTTTAAAATCCCCATTCCATGCTGTCATCTGTTATTTAATCCTATATAGCACTGATAAATATGCACCAGCAGTTTTTTAAATATCCTGAACTTTGATTAATCCAAAACCAGATCTATATCTGATTACATTCCTCACATTTTCCACACTCTCATCAGTTTAAAACACAGCACTCTGTTTAAGTAGCTTTAAAACAAAAAACCAGATCTTTGAGATTATGAGAGAGATCAGGAAGGTGGAATAGCTTGGTAATCTTTAAAGAATCTCCTTTTATATACCTCCCATAATGTTCAGCACTTCAGTAAGAGTGGGTCTCAGTCATTATGTGACTTCCTAAACCCTTGTTAACTTTCCACTTTTATCTCCACTTAAACAAAATTCTTAGCTTCTTAAATATCTCCAAAGATACTAGTGAATATACCTAGATATGTGAGGGGTCATTTTAAAGGTTAAGAAATTCTTCATTCTCCCTTCCCTCCTTATGTTATTTCCTACCTCCTCTCTAACTAGAAAGATTTGAAAGCCACTGATACAAATAACTTCTCAAAGCAGGGGAGAAAAGTAGGTTAACTAAAGAATAGGAGAGAGGACAGTAACCTCCAAATCAGGAATTTTGATGAGATTTGAACTTGTCTATGTCTCATCATAATTCTCAATCCTGGAAAGCATGATTGCTTAAATATTTTTTGTCTTAGACTAAATGTTTCCTTATATTTTGTTTTAAAAGGTATGATGGGGGGTGGGGGAAAGGGAGAAGAAGAGGGAAGCCTTTAAAAAAACACACACAAAAAACAACTTCCAGCCATTTTATTGTAGCAGTTTCTACATGTTCCAGGACTAATTGTTTGATGAGACTACATTGCCTGATTTTCCATCTTCCACACTGCTTCAAAGTTTCTAATGCTACTATCTCTTATGGCCTTCAGAGGAGGACTGTAACCAATCTTTCTTCCCCTCCCATCCACTCCATTTACTCTGGTGTCTTTGCTGCTATACAATATTTTGAATTATTTGAATTACCTTTTAAAGTTTCTTCTTTCCCTGGTTTATTTGTTTGTATTGAGTGACTAGACTTTTACACCATTATTTACTTTTCACATACTGTAGTCTGAACTGTGCCAGGAAGCATCAGTTTATGGTTGACACCTTTTAGTGTAAAAGGAGTAGCCAGTAATCCGCTAATGATACTCTTAATCTTAACTAGCCAGTTGTTCTATGGAGTGTTTGCTGACTCCCACCAGTTTAGAGTACAGGCTGGAATAGATAGAATATTTTGCATTATAGATGGGTATTTTGTATTTGTGTGCTCGGGGAGACATTCCCACTATACAAACTAATGTTTTAGCCTCACCTGTTCATTTCTGGTCATCCTATCTAGAAATGAATATAGCAGAAATAGTTGGGGTTCAGAGATGGACAATGAGAATGACAAGGATCAAGGAAAAATTCTCACATAAAGAGAGATTGAAATAACTTGAACCATGTGCTTCAAAGAGGAGATGAATTAAGTGGATGTAATAAAATTATACTAAAAAAATGAACGGTATAGAGTAGATAAATGATATTCATCCCTTCCAATAATACAGGAATGAGACAATCAATGAAAACTAAAGGTATACAATTTAAGGTATATAATTTTAAATTAATAAAAGGAAATACTCTTAAATACAATGCACAGTTAAATGTTGGAATTCATTGCCACTAGATGTTGTTGAGACCAAGAGCTTAGCAGTATTCTGAAAATGTTTGGATGCTTGTGTATGCCAAGCACATACAGTTACAATATTAGGGACTATTAAAATTTGAAAGGAATATAAACTAGGGCATAGGCTTCTTTCTAACTGCCGGGTGTTAGGAAAAATAATTTTTCAATGGGTAGGTTATTTCATTATTGCCTACTGTGGGGTTTCTTGTACCTGCTTCTTAAACTCACTGCCAGAGACAAAATGCTAGACTTAGTAGACCGCTCTGGTAGGGTGGTTCATATTTAACGATTTAGGAAAATGTGTGTGTAGAGAATAACACTTAGGGTTTTTTTTCTGGTCCCCTCCCACAGGTGGCAGTTACACGCCATGAGCAAGGATCTCAGGATTTGGTCCAGATCCATTAGGCACTGTACTTTAATGGTAATGCCTTGTCAATAATTCATCACCTTTGGGTAAGCAAAATCTTGCCACAAAAACCTTTTTTGCTGCCAAATAATATAGATCCAAATAAGTACCTCTTATGAACACCGTTGTAATTGAAAAAAATCAATGTATCTAAAGTAGTTTTACTGCTGTTTATATTATTAGAATTTTAAACATTCAAAACTTTGTGCACTGTACCTTTTGGTTGGTATTCATTACATTCACTAAACTGATCAGTTTTCTCACAAACCAAGGACTTCTTGATGGATAGATAACCTTTGTTGTTTAGGAGTTTCCTATACACAAGGTTATATGCACTAGATGCTAATTAATCTCATGAGTCAAAACCATCTACAGTATTTCCAAGTGGTGTCATTATCCAGATAAATAATTTGTTACAAAGTATATTCTAACATATACAAAAAGACAATAGGATTCTTGTCTTATTTTAGTGGCACGTTGTGTCCACTATTCATAGCTTGGGATTATTTTTAACTTGAGAGGGGTGTTGTAATAATTTAGATGAAAAATATGGCTAAAGATGTTAACATAACTCAGTCATTGTCCAATGTTAAACAACGTTAAACAAGGGCCACGTTTTGGTATATAGAGACCTCAGCCTGCTTAATCCCATGGCAAACACAATAGAATTTATGTCAAAGGTTAGAAATGCATTGATTGAAACACTCAAAATAAAGTAAAGAGCACTGAAACTGAAACTGATCATTTATGGCATGCAAAACAAACTTAATCGAAACCTACCAAAGTTCCTTTTTGGAGATTATGAACATTGGTTAAAGTCTCTTATTCAGTCAAATAGTTTTTCCTGGTGGAGAAGAATGGGTTATTTCTGTTGTTTAATTCCAAATTGGAAATGATAGTCCCCTTTTGGCTTTAGACAAAATAGACAGGGACAGATGGAAGAGAAGAAACAGGATAGTAAATATGGGGAAAATACAGCTTTTGTTGATGTTCTCAGGATACAGGGCAGTTGGTCAGTCACAGATGGATGCTTTGGTTTGGCAACTCGGCCACAGAAGCTGTTGCTCTGGATTCTGGTTCACTTCCCCAGTCCGGGACATCATCTTATTTGTCTGGTCAGATCCCTCTCCTGCACAGATCATTCTGAGGCTGGGCAGAGCTGGATAGGCTGTCTCATCTCACCATGCTAGTGCTGTGCAGTACAGCTGATTTCATGATCAGGTGAAAAGCCGAGAGAGAGAGGAGAAGAAAGGAACACATGAGGGAGGGGAAGACCAAGCAAGATCTCACATGTATCAGGTGAGGGTCCTCACTGGTGCAATGATGATGATCAAATCATTGGATGGAATTCTCCCTAAAGTATCAAGGTCCAGTGTCACAGCAACAATACGCCCACTGCAGATGGGTGATTGTAAAAGTAAGGTCTTGTTTTGTTCTCACCGAAAGTGTCTTTTTAAGGGCCCCAAACAGGCAATGGGTGGAATAATCCATCCTCTCGTTATTTCATCCACCTGATTTCTGACATATCAATTTTGGTTCATTAATTTCCAGGCCTCTATTCCTCTTGTTTACCAGTCATAATCTTAAACCAGTCCTTCAATTGTATCAGGAGACCCTTTCTGATTCAGTCTTCCTGTTTCCTTCTCACATCTTTTATTAAACAGTTTTATATAACAAATCCTTGTGACAAATCTTGAACCTTTACCCACTTTTCATCAGTTAGACTAACAATTAAAGCAGGCCTGCTAGACCCCAATGATTACAATGCAGGGAAAGAAGCATGATATAAAGTTATTATATACAGCACATCCATTTATACATTCTTGCATTCTATGGGAGCTATTAACCTAGGAAAAGTTAAATATAAAAGATGAAAGCGTTTTGGTAAGGGATGTACTGGTCCTGCATTAAATATGAAAAATGAATATTAGCCAGTGATGGGAGTGTCTTCATCATACCACAGGTGCTCAGGGACGATGGTCTGTTCTTTCACATTCTGAAATTCTTCTGTGTCTCATCAAGCTTCTTCTTATCTGCTGATCAATGACCTTGCATTTAAAATACCCAATTGATTTCAGGATTCAAAAGTGTTTTAAGAACCGTATAAAAATTCATACCTGTATTTTATCCAGTGTTTCAATTGTACAATTTTTATTACAAAGGGTACTTGCAAAGTTTTGTTTAAATAATATCAAATTATGCAAATTGTGTTCAATAATAATGAATGTTTAATCAGACTTAAAATATGAATTTTAAGTAAAATGTTATCCTTTGAAAACTTATTACTGAGAAATCAATTTTTGGAAGCTACCACTTATATTTTCTGATATTTGTATTTTAAACACACTAATGCATCACTTTGTTTTTGTTTGCAATGAACTCTAGGTAACTCCCTTTTCCTAATTCTCACCTGATTCCAACTAAAGATTTACATTATATGTTATGAGAACCTTATGAGCTTCCAGAAACAATCATCAAGGAAACAATACACTAGTTTGGATGGAATCAGCAGTTATACCTTGCACTACACTTCTTAGGTCACCTTTCTCCTCTAATAAGCTTCACTCTGAAAAAGGCTGATTGCTTCCTCTAAATATCAGGAGACATGGAGAAATATGATGCACTTTTTGCACTTCCTTCATCAAGGCTCAGTCGCCACTCAGCTAAGTCAAATTTAAGTATTACTGCAGCTGTTTCCAAATCTAGATCCTATACATTGGTAAAATTACCATCTGTCAAGTCAGCTATGAATTTCATAAAGATGTGTAACTGCTTTCATTCTAAGTGGATTATAATATAGTAATAGAAATCAAGATGGAAAATATCTATTAGGTCAGTACAGGATTATTCCCTATAGTATATTTTCCAGCCCTCTGTGCAATCTGTTGCTAATGAGTTATTTTGGCAACAAAGCATCCACCATATTCCTTGTACATCATAATTCCCTATGTGTATATGTTTACAGTATGACAAAATGGAGAGGAAGAGAAAATATACTGTGCAGTGATTAATGCAATAATGCAATTTATTTTCATGAACCTGGGATAACTGTATTTTATGAGTAGGAGTACTGTGAGTTTCTCAGTTACTTGTCTCTAAAGAAAATTATTTACTACATTTCACCATTGTGTTTTATATATTTGTTGCATATTCACTGGAGTTTAACTTTGTGTTTATCAAAATACTGGAAAAGATCTGCTTATAAACAGGAGAGGTTTATGGTAGTGATGATTTCGCGAAGCCTTCTGGATTCTACCAGTCCTGGAGTATTATTAGTTCCATAAAGAATTAGGTTTAAAAGAATGTTAAGATTGCAAAGTAAAGCTCTTCCATGTCAAGAAGTGGCAAAGTTAAGGTTTCCTGTGAAAGGTTAACTTTATCTACCTTGTGCATATGAATTAGTTAAATGATCAATACTGTTTTTCCATAGGATTGCTGTCTCATTCTATGTGAAATTTCCTCTCTCTGCAGAGCTGTATACCACTTTAATCCATTCAACCCTCAAAATGTGGTATAAGTGGTACTTAAATGATGCATAGCCTTTGCGTCAACACTTTGCACAGGGAGGCATTTCATCCTCCCTGCACAGGTTTGGTGGCGCACAGGAATGAAGCAGCTGTTCAATATTTTTTTATCCTTACAGTTCAGTGTGTAGATACTTGGTTCTTTCACTAATGTCCTTGCCACATTCAATGCCCAACCTGCACACGAAATGAGGGAGCAAGAAGCCAAATATAATTATTTTCTGGGCTGACTGCCCTTTGTTATGAAATGTTAAGACCTAGCAACTCTTCCACTGGATTTTGCTATTCTGCCCCCCTAAAAGGCCTCTTTTGGAGCTCAAAATCATAGAGTGATAGCTACCATCTGTCCTTAGCTACAAAAACTGGCAATACTGAGAGAGAGTTATTTAATGAAACATTTTCAGATCTTGAGAGGCCTAGTTTGGATTGTGTTCAAGGGATAGGCAAATGTTGGGGGAAAGGTTTGCTCATCCTAAATAAATAGGAAGCAACAGGATTTAATCAAAAACAACTAACCCCAAATACACATTTTCTTTGTTACTTTCTTTTCCCACTTGAAATTATTATAGGGAAGCATGAGAAATGTGGTTTAGATGAACTGTGTGTACAAGATTAAAAAAAATTTGCTTTAAAAAAAGCCAGAAGAATTATTGGTTTCAGACGTGGGAAGGTATCAAGTGGAGTCCTACCCACATCTTTTCTGAATCCAGTAGTATTCACTATTTTCACCAACTACTTTGACGATGCAGTGGGGAATATGCTAATCTAATTCAAGGATGATATATGGCCTGGGATTCTCAGCAAGTGTAAATTGGTGTAGTTCTTTTGACTTTAAGTGGAGTTATGCCAGTTTCTACCAGTTAAGGATTGGGCCCACAAAGCTAATTTTGGGGAAGCTCTACAGTCTTGCTAATTTGGAGAAATGGATGAAATCAGTAAAATGAAATGTAACTAAGACATAAAGTGGTTCACAAAGGAAAGAAAATCAAAATTCATATGGAGAAATCTGCTTTGATATTCTAAGGAGAACAATCTGTCTGTTCTGTTGAAAGACTGATTAATTGCATATTACTCAATAGTTTATCTATCAAATAAAAAAGGTAACTAGTAAATCAGGTTTCATTAATATGAATATAAATGATAAAGTTACATAGAAAAAGAAAAACAGATGTGGGAAAGTAATTCAGAGAACACCCAGAAAAATAGTATGGAAAATCAGACACCATGAGAAAGATAAGAGAAATGATTATATTCAGACCAGAGAAAAAGCTTCTGATGGGAGACATTAAACTTTTTAAATAAATATTTAGACATGTAAAGATTAAAGTGGTCATGACCAATTATATTAGAGATGCCCAGAGTTGAGGTTTTACCTAACCAGTGTGCCATGGTTGGGTCAGGATGTATATTTGTAAAATCCTGTGGATGTCACCCATTACTGATAATCTTAGTCCCCTAAATGTCGCTCTTCATCTCTTGTCACAGAGGTAGACTTTCTGTAGGTTTTGGAAGGAAACCAAATTCTAGGTGAAAACATTTTTGTCCCAGCCTCCATTGGTATGTATATGGATTCTGGGAAGATGCTATGCACATTGCCATACCAAAACATGGGTCATGATGCTGTATATATAAAACACTCCACCTTAAAAATGAAGCCAGCTCTGCACTAGAACATGACAAGTGTTTAACAATGCATAACCAGACTGCATATTAGGATATGAAGTGCAACATACCTTAACTGATTGCAAGTCCAGCAGAAAGGTAGGGAAGTTGCAATACATTTACCCAAACTATAGTTTTGCTAAGGAGACTGGAACTAATATTCCTACTCTTTTTAAAAAGTGCAGTGGTACTTTTAATAGCAGGTAGGTTTGACACCTCAAGTGATGTTTCATTCCTAACACAAAGCTCGAGCTTTGGTTTATTCTAATTCTTTATAAATTATTTCAGCATGATGGATCCCAAAATGCTTTACAAGTTATCAGAGAAAACCAATCATATGAACTGCTTGTGAGTCAGAAGAGATATTTGGATAATTGGAAATCAATAGAATAGTGACACAGTGGCAATTCATTAGTATCTGTTTTGGCTAATAGGGATTTTGATAATAAAGATTCTACTTTGTGCATATGTCTATAGAGAATTATTGAATGGAAATCACTTTTAGACTCTTTAGTTGAGTAGTGGCCAACGTTACACAATAGCAAAGAGAAAACTTTGGTCAAAGAAATCTGGGACATCCCTGGTCTTATGAAAAGGGCCATGGGATCTTTAATCTCTCTATAAATCAGGCAATATCTTTTTAAAGACCAGAGATTCAACCATTCCAGATTTGTACTCAGGGTCCCAGTGCACATCAATTCTGATGCTTTAGATCACTAAGATAATCTATATAGCTTAATGAATGTGCAGGAAAATTGCCACATATGGAGTCACGAATTGCATTTCATATGGTACCTTTGGTGCTCCTTGGAGATTCCATCCAATAACTTAGTAGGCTTCTTCTTGCTTAGGCCTGGTCTACACTACAAACTTAGGTTGACAGAAGCTGCCTTCTGTCAACCTAATAATGTATGCATTACACTATCAGGTCTCTTCCACCCACCTAACTTACCTGAAATGTTGTCTTAATTATTCTATGTTTGCAAGAGGCATAGCACTTTAACTGATGTTGATGGGTTGACAAAGAGACAGTGTAGACGAAGCATGTTGTAAGTTGACTGAATTGTCCTCCAGGAGGTGTCCACAATGCTCCACTGTGACCACTTTGGAGATTGTTTTCAACTCTGCTACCCAGCAGCCAGGTACACAGGAAACAACCCCTCCCCTGTTAAAGCCCTGGGAAATTTTGAATTCCCATTTCCTGTTTGACCAGTGTGGAGAGCCTGCCAATGCAGCTGATCATGCCAATTCAATGCCCCGAATGCACTCCAGCCTGGAGTACACAGGAGGTGGTGGATCTCTCAGTCTGTGGGGAGAAGAGTTTAGCAGGCTCAGCTCCGATCAATGGTTACCTTGTGCTTTGCATGCCTTACAGTGCAAAGCTTGGCCTTCAGCACATCTTCCACACCAGCAGAGAGTCTTTCACAGATTAGAAGGCATGCATGATGACACATTCAATAAGATAATTAATGCCTCTGGGACAGTTGATATGGAACTAAGAGCCTGGAGGATTTCATTGTCTGAAAAACCAGACATGGACATGGAGGGCATACCACGAGCATGATTGTGCCATGCAGGATGAAATCCTGCGAATTATGAAGGATTATAAGGCATCTGGTTGAGCTTCAGGAAAAACATCTTGAGGCTAGAGTCCCTCTGCAGCCCCTGCAGAACAGCCTGTAAGTATCACCTTGTGCCCAATCCCCCTTCCCCAAACAGTCCAGAAATGGGTTTTCAAAGCCTCCCAGACATACAGAGATCCTTGCTAGGGCAATAAGAGCCTGGAATCTGCTCAAAATTAGCTGCCAGTCTATCCATCTCAATGTCCCATCCCTGTGGAAACTTCTCTCCCTTTGCCTCACAGATATTATGGAGCATGCAGTGACAACATTAGGGATATTGCATTCACTGAGGTCTAACTTAGGAGGCAAACTGCACCAACGACCCTTTAAATGTCCAAAGGCATATCCCACCTCCATTCTGCACTTGCTCAGCCTATTGTTGTACTGCTCATTACTGCTCTCCAGGTAGCCAGTGTATGGCCTCATGAGCCATGGGAACAAGAGGTAGGCTGGGTCTCCCACCATCACTACTGGCATTTCAACATCATCAGTGGTTATTTTGCTATCTGAAAAGAAAGTCCCTGATTGCAGCTTTATGAATAGATCTGTGTTCCTGAAAATGCATGCATCATGCACCTTTCCTGACCATCCCATGTTGGTGGTGGTGAAATGTTCCCTGTGATCCACCAGCGCTTGCAACACCATTGAAAAGTATCCCTTTTGGTTTATGTACTCTTCAGCCAAAATGGGGGTATACGTGCCATCTATCACACCACTGCAGTTAGGGAACCCCATTGTGGAAAAACCATCCACTGTGTCCTGCACATTCCCCAGAATCATTAGCCTTCTTACCAGAAGTCAATGAATGGCTTGCATACTTGGATCCCAACAGCTCCCATGATGGATTTACCAACTCCCAATTGATTCCCCAATGACCGGTAGCAGTCTGACATTACAAGCTTTCACAGAGCAATCGCCACTCGCTTCTCCATTGTGAGAGGAGGACTCATTTTAATGTTGCTGTGCTTCAGGACTGAGGAAAGCTCTGCACAAGGTTCCTGGAAAGTGGCCTCCTCTGCATTCAAAAGTTCTGCAACCACTGCTCGTCATCCCACAGCTGCATAGGGATGTGATCCCACCACTCAGTGCTTGTTTCCAGAAAGAGCACTCCACTGTGTTCAGCTGCTGTGTGACTGGCAGCAGCAACCAGGAATTATTTCATTTTATGGCTTGCAACAGGGCTGCTTGAATGACATTGCAATGTTCCACATGGTGGCTCCTGTCTCGGCTCTGGAAATACTGCAACATAAGGCACGAGGTGTTTGTAATGCCCACAACAAGAGTGCACAGTTGAGTGGGGTCCATGCTTCTCAGGCTATGGCATATCTGCAGCTAAGCCAGGCTTTTGAGAAAAGGCGTGAAAAAGTATGGGATGTTTGCCATTGATATCAGGAGAGGGAGTAGGGAGAGAGAAAAGTGCATCATGGGAAGGTGAAGCCATGTTCCCATTCCCCTCTGCAACAATGTTATGGTCCCATGAGGTTTTGCAAGCACTTGCCCAAACCCCTTGCAACTAGTTGCACTGTGGGATAGTTACACACTGTGCACTGCTCTGTGCATCGATGCAAGTGCTGCTAGTGAGGCTGCACTCCCGTGACACAATAAGCGTGGTGTGGACCCATGTGACTGACTTAATTACTGTGGCGGCTGGATGTTGATTTTAAATTAAGTTGCCTTAACTTTGTAGTGTATACATGCCCTAAGATTAGGAGATCTGGCAGGGTCACAGTTTGAAGTTAGAGCAGAATCCTTTCTGTCCAGTCTTGCACCCTATATGGCCATTTAAACCTGTGCAAAATGAGTACAAATGGGTATAAAGTACTACTATATCAGACTGGTAGTGTTTTATACACACCATACATATGTGCATGTAACTACAAGAGTGCAAAGTAGCAGAGAATCAAACCCATTTTCTATCCTAGCTTGCACTGTTGTTAAGTCTGATGCAGTACCATAAATCACGTCTGTCTATCAAGAAGTAGGATTGTTTGGTTTAACTGTAAGCATTTACACAACTGAAAAATATCAGACTTAATTGTTGGTAATGATGACTGCTTAATACGTTGAAAAAATTCATAATTTGAAGGTCAGATGAGATGATTCTAAGGCTTGATATCCTGCATAACAGCATATCTTTTAAAAGGTCACCCAGTCTCAATTTAAACGCTCAACCTAAGGGAGAATTTGCCACACCTGTTGGCAAAATATTCCAATGGTTAATTACCTTCACATCTTATTGCCAGTTTGAAGTGTGCCAACTTCAACTTCCAGCCACTGGATCAGATAGTGTCTTAAAATGGCAGATGAAATTCAATTTTTATAAATGAAAAATTATGCGCATTGGAAAATATCCTAACAATACACACAAAATGATGGAGTCCAAATTACGTGTTATTACTCAAGAAAGAGATCCTGGCATTATCATAGATAGTTTTCTGAAAACATCTGCTCAGTGTGCAGCAGCAGTTCAAAAAAGCTAATAGAATGGTAGGAACCATTAGGAAACAGAAACTACCATAATGCTACTCTATAAATCCATGTCATGCCCACAACTTGAGTATTGCATGCAATTCTGGTTGTCCCATTTAGCAAAAAAAAAGTTTAGAATCAGAAAAAGTACAGAGAAGGGCAACAAAAATGATTAGGGATATGAAACAGCTTACATATGAGGAGAAATTAAAAAGCTTGTGTTCAGTTTGGAAAAGAAACAGCTCAGAGGGGATATGATAGAGGTTTATAAAATAAAGAATGGCATGAAGAAAGTGAATAAGGAATTGTTATTTATGCCTTCACATAACACACAAACCAGGGGTCATGAATAAAATTAACAGGCAGTAGGTTTAAAATGGTTTAAAACAAACATAAGGAAGTTTTTCTTCCACAAAGCACAGTCAACTTGTGGAAGTCATTGCCAGGGTATGTTGTGAAGGTTAAAAAAATAACTGGGTTTAAAAAAAATTAGATTAAATTCATGGAGGATATGTCCCTAAGTGGCTATTAGACAAGATGGTCAGAGACACAGCCCCGTGCTTTGCCTGTCCCTAAACCTCTGACTGCTAAAAGCTGGGATCGGATGACAGGAGATGGATCACTTCACAAATGGCCCTATTCTGTTCATTGCCTCTGAAGCATCTGGCACTGGCCACTGTCAGAAGACAGGATACTGGGCTAGATGAACCATTGGTCTGACCCAGTATGACCATTCTCATGTTCTTAAATATCTCAGGAGTGATACATGCTATTAAAAATATTATTCCTGTATTGCTGGCAAGGTGTTTTGGAAGGTAGTGCTTTCAGTCTCTTAACCATGGCAGCACCACTAATGAATCAATCAGAATGTGACATTCTATCAGCTATGTAGCACACCCACTTACCCTGACATTTCCAATATTTTGAAAAGTGCTTTTCCAGAAAATGCTCCTGAAACGATTGACGTTACCAAGCAGAACTTTACAGCAATCTTTCATGCTGATTGGTGAAGATACCGTACTTGAATTGCATACTTTACATAGAACAATTAGAAAACTCACCCGATAATATCAGACTTGGGAGGGAAGAGGTGCTATCTGGGTATATTGTACTGTCTTGGTATATTGTACATCTTTTAAATGGAATTTATTATATGATTGAAACCTGCAGAACAGAGGGAGAAGAAGAGACTTCCTTCAAACAAATGTCTTTGCTCCTTTTCCCATTTGCCTGCAGCTGTCAGCACAGCTGATAATTGGCCTTCTTCTTCTACTCTGTTCTTTGCTAAAGTTTGGATTAACTCCCATCTAGATCATCAGCTGAGTGCCTGACTTCCATTGTCAGCAGAAGTATCATTCATTTTTCTATGTTCTCTGAATTCTTTGATTGAGAACTTTGAGTGTGGTGAGGGTTGCCTGGGGCGTCTCATTATGACTAACAAAAGGACATTTTCTGATAGTTTAGAGTCTCATTTCTTTTTGCATGCTCCTCATGGCTAAACAGCAATAGGCTTTATGGTAATCATTTACCAAGTGGCCCTGAAATTGCAGCCCTTTTTACTGAAGTTAACTAGTCCATGTGGTTGCTATCTGGCCTCATTAAACAGGAATTTTTTTTTAGTGCAACTACTATTGACCAGGCCAATGCTAGCCCTGCAGGTTGTGTTTGTAGAAGAACAACTTCTGAAGATTCAATTGGAGGCTTAGATTCTACAAAATTTTTACTTCCAAGAAAAAACATATGCCTCAGACTGCCCTTCCTTTGTCCTTTGATGTATTTTATGTTCAGGGAGCCTCCTAACTTAAAAGAGAGAGTATCAGTATTGGGAGGATCCAAGAATAGTGAGAGCACACAGGTGTCTTACGACCAACTTTGCTCCTGCTAACCTCCACCTTAGGCTACATGTCCTGAAGGGGCAACACAGAGTGGGTACATCCTACAATCCAGCTTCCTTCCCCACCCTTTTAGTTTTAGGGGAGGCAGAGATCCAGATGTGGCAACTACTCAAATATCCTATATGAAGGAATAGCCACAGGAGGCTCAGGCAAGTATGAAAAGAGCTGTGCACTGTAGGAGAGCATCAGAAGGGTGAGGGGGGAGTTGTGAGTATGCAGGGGTCGGAAAAGTTGTGTGAACAACTCAAAGTGTCAGGGCAGAGGTTATCAAAAGTAACAGAAATTCCAAACTACTCCAGTTTTATTTCTATCCTGGGATCTAGGTGGACCATTTACACAGCCTTGCTAGGATCCTTCCAGAGTCTATTGGCAATGTAGTGGCCACTGTTTGAACAAGTATTTTTTTCATGAAGTTGTACAGGCCAATAAGTCGATTAAGAGAACTCTTAAATATTCTGTGTGTGAGACATTCATAAATCCGTGAACTCCAGCTTAGATGGGGAGGAGAGAGTGACAAGAAATTGACAAGAAAGTTTGTTTGCTTATGATAGATCAGTTCGCTGTACTCAGAGAATTGTTCTAAATAGAATTTCTCCAGCAAGAAAAGTAGAGGTTTTAAAGGTGCAATATTCTGTAGCCAAGAAGGGAAGGTATTTTACTTACCTGTAGACCTGTGCAAAATCTGCATAAATCTAATCTCTGATGAGTTAAAAATTTAAAGAATGTGCATGTAAAGAGATGCGTCATATAATAAATCTCATTACACAGATTTTTATATGTTGGGTGTATTTAGACTGTCTTTCAGCCTATAGGGGAAATAAACAGTTCATGAGGAACCAGGGGAGTATTCCCCTGGGATGGGCAGTGTAGGATGGGGGCATATTGGGGGCAAGGCTGGAAGGAGACAGATTAAGGGCAGATCAGCAGCCAAGAATGCTGAGAGTACAAACATGTCTTACTGCCATCTTTGCTCCTCCTGACTCCCCACACCCACCTTAGCCTACACTTCCAGGAGGTGTAACACAGAATTTAAGCCATTATTTTCTTCTTTCTGGCTTAAGTAATTGGAGAAAATATTATTCTACAATTTACCAGTGATGAACCACAGACAGTACATAGATGCCATGCCAGTGTGATACTGTTTAAGAACAATATACATGTATTAACATTTCAATAGCTCTTTAGATTTCTGTAAAGCATTCTTAGTCTTCTTTTACGTTTATCTTTGTTTCTAATTTCTGTGTCCATTCATCTTATCAACTACATAGGCACTATGCATGCATTTTATTTTTGCTTCTTGCTATTTTTGTTGTTGTTCTGAGATTTGGTCTTTTTTTTTTTTTTTAAATTCATCTATTGATGATAAAGGCTGGAGGTAGTCATCTCTTACTCTCTTGCCTTCAAAGGAGTAAAGATGACAAGGTCCACTCTAGCTGAGCAAAATATTAATTGAAAATGTGATCATTCCATTTATTCAAAACTAAGTTTAAAAAAAGACTACTTTACATAGTATTTTTGTTCATTGAGGCAGAAGAGGGCAGTGTTTAATAAACTCAGATCCTGGTCTCCCTGTGTTCAGCATCACAATGAAGTAATGCTAGCATTAATGGATCATCAGTGGAAAGCCCAAAAGATCAATCAAAATGTTTAAATGGAACTATCAGCCCAATGGTGCAATGTCCTAGTTATAATAAGAGGAAAGATTTATGAGCCAGTTCAATTAACCTATTCCAAACTTTTAAGAATTTCCAGGTTACTGGGTAATGTCACATAAAATAGAAAAACTAGAAAAAACTACTTTTCGGAAATTGCAAAACAAAATAAAGCTTGATGATTTTTTTATATAAATTCTCTTGAAAGCCATTGACATGCATGGTCATTTGTTGGTGGACTAGATAATGCTGATGGTTGAAATAGCAAAGCAAATAGAAATAGTCAAAGAAAAATATTATCAATATACTTTATAAAAATAAATAATGTTTTAGACAAGTAGGGAGATTATAGGAGGTCTAAAAAGTTAGTGGGAGGTGATAGTGACAAAATTTAGAGTGTCTAAATGTATTTTTCACCTTTCCAAGTAGAAAAGAAACATGGAGTAACATCTGGTGGATTGAAAAACAATATGGGATTTGGGATTAAATGATTCATTAGTTCACTAAAGATAAGAGTTAAGTGAAAAGTTCAGACAAGAAATTGGTGAATTTTTTTTTACAAAAAGGCAGAAAAAAAGATTTCTGTCCACTAGTTTTGTTCATTTTTCCTATTCATAAAAAGGAAAAATGCCACTAGTAAAAATTATTTGCAATTAGCAAACTATAAACCTTAGCTGTTATATTACTGAAATAAGGTAGCAAGAAAATTTTTCATGACATACCTTTTAATCTTTCTGGATAGTATATCACATTCTGTAAAATCAATAGCAGTCACATTCACAACATATATATTTCATCGTGAGGCGCCTAAGTGAACCTGAATGAAAAACACAGCAAAATTTGTTAACTATAAACAGAACATTTCCATTTTTTATTCATTCTTCTTCTGTAGCTCTGGTATGGAAAGATTTTTCCTTGAACTAGAGGAGAGAGTTGGTGAATCTGGTGGGAATTTGATTTCAAGTGGTCGCACAGAACATCTGCGGGGTGAAATATTCCACAGAGAAATAACCTGAAATAAAAGGAAAAGGGATGATAAAAGGAAAAGTCTCAAAGAGCCAAAAGTCTGACTTGACAAAGCAAGCCCCAAGAAGGCATTACAGGTAACAATTAAGGACCATGGAGAAGATAACTATTCCTGCAAAAGAGTGTAAATATAAGATTTTCAGCTCCAAACATAGTAAAATTAGCAAAGAAAAGAAACTACAGTGGACGTGAAGTGGGTGAATATATGTTTCAGAAATGAAGGTGCTGTTTTTCTCTCACACTAGTCATGGATCAATAACATTGTTAGGATTTTTTTGTTCCTAATATATTTTAAAAACTCATTCTCATTCTCCTTAACTAGATTTGGCCATAGATTTCTCCTTGTGTCTCTTGGCTTCCCTTATCAATTTTCTAAAATTTCTATCTTCTATTTTATATTCATTACTATTTACTTCCCCTTTTTTTCCATTTGTTATACATTATTATTATTAATTAATGTATTTATTTTATTACTATTATTATCTTATTTTTTAAAGCTGCCTTAATTTCCCTTCTAAACGAGGTCAGTTTTTTTACTAGTATGGCCTTCTTCCTCGACTGTAGTTTTTTGGCTAACTGGTAAAATATTTGTAGGCTAGTGGTCCTAATCACCAGATGGAGACAAATATTCAGCCAAGCTTAATTTAGTCTTCGTCCCTTCCTTCAGGGCTCTGCTTATTATCTTCACAAACAAAGAAACAAACAATGTGCAAAAAAGTACTTCAAACAACAGTCTGTTTAAGGGTTCAGACTGAGGTCCTCTGGCCTCTGGTAGCTACCAGTCAGGGCCTTCCACAGCCTGAACTAGGGGAGAATCACAAGGCCCAGATCTGCAGCCTGCTGCTCTGGCTATGAGAGAATATTCTCCCTATTCTCTTCTGGATCTCCCCATTCCCTCATGGAGCTGGACCCTCATCTACTGTCCAGCTGAAAGGGTGGCTCTATCATGAGGTCCTGTTCAGGTGAGTTCCAGCATCTGCCTTCTGGGCTTCTCCCCAGATCAGCGTTGAGTGCTCCCTGCCTCCCCTTCCGCAGGCTATTAAAAGGATAGATCTCCCTGTTACAGTGTTCTTACATTATTCCCAATTGTCATTTCCATTTTTCTGATTATATTATTTTTCCCAGCTTATGTGGCTTGTAAGTGTTTTCAGCTTTATGAAACTGACTCTATTAAAGTATCAAGTATATGTATTTCTGGTCTTGGACTTTATTCTGCTTGTACATTATAAATGTGATCAAATCTTGATCACTTGACCTAAGATACGATTATTTTTCCATTCCGCGATCAGTTCCTCTTAATCCGTTAGTACTAGGTCTAATAAAGAATTTCCCTGTGTGGCTGTAGCTCTTCTTGAGTTAGGAAATTGTCATCTATGATGGTTAGAAACTTCAAAAATGTTTTAATACTGGCAGCATGAAACCTCCAGCACGTCACTCAGATTGAAGCCCCCATGATCACACAGCATTTTTCCCTGCATATTGTAGACAGGTGTCTAAGGAAATGGTCATCCTGTTCCCTAGTGTGATTTGGTGGTCTGTAGCTGACTATGTGCTTTTATCTGTTAAGATGTTGATTCCTAAACATTCAAGATAATTTTGTTTTGAGTTATCGGAGACTCAGAAACAGGTAGACACTCATTAGTAGCAACACATTAGTACCCTTTTGCTATGTTGGTCCTAAGCAGCTGTTGTTTTTATGGGGAGTATTGACAATTCACTGTAGGGAAAGTGTTCCCAGGGGAAATGTTGTTCGTAAGAAGCGGTTGCTCTTACAAGGTGTTGCTGTAGACAAGCATCTACTGTAATACCATTTTTGACATGGAGTGCCACTCCCTCTCCATTTTTGCCCTCTCGATCCTTCCGAAATAGGTTAGAACCATTGGTTTTAACATTCCAAATTGTTGTCCAGCCTCTCTCATCAGTCAATTTTCCTCTCATTCGAGTACCAGAATACAGTTCTTGTATTGCCCTTGAAGCATTCACTTTTTCAAACTGACATTTTTAGCATCTTTTGATATTTCATCAGTCTGTTTGATAGATTTGCTATTGAGGACACAGTTTGTCCCCTAGCATAAAAATCAGCATCCTCAGCTGTATCCTAATCACCCGATGTACTAGACTATGCTTCATGGTATTTAGTAAGTTGATCTATAACCAAAAGAAGCTAGAAATGGAATCTCTTGTGTTAGAATATACTTAGTGGCTTGGTCAACTTTCTCAGGCTTGGCATTAGCTAGAGGCTAAAGTTATACTTGTCCATAAATGACATGAATTGTTTTTCAACAAATTGTGGATCATTACATATGACAGGTTTTTAGACTGTCTCACCATGCAAACATATTCTTAAGGCTATTTACAACACTTAACCTAGAAAGGTTTGATTTGTAGGTACCTGGAAAACTAGTGAAGAGCAGCCAATTGCTTCCAAGCCAGTAACTCTTAGTTGTCAGTCCCCACACATTTCCAGAGTCTGATTGGCAACGGAGTAACAGGATTCTGTATGACAAGTAGGTTTGATTCCTTGACAAAACTTTCAGCTGGAAACAATAGTTTGAACATTTATCCTAATGCCAGGCTACAAGACAGACAGTTTGTCTTATTCATGACATTTATTGATGCCAAAAGAGAGACTGTGAAGTCTCAAAATAATATTTTGCTGCATTTATGCTAGGCTATCTCAAGACATAACATTACATTAGATTCTGTAAGACTGATTCCAGGAAGAAAGGAGAGTTACTCACTTATCAGATGTATTCCCTGAGTAGTTTCTCAGTACAGCTCCCCTCCCTCACCAGTATACTCCACATATGCCTGTAATCCTATAGAGAGCTTTTTCCATCTGGAGACATGGAAACTTTGCATCAATTTATAGAGCACACCATGCATGGCTACATAAATGTAAGTAGCCCCACACGCCTTGAGTTCCTTTAACCACCAAAGAAATACTTTTTTATGTAGTTCATCAACCTTTTTCCCTGTTGTTTTTTTTTTTATTATTTAAAAATGTTTTTAGTCATATTAGAATACATTTTCCCTTTTTTTAAGAGACTGCAGTTCCTAGGACCTTTTAGCTGTTATAGATGATTAGGATTGTCAGAATTTGATTTTTATTATGTTTATAATTTTGACAAATATAGATATGTTTATTTTAAAGTATTTTTTCCTATTTTTGTCTATTTAAATGTTCACGTTGATGCAAACATATGTATTTTAAGCATTTTTATAGTGATTTAAATTTTCACAGTTATGGGAAATTATAGTGGGATCACATAATAGGGGGTCAGACAATAATTATTTAATCAGAGATTCAAAAATTAAAGTTTTATAACTGTTAAAACAAAAACTGTCCACACCGTGTGTCAAAATATACAAAGTAAATATCCATCAATCAAACTCTATTAAGTTTTCAAGTAGCATTTTTCTTACTTTGCCTGTCTATAAATTTCAGTTATTAATGACGGAAATATTTTTTCATTGGTTTGTGAGAGTACAATGAAATCAATATTTACTGACGTTAACCTATAAAAATATAATTGTTCCATGCCTACAGATGATGGCGTCCACAAGATAAGTGGGGTTTAAAGAATGTCCTTCTTATAGCCCAAAATTCTTCATCTTTGACCCTCATTCCCATGCCTGCGTTCCTTGGGAGAGGAGCCTATGCCAGATTAGTGCTCTATCTGCCTGAGTTTGACTACTGAATTTGTAAAAATAATGAGTTCTGGCTGTGATATAAATTGATAGAAGACGTTCTGAGAGCTCAAAAGAGAACATTAAGATATTTTTGGTTCCAACATCTTTGGGCCAGCTGCTCTCATGAACCATAAAACATTATTCACTATCAGGTTTTTGGTAGCACTCTGGTTCAACATAACAATGAATTGGACACTGGAAAGCTTTCAGATTTGATGTATTAGAATAGTGGGTTTTCAACCTTTTTTCCTCTGTGGACGCCTAAAAATGTTGGATAGAGGTGTGGACCCATTTAGAAATCCAATCTGTGGTCCACAGACCTCCACCATAAAAGTCTTAGAGTGAAACTGACTGAACAGAATTAAACTATAAATGTTGCACGTGCTCGGCATGGTATTTGATGCAGCGTGAGAAAGGACGCTAAACTGTGTACTTCTGTGGTAGTAATAACACTTCTGGGTTTTGACCTATAGGAGGGGGGTATTCACATACTTTTTATTGATCAAAAAATGGAATGCCTTTTCAGGAATCTGAAATTTTATTTTCATGGTCACCTTTTGCGGACCCCTTAGACATAGTCTGTGGACTCCCAAGGATCTGTGAACCACAGGTTGAAAACTACAATTCAATGTATTCAGTCATTTGCACTCTTTCTGTATCCATCACATTGAAAAAGTGGGTGAGGTAATATCTTTTATTGGACCAACCTCTGTTGATGAAAGAGACAAGCTTTTGAGCTACACAAAGCTCTTCTTCAGGTCTGGGTAAAAGTGTCATAGATAAAAACAAGGTGAAACAGATTGTTTAGCATAAGTAGTTAACATATATTTTAAGGGACCATTCAAAGTGAAGTGGCCCATTAATATCCTGTAGTCATGGAACAAAAAAGAGTGTTTAGTGGGTTACAGATTGTTGAAATAAGCCATAACTCCAGTGTCTTTATTAAAGCCATGATTTTTAGTATGTAGCAAAGTTATGCATTTAAGTTCCTAGCCTCATTTTTGAAGGTGTTGTGCAGGTTTCCTTTGAGGATGAGGACTGAGAGGTCAGATATGGAGTGATCATTCTATGAAAAGTGTTCACTCCTGGGTAATATGGTGTTTTTTGTCTTTTATCATTTTCTGTGTGAGTTTATTTGAGAACATAGTGATTGTCTGGTTTCACCTACACAGTTGTTATTGGGGCATTTAGTTTACTGGATGAGGTACACCACATGTTGTGATAGGCATGTGTAGCATCCATGCATCTTGAAAGGTGTATTGTGAGGGCTTTTGATCATCATAGCAGTGGAGGTGATGCAGGTTTTCCATCTGTTGTTATGGCAGGCTCTAGTGATGCTTTGAATTGATGTATCCTGGTCTGTGGGGAGCTTGCTTCTGATGATGAGCTTGCTTGCCCAGCTCCTTAGCATCCCAGGCTTCTGGGGTCTGCAGCTCTGGGTCAGTCTGCCAGGGAGACCACCTCTGAATTCCCTGGAACCCAGATCCATTCTCTTTTCCAGCTAATTTTAAAATATTTGATTCTGAAAATATTTCCTAGCCTTGTTCTCAGAAATGGCTGGTCCATTATGCTGAAATATGATGGGATATACCAAGATCTTTGAGCCTCCTCCTCCCCCCACTCCCACTAGAGGCCTTTTGATCTCCAGGAAAGGAGTAGTGAAGGTGGGTCCTCCAGGCCTGCCTAGAAAGGCTGCACACAAGCAGCCAATCGGAGCCTAGCAGGCTCAGATAAAAGGAGCTGCAAGGGCTGAATGGATCAGTTACTGGCTGGGACCAGAAGGATGAGACAGAGCTAGGACACTGAGAAACTCTCTAGGCAAGGAGTCCTGGGAGAGACCCTGCTCAAATGGAGATAGGACTGAGAAACACTACTGTCAAGGAGGTCTGGGAGAGACCCTGGTCAAACAGGAAACAGATGGTGAAAACCCAAGGACCATCACCCTAAGGTATTTGGTGAAGGTGATGGAATAGAGTGGGAAACTGTCCAGAGAATGCAGCAGCAACTATTAAGGGAACCAGTACATGGCTGCTGTTTAGGTTGGGACCCAAAATAGTGGGTGGGTCTGGATATCTTCCCCCCTCTCTCTCCCCGAGCCACTGAAGAAGTGACTTAAGTCCCAAAAAGGGGATAAGGCTTTTTTACTAAAAGCCAGAGAAAGGAGCTGGAATTTAAATAGGCCCAGAGATGGGGCTGAAGACCCCAGTAAGGGCCACCCATTTGTTGAACTTTGAACCCTGGAAGGGGTTCATTCATTCATCTATTAGCTGGAGGTCTAAAGCCACTGAAGATCCACCTGTTGAGGTTGACAACCTACAGGAGGCACCAGGAGAAAAAAGAAGATTGCAGCACCACATCCAGCTGACAGGAGGCACTCAAGAGAGGTGAGTGTGTTACATGGGCTTTCTCAGAACCCAAAGCAGTTTCACTCCAGGCGCTGTCAGGAATAAATCAAAGGGAACACAGCGCTTCCGTCTGATAAATAGTTGATACAAACCAGAGTGCTTTAATCTAAAACCACTTTTTTATTAGATCTCAAGTGCGTGCATACACACACACATGCTGTCACAGTAGGTTTAGAGCATTTCAAAACAAATTGTATTTATCTAGAGTTAAGTGGTTTTGAGGAATCAGTGGCCAGCCTTTTGGGGGGGGGGGGGGGACCTTCTGTTTAATTGCTGGGGAACTTAGCTGTCCACAGAGAGCTTCCTGGGATTGCTCCAAAGCAAATTCACCTTATCTTGTATATCTAACTTTAACAAAGCACATAACCTATCATGACTCCTAGTAGGTCAGCAAAATAACCTCTGCTGGGTCACCAATTCTCCTAATTTCAACAAACTACTCATTATCTCAAAACATTTCTAGTATTTCTAGTCATAACAACAATATGTATGAGGCACTTAAAACCAAGGTCGCTATTCACTCAATCCTTCTATTCTCACAATACATTCACTTCTTATCTCATTCTCCCATTCTGATTAGCAAACTGCAAGTATGCAGCTGTCTGACCTTGCTTCACAAAGGCCTAAGATTTTTCCTAGCTATGTGATGTTTCGTTTTCAGCCGGCAGTTGTTGAACATACAAAATTGCTGACTGCAGTACTGTCAAGTTCTGAGGTATATGCAGGAATGTCAAATTCAGGGGTAACAAATTTACCCTGTCATATGAAACTTTTACAAAAAATCCGCCTAAGACATCTGGCATGGTAAATTTCAGCCCAAAGTTTGGCAACGTTATAAGCAACTGAAAACAGGGTCTTATAATGGAAAGTGTCAGGGAACCTTAATAGGCAGTACTAGCAGCCTTACCTGGTGCTATTTTCTATAAGTAAAATAGATTTGAGACTCATTTTATAGAATATTATTGTTCTGGTCCATATTAAATTCCACTGAACTACAAGAGACTGTGTCCACAGGTTCACACCCCTCAGTTGCCTCTGCAGTATCTTGTCTAAATCCACATCTAACTATTCAATATAGCTCATCTTTTCATGTAAGGAATCAAATCAGTCAAAATTCCCCTGACTGAATGGACTCTGAAAGGATTTTGAATTGACATCACAGTAGTTCTGTTTCTGCAATAGCATCAGTATAGATTTCTTCCAGCTTTCTTCTTTGCTTCAGATTTCTTCTTCTTTGCTTCAGCTGTATCAGGACTTGATGACTTGTGAACCACTGATCATATACATTTTGAATTGTTAAGTGACACCTTTTATATTTGTTACTGCCCCTTACAATTATGTTTCCCTCCTGGACAGTCTAAGCCTAAAATGATGAGTGTTAATTTAGGATGATTATTCAAATTCCCATGCACTGATTTGGGGATCACACATCAATTTCTGTGTCAGTTTTAAATCAACTTCAGAATCATTGATATTTGCATTCCCGTCCCATTGCTCACTAGAATCATTTGGCTGAATGACCAAGAAATAATGATGTACTGTAATTTTCTTGTGCCCTAACTTCTCATGTTCACTGTATAATACATGATAGCAAAATCTTGTGTTTTCTTGCACTTGCAGGTTTTGGATATTTAGGTTCCATTTATGATCCTGTTGCTTTACCTGCTTACTGTATCTAAATCTGCTCCTATTGCTTATGTCATTTCCACGAGATTTTATTCCTCTGGCAGATAAATATATCCTCTCCCAGGAATTACATTCTGCTTTGAGGTAACATTCATTAAACTTACTATTTTATAATCATTTTTATTATCTGCATTTTCAAACAAGAAGGATTTAAATATTTGCCCTGCTTCCTTTCTCACAGCATATATAAGAGGACACAGCAGTACTTCCCCACTCAATTTATTTAGCTTTGGAGAGATCCTGTTACAAGTGAATTGCTGCTCCAGTCAAACCAGTGTCCCAGATGGCTAAAATCAAAATCCTCTGGCAGATTACATTTTAGTTTCCCTTTGTCATCAAATAAATCAAATATTTTCCCTTTTTCTTTCTTATTCCTTCTTAAAGCTCCTTATTATGAGGTGTTTGATTCTGACATGATGTTGAATAAAGCCAAGGTCTAGCAGTGAACAAGTCTGCTTTATTTCAAATGAGGAACTAGCTGTTCATAAAGACACAGCTTCCAACTTCAGCCCATATCTGTGTATTAACTGAAAACGCTTCCCACTGCTACTTCTATAGAAATTAAGTTCTCCTTTCATTTCCTGAAACATTATAACTCAACATTATACACACAAAATCCCATTGGAATTGTTTCTTGTGTAGTAATCACGATAATATCTTAGAATATAGCTTAACCACTAGTAGTGGAAAAAGACTTAGGGATGATATAATATGTTATAAGATGTCCTATGACCCTCACAATAAATGTCAGTTTTAAGAAAGTGTTTACATAGGAAAAGGGCTGTGAATCCACATATAGAGGTGATTGGAGACCCATAGGATATAGACATAGATGAACCTATCTTTCTAACAAGAAGGTTTAAAGCTGTAACAGGATGGTGAGTGGCAGGGGACTGGAGAAAAGTATATAGGTAGAAGTTCTACAGGGAAGGAGGGTAACTTTCGGTATAATATTGCTTTCCATATTCCAATGAAATTTCTGGTGCAGTGTAAAATTAAAGCAACTCTGACTATATTTGTTTACCTCTGTCACATGAGCTGACCTAAGCCTGAACCACTGGGCAAAAGGGTAGTGTGGGGCAGATCTATTTCATTTTCTCCTAATGAAGCTATTCCAATTTGTATAAATAAAATACTTTGATATTCACTGGGTAGGAATGGAACCTGGGTCTCAGAGGTGAGTGTTTGTTTTAACCACTGACTAGAGAGTCATTCTCATGTTTTCTCTGGCCCAATGATTAAGTATATCATGCAAAGTGGAACAGCTGCTACAGGGGAGTTTGAGAGACTAACACCCCCTCCCTACACAAACACACACACACATCAGAATACCCTATAGCCCAGTGTTTGGGGCACTCCCCTGAGATGTAAAAGACCTGGGTTGGAGTCCCTCATGTATTACAGACAAATGGGAATTTGAATCAGGGTATCCTGTGTGAGGGCTGTAACCACTAAGCTGTTGGGTATATGGGAAGTGTCACTGCTTCTACCTTCCCCCTGGTTTTTTTTTTCTTCTTTCCAAGAAAGGGCTGATCTGGTTTAGGCACCTAACTCTAGGAGAGGATTCATGGCTGAAAATCCCAAGTGGAGGGCAGCACCTAAATCCTTCTAAGGGTGGGTTTTAGGCCACACACCTCTTCTTGGCCTGTCCCATTGGCTAGTTTAGCATGCTGGCTTTTGTGAATCCCATTCTTAGACACCCAGCTCTCCCCATGCAAAGTACAGAGGGCCAGGATGCCTAAATCAGGGCTGTGGATTACCATACTATGATGTTATGCTTAGTAAATCCCATAGTACAAGGCAGCAGGTATTATGTTTGTACTGTATTATGTATATATTGTATACATATAAAAAATAGTACATTAAGATTAAAGCCTTGTCTTCCCTTAGAGTGTCTAATATTATTAGTTATCCTAAAAGATCAAAGATTCATAGATTCAAAGAATTTAAGGCCAGAAGGGACTATTATGGTCATATAATCTGACCTCCTGCCTAACATAAACCATAGAATTTCACCCAATAATGCCTGCATTAAACCTATATGTTATCACTGAGCTAATACTTATTTTTAACACCCAATCTTAACTTAAAGACATGAAGTGGTAAATTGTTCTAATAGTTAATTATCCTCACTATTAAAATGATTTGGTCACTCTACTAAGACTTAGGTGTATAAAGAACTTAGTGTATTTCATGTTTCCATTAGTTAACTGTTTATTGTATTTGTTCTATTTCTTGTGCATTCTGAATGACAGGACCTCCTCCCTGGACTTCTGGGTGTCAAAGTGCTTCTCTACATTCTTGGTCTTTCATGGTTAGTTCATTTGGGTAGTAAGTTTATTTGGTTGGACCAGAAGGTCCACTTTGAAGACTTTGACTCAGTACTTTTCTGGTTGCATTTTACTTAATCATCTAGTGCCAAGAGCCCAGGCCAGGGATTCTTATTTATTTTCAAATGTATACAATCTCTTCCATCATTGACTGATTTTGTTTTTTATGGATCTTTTATGGATTTATCACTATATATGTGTGGCATATTTATATTCAATAACAAATACAAACTTCTGCCCCACTTAGTGTATAAAGATCGAGCAGATATATTATTCACTATGAGAAGAACTTTGTCAGGGACTCAGTGCCCCAGCACTTTGCAGCTAATACACCAAGTGGCACACATCCAAATGCAAAGCATTTCAAAGGCATATATATGATTAGCATGAAAGGTGCTCCCCTCACAAGGACACACTGTCCTCCAAAGAATAGTGACCCTACAGCATCCTCATGTACAGGAAAGAAAAGAAGCAATCTTGAGTTGCCTTATACACTGTTTAGTCACTTAAGAACATAAGAACGGTCCTACTGGTCCATCTAGCCTAGTATCCTGTCTTCTGACAGTGGCCAATGCCAGGTGCTTCAGAGGGAATGAATAGAACAGGTAATCATAAAGTGATCCATCCAGTCAGCCATTCCCAGCCTCTGGCAAACAGCTAATAGCCATTGATGGACCTATCCTCCATGAACTTATCTAGTTCTTTTTTGAACCCCGTTATAGTCTTGAATTTCACAACATCCTCTGACAAGGAGTTACACAGGTTGATTGTGCACTGTGTGAAGAAATACTTCCTTTTGTTCATTTTAAACCTGCTGCCTATATCATCTGGAGACTCCTAGTTTTTGTGTTATGAGAAGGAGTAAATAACACTTACTAATTTACTTTCTCCACACCAATCATGTTTTTATAGACCTCTATCATATCCACCCAAGCTGAAAAGTCCCAGTCTTATTATTCTTTCCCCATATGGAAGCTTTTCCATATCCTTAATCATTTTAGTTGCCCTTTTCTGTACCTTTTTCAATTCCAATATATCTTTTTTGAGATGGGGTAACCAGATCTGCACGCGGTATTAAAGATGTCAGTGTACCAGGGATATATAAAGAGGCAATACGATATTTTCTTTCTTATTATCTATCCCTTTCTTAATGATTTCCAATATTCTGTTAGCTTTTTTGATTGCAGCTGCACATTATGTGGATGTTTTCAGAGAACTATCTACAATGATTCTAAGATCTCTTTCCAGAGTGATAGCTAAATTAGACCCCCCCTTATTTTATATGTATAGTTGGGATTATGTTTTCCAATGTGCATTACTTTGCATTTATCAACATTGAATTTCATCTACCATTTTCTTGCCCAGTTACCCAGTTTTGTGAGATCCCTTTGTAACTCTTCCCAGTCTGCTTTGGACTTAACTATCTTGAGTGGTTTTGTATCATCTGCAAATGTTGCCATCTCACTGTTCACCCCTTTTTCCAAATCATTTGTGAATATGTTGAACAGTACTGGTTCAAATGCAAAGCCCTGGAGGACACCACTATTGACCTCACTCCATTATGAAAGCTGACCATTTATTCCTACTCTTTGTTTCCTATCTTTTAACCAGTTACTGATCCAGGAGAGGACCTTCTCTCTTACCCCATGAAAGATTACTTTGCTTAAGAACCTTTGGTGAGGGACCTTATCCAAGGCTTTCTGAAAATCTAAATACATTATGTCCACAGGATTATGCTTGTATTCATGCTTGTTGACCCCCCTCAAAGAATTCTAGTAGATTGGCAAGGGATGATTTCCCTTTACAAAAAACATGTTGACTTGTTGACTCGTCTGATAATTCTGTTCTTTACTATAGTTTCAACCAATTTGTCTGGTACTGAAGTTACGTTTACTGGCCTGTAATTGCTGAAATCGCCTTTGAAACCTTTTTTAAAAATTGGCATCACATTATCTATCTTCCAGACATCTGATATAGAAGCTGATTTAAATGATAGGTTACATACCACAGTTAGTAGTTCTGCAATTTCATATTTGAGTTCCTTCAGCACTCTTGGGTGGATACCATCTCCTGTAATGAGGTCTCAATCTGGGAGAGCTCCTCAGATTTGTCACCTAAAAAGAATGGCTCAGGTTTAGGAATCTCCCTCACATCCTCAGCTGTGAAGGCCAATGCAAATAATTCACGTAGTTTCTCCGAAATAGCCTAATTTTCCTTGCTTTTTTTGCTGCTTCTGCTGCGGAGCGTAGAATGCTTTGCCTTAGGCCAAGACTCCTTTTTTTAAAGGGCCATATCCACTTTTCTCACAGAGTGCACAAAATCTGAGCAATCTATAATGCATTGCTTTCTAAGCCCATATGCTCACAATAAAACATAAGGGTGCAACGTTTTGGGTGTGATTTACATTGTTATTTACTATTTGGGGTGTAATTTCCAGCCTATATAGGAACTTATATTTATGAACTGCTCAATGACCAATAAACAACTTCCCAGTGTGTTCAAAGGTAAATAATTGGAGTTGAGGATATTGATTTATTTCTTTATTTGGTGTCCAGACTGCTTGGGGAGAAGGCCAGACTCCCATCAGCCAGAAGAATCTGTCCATTTGGTTTTCCCCTGGTAATCCAGAATCTGATGGGGTGTCACATTTGTTTTAATAGCAATGCAGTGAGTGGTCTGTAGATTATAGATACAGCTGTCCCCTTTTGGGGTTAGTGTTGGAATTTGAACCCAGGATCTGCAAAGCTAAAAGCACAAGCCTCTAGCATTTGAGCTAAAGGAAGTAGTGTGCTTTTAAATGATCAGGGTAGTCTATGAAAAGCCAGAACATCCTTGGGGTAAGACATTATGCACAGAAATTGGAGGAGGCCCCATAAACAGTGAGTTGTCATGATCTTGGTCTGTGGTAACTTAACTGCCCAACCCACCCTTATTTACACTCTAGAGAAATAGATTGTGCAATCTTCAAGATACCTATGCCTTTCTGTTTCTACCGTAGTGCCTTTCATGGACATTACAGTTCACTAGGAGCTTTTTCTGAAAGGACTAAATGGAAACGGAAACTTTTTAAATCACTATTAAAAACAGGGCATTTGAAAACGATCTGTTAAGGAAATATGTTTACTTTTTTGTTGTGACAGATAGAGGGAAGAGCTGACTTAATGCAACCTTTAAATGTCAACTATTCCAAGATGAAATGCTCATAATGGCTGTTGAAAGGAAAATGATGCTACAATGAGTTTCCTTTAATTCCAGCATTTATTTTCACTGTGTGTTACAATAAATCTCTTTTAGAGGTGCTTCAGCATAAGCATTGTTTTCCGGCAGGTCTCTCACATAATACCATATCCCAATATGATTCTGGTGTGTGACAATCAGTAAACTATGCTGATTCTGCAGTCTCCTTCACTTATTCTCTTTTATCTCTTTCCTAGGATATAACATACTATGTTCCCTGCTGAGTACTCCTTACAGTTTCCATTTCTCTTTCAATACAGGGTGAGATAGTGATTCTAAAAACAAAATCCTCTGAAACCTTACAGGATCAGAATGTATATAGCACACACAGTAGGTTATTTAAAGCTATAGAATATCATAGGAAAAATAATATCCTGCCTCTTTTTTTGTTTTCCAAACATTTCTCAAAGACTAGGGATGTTCTATTCTACCTTCTCCTATGCAATTTATAGCTCTACTATTCCATCAATGGATCTAATTATGACAACCATCTTTCCAGGACTCATCAGTACCATTACTTTGGCCTAATTATGATCTTGCATTGGTTTTGCATAGACTTCACTGGTGTTACTCCTAGAATGAAGTCAAAATCAAGCCTTTGTGTCTATCTTCAGAGAACAACATGGTGCACTCCTTTTTTGCAAAAACTAAGTGCATTGCTGCTGCTGTATGCCTAATCTCTGAAGGCCTACGAGCTTGGAAGTGAGTGTGAGATGCAAGTCGCTATAGAGCTAGGTGTGATGTTTGATGTGATAGAAAAAAGACCAGAGGCAATTCAGAAAAAAAAAAGAAAAAATAAAAGACTGCTTATTTCACAGACTAAATGCAAACACAACAGCTGGAACACTAGAAAAATCTCTAAATAATATTTGTCCTCTTTAAAAAAGATACCTACAGTAAAGCCATATTAATTCATATGCAATATTCAGAGTTTATTTCATTATCTCCTGTCTTGTTTATATGACAGAGAACTGCAAATAAGTTTGTGTCCATCAAAGAAACCAGGTATCTTAAACTCTCCTAGATTTCCACTGTAGTATAATGCTTTTCAAGGTTGTAGCAAAAGAGGCCTTTTACTTAGGATTTAGTTTAATATTCCAGTTAGTGCCGAATTAGCACATTTCATCCAGATATTCAAGGAGGCTTGATTTTTTGCTTTAAAATCTGTACTGCAATGATAAATTAGATTTTTCACTTTTTAATCTGGAGAAGTATTAATTATAATTAGAGCCATAGCCTGAAAGGAAGGAAAATATTGAGCATAGACCACAAAAAACACTGTAGGGAGGTTGTGAATAGGATAGTGCACTGAAGGCATTTGCACAAATTATTGGCTGCAAATAAACCTTGGTGTATAAAAATAGACCAGTGGAGTATAAATCACATTAGAAATACTGTGCAGTTTTTGACACCATAGGAAGGATGTTGATAATATTCAAAAGGTACAGCGGACAGCAACTAAATGATTCTGGACATTGCAAGCAAGTTATGAAGAAAGGATAAGCAGACGGCTCATATACCTCAGTGTAGGAAAGAGATACTTGGGAGGGGAATCTTGAGAGCTTTGCATCTTCCTCTGCTTTAGCCCTTGACCTTTAGGTTTCAAAAATAGATGGTACTGTGTTTCAAAACAATTCATTAGCATAACGTCAAGGTCTTTTCCGCTTTTGAGGTATCCTTAAAGGAAACTGAATTGATCCTTAAAATGGGAAAATTCTTGGAGACAGAAACTAACTGCTAAGCAAAGGTCATGGCCTGAAACAAGTGATGTGCTAGTATCAAAGCAAAGAAGGTAAAAGATTTCACAAACAATGAAGAGTGAGCAGCAAAATATGCAATAGAAGTAATAATGGGCACCACTTCTTGAGCTGAGTGCTCAAGCACCAGCTGAGCATATGTTTGAAAAAGGAGCGAATGTAGGAAGAATAACCTCCAAATAGACTCTTCAGGATTAAGGTGATGTGGAATGGGCTGATGGAGCAGGTTTCAGCGCTAGTTAAAGTTGAGTTCTAATTTTCAGCCTTTCCCCACCATGTTCATAACTTTTTTAAATGAATTCATTTTAGTCTCAAATTGTTTATGCCTGATGCCAACTCAAGGGTGAAGTTTTCTGGAAAGGCTGAACAAATTTAGCTGAGCTATTTTGAGTTGTGGGGTGATGGGGCAGAGACACAATGTTGTTATAGCTTTGTTGGCCTCAGGATATTAGAGAGACAAGGTGGGTGAGGTAATATCTTTTATTGGATAGACAAGCTTTTGATTTACACATAGCTCTTCTTCAGGTCTTGGAGAGAGCTGGGACCTGAGGAAGAGCTCTGTGTAGGTCAATAGCTTGTCAATCTCACCAACAGAAGTTGGTCCAATAAAGATATTACCTCACCTTGTCTCTGTGAAAAAACACACATCCTCAACCCCTCCTGAGTTTTTGCCATCTTCACTGATTGCATCTTGTATAAAATTTAGACTAATAGCCCCTGTGGTACAGGAGCTGGGCTTTATATGTCTTCTGTGAAGTACCTGGCATTCTTTTGGGTGTTACATAGATCTCCAGTTGCTTTGCCCTGGTTGTCTTATGATTGCTCTATATAGTGACATGATACTTTAATATCTGACTTCTGCACAGGCACAGGGATCACAGACCTATGGAACTCATAATGCAGCATGGGGGGATTCATTCTAATGCAGGAAAAAGCTATTTAACACACAAGATAGAACTGTATGATATGAAGATATCAGTTGGATTGCTGTTACAACAGGGATTGATCCATTTAATTAGTGTGTAATCATAGTTTGACATTAGTTGCTGGGAAAGTTACTTTCTATACTTGGAGACATCCATTTGAAATCATATTTCATTAATTATGAATTACAAAAGGACAGAAAGCATTGTATGTTTTTAGTAGAAGCAATATATTAACTTCAAGCACCTGATTTGAGAAGGTGCTTGTCTGTACTTGGAAAATGTGGAGTACTACACGACCTCAAAGTATTTGTGAATTTCAGCATAGTTCTACTAGCCTGCACTAGTGGGGATTACTGTGGTGGCTGTGAAAAAGGACTTGAGTGGCAAATTATGCACTCTAGAATAAAGGCATGTCGAATTATTAATAATTGCTTCTTTTGATACAAATTCAGGAGGGTGATCACACATAGTTTGTCACGTGAAGGTTCTTTTAATATATTCAGGGACACAGTGACTCTCACAAGTAAAGAAACTCAAAGTTATAGCCAGTTATTTATTTTACAAACAAATTAAAATAAAAGCAAGCAGTGCAACAATATAATTTCAATTATTTTACAGTTTCTGTCTCTCACCGAAGGCTTCAAACAGAAATTATGCTTTTAATGAGGCTGAGACCACTTCCTTAGAATACATTCTTCTCTTAACAAGCTGAAACAAGCTGAAACAGAAGATAAGAGATTCCAGAGAACTGGAAAAGGGCAAATTTAGTGCCAATATAGAAAAAGGGGAATAAGGATAACCCGGGGAATTACAGACCAGTCGTCTTAACTTCAGTACCCAGAAAGATAACAGAGAAAATAATTAAGCAATTGATTTGTAAACACCTAAAAGATAATAAAATGATAAGTAACAGTCAGCATAAATTTGTCAAGAACAAATCATGTCAAACCAACCCAATAACTTTCTTTGAGAGGGTAACAAGCCTTGTGGATGGGGGGGAAGTGATAGATTTGGAATATCTTGACTTTAATAAGACTTTTGATATTGTTGTGCATGACCTTCTCGTAAACAAACTAGGGAAATACAACCTAGATGTAGCTACTATAAGGTGGGTGCATAACTGGTTGGAAAACTGTTCCCAGAGAGTAGTTATCAGTGTTTCACAGTCAATCTGGAAGGGCATATCAAGTGGGATCATGCAGGGATCAATTCTAGGTCTGCTTCTGTTCAATATCTTCATCAATGATTTAGATAATGGCATAGAGAGTACACTTATAAAGTTTGCGGATGATCCATGTTGGGAGGGGTTGCAAGTGCTTTGGAGGATAGGACTAAAATTCAAAATGATCTGGACACACTGGAGAAATGGTCTGAATTAAATAGGATGAAATTCAATAAGGACAAATGCAAAGTACTCCACTTTGGAAGGAACAATCAGTTGCTTACATACAAAATGGGAAATGACTGCCTAGGAAGGAGTACTGTGGAAAGGGAACTGGGAGTCATAGTAGACCATAAGCTAAATATGAGTCAACAGTGTAACACTGTTGCAAAAAAAAGCAAACATTCTCAGATGTATTAGCAGGAGTGTTGTAAGCAAGACACAAGAAGAAATTCTTCCACTCTACTCCGTGGTGATTAGGTCTCAACTGGAGAATTGAGTTTTGTGTGCCATATTTCAGGAAAGGTGTGGAGAAAGTCCAGAGAAGAGCAATAAAAATGACTAAAAGTGTAGAAAACATGACCCATGAGGGAAGATTGAAAAAACTGGGTTTGTTTAGTCTGGACAAGAGAAGACTGAGGGGGCACATAACAACTTTCAAATACATAAAATGTTGTTATAAGGAGTAGGGAGAAAAAATATTCTTGTTAACCTCTGAGGATAGGTTAAGAAGCAATGGGTTACACTGAAGCAAGGGAGGTTTAGGTTGGATATTAGGAAAAACTTCCTATCACAGTAGTTAAACGCTAGAATAAATTGCCTAGGGAAGTTGTGGAATCTCCATCATTTGAGATTTTTAAGAGCAGGTTACACAAATACCTCTAAGGGATGATACAGATAATACTTAGTCCTCCCTTGAATGCAGGGGACTGGACTAGATGATCTCTCGAGGTCTCTTCCAGTCATACACTTCTATGATTCTGTAATTATACACAAATCAATGGTAGATTTTTGAGAAAATCAGTAACTGCAGGAATCTTTCTATATTTCTAATTCATTATCTTAGAGAAGCTACTCAAAGACCAATGGCTGGAGTGTGTCTTTTAATTCATCAATCGCACATACAGACTGCTTCAGTGAAGTATGTGAGCAGCCCCCTAAGCACTCATTGAGCACAGCGGGAACTGAAGGGGATCCACATTTTGTAGGATTGAGCCTCCAAAGAGTGACTTAAAATGGGTTTCAGAATGAAAACCACAGGTGAAATCATGGCTTTATTGAAGTCAGTAGTAAAAATCCTTTTGACTTCAATGGGGTGAGGATTTCATCCCAACCACTTTCACTTCAAGTTAAATCCTACACCATTTCTCTATTTTGCCTAAACTTTTTCACATCTTTCCCAGGCACATGAAGGTTCAACATATGATACCTACACACATAGGATGTTGCAAAGATTCAGTAAATCAAAGCCTCTCCAGGCTTGTCTTAGACGTTTTCTTTTTCAAATGTTGTGTGTGGGTGTGACAAAGAATGAATTTCAGATAAATGCAAATTTTTCTGCACCTGTCATTGCTTTAATTTAGAATTATCTGGCGCTCACTTTGTGTAGTTAATATGAAAGAGCCAGTGACCTTTCTTCTAAGATTACATTTACTTTAGGAGCTCTAATTCTTCTAACTTGATTTTCTTTGAATGCCACCATATTTTCTAACTGATCACCTTCCACTTCCAGTTAGCATGAACTAAGGCAAATAATTACCATCGGCAAAACAAGCCAACTGTTATGCTTGCAGGCTTGCCTTAGAGCTCTACAAATCCTCCTGATTCTGGACTTTATAGCATCCTACTAACTAATCTTCCCGTAGGTCCAGTTTGCATACAAATGACAAGCCATATAGCTTCATACAATTTAGACATGGTCAGTGTAAACAAGCCATTAGTGTTCTTACACTGTGGTCATCCGTGATTCTCTTCAGAGCCCTTCCTAGGGAAGTGGAAAAAGAAAATGCTTTGAGAAACAAGCAGTGGAGAACTCAGAATGTTGAGAGGTGAAATGAGTCCATTGGAGGATCTCTGTCTTACAAGGTAGTCTGCAAAATGAAATAGTTGGAGAACATTGTTAATACAGCAAGCAGTTATACTCTAGACAGGGTTACACATGCATGAGAATAATTTGTATTACATTGAATTATATATTGATTACTTCTAAAATATTTAAATATTAGTCTCAGGGCAGTTCCCAGTGGACAAGTGCCAATATCACCAGAACTACCAGTATAGATATCGTGATCGGCAGTCTCAGTATAAACTGATCCTGATCATTTACCATTGAAGTAAGTGGGAGATTTGACATTGGTATCAGTGGTCATAGGGTCAGGCCTGAGGCATATTGACAGTGGAATGTGGGGAAGCCTGTGGTGATTCCCACACCAGATATGTTTTTAGCTAGAGGACATTAGTTTTTATGACTATCAATCTGGCACCTTCCATGCACACTTAAAATGTAAGAGCCTGATTTATACCAGTGAAAATCAGACATACCACCAATTAAGTCAATGAAATTACAAATGGAAGACTAGTATAAGTAAGAGGAGAATCATGCCCATTATATGATATATATATTTCAGTATTGAGAGGCACAAACTCATTTTTTCTTTTTCCTTACTCTCCTATACAAATATGACTCTGATGTTCATTTTGAATCTTGATTAATAACTATTTTTAAAAGGAAAATAATTCTCTTCCTTTGCCCACCTCCTCTCAGGTGCATATTCCCTCAATCCATCCCTGCTTATCATCTCCATTCAAAATAATATTTCATAGGATAATTCAATTAATTCTAAGATCCTTGATATTTCTTCAGTCTAATTCTAACTGGCTGCTTTGATGCTTATAGATGGTAGTGATAATCTCTGACTCTCAACCTATATGCAGAACATATGATGATATAAGTGCATTGGAAAGGACAAAGGTGAGATTAACATGAGGATGAAAGACAAATGGGGATTGGAAGTTTCTGAGGCAAGCCTTTGTTTAGCTCTTTTTATGATACTGAGCTCAGCTATTTTAGCCATGATGACGTGCAATCAAAAGTATTTAAAAGTCAAAAGTAGACTCTTCCTGTCAATCACGTCAATTTAGTTCTCTAGTCCATGAAAAGTAATACAAATAATTCTTTGAGAATATGGAGCTCATTTGGTTCATTTGAAGTCATGCCTAACAGCTTATCCTTTTTAAAACTAAGAATCTCATCAAAATGCCATTTGATTGGATTCAAGTTAATTTTACTGTAAACTTTGTTATTGATAAATGTAAAAATTAATCCCATGTAGTTGGTTTTAAGGGCAAAGTTGCCTTGATTTGATAAGAACATAATTAAGGTGACTGCTCAGTAGATTGAACTGTAAGCCTTTTGAACATCTTTAGAATTATTTAACATAGATATTTCATAATAATAACCTTGGTGCTACATTCTTGGCAATGACACATCCTTAGTGATATTTTATTTTTGTTCCCTATAGACAGTGGTGATTTTATACATCGCTTAAGAGAGTTAGTAGAGTTTATCCAGTTATTGTGGGTTTGAGCCAATATCCAATAAAATAAATGGAAATCTTTTCATTGTTTTCAATGGGAATTAGATTCTCCTTTTGTTCATGCTGTTTGCATCTTCCATTTCTCTATTCTGGTCTTCTGCTCAGGATGGTTATTTTCATCTATTTCTATTTTTCTTTTTCTTTTTTTTAAATTCTGAGCCTGATATAGGTCTGTTATGCCAGGCACCGCTGCTCACAGCTTCCTGCAGGTTCTGGATACCAGGTGAGGAATAAAAACACGCCCACACCAATTAGGTGCACTTATCTTTAATCACGGCATACGCTCCAATAAGCAGAGGGAGACCCTAATACTCTGCGAAGCGGGCTGCAGGGGAGGTGCCACGCAATCCCAGTGGATGCATGGCCGAGTCTCATTGCACAGTTTGCATTTCAAGCTTTTTATATGCAGCATAACATATCAGCTCTAAGGTACAGCTAGCATTGGCTAATTTAAAGCACCTGACCTTACTTCCTAACTTTCCTCCTCTTTTGGCACCACAGACAAATTCACACGGCCTTGCACAGCCTGTTTACCAGGCCGAATAGAGCCTCTTATCAAACCGGTTCTGACCAGACCCATCAAGCCCCTATCTCTGTCCAACATATCACAAACATCTTCCGTGGCCTACAAGGTCCCAATCCTGCAAGCTGTTCTGCATCTCCACAGAGCCCCATAGACTTTAATGGGGAGACACATTGATTTCACTGGGATTAGCTTTATGGAATAATTTGCAGAATTAGGGCCAGTCTCATCTAAAATGCCCCTAATCTAAACAGTAGGAAGTGATAGACAATCAGAAAATGAGTGAAATTTTCAAAGCATCTAAATGACTTAGGAGCCTAAATCCCATTTTCAAAAGTGACTTATGGCCACATTTTCAAAGGTGTTTAGGCACTGAAAGTTGCAGATAGCTGCCTAGTGGGATTTTCAAAAGTGCCTAGGCACCTAACTCCCATTGAAATCACACACTTGGGCACTTTTATACAACCCAAGGCATTTATCTGCAGCTTCAGGCACCTAAATATCTTTGTAAATCTGGCCTACAAGGCTGTTAAATGCATTATTTTTTAAAATGGGACTGAGGCTTCTAAGTCACTGAAGTGCTTTTGAAAATTTTTCCCAATATGGCTTAAGCAAAGTACAGTAAAAATAGGTAAAACATTAAACTACTCAAAATTACATAATACTTTGAAATAAATTTGATCAAATCAGGCTTTTACCTAATTTAGGGGATTCAGGCCTTGAAATCACACAAGTGTGTGCATAACTTCAAGTACATAAACTGACTCACTGATATCAATGGGAATCTGTGATTTCAATAGGACTACTGTTGTGCTTAAAGCTACACGTGTTCTTATGTGCTTGGTGTGATCAGGACCTAAAATCAGCCAAGACTGAATTACACATTATAGGATTAATTTTTCCTTTGAAAGTGTATTCTACAAAGATTTTTTATAAGGAGGTTAATTTAGTTAATTGTTGACACTATAAATGGGGAGAACAGGTCAAGGCACACTATAATGTAGCCTAGAAATCATACCAGTTATGCCAGTAAAAAAAAATTTAAAAAACACAAACTAGGGGCCAAATTCTGCCTTCTGGTACAGTTGTGCATCTCCCATTGGCATCCACAGAAGTTTTTGCTTAACTAAGGATTGCCAGACCCTGTTGGAGTGAAGGGCCAATAGTGGAAAGCTGTTGTAAAGGCTTTGTAAATGAAAACAGACAAGAGTTAAAAAGTTTCCATTAAACCTCCAGTCTTGTCTTGTCTACATGATCAAGAAGCCCAAAATAGCTATTGCTGAATATCTATTCTGCATTAGCTGTCTGTGTGGAAACTCTTATTCTACACTGAGTGCCTTTGTGCAATTTAAATTAATCCACTTTGGAAGTGGATTAGTGAGGAATAGCTATTGTGCTTTAAATTCACACCCTAGCTGTTTCTCACTAACTTCCTTGTTAATTCCCTCCATATACAAGTCCTAGTGGTGCCTTGTCCATGGAAAATAACTTCATGATATTTTGGGTGCCTACAAATTTTACTTTTAGTTTAAAGGTCAATGATTATCATTCATCCACTTCTAGGATTCTATTACAAACAAACAGATAACCCCACGAACAAACCAAAAAACCCAAACAAACAAAAATCCAGCAAACAACAATTTAATATTTTAATAACAAACCCGAATGGTATTTCTGGTCAAATGTGTTTATTTAGTTATTAGAATGATTCCAGTCTCTTGTTACTTTTATATTACTTTCAATGTCTAAAAGTAAACAAAATATTAAGCATCACGTGATATAACCACTGAGAGTGCACCACCTCATCCACCCACTTCTTTGGAACATATTTAAAGTTAAGGACATGTATAAGGGTTTGCAGTATCAAGGCCTAACTAAGCACAAGGGAATTAATTATTAGTTAGCATAATCACAATGCAATTCAAAATATAACTTGTAAAACAGCTAAGGGCCTGATTGAGAAAAACAAATAAGACAGTTTCATTATTGTGGAGCATCCTCACATAGAGCCAGTTTCAAGTTTTTGTTTGGTTTTCTGAATGTATCATACTATTAGAGTAAACTGGAGCACAACAGTGCTTTTCAAGAACACGCAAACTATAAATGTAATTAACTGTATAAAAGGTTGGAGACCACATCAAAGGTAAATCATAATACATGTTTCCTGCTATATTATGGAATAGCAATTTTGCTTGCGGTACACTGTCTTTCCTATGTACTGAAATGTTCCAAAAATGTACTATCTGTCATGCTACAAGTAAGATAAATACTATTTGCTGCTAAAGCAAAGCCACTTGATTGCAGTGTGCTACCTAAAAAATGAAATTTAGAAGAAAGCATGAGTCTCAATGTGCTCCAGTAATTGTAATAATTCAACCATTATAAAATTTCTAAAAGAAAGGGAAGAGTGAGATTTCGGATAATGGCAAGCCAGCCACCTGGATATAAAGTGGGCTTTCTTAACAAAGAAACCATACTGATAGTTTCCAAGCATGGTGGGCATCACAAAACCTGACTTCAAGGAAAAGTGCATCAAAGTGATAAAAAAAGTAGAGACATTGTCACAGAAACTTAAAAAGAATAAGGTTAGACTAAAAACTGAAGTCTGTTTTTGAAGTTTTTTTGTAGAAGTATGGCAACTTTCAAGTCAGCTACAGAGTGTCCTGGGAGACTGAAGTGCTCTCTGACTGGTTTATGGATGTTACCATTTTTTATGTCTGATTTGTGTCCATTTATTTTTTTCGTAGTGACAATCCGGTTTGGCCAATGTACATGGCAGAGGGGCATTGCTGGCACATGATGGCATATATTATATTAGTAGATGTGCAGGTGAATGAGCTCCTTATGGTGTGGCTGATGTGGTTAGGACCTGTAATAGTGTCACTAGAGTCGATGTGCGGGCAGAGTTGGCAACGGGGTTTGTTGCAGGGATAGGTTCCTGCGTTAGTGTTCTTGTTGTATGGTGTATGGCTGCTGGTGAGTATTTGCTTCAGGTTGGGGCACTGTCTATAAGCAAGGATAGGTCTGCCTCCCACGGCTTAAGCGAGTGAGGGATCATCTGCTAAGATAGATTGTAGATCCTTAATGATGTGTTGGAGAGATTTTAGCTGGGGGCTGTAGGTGATGGCCAGTGGTGTTCTGTTGTTTTCTTTGTTGGGTCTGTCCTGTAGTAGGTGACTTCTGGGTACCCATCTGGCTCTGTCAATTTGTTTCTTCACCTCCCCAGCTGGGTACTATAGTTTTAAGAATGTTTTAAGGAGATCCTGTAGGTGTTTGAATAAATGGACACAAATCAGACATAAAAAATGGTAACATCCATAAGCCAGTAGAAGAGCACTTCAATCTCCCAGGACACTCTGTAGCTGACTTGAAAGTTGACATATTTCTACAAAAAAAACTTCAAAAACAAACTTCAGTGAGAAGCTGCAGAGCTGGAACTCATATGCAAACTTGACACAATCAGGCTGGTCTGAACAGGGACTTGGAATGGTTATCTCAATAGAAGAAGTAATTGTCACTGTTCACACATTCTCACCCTCTAATCAGCGGTTGTGAATAGGCCTCATATACGGTAACTAAATTGACTTGCCCTCCCCATTGTTGTTTCTTAGCCTTGGATGTATATATATACTTTCTATCTGTGATTTCCACTTCATGCATCTGACAAAGTGGGTTGCAGCCCACAAAAGCTTATGCCTGCAGAAATTCATTAGTCTTTAAGGTGCTACAGGACTCTCGTTTTTTCCTAACTAACCTAGGGTTTTTTTGAAAATTCCCCTAGATTCCTATTTGTAGTTTGAGGCACCTGAATACTTTTGCAAATTTGGCTCTAGATGCCTAGTAATTTATAGCAATGCAAGATACTAGCATTCTACTCCTTCTTGGTGGAAACGTTTGGGGAGGGAAGACAAACTTGCAGGAATATGTTAATCAAAGAGAAAATTCACACTGTTGTAACAGAGTTGTAAGAAGCCCTACACACCATTTAAGACCTTTCTAAGCAACACTTAGAGCTGCATACTTCACCAGGCTGGATAGTGTATACTAACTCTGCTCCAGTGCTGACTAACCTAGACATGTTACCTCACTTGCATTCTCAGTAATAACTTGAAACTATTCCCTCATTCCCCATGTACTATCCTGTAACAACTTGAAATTTAAAATAAAAGTTGAAAAACAAATGTAAATGAAGCAAAAAGCTGACACTTAATTTATCAAAATAAATGCATATGCTCTGCACTCTGAATGACATCACCCTATTGAAAAATGTAGTGGTAGAAAAGTGACTCTAGGTTGACAATTTGTATGCTAATCTCCAGGTGCATATGATTTGAAATGGCCAAGATATGAAGCCCTGAATTTTAGTAAAACTCACTGAAAAATAAGAGACTGATAGTAGGCAGCAATGTAGCAAGAAGTTAACCTTTGGAATCCATAAAAAATATCTCTGTGGAATTTTTATTCCTTTCCATATTAAATCCAGCTAGCAAGTTCTATTTTTATTCTTTTTTATTTGCAGAGGCACAATAATATTCAGCTGCATCACAGTTCTTATCACAGTTTCATTTAGCTCAGTGAAAAGTACAAAATAAATAGCACACTGTCATAAGAAGTTAACCCTTTGAATATTGTTATGTTTGCATTGACTATCTGTAGATGTGAATTGCTGAATCCACACTCCAGCAGAACTGTTTCGTTTTGAAAGACCATCTTTTTAAAAAACAAAACAAAAACATTTACCTGAGCAAGATCTGCTCAGTGCCACTTTTCTTGTTGTCTATGGTGGATTGTCTGTATCAAAGACCCTGTGTACTTCTCTCTGTACTTCCAAAGTAATGTTTTACTTGCGATATCTTGTCAGTCTGTTCATTTACTCATATTGTGCTTCTGCTGCCTTGTTAACAGTCTTAGAATCTGATCTATTTTTCAGAAGTTATGGGAAAACATGCATATGATTTTGTCCAAGCACTTGAGTTACGTTAAATGTAGTTATCTTTACTGTCATTGTGAATTTGTGGTTTTCAGTTCACCCCAAAAACTAATATTACATAATAAAAAAACCAATAAATGGAATGATTAAGAACTCAAAAGCTAGAAAACACCAAAACGAAGGTGGCCTGTGCGAGCTTAATTTGGCCCCTTTCTACTTATACATTATGATACAGTCTTTACTTTCATTATCACATCCTATTTTTCCACAGGTCCCCTGCCTTACTCAGTGAACAGGATGGAATGCACCCACTACATGGGTAGCTATTTCTTTTTAACCTAGTCATTCATTGTGTGGCCCATTGTATTATTCACTACATACCATGCAAATTCTTCCCTGACTATAGAAATATTATTTTCCTCACTGGCTTTTCTATGATATCTCATAATACTTTCTTAATTCTTAACAAACATTAGTCAATTTATCTTCAAAACACCCCTGTCAGCAGAGGTACTATTATTATCCCGTTTTACACATAGGGAATTGATGTACACAAAATAAAGCCCGAAGTTTCAACTAATTTGTGGTGCCCAGTTTGAGAAGTCTATGGCCTGAGTGTGTCAGAAGACTAAGCATTATATAGTACTTCATATGTTCAGAGTAGAGCTCCTATTGATGTCCATTGCAGCTGCACGTGCTCAGCAATGCTGCAAATCAGACCCCCAGGTACTTCAAGTTGGGTACCCAGAAAATGAGGAACACATATTGGGCCCCCTGCGAACATTTTGATTTACATAACTTGCCTGGCATCACCCTGTGGAAGAGGCCGGGGTAGAATAAAATTCTCCTGGCTATGGAAAGATGTGGAAGCACAGTCTGGACCTAGGAACCATGAGCATGCTAAGTGCAGCCTAACTTCAATACTTGGAAAGATACAAGAGAAAATTATTAAACAATCAATTTGTAAGCACCTGGAGGATAATATGCTTATAAGGAATAGTCAGCATGGATCTGTCAAGAACAAATCATGCTAAACCAGCTTAATTTCCTTCTTTGATAGGGTTACTGACTTAGTAGAGGGGGGAAGCAATAGATGTGATATACCTTGATTTTAATAAGGCTTTTGGCTCAGTTCTGCATGCTGTTCTCATAAGCAAACTAAGGAAATGTGATCTAGATGAAATTACTATAAGGTGGGTGCACAACTGGTTGAAAGACCATACTCAAAGAGTACTTATCAATAGATTTCTGTGAAATTGGGAGGGTGTATCTAGTGGGGTTCTGCAGGGCTCAGTCCTGGGTCCAGTACTAGTCAATATTTTCATTAATGACTTGGATAATGGAGTAGTATTTGCAGAGGACACCAAGCTGGGAGTGGTTGCAAGCACTTTAGAGAACAGGTTTAAAATTCAAAATAATTAGACAAACTGAAGAATTGGTCTGAATTAAAAAAGATGAAATTCAATAAAGACAAGTGCAAAGTACTTCAATTACAAAGGAAAAATCAAATGCACATCTGCAAAATGGAGAATAAAAGTCTTAGCAGTAGTACTTCTGAAAAGGATCGGGGGTTGTAGTGGACCACAAAGTGAATATGGGTTTTCAATGTGATGCAGCTGCAAAAAAGGTTAATATGATTCTTAGGGGTATCAACAGGAGTGTTGTATGTAAGACACAGGAAGTAATAGTCCTGTTTTACTCAGCGCTGGTGAGGCCCCAGCAGGAGTACGGTGTCCAGTTATGGGCACCGCAGTTTAGAAAAGATGTGGACAAATTGGAAAGAGTCCAAAGGAGAACAACAAAAATAAGAACATAAGAATGACCATACTGAGTCAGACCAACTATCCATCTATTCCAGTATCCTGTCTTTCGACAGTAGGCAATGCCAGGTGCTTCAGAGGGAATGAATAGAACAAGTAATCATCAAATGAGTCATCACATGAGCCATTCCCAGCCTCTGGCAAAGAGCAATCCCTGCCTAGCCTGGCTAATAGCCATTGATGGACCTATCCTCCATGAATTTATCTAATTCTTTTTTCAACCCCGTTATAGTCTTTGCCTTCATAATAGCCTCTGGCAAGGAGTTCCACAGGTTGACTGTGTGTTGTGTGAAGAAATACTTCCTTTCATTGATTTGAAATCTGCTGCCTACTAATTTAATTTGATGACTCCTTGTTTTTGTGAAGGAGAATGAGTAAATAACACTTCCTTATTTACTTTCTCCACACCAGTCATGATTTCATAGGCTTCTAGCATATCCCCCCTTAGTCATCCCTTTTCCAAGCTGAAAAGTTTCAGTTTTATTAATCTCACCTCATATGGAAGCTTTTCCATACCCCTAATCATTTTAGTTGCCCTTTTCTCTACCTTTTCCAATCCTAATATATATATTTTTGAGATAGGGAAAACAGATCTGCATACAGTAATCAAGATGTGTGTGTAACATGGATTTATAAAACGGCAATGTGATATTTTCCTAATGATTCTATTAACTTTTTTGACTGTTGTTGCAAATTGAGTGGATGTTTTCAGAGAATTATCCACACTGACTCCAAGATCTCTTTCTTGTGTGGTAACAGCTAATTTAGACCCCATCATTTTATATATATATATATATATATATATATATATATATACACACACACACTTGGGATTATGTTTTCCAATGTTCATTACTTTGCATTTATCAACATTGAATTTCATCTGCCATTTCATTATCCAGTCACCCAGTTTTGTGAGATCCCTTTCTAACTCTTCCCAATCTGCTTTGGACTTAACTATCTTGAGTGGTTTTGTATCATCTGCAAATGTTGCCATCTCACTGTTCACCCCTTTTTCCAGATCATTTATGAATATGAACAGTGCTGGTCCCAGTACAGACCCCTGGGAGACACCACTATTGACCTCTCTCCATTCTGAAAACTGACCATTTATTCCTGCCCTTTGTTTCCTATCTTTTAACCAGTTACTGATCCAGGAGAGGACCTTCTCTCGTATCCCATGAATGCTTACTTTGCTTAAGAATCTTTGGTGAGGGACGTTATCCAAGGCTTTCTGAAAATCTAAATACACTATCTCCACTGGATCACCCTTGTCTACATGCTTGTTGACCTCCTCACAGAATTCTAGTAGATTGATGAGAGATGATTTCCCTTTACAAAAACCATGTTGACTCTTCCCCAACAAAAAGCATTCATCTATGTGTCTGATAATTCTGTTTTTTACTATAGTTTCAACCAATTTGCCTAGTACTGAATTTAGGCTTACTGGCCTGTAATTGCCAGGATCACCTCTGAAGCCCTTTTTAAAAATTGGCATCACATTAGCTAACCTTCAGTCTTTTGGCACAGAAGTTCATTTTAATGATAGGTTACATACCACACTTAGTAGTTCTGCAATTTCCCATTTGAGTTCGTTCAGAACTCTTGAGTGGATACCATCTCGTCGTGGTGACTTATTACTGTTTAATTTATCAATTTGTTCCAAAACCTCCTCTAATTACACCTCAATCTGGAACAGTTCCTCAGATCTGTCACCTAAAAAGAATGACTCAGGTTTGGGAATCTTCTTACATCCTCAGTGTGTAGAATTTATTTACTTTCTCTGTAATAGCCTTATGTTCCTTGAATGTTCCTTTAGCATCTCAATCATCCAGTGGCTCCTGGTTGTTTAACAGGTTGTTAAACAGGTTTAAATAGGTTGTTATTTAACAGGCTTCCTGCTTCTGATGTACTTTAAAAAAATTTTGCTGCTAGTTTTTGAGTCTTTGACTAGCTGTCTTCAAATTCATTTTTGGCCTTCCTAATTATATTTCTATACTTCACTTAATAAAATGTTTAGAAAACCTGATCTATAAGGAAAGGTTAAAAAAACACATGACATGTTTAGTCTTGAGAAAAGAAGACTGAGGGGGGACTGATAAGTCTTCCATTATGTTAAGGGCTGTTATAAAGATGATGGTGATCAATTGTTCTTCATATCCACTGAAAGGGGGACAAAAAGTGATGTGTTTAATCTGCAGCAAGAGAGAGTTAAGTTAGATATTAGGGAAATCTTTCTAATTATAAGGTTGTTAAGTTCTGGAATAGGCTTCCAAGGGAGGTCATGGAGTCCCCATCATTGAAAGCTTTTAAATACAAATTGGACAAACACTTGTCATGGATGGTCTAGGTTTACTTGGACCTGCCACAGTGCAGAGGGCTGGACAATATGACCTCTCAAAGTCCTTTCCAGCCTTACATTTCTACAATTCTATGAATTTTTGGGCAATTTAGCTGCTAAAGTGTAAGTCTTGACTGAGCTTGTGCAAACTGAGATTTTTCTGAAATTTATTAGATGAATTTGCACCAGGATGGTAATAGGCATGTCCCTGACATTAGGTTGACCCTCTTTCCAAATTTCAAGTTTCTGCTCCAAAGCATAGACCATGGATTTGCTTGAGTTTCTAATTAAACAACTGTACGATTTTTTTTTAACTTGGACAAAACATTTTTTTCCCTAAATCTCATAAACAGAAATGGATGGACTGTTTTAACTGAAACTCTGAGGGGAAAAAAATATCCTGAGGCAGATGCCTGGCATGGAACATTTAACTTCACCCAATATAATCTGACAACGCTACTCATAACTGAAAGCAGGGTGTTATAATGGAAAATGTTGGGCAACCTCAACTAAAGGCAATGCTATCTGTGCTGTCTAGAAATGTGGCACTTAATGGGACACATACTTCTCTTGTCTATATTACTGCAGAGTCCCTTGGCACTAGGGCTGCACAAGTTCCTAGGAGGTGCATGAGCATGAGCGCCAACTGCATAGCACAGAGATCAGTACAAGAGAGATCTCCTACGTGACCACACATAAGAGGCAAGTGGGAAAAGGTATGGGTTGGGACAGGGAACACTCAATTCAATATCAAATATTGATATTACAATACCACCTAGAGACCCCAATAAGGGCCCTATCATGCTAGGTGCTCTACAAACTTATACAAAGACACATTCTCCCCACTCCACTACACAAGGGGGATTGTGTACTCCATCCTGAATAATCATCACAGATCAGCTCTGAAGTTGCTTCTTAACATCTGTGAAGGATTCCCGCTCCCCACCATTCCATTCAACAGACCAGTTACCTGGGTCATGTGCTGGATGGAGGATTTGCCCTCATGATAAGTTATTATTTTGAACATTTTCAGCAACCCATTTGAAGCTCAAACTAACATAGCAATTAATACTAGAGTAGTTCAAAAGATTCTGAACAAAAATCGTTTTAATTATTGTTGAAAAAGAGGGTTTTCTCAAGTGCATTTTTTCCACACACAAAAATTTCAATGACATTTTTCATTTTTCAAAATATATCAAGCTGTACAATTTCTGAGCTTCCCCATTTTTTTTTTTTTTTTTTTTTTTTGAGTATTGTCAAAAAAAATCTCCTTTTTAAATTTTGGGGAAATGCCACTTAGTTTTTCATTCCTCCCACATTTTCCACTATAAAAATGAGGGGGGAAGTTTAAAAAAGGTTAAAAAGTAAAAGTATCTAAATTGATTTGGGTAATCTATTTACAATTTATGAATTCTATATGAGATTGTGAACTCTGTATGTATCTTTATGTTACTGCAAAATCCATTTTGAATGTGTGGCTTGTTTGCCTTCTCTGATTTCTTTTTATCACCATGTTTGGACTGAAATTTCAAGGGATGATAACACAGGGCTAATAATAGAGGGCCATTAATCTGAATGATTATCCATTCAAATGGAGCACCCTTGGACAAAGATGGCTGCTACCTATGGAACACAAGTTTTTAAAGTCTGAACTTCAGTGGAGGTAATTAAACAATAGATCACCTGGTGAGATAATTTGGCCACCTGCGGAGGGTTATAAAGGAATGAGTCACCTGACAAGAGTGGACTGCCGCTTATAAAAGATAGGGTCTCTCAGCAGCCATTTTAGAGATTAAAAAAAGGATAAGATAATGTCAGAGACTTAGTGTTCTGGATGTGAGGCCATGGGCAGGAAGGAAAGAACTCTTCAGAGTGGTGAGAAAACTGAGGCAGAGATGTGCACAGGTGTGTTTATTATTTTGTCTACTTCTGTGTATTTCTTATGCTATCTCAGTAAAGAGTAATTTGTTTTAGAATGCTGTGCAAAATCTGTCTGGTTGCCTCACTGTCATGTGCCCCTTCATGCTTTAGAGTTCACTCGAACACAGTTGGAGTTCTGGGACGGGTGTGTCAGAGTGGCTAGCTCCTTAAAGGCTCAGCTGCACTTGTGATGGATCAGTTACTCCTTTTCCCCCTCCCACCTTCAAAGCTGGCTTTCCTCGGCTGGGGATTAGATGGCTTGGGGAAGTCAATAGGCTTAAGTGAGAAGAAGCTGGATGATTTCTCTGAAAGACTGAAGAGAGTTCAGCTGAGACAGAACTGCAGGAGGGGGCTCAGGTGGCAGAGTGTGTTCTGTGGCTTGAAGGGAGAGGGTAGCTAGAGGAGATGGAGGCCCTGAAGTAGGTCCTGTAAAGACTATACCTCCTCTAGACAGATGGGGGTAAGGACCTAGCCTGGGAAGAGGCAGAGAAGGGGCAGTACTCCAGAGAAGAAGCCCTGTGGGTCAATGGCCTGGGGGGTAAACCGGACTTCTTGGGAGACAATAAAATAAAAGGGGAAGGGCTCTGGAGAGCCACTGGGGGTGGGTGTTGTGACAAGAAGGGGATAGTTCTTGTGTTATATTTACTCTGCACGTTGGAGAGTGAAATTGTAGTTCAGCCCAAGGAAGTGGAAGTTCTTGTGTTTATTGCTTTAGATCTGTGAGACATTTGGTTTGGACTTTGGTTACCAAAAATGAAGGGTGGAACTGTGTGTGACCTGACCAGTCCATAGGAGCATGAAAGAAGAGATGAGGTGGAGTTGCTGCAGTGCTCGGGCTCACAGTTATGGGATGCCTCCCCGCTGGAGAGTCTAGCACAGTGTGCTTAAACTTTGGGGGCATCAGAGAGGTCAGTGTTGTCCCCAGGGGCTATGCTGTTGGACTGCAGGGGCTTGGCTCTCAGAACAAGGTGTTAGAAGCTGTGACCCCCAAGAGTTGTGCCTAAAGATTCCTGCCCTGCGCAGTGCTTGGACTCTCTTCAGACCCAGGAGACTTAGAGCACACGGAACCCAATGAAGTTCAAACACAACAGCCTGGGGAATGTCTAGCCAGAGGGAGCTCTGTGAGGGCTGTGTGTGATGGTATAACCTTCCATTTCAAAAGTATCGCTTTCTCTCCCATTTTTCTGTAAATGAAAAAAAGACAAACTAAACACTTCGATTCTTTTCATAGGGGAAAAAAATAAAATGGAGAAATGTAATAAGTTCCTGTCCCAAAGAACTTCAGCTTAGGGCAGGTCTATGATGCAGCTGCATTGCTGTGGCACTTGAATAAAGACGCTCGACGCTGTTGGGAGACAGCTCTCCCACTGGTATAGTTAATCCACCTCTGTGAGAGGCAGTAGCTATGTCAGTGGGATAGACTGCTGTCTACATCAGCATTTAGGTTGATATAGCTACATCACTCAGGGGTGTAGATTTTTCACACTCCTGACTGATGTAGTCATATTGAAGTAATTCTGTGGTGTAACACTGCCCTTTGTATATGACCTCAGACAATAGGTGGACTCAACAAACAAATGGGGAGAAGATAGACCACAAGGTAATCCTGAAATATTTAGCATAATAAGCAACAGTTGCAGCACAGCAACTCTCTAGCCCTTGCTCTGTGTCTAGTAGGCATCCAAGCAGTTACTTTTAATGAGACATTTGAAGAAGGATAATGTAGTGGTTTTATGGATTTTCATTGGTAGCTCTTCCCATGCATAACAGACATCATGGGAGGAAGCACAAAGGTACTTGAGTCACAACTGGACTCTGGTGAGATGAAGGCTGGGAGTGGAGATGGAGTTGGCTGTTTGATAGTGTTAATTGAGTTAGACAATTAAAAAAGGTGGATTCAGACAAAGTATTAATCTGGATTACTGTTAAAACATACCAAGGAAAAGGCACCTTTAGTTTGCAAAGGTTACTGATAGTTAATATAGATAGTAATGTGTAATCTACTTTTTTTTTTTTTTTACTACTATAACCATTCTTGCTTCTCAAAGCCAATGCTGAAGCTATAACTTTGGATCAGATTCCTGGACTGAATTCAGACAGGAAATAGTATTATTTAATATTAATATTAAATCTTAAATGGAAAATTAGTGGCAAGTTTGGTTAAAGAAATATTCCATTCCTGTTTCAGACTTCTGAGGCAGGAGTTTGATCTGACTCAGACTGAAAATTAGTTTCAGTGAATAAAAGCCTGATCCAAAGTCCACTGAAATCAATGGAAAGACTCTCAAATGACTTCAGTGGGCTTTGGATCAGGCTCTGCATGTATAATAGAAATGAGGAAATATAGAAAACTCTACAAATTAGCAACTAGGTTCACTCCCAAATGGGAGTTAGGCACTTAAATACATTTTGAGGATCTGGGCCTGTGTGACTTACTCCAGAGTGTTTAATGAATCAAGTATTTTCAGTAGCATGTAACTGAAAAATTATATGTTCATTCCATGAGCAGAGTGCTTGTAAACTAAAAATCAAATTCTGCTCTTAATTATACCTGTGCAACCCTACAGACTTCTCTGCAGTGTGTCTATGTAACAAGGAAGAATTTGGAATGTTTTTGATTATTCTGCGTGGGTGCAGGGAGACCCAGCTGGGGATTTGTAAGAGTGATTGTAAATGAGAGGGCAATGCAAATATGCCAGTGAATAGCAAGCAAGTGAGCTCCTGAGGGAATGGAGATATGCAGGAAACAGATTTTGTTTGGGGGAAATTTTGTGACTTTAGAATTTCTTCCATTCTGGAATAGAATGAAACCAAAATGTCAATTCCTGAAATGTAAAAAATTAAAATAAAAAAATTGCATGTTAGGTAAATTGAAACATTTCATTTTGACAATCAAAATTGGAAAAATGTTTTGATTCTTTAAAAAATTTTCTTAACTTAAAAGGGAAAAAAAAAGAGTTGTTTCAAAATATTTGAAACTTTTCAAATTGTTTTAGAAACAAATTTTCATCAATGGCAACGTATGAGTTATGCTTTCCAGGAGTAGGTACTTTCTGACAGAAAAAGGCTTTGTTGGAAATTTTCTGACCAGCTTTGAGGGAATGATGGTAAAATGCCTCGACCTCGATATGGTCCAACAAAAGGAGAAAGCATCATTAAAAATAAGCTGCATCAGTTAGGAAAAAGAGGGTAAATTCTCTTCTAAATTACAACCATTCAAACCCATTAAATGAGTGAGGGGTTTACAGGGCACAATTCTATTTAGTATTTTATACTGTATTTATCACTATGGTATCTAATCATGATCCAGAACTGCTATTGAAGGAAAAAGGCAAAGAAAAGAGTCAGTGCAACAGATTAGGTAAATAGACCCTGGGTGAAGGGGGAAAACAAAATAAAATCCAAGCAGTCTGCATTTAATGATCTGGTACATATGTGTCTGGGAAAGACCTCAACTTAGAGAGAGAGTTCCCAAGTTTTAGCTGATCACCTAGACTATCCAAATTTCTGTATTCTGAAAAACTATCCTGGAAATTTCATGGAAGAGCCCATCCTCATTCTCTCTGGTACTTCATATTTTTAGTAAGGCCAAAAATACCACCAAAATGGCTTTTCTTATGGCAAAGGACTTGGCTTTGGGACAAAATTCAGGAGTGGAAGGACATACAAAAGGGGAAATTGAGTGTAAAGTTTAACAAGCATGTGTCAGAATGCACATGCTAGATATTTTTTCTTAAGAAGAAAGGGAAGGCTGTTAAGGCAGTTTAAACAGTGTTTTTGCTTGGAGTAGAAGCAGAACTCAATCAGCTAATGCAGCTGTGTGATGAGGTTCAGGGAGTTAGCCTTTATGCCTGGAAAATGTAATTGCTTAAATAAGGGTTGGCTTGGCAGCAGCAAAAACCTAATTTCTTACCTTCTATTGAAAAGCTCCATCAAACTGTATTGTGCAATCAGCTGATCTGTAGGAAATAGAGGTCTTCACAAAATGCATTTCATTGAACCACAAAGGATTTGCCCAGAGTGTACGGTCCTGTGTAGATACATATGGAAGTATATTACAGGGTATAGGAAGTGGCAAGATTTCACCGTGTATCATTTAAAAAAAAAATCCTTTTATGAGGAAAGGAGCTTGGGGGGTCCACAAGTGAGGCAAGGCTGCAGCCTCTTAAATGAACAGAACTATATAGAAGTGAACCAACCATCCATTAGCCACTCATGAACTATATACAGGGAGACACCCGCAAATCCCCCCAGCCTTGCACCCCTTCTTGATCAGTGCAAGCTCATTAATTAGTCCACCATTCCATCAAAGGGATAATGGATATGCACTAGCCTAGTGAAGCTGAGTAGATTCCTCAAACACTTCAATCAACCACACTGTTTTAGATAAAAATTAACATAAATTTATTAACTATAGAATGATAGATTTTAAGTGATTATAAGTGGTATAGGCATAAAAGGTCAGAATTGGTTACAAAAAGAAATAAAATGATAAAATCACAATCTAATTCCTAAACTTTATCAAGGTAAGTAAAATTTGAAGCAAATCATTTTTCTCACCCCTCTGGATGTTACAGTTCTTAGTACACAGGTTGGATTCTCTTCCCAGGAAAGAGAATCTCCCCAGTTCAAAATCTTTCAAGCAATCTTGTTTCAGTAGAGATGGGGGAGGAGAGAGGTAATGAAGAAGCCATTGTCTCTTATTTTATACCTTCCTCCTTTCCTTAAGGAACACCCCTCAGTGGGGTGCAGGAGTCTGTGGTTTACGTGAGATTCGAAATGTTGTTTAGGTGAATTGTAAATTTCTTACTCTCACCTTTTGTGTACATGAGGCTTGAGCTGTCTTCAGGGATGACATGCAAGTCCTTTAGAAATAACAAAAGAATTATAAACAAAGAGCCAATCTGTGGGCATTCCCCAGACTTACAACATGTTTCAGTAACAAACATAGCAAAATTTCATAACTTCATATACAATGATGATACATACATTTAAACCAGACAGTGATGCTCAACAGAACTTTTCAGATGATACCTCTGAAGGCATACTTTGCGCAAATTATATCATAACCATATACAAGTGATCAATATGGGGTTACTGAGTGTTATTTTGAGATATAGTGTGTCACAGTTACACATTCATAATACATATTGTGATGCCATAGCTGATCCTTATCAGTTTCCAGGTCCCTGCTTGAATACTGCTCGCATTATTGATATCCACAACTACTTATGAATCTTGTCCTCATTTCTGCTTCTAATCATGAGGTTTTTTTTGGGTTTTTTTGGTTTTTTTTTTTGGTCTCATGTAAGTTTAAATAGGGGTGATTTAGTGTATGGTGACATACAGTGCTGAGGTAGATGCAACAAAGGAGAGATTTGAGGTGTTATTTAAACTACCTGTCTCAACTACTCACTTCTCGACACTTCAAGCAAGGGTCCATACTTGGGAACTTGCATCCTGCCATCCTAACAGACAGTCATGAGTGTAGACAGCCAAGGAACATATACATGAATCCTTGAGTGTTAATTGCATATATTTTCTTCGAACTCAGCAAAGGAAATGAAAATGGGTTCTCTTTCCTGAGACTTTGAACCTGTATTTAAATAACTGAGAAATTTCTAATATGATCCTAGGTAGAATAAAATACAGTATGTTCATACACTTTGGTTCAAAAATATATGAAAATATATTTAAGAATATATACACTTAAAAATATACTAAAAAATATGATGAAAGCAACTTCAACAATCCTCAGTCCATAACATTCTTGTACACTAATTACATCTCTTGGAATTTATTATTGTATGCACACAGTAAAATTGACATTAGCGAGGGCATTGTAAAATGAGTTTGGTGATCTCAGTCCAGTTTCAAGCAAATAAGTGTCCGTATAATTTAGGAATTTTTTAATAAAGATGTTCTAAATCTTTGTGCAGGGAAGTGTGTCTATCCTTTGCCATTCTAGAGGCTGAGGAAATAAGCAGGCTGTTCTACTGGACCTGACCCTGCACATTGCTCTCAAATTTGGTTCTGTCCCTAGATCTACAAAGAGACAGAACATCCATTGTAGGATCTAGGTATTCTGGATACACTAAAGAATATCGTTTGTTCAGACTGCTTCCAAATTTACAGATTAGTCATTCTGTTTCTCATAAGCAATACTGAAACCTCTTGTTCTAAGAAGTAAAAGCAGATGGTTATTTTGGCAATTACATATGTTAGACCTGAAGCAGTTTTCAGCCCAACCGAAACCCACAATAATGAACAGGCATGCATAACAAAACCCCAAGGACAATGGCTAGTGTAAATGCCTGATAACTCCAAGACCAAATGCCCACTTAGTGATTCTGCCTTTCCAAGAAAACAGTACATTCCTTACTCCCCCACCCCCACCACCCTTGTTGAATACCCTCTTATCTGTAAAGATTTCACCCATTTCCCCCCTCCCCAGGATAGTCAGAAATCCTTGGAGTAACGTGTCTCTGCACATATGTTCTGTATCTGTTTTTTATCACCCCTGTTCTTTCTGAGGGGAACAAGGTCTGTATTTGTAAGTAAATAGATAAAAGAAATGTAAATGAATTGTTTAAGTGAGGAAAAAAAGTATATAAGTGATCTTTGTAACACCATGAAGCTGAAGCTGATTTATCAGACTTCACAACATCGTAAGTAAACCTCTCCAGTCTTGTCTGTGCTGCCTGATTCTTGGAGAAAAAATCTTTCGTGCTTTACACGTCTGTTTATACTAATTACAAATTGAGTTCACTTTTTATTCAAAGTAGCTGAAACTACACATTCTTAGATTTTTAAGCCCAGAAGGGATCATTAGATCATCTAGTCTGACCTCCTGCCTAACAGAGGCCATAAAATTTCAATTACTCCTCTGAGCCCACTAACTTGTGTTTGATTAAAGCATATTTTTCAGAAAAGCATCTAGTCTTGATCTGAAGACTCCAAGAGATGGAAAATCCATCACTTCCCTAGGCAGCTTTTTCCAATAGTTAAAAAATGTCATTGTTAAAAATGTATACCTTATCTTTAATTTGAGTTTGTCTAATTTCCAGCCATTGGTTCTTATACCCTTCTTTGCTAAACTAAAGAGCCCTGTATTGCCTGGTATTTACTCCCCTTGAAAACAGTCACCTCTTGATCTTTTTGATAAACTAAACAGATTGAACCTTTATCTCCCATTGTAAGGTCTCATCTCAAACCATCCCTTTTTAATACTCCTCTCTTTAAAATTGAAAATAGGGCATATAGGGTTAGTAGTGAGGTTATTTGCTATTGGAACAACTTATCAAGGGAAGTGGTGCATTCTACATCACCTGATGCCTTTAAATCAAGATTAGATGTCTTTCTAGGAGAGGAGAGTCTAGCTCAATAAGAAGTTATGGGCTTGATGCAGAACTTATTGGGAAAAATCATGTGGCCTATGTTATGGAGAAGGTCAGATTAGATGATTTAATAGGCCGATCTCACCTTAAAATCTATTAACCAGAATTACTAATTCAAATATAGAAATTATATTTATTATCCACAATGTCCTGTCAAAGAGTGAAGTCAGTCACTCATTAGTTGCTACAATAACCCCCTTAAGCAGCATGTACTGTAACTTCCACTGAATTAATCTTCTATATAGGTGTGACCCATCCATGCCTAGGGTAGACCACCTGAAAATGTTAAGGTCAGGGCAGGTTGCAAAAGGAGAGCAAATTCTCTCAGCATTGGTGGGTAACACTTAAGTTATAGTTCCCAACAAGTCACAGACAGTACTTCTGATTCCCCACAATGGTTATCAAGAAGCTAAAACAAAAAGTACACAGCCCCTTCATTGCATTTCAGTCTCAGGCTCCTAATCAGTCACTAGGTCCAGTAAAAGAGATAAGTTATTTAAACTCTATGCTCTTTACCAAAAAAGTTGTCCTGATCCCCAAGGGTCAGCCACAATACCAGATCAATATGAGTTTGGATCTTACCCAAAATAAGCTGCCAGCAAATCCTTTAGTAACTAAAACTGAAGGTTTATTATAAAAGGAAAGAAACAAATAAGAGAAATGTTAAATGATTAAAGCAATCAGATACATACAAATGATTTTAAAGTCCATATATATCAGGTTTTCATTAGAATTGTGGAGTTTGCAGGCTTGTATAGTCCCTCTGGTGTACATCTAGTATCTGGATGGGTCTCAGTCCTTTGTTTCACAGACTCAGCTGAAGATGAGTTGATCCAGAGGTAGGTGAAAGCTGAAGACTGACTAAAGACCATATGGATGCGGTATAGCTGCTTTTTATGTCCCTTTGCCACACTGCTTGTGGAAATTTACAGAAATAGGATGGAGTCCAGGGTCACATGAGTAAGTCATCTGATGACTCATAAGGTGTACCCCCTGGGTTCTTTCCCTGGGCTTATTGTACTTTTGAGTTCCCTTAATGGGCCATTAAGCATCTTACTGCTGCTGCCATCCTGTCTGGGGTGTCGCCCAAAAAACCAGCACAAGTTGAAATACAAGTACATCAAACATATCCATAAATTCCAATACAAATATGTCAGATACACATAAACAATATCATACAATAGCAAATTGAAACCTTCCTAACATGGCATATCTCATATGAATTATTGTAATTTTGAAATATTGATATTAAATGGCATTATAAATGGTCCCCCTAATCCAGCCAGTGACACAATAGGATCACCCTTTTCATGCTAGTTTGCCAAGGCTATTGTTGTGTTGCTTGATTACATGAAAATCAGTGAAATATTGGGAGGTATTTAAGACATTTACTAGCAGAATAGATGTGTGCTTCCACAGGACAGGACAGCCATGTTCAGCAGCAGACAACTGATTTATATAAAACATTGGCAGATACTTCCCCACCTCCTTCTGAAATCCACGCAGGAAGTGTCTTTGCTGTATAGATCTCCTGGGGCAGATCCTCAGCAGATATAAATTGTCATTGCTCTATTGACTTCAGTGGACTGATGACAATTTACAGAAGCTTAGGATCTGCCTCCCACCCTTCTGCATAGAATAAAGGTCAGCTTACTCCATGACACTGTAGGGCAGGTATAAGGAGCACACTACAGCTGGCCATAAAATTGCCAGGCAAATAATTCATTTGCTTAAAAATACAGTTTTGGGTTAACCACAATTATTTGCAAATTTGGCATGAATTCTAAGGCCAGAAGGGACCATTGTGATCATTAAGGCTATGTCTACACTGCAGCACTAATTCGAATTAGCTTAATTCGAATTACAGAAAGCGATTTATAGAAAGAGCTGCAGACTGTCCACACCACAGTTTTTGTGCTGGTTTCTTGCGTCCACACTGGCCAGCCTTAATTCGAATTAGAAAGTGGTGCAATGTGGGAAGCTATTCCCACCCTCTTCCCCCACCCCCAAACAAACAGGAAAAGGATTTTCATGCTGTTTTTTACTCTCCTGATCGCCATTGCTGTAGGCACATGGAGCCAGCTGAACTATGCTCTCATTTTGACATGACAAATACATCGCAGCTTATCCTGGATTACTTTAGAACTGTATGCTGTTTGCCTTTTATGCTCCCCCCACCACCTCCTGTATATTGCTTGCCTTTGATTTTGATTCTACAGGTGTCTGTAGAATGTAAGATAAATAACAAGGGAGTCAGTTAATATATTAATACAGTGATACAAATGTTTCCATTTCACTGATGGAAAGCATGATATAATGTATCCATGTGTAGCACTGTGAATAAACTCTTAAAGTATCAATTTCCATGATAGGCCACTGAAACAATGTAGCAGAGAATTTCCTCTCACTTCTGGGATTTAAAACGCATTCACCACGCTGGGAGGGGATGGGTGGTGAAACCTTTCAAACCCTTAAAGGGCTTGTTGTGTGTGTGGGGGGGGGGAGGAGGGGGGGGTGATCGCAGCTTGGATTTTAAACCCATTCACCACAGGAAATGAAGATTTAAATCTTCCCGGGGCTGCTTTGGGGGAGGGTACTGAAATGGGGCATCATGGGATCCAGTCTGGAGGCCAATTAATTCGAATTAAGTCCTATTGCATCCACATTCAAACTAATGTGAATTAACTGATGCGCTTCAGGTGCTAATCCACTTGCAGAGGTGGTTTTATTAATTCGATTTTAAAGGCTCCTTAATTCAAATTAACAATGCACAAGTGTAGATGCAGGAGTAATCAATTTGAATTAAGGGACTTTAATTCGAATTAAGCCACCAGTGTAGACCAGGCCTAAGTCTATGCCTGCTGAACAGTCCGAATGTCTCCAAAATAATTCCTTTTGAATTAGAGCTTATCTTTTAGAAAAATATTTAATTTTGATTTGAAAATTGCCAACAATGAATTCACCACAACCCTTGATAAATTGTTTCAATGGTTAATTACCCTCACTGCTAAAAATTTACCTTATATCCAATCTGAATTTTTCTAGCTTCACCTTCCAGCCATTGAATCACATAATACTTTTGTCCACTAGAGTGAAGAGCCCATTATCAAATTTATTTCCCATGTAAGTCATCGTCACCTTTTAACCTTCTCTTTGCAAAGCTAAATAGATTGAGCCCCTTGAGTCCACCACTATAAGGCATGTTTTCTGATCCATTAATCATTCTCATGGCTCTTCTCTACACCCTCTTCAATTATCAACATCCTTCTCAAATAGTGGGTTCCAGGACTGGACCCAGTATTTCAAGCGTGATTGCCAAATACAGAGGTAATATAATTTCCCTACTCCTGCTCAAGATTGCTGTTTTCAAGCATACAAGGATCATATTAGCCATCTTAGCTACAGGGTTGCAATAGGAGCTCATGACCAATTGATCATCCACCATGACTTCCAAATCTAGAAGATACACATCTCATCTTTATAATATTTTCTCTGGGATAGTTCCAGAGAAGATATGGCAACCACACTATTAAAAATCACACCAATAAAAATCCTATTAACCTTTTAATAAAGATACAAAAAAGACAGAAAAAATTAAAGCATTTGAAATGTAAAGTTTCATTTTAACAGCCACAGGTCCCTTTTCTGTTAGTTGGAATTTTTTTTAGAAGGGAGAAGTATCCTTGTTTGACAGTCTTTTGAGTGGTATCAGAGATGGTAATAACTGTCCTCTAGGGAAAAGAGAAGAAGTTTGTTGAGATGGGCTGGAGCTCTTGTTGATAAAGTCTGATCCTGGTTCATCCCAGGTGGTGGATGGAATTTAATAGTAGTGGATAGAGGTGGTATTGTCATATTGGTCCCTCTCTCTGGCCTGGTCTGGTCTGGTCAGAACACTGCTGACGATCAGGGTTGTGAAACCCTGGGTTCCCAGGAGATGGTGGGCATGGCAGCCATGTTGTTGAAGCTTGTTTCAGTAGCCAATTTCACTCCTGAAATCTTTTTTCTAGGGTCCCAACCAAGAGTGGTGGACGGAATAGCCTATTCCCTTATTGTATTGTTCACCAATTTGGCTTAATTTCTAACAGCAATTTTGGTCCACTGATTTCTGGCTCCACATTTCTCTTCTTACCAAACATGATCTTATCACAGTCCTTAAGTTAAATCAGTAGGCCTTTTTTGTTTTGACTAATTCAGTCTCCTCTTCTTACCTTTTTTCATCAACCCTTGTTAAAGATTATTGTGACTTATGAACTGACACTCACTTTTTACAGTTTAACTTGCAATTAGGCCTAATTATCACAACAATCCTCATGGACATTCTCTCTACTAGAGATTCCTCCCATATGTTTTAACACAATAACAGATAATCTACATTATAGCATAGGCTGCTAACTCCAGGGTATTTTAAGGACCATGATGATTTTAGAAGTTTAAAATATTCATACAAAACTGTCTAGTGATATCCCTATGAACTGTAATAAATGTATGGTATGATATGCAAGATATTAATTCTAGGTCAGTCTCCCTAATAAAAATAAGCAATTTATTCAGTTGCAATGGGATGTTATGCTATGTCCTATTAAAAAAAATTCTGCAGATTTTGGTCAGGTTATTGGAAACAGAGAGACACTTTCAAATGCAAAAAACTGCTTACCCAGATATCATGTGTGGTTTGTAATTGTTAATATATACCTTTCAACAGTAAATAGTAGAATGACATTTTGAAGTTACAGTTCAAATGTCTCTGTTTAGCAGTGGCAAAGGCAGCTTTCAACCCTCAGTATAATCATCCAAATTGTACTTTTCTACGAGAAAAAGCCATTCCAATGAACTAATGTAACAGTGGGAAAATTTGTTTTCAACTGTAAAAGTGTAAGAGGTAAAACATTTCTCCTAGCAAAGTGATGTTATGAGACATCACCAGAGTATTCAACAAGGTTTAAATGGATAAATATAATGAACTATGTACATACTGGTATGTGCCCAAAAGTGGTTGTGGATTGGGGTCTAATTGTGCAACACAGGCAGATCCTTGTACCTGTGTGGAACTCCACTGGCTTCAGGGTTCTGCCGGCATGCAGCTTGCAGGATCCAGACCTATGGACATTGTTATTTTAAAAGATAAATAACTCACAAAGAGAGACTATTCAACAGTTTTGTTTACAAAAATGCACTACAAAAGTTTATGAAACACTCATATTCATGCCTCAGAATTTCTTTCCACCTCCCCCAAGATCAATAGGTGTTTGAGAAGATACAAAATAGATGTTGATTTGGTTAAAGAGGTTGCATTGCTAGGATTTTTTTACCAGTGGTTTATGTGGCCTATGGAGGAAAGAATAAGCAGGAACATACCATTTTGCTTTGGAGAAGGTTGTACAAGCTCAAATTTGCAAGTATTTTTTCCACCTGAAAAAACACCATCCTCTTGTTTTCACAAGAAAATGAAGGCTCATTTTTTACAAATCTGGGAGCACCTGAGTTTTTGCCATGGGTAAGAAAGAGTTGCATTGTTCTATTTCTTATCAAACAATGTATTGTATTTCTCAGTGGGTGGGGGAAAACTAGGGATAATTTAGTCCATTATGAAAGGCCAATAAGTATTGACTCAAGCCAAATGGGAGAGAGGACTAATGAATACACTATTGAACTTGTTAAGAAGTGTGGGTATTGTTCAGATAATACCAGTACTGAAACATTAGGTAGACCATTACAAAAGCCCAAAACAAATAATCACTTACATGTAATATCCTGGGAAGATTATTGTATAAATCTTATAGATGCCTGCTTCTGGGACAGCTGGCAATTTTTTACTCTTAGCATTGAATTTTTGTGTCTAAAGCCTATCAGTAAACAAAAACAGAACTATCAGCACAACCCTTTGTAGCAGGGTGCCTGCCCTGCCGTGGTCAGGAAAGGGTTAAGAGGCCCCCTGAAGAGGCTGCATGAAAGGTAGCCAATGGGAAGGGGCTGTGTGGCAGCCAATCAAGGTCCAGGAGGCCAGCGAAGCCAGGCAAGTGCCTTCGAAAAGCTCAAAGAGAGAATGTCAGCACCCTGGACAGAGCAGTGGCTGGCTGTCAGCAGAGCTGCATGCCTTGAAGCAAGGGCGGAGAAGGTACTGGGGCTGTGGGGAAGTGGCCCAGGGAAATCCCCAGAGGAGTTGGGGGAGACACAGGGCTTGTCTACACTTACCTCGGAGATTCGGCGGCAGTCGGCTGGAGATACGCAAACTACGCAAAAGGCTTGCGTAACTCCCGTCGACTTCTGTGCTTCTGTTCTGCTCTCCGTCTTCAATGTGCTGCGCCACTTGAGGAGGTGGTCTTAATATGTCGATTTCTGGATTGACTGAGTGGGTCTTCACTGACTGCTTAGTCGATCCAGATAAGTCGATCTGACGGAGACGAATTTGCCGCCATCTGTGAAGACATAGCCACAGTGAAAAGCTGCCACACACAGGCTCCCTGGGCCAGGACCCAGAGTAGTGAATGGGTATTTACCTTTTTTTTTGCAATTGTATCACATTGACTCATATTTCAGTTTGTGAGCCATTATAACGCCCAGATCTCTTCAGCAGTATAACTGCCTATCCAGTTATTCCCCATTTTATATTTGTGCATTTGATTTTTTTTCCTTCCTAAATGTAGTATTTTATACTTGGCTTTATTGAATTTCATCTTGTTGGTTTCAGACCAACTCTCCAAATTATGGAGTCATTTTGAATGCTAATCCTGTCCTCCAAAATCCTTTCAACTCCTCCCAGTTTGATGTCATCTGCAGACTCTATAGGCATATTCTGCACTCCATTATCCAAGTCATTCATGAAAATATTGGATAACACTGAATCCAGGACAGACCCCTGTGTCTTCCCAGTAGATACATCCTACCCATTTGACAGCAAACCATTGGTAACTAATCTGAGTATAGTTTTTCAGCTGATTGTGCACTGACCTTACAGTAATGTTTGTCTAGAGCACATTGCCTTGGTTTATTTATGAGACTGTCATGTGGGACTGTCAAAAGCCTCACTATATTTTAAAATTTTAGATCTTGTGAATCTGTCAAATTCATTAGCTCATTTCTGTTTAAAATTGATCCACAAGGAGACTTCTAACAATATTTTGGATGAAAGTTCTGTCAAATGTATTTTTATCAAGAGGTTTTCTGCAGTTATTGGTATGAAATACTAGATCCTCAACTCATGTAAATTGTCATAGATCTATTGACTCTCGAATTGTATTCTTAGGCCTGGTCTACACATACCTTGAAATTCAGTGGCAGTCAAATAGAGTTACGCAAGCAACACAGAGTAGCTTCGTCACTCTCGTCGAATTTGTAACTCCTATTCTACGCAGCGTCTTCACTGTGCTGTGCCATTTGAGGGGATGGTTTTAACGCGTAGACTTCTGGATCGATTGAGCGGGTTTTCACTGACCACTAAATCGATCCGAATAGATTGATCTGACGGTGGCAAATTTGCCGCCGTCAGTGAAGACGCACCCTTAGACTTCAGCTCTCAAAAGAGCCTTAGGGTTAAGTGACCAATTTATACTGGACTCCCTTAAGCCCTCTGAAAAACTTACCCTAAAATTGGCTTGATGCTTGGGGACCATTCCTAGACAATGTCTAATTTAAATAAAGTGATTGCCCTCCTGTTGCTATGGGAGTTTTTACAATTATTAGAGAGACAAGGTGGGTGAGGTGATATCTTTTATTGGACCAACTTTTTCTGGGGAGAGAGACAAACTTTCGAGCCGCACAAAGCTCTTCTTCAGTTCTGGGATAGGAACTCTGTCACAGCAAAATGCAAGGTGAAACAGCTTGTTTAGCACAATAGCTGTCTCTCTCATCAACAGAAGTTGGCCCAAGAAAAGCTATTACAGTCAAGGTGGGTGATGTAATATCCTAGGACCAACATAGCTACAACTACACTGCACATGACAACTACTGATGAATAAGTACATTGTACCTATAGTAACAATGACTCCATTCTGCCTACTAGTGCTGCTATTGTTAATGTTTTGTCACCATTCTCATAAATCTGATCTATAAATCAAACAATAAGAGCATTTGGTTCTAGTTTGAAAAATACTTTTTCAACCTGATATGAAAGCATTTAAAAGAAGAATGCTAACCTTGCAAATGTTACCTTTTGCCAGTAAAGTTTTAAAATGTGGGCAGATCTTGTGCTACACAGATTGTGCCCTTGCTTCTCTCTGAGCACTAGATGGTGCTGTAATGCCAAAGCTGAGTTTCTTTGGGGCATTCTACCTATGCAGTGCAAGGAGAACTAGTCATGGATGGGGAATCATATTCAATACGTTTATTTCTGCACTTTTGAATAGTACAGAATTAACAGCACTGGGTACTGAAGTCCTCATGTTATGGGGTGTGCAAGCCACTGGGCACCGTATCCTGGTTAGATCCCTATGATCTTAGTGGGGAACACATGGGGTGGAGGAATCTTTCAGTGTCCTTGGCTATAGTGGTGCTGACTGTTCTGAAGAAGGAGTCCTGAGGGATCTGGGGATTTCAATAGTTTGCCTCCTATGAGTTTATCCTACCTACTGTTGTTCCTCCCCATATGGAACAGACTAGAGAAGGCCACAGAGCTCAGATAATAGTAGTTTCTGATGCTAGAGTGGCACCTCTTTCCAATTTTCAGTCTTCCATTTAAAAATTTCTCCTCTGCTGTGTGAGACTCAGACAAATAAACTGGGCAGATTGACCATAAAAGGGAAATAATGAAACTGACTATATACACAAAGTGCCATCAGATGCACAACATAAGTAAAATGAAATTAAAATAGAGATAGTAGCTGTTTTCCTTCTAATCTCTTGGTTGTCTTAGATGATACTTGTTACAGTGTTAGGTACATTTTTGTAACTGTAAAGCTGATGGTGTTTGGTGTCCCTTTAAGAGCACATCTTTGGTTAGGATGCATTTAACTAACTTCTATTTTTGTTTAGAGTTCAATTTCTTTATAGAGTTTGTTAAAGCTGTTAGAGGGACTGCCAGCCAGAACATGCATGTAGCTATGTCCTAATCTCAGTGTTTACCCTTCAAACGTCTCCAGTGACTCTGGTCATTTGATCAACTTTTGTCCTATTTGGAATCAGAGGGTGCCCCATTCCATTTTGATAGCTTTTGTGTCTAAAAGTTGGTCAAACCAAGACTTGTGTATTGCAATATGAGTGGTAGAAGGTAGGAAATGATCTACAGTCCATTCTGGTGGCATTGTTTGCTAAGTAAATGAATTTGTTGAAGAACTAAGGCTATGTCTACACTCCTTATCGTCATCAGCGGTTCCTTGAATCAAGGATGACATCCGTCAGACTTAGTAGGTCTTCAGACGACTAAGGAGCCCGATTCTGGATGCACATGTTTTTCGGTAGTGGGGGCATGTTGTGTGGGGAAGTGGGATTCGCAGCCCAGGGTTACTCTCCTTCTCCTTCCTCCACTGCCACTGTTCCACCTTGGTGTTGAATCGCTGGGCCTTGAAATAGCTCACTCCTTGATGAACCAGGTGATGCCACACTGAGCAGTCAGCAGCATGATCTTCCTATTTGTTGATATCTATGCCTCCGTGCTTGAGGGCAACTTTAAGCATATCTTTATATTGTTTCCTTTGGCCACCCTTTGAGCATTGGCCAACAGAGAGCTGGGAGAAGAGAACCTGGTGAGGGAGGTTGTTCTCGGGCATCTGGACACAATGGCCCGTCCATCGGAGATGATTCCTCAAGAGCAATGCATCAGTGCTGGTGGCCACAGCTTCATGGTGTTAGTCTGGCTAGTCCATTTGATTCCCAGGATTTGACTCAGACATCACTGGTAGAAGCTCTCAAGTGTCTTGATGTGGCATTGGTAGACAGTCCAGGTTTTGCTGCAGTAGAGGAGGGTGGTCAGCACGACAGCCTTATAAGCCAGGACCTTCATCAACATCCGAAGGTCTCTGTTTTTGAAGATTATTGGGTTTGCACCATGATGGGACCAGGACTTGTTCAACACCAATGGTGCTCAGATCCATGATCTCCTTGAGTGGAAGCGAGCAGCCTTCATCGCCTGGCAAAGACATCCATGAACCTGGTGAAAGACTGCAGTATAATACCTGGAGTATAATACCTGCAGTATAATACCATCCGTGACATGAAGAACAACTGGTGGGTGGAGAAGGTGAGCGAGATCCAGGGCTACACTGACCAGCATGACATGCCTAACTTCCTTCAGTCTACCAGACAACCTGCGGACCCTGCTCCACCAGACGAAAACCCCTCTGATCACAGGACAGCTCCCAGCTCCTTAAGGATGACGATGCCAACCGTCCGTGTTGGAAGGAGCACTTCAAACTCCTCCTCAGCTGCAAGTCCTGTATTGCAGGAGACCTCCAAGCTCTCCCACAATGCCCTGTGGAAGATTCCCTTAGCGATCCACCAACCATCTGAGAGCTGAACCGAGCCATTCAACAGATTTCTACACTACTACCTATTTCGGCAAAATGTATATCCTCACAGGAGTGAATATTCCACCCCCAGAGCAACATAAGTTCTGAATGTTGTCCTTTAATGACTCGCACTGACTAGTATTTTACATTGTAGTCTTTGTCTTCTGTCAACATAAGCGTTAGTGTGCACAGTGCTATTCCACCAACCTAGCTTATGCTGCTCATCAGGGTGGGTTTTTTATGCCAACAGAAGAACTTTCTTCTTCACCAAAAATGCTGCAGCAGCACAGCAATATCTGTACAGCTACACCACTGCAGTGCTGTACATGTAGACATGGCCTTAGTCTTTTAAAAATGGCTGTTAGGCAAGTAAGGTGGGGGATTTTAAAGGGTCCTAAGTTAGGCACCAACTTGCATTGTATTTCAGTGGGAGCTGAGCACCTAACTCCTTTAGGTTCCTTTGAAAATCTTAGCCTGAATAACTAAACTTGGAGGATTTCCTATTGCTGACACAACTGTAAAGAGTAGGGAAGTCCATTTCTTTAAGTGAAGAGTTCCCTTGGGGGAGGGAGGACTGCAATTATTAAGATGTGTAATTAATAGACATGTGCCCTTAATGCAAACTTGAATGTCTGCATGTGTTATGTGTGGAGATAACTATTGTACTGGAGTTGCTGATGGTTTTGGAATGTTGTTATTGCTGTGATCTGACACTTTCTCAGAACTAGATATGAGGCCAAGTTATCCAACTTGGATCTGGATTCAAACTATATCAAAATTCAGTGCCTCTGAATTTTGACCGTTTTGTTTCAGGCCCATCTCTACCCACTACTGGTAGAAATGTCATGGTAAAAATTAGAAAGGATAAAAATAGACAATAAATATGTTCCATATTGTTCCCCGTCTACTCAGTTCTGCTTGTGTGTGTGTGTGTGTGTGTGTGTGTGTGTGTAATTTATTGATCTCTGTTAGCCTGACCATGTAAATTAATTTTTGCTATCAGAAGCTTGTGCCCCCTAGGAACCATGCTTACTAGTTAATAGTAACCATCTAATAGTAACCATCTCTCTCCATATTCAGGATATATATGTTATATGTGAAGTGATGGCTCTGACCTTCTGTGACTGCACATTCATTAGTGGTTCATTACATTGTGTCTTGTACTTACTGCAAATATCAGAAAAGATCAGTGCTGGTGCTTAAGAAATTTGTATAATTAGCATTGGTTTCATTCATTTCAGACATTCAGCAAAGATTGTTGCAGAGGCAAGTAACCCCTGAAGGAGTGTGTTACTAAAATACTGATATGAAATGAGAAAATATTAACAAGATGCATATAGCAAAGTCAAACTTGACATTTACAGCATTCAGCTCTTGGCCTAGAATGAGAAGAATAAACACTGGAAAACTAAAAGTTTGTTATTAATTAATCTATGGAGTATCCAGGGATGTGTAGGATAAATCTTGTAAAGGGGTGCAAATAATATCATTCTATGAAAATAGAGGAGTTGCTCTACTAGAAGAGGCTGATGATACATCTAGCCCCGTATTCTGTCTCCTCCAGGGGCAGATCTTGTGTGCTTCAGATGAAACACTATAATCACAAAATATATCTAGTAGTTCAGAATTATATCATAAGATAACATTTCTTCTGGATGCTACCTGATTAGTTTGCCCTGAAGTTTAAGAATTGGTAGCCTTTGAAATTTATAATTTGTCAATGCAGATGCAATTTTTATTCATACAGGTCTGACTTCTATACTTTTATTAAACTACTTGTCTAAATGTATTACAATTTAAATTGAGTTTAATGAAAATAGGATAATCACTAAGGTATGGCCCATATCAATAGATCTGTGGCACTCAAGGGGGCTAAAATCTGGAAATCTGAATTCTGGGTTTATCTAGGCTTTAACTGCTAATAAAGTATACCATATACTAAGCATTTAATTTTTTACTTTTTGGAAAGAAGATTATCTGAGGGACAGCCACTAACCATTCAAAGAACCTCCTTTAACATAAGGTAATTATTACAGAAGCTAGGCTAGGAGAAGGTTTGAAAACTTCTTGAATTCTTTTGGATATGATGATTAATAATTTAGAAAGTGACCAGTGGACATTCTACCTCTATGGCCTTCCATGGCTCAGTGCATGTACAACTAAATCTTGATTAGGCAGGAATAGCAATATTTTCTACTGTGTTCAAAGGACTGTATAAAAATTCTCACAACATTTCTGCAAGATACATAAAGTGAGATAGAAAATACTCTTTATTTAGGTCATGTAACTTTGCTTGGCTCCAATGTATACAACCATATATTCCCCAACACATTAAGTCAGCTATCTGCTCATGTTCCTTTACAGTGGACAAAAGCTTCCTCACAAGATATCATTAACATGTCTCAACTTTGTTCTGGAGGGACCATCTCTAGAAGATGGACTAAGATTACTCCTAGAGTCCTTAGTCTCTCAGGTGCTGCTGTCATCCAGGATACAGATTGGTGCCAATTTGGTTGATTTTCTTTTTTTAATGAAACTAGAACCTGTCCAATAAGAATTGAAATGAAACAATGCAGGCCACTGACAGTCTTCAGACAGTCACAATTTTTGGTCATTACTGATTGAATTTGAACTAATGATGGCTGATTATCATCATTAGACTCTAGTGACAATAGAGGACTCCCAGAGGCTCACAGACAGTCTGGTGACCATTTTACAAAGAATCCCTATTGAAACAGTTAAAAATTGCCCTCACTTAAAGGAAAAAATCCAGCCTGGTCAAAGTGTAAGCATTTAAAAAGTAGCATGTCAGGGAGCACTCTGATTTTGCCAGTCAGGGACTGAAACAATTTTGATGATTTCTGGGTCTGGGGGGCAGGCAATCTATATTTTGACTTAATTCTCTATATTTTATTTTTTTAATTTACATTTGAGTTAATTTTATGGAGCTAATGAATAAAGGATAAGTTCCCTCATGTAGTAAGGAAAGTTGGCCTTGGGGTTAAGGTACTGGATTTGGATTTAGTAGACCTGGATTTAATTCCTGACTCTTCCACAGACTTCCTGTTTGACCTTGGGTCAGTTACTTAATATCTCAGTTCTCTCTCTAAAGTAGGTAAATACTTCTGTACCTCACAGGGGCAATGGGAGGATAAATGCATTGTCTGTCAGGTGCTTTTACTACCCACAAGCCTCTAAGTACTTGGATGGGTAGTTCTGAGTGTTGTCCTTTAATGACTCACACTGACTAGTATTTTACGTTGCAGTCTTCGTCTTCTGTCAATAACAGTTGGCCTTGTGCTTCATTTAAACTCGCTGTATACTCTACATTACTTCTGTTTAGAATTCAAATAACAGTCTTGTAAAAGATAGAGGTCTGCTTAATTGATTGCTTCCAAACCAAGAACAACTGTAAGCCATTTAGGTCAGAAAGCAAGGTTCCTGAAACATTTATAATGTGACGCGTGCATTCTGACCTATTTAGAGAACACAAGCACTACAAAGGAATATGGGCTTCAGTATCAGTCAAATGGAAAATAATTAAAAGTGTACTTCAGAATGAAAACACACTGAAAGAGTTTTAAATCCTTTTACAATGCATCTTTTAATCACAAGTTAAATTAAAACAAAGCTTTGAGCCACTGTTTCTTCACATGAATTGTTTACTATTCATTTTAAAATTAGAAAAAATATAAAACTGTATTCCTTGTTTACATTTCTTATACTTTCTCTCAGGGGCATCTTTAGCAGAGGTTTGTAGGTTCAATAGCACTCATTAAAATCATTATACCAAGGATGCAAATATACCCTGCATGGGGGAGGTGACACATTCTCCCCATTGCATTAGAAACTGTGCTTGGCTTCATAGCCTGGATCCTGTGTCATGGTGGCACTGCTTGTGGCCCCGTTGCTGCACAATGAGATAAGAGTTGACATGGCTACAGAGGCTTGAAGGGCAAAATCTGCCAGGGGGAGGGACAGGTGCTGCATCTGCATGTCCTAGCCTCCAGGTGGCAGGAATGTAGATGTGGGGTGCTGGGCTCATGGCTACCATGAGTGACCAGGACTGCTCAAGGGATGGCTGCATGGAATGGAGTATGCCCTGAGCTGAGGCTAGATGGAGGTTTGGACCTCTTCCTGCTCCACACACAACCACACCCTCTTTACACCATGCTCTTTGTATTTATTTATTTCATACTATAATTACACTAGAGGTTAGTATGGGGCACTCATTGAATTGAGAAGTTACATCTGCCACTGCTTCCCACCTTCAGTATTTTGCTCAGCAGCAAAATGTCTTAGATGTATATTAATTACTGTGGGTTAGATACTTTAAATGGAGGGGGAAAAAAAACAGCTAGAACCTCATGCCCAAGCACCAAACCAAGCTAAATCCAATCCTTCCATACCAATCTCACCTTAGTCAAGCTAATCCAAAGAGGTTGTGTGATGTGGTGATAGCTGGGAAATTGAGTCAGGACCAAAAACGCCTACCTGTGCTGTGACACTGGGCATCCCTGGACTATTTTCACTTCTAGAAATATTGGGATAACAATGCTCACTCATCTTGATAAGCCACATTGTGATTCTCAGATGGCAGGCACTATATAAGTACAAACTTACTATCCACCCCCACAAAGAGGCATCCCTTCCTTCTTTTGTGGATACTTCAGAATTTATGTTGGGATATCTGAATGACTGGTAGTTTGCATCTGGCTGACTAGCATTATTAAAATTTTCATGCTTTGGAGTTAACTGAGAAGGTCAAATGCATTCTGCAGTGTCTCTGACCCAGGGAAGCACCAGGGCAGATATATTATGAAAAGTATCTACTGGTTGAGCAGAGATTGCTTGATCTGCTTAGACCCACAATGAGACTGATAAAATATCAGCTGCACACTACCATGTGTGCTCAAGTCCAAGTCTAGTTCTTACATTTTTGGAAGTTTTGCAAAGGACAGGATGAGTAGTTGGTTTGTTGTTTGTGTTCAACACTACTATACAGGAATCTGTGGTCAATTATTAGTTCCAGCTCACTAGGTATGAACAAATTGAGTCCCTACCTTCTTGTCACTAGAGAAACCAGACCCTCAGTTAATAAATAGAGATTTCAAGGAGGCTATAAATTTGATTATCAGTAAACACCCATTCAAAAACACCCATATAAACCTCAGCCTGAGCTTTCTACATGAATTTACCTGTCCAGAGTGTTGCTCTTTGGGACTTCCTCTGTCTCAATATCCTAGTTCCCTTTTTCTAGAGAGCCATTCCCACACCCCTTATATCAGAAGTGGTATGAAGAAGTCAGTAGAACTTCAGCAGCTTTATGTGAGGTTCTAGCATCTGCTGACAGGGTGTGTCAAAAAGCGTTACCACTAGAGCTGGGCAAAAAGTTTTGGTGAATAGTTCATGTTGTCAGTTGTTGACTGTGTGTGTGCTGTCCCAGTTCTGTGCAGGCAATCGAGACACCACTCCATGATCAAATAATTCAACATGACCACAGATCTGCTGAGCAATGAAGGCACTCATCCAGGTTTATTGTGGGCAAGCACGGTCCTAGTATCCTGTAGACAGGACCACTAATACATGAATGCTTGTTACAATGGTACAGGCTCAGTAAATGGTGGGACGTTCCATTTCCCACTCGGCCAGACAAAGATGTTTTCCTCTAAGATCCAATTTTATACATTGATACAAACAAGTTTCGTATTATCCCTCTGTGTAGTTGCCACCTCCTGACATGGTCAGGTACCACTTTTTGACATGGTAAGATACCACCCATTACCTTGTACTGGATGGTTCGGTCAAAACATATCTAGTCATCATATTATAGTGTCATTCAAGGAAGTCAGTGAGCTCTTGTTATCTCTGGGATATTAGGATGTCCTGGTACCTTTCTGGAATGTGCTTGTGCCTAGTACTTCTTTGGAATGTGTGTTTGTTATACCAGCTAGGCTCACGGTAACTGGAACAGATCAGCTTTCACAGCATGACTTCTGCTAACTTTGCTTTATAACAGACTTGACCATTATTATAGCTTAGGCCTCATACCTGGCCTGTTATACTAGGCCTTATGTTTCAGGCTCTTAGTTTCTACTAGAGTTCATTGCCAAAAAGTGTGGTTTTAGTTAATCCAAATCTATTCAAGTTTACCAAATAGTTTCAATAAAAATTAAAACAAATGTTTTAATTTTGTCCCTACACAAGCATGTAGGGATGAAATTAGAAAGGCCAAGGCACAAAATAACATTAAACTAGTTAGAGACATAAAGGATAAAAGAAAATCATTCTAAAAATAAATTAGAAGCAAGAGGAAGACCAAGGATAGGGTAGGCCCATTGTTCAATAAGGGTGGCAAGACTAGCACAAAAAATGTGGAAGTGGCAGAAGTGCTAAATGTCTTTTTTTTTTCAGTTTTCACCACTCAGACATCTAATATAGTTAATGCCAGTGAAAATGAGGTAGGATCTGAGGTTAAAATAGATATAGAGCAAATTTTAAAACTACTTAGACAAGTTAGATGTCATCAAGGCCAGATGAAATACATTCTAAAATACTCAAGGAGCTGACTGAGGAGATAGCTGAGTCACTAGCAATTATCTTTGAAAATTCATAGAATATGGGAGAGATTCCAGAGAATTGGAAGAGGGCAAATATAGTGCCCATCTATTAAAAAGGAACTAAAGATAACCCAGAGAATTAGACCAGTCAATTTAACTTCAATACCTAGAAAGATAATGGAACAAATAATCAGGCAATCAATTTGCAACCGAGGAGATAATGGGGTCATAAGTAATGGTCAACATGTATTTCTCAACAACAAACCATGTCAAACAAACCTAATAGCTTTCTTCTGACAGGGACAAGCTTCATGGATGGGAAGCTGTAGATGTGGTATATCTTGAATTGAGTAAGGCTTTTATTATTGTCCCACATGAGCTCATAAACAAACTAGAAAGTATATCCTAGATGGAGCTACTATAAGATTGGTGCATAACTGGTTGAAAAACTGTTCTTGAGAGTAGTTAACAGTGGTTCACTGTCAATCTGGAAAGGCATATTGAGTGGGGTCTAGCAGGAATTGATCCTGGGTCCAGTTCTGTTCAATATTGTCATATATAATGGCATAGAGCACACTTATGAAGTTTCTGGATGATACCAAGCTGGGAGGGGTTGCAAGTGCTTGGGAGGATAGGATAAAAATTCAAAATGATCTGGACACACTGGAGAAATGGTCTGAAGTATAGGATGAAATTCAATAAGGACAAATGCAACGTACTTCACTTATGAAGGAACACACAGCATGCAAAATGACTGCCTAGGAAGAAGTACTGCAGAAAGGGATCTGGGGGCTATAGTGGATCACAAGCTAAATATGAGTCAGTGTAACATTGTTGCAAAAAAACCCTGAACTTCATTCTGGGGTGGATTAGCAGGAGTATTGTACGCAAGACATGAGAAGTAATTCTTCCACTCTACTTCACACTGATAAGGCCTCAACTGGAGTACTGTGTCCATTTCTGGGTGACACATTTCGGGAAAGTTGTGGACAACTTGGAGAAAGTCCAGAGAAGAGCAACAAAAAAAATGACTAAAGTTCTAGAACACATGGCCTCTGAGGAAAGATTGAAAAAATTGGATTTATTTACTTTGGAGAAGAGAAGACTAAGGGGCAACATAACAGCTTTCAAGTACATAAAAGAGTGTTAAAGAAGGAGGGTCAAAAATTGTTCTACTTAACCTCTGAGGATAGAACAAGTGAGGTTTAGGTTGCATATTAGGAAAAACTTCTCAACTGTCAGGACAAATTGCCTAGGGAAGTTGTGGAATCTCCATTGTTTTTTTTTAAGAACAGGTTAGACAAACACCTGTCAGGAATGGTCTAGTTATTACATAGTCCTGCCTTGCATGCAGGGGACTGGACTAGATGACCTATTGAGGTCCTTTCCAATTCTAGACTTCTAAATCCATGATTCTGGAAATGCTAAAAGAAAACATTTTCTTGAACTAATTCAAACATTTTGATGTAAACGTTGGGACAAAAGTGAAGGCGGATTAGATTCACAAAACAGCTATGAGGGTTGGGGTGGTGGGGAGTAGATAGCCTTCCTTATAACTAGACCCCTGCAAATCTGTGGATATAAAGCAGATATCCACACCTAGGAATGCAAATATCCATGGACCATTTTTGAGGATTGCAGATTGGATGTAGATCCAGATTTTTTATTTGAAGTCCTTCAAATCTGCTGCTATCTGCTTTATAGGAGTTGATGGCTTCACTGAGATCAGCCAGGAAGCTAATTGTACACATAAAGGGAGAGGAGCAGGTTCACAATTGCTGGAAAGGGCAGGATGAGATTGGGGAAAGGGCCTTGCTGGGTTGAGAGGTCGGGGAGGGAAGGGAAATGGAGTAGAGTGGATAGGGCATGAGAACACACTATAGCACTGCAGAGAATTCCTCTTTGAGAAAGCCTATCAGTGATATTCACAATTCAGACACTATTTTTATTCCCAAACCACTCTCACAAAAAATCTAAAACTAAATCCAAGCACAGTTTTGACCCCGAAAAGGAAGAAATGCTAGAGACTCCATGAAGTCCACTTGGGTCTTGGCTATTGCTATTGCTATTGCTATTACATGGAAGGTTCTCAGATACTTTGATGGGTGGCAGTATGCAACCCTAAAATGGATGGATGGATTCAAACAAGAATCTGAGGGGAAGGCAGAGTCTTATCCTAACTAAATGACACCTAATCTCTGAACTTTCAGTAATAATGTTAGCGAGAATCTGTTTGACTGCAATTTGACCCAGATCCTTCTCTTGCGCAACAGGTTTGCAACAGTCCAATTACCAAAACAATCTAAAAATTGAGGATATCCCATGCAATCTCTAATTCCTGCTGAGGTCTTCATACTGTTTGAATTTAAAATATCATAGCTATCCATGCCCCAAAATAGCAGTTATATTTCTAGCATGAAAGATGAAACTGATTTACTGTTAAAGAGTTAATTTACTGCTTGCAGCTGTCTCAGCCATCCGCAATCTGACCAGAAAATTAGGAATTTATTTTTAATGTGCATTACAAAGTTAATTACACCACATTACAGGCTGTAATACTTCACAGATAATGTCAAAGAAACAAGATGCTGTCACAAAATAAGAGTTTTCAACTTCTAGAGAAATATTGAAGCACAGCCAAGTTACTCCTTTTCAAAGCAGTAGACATTGATCTTGTGACAATCTTTTATTAGAATGACTATTTCTGTTACATATGATGGATGGAGTTGTAATTTTCTTGCCTAATAGATAGTGAAGTAGTATGACAGTTGCTCAGCATGCCGTTGTTATAAAGATACATTTTAACAGCTTTACAGAACAAACACTGATTGGAAGTTTATCCAGGAAAATAGTTGGGTTTGGTTTGCGTGCTTTTTGTTAAAGCACATACTGTATTTTTGAGTGGAGACTATTTTTTAACAAGACATTCTTTAATTGACTATATGCCAATGCTAGAAGAAATAAGAGAATAAGAGAAACTGGAATAGATCGATCATAAATTTGATCTAGTTAGTATTACTAAAACCTGGTGGGATGTTTTGCACATTTGGAATGTTAAAATCAATGGTTTTAACCTATTTAGGAAGGATGGAGTGGGCAAAAGGGGAATGGGAGTGGGACTCTATCAAAAAATGGCATCACTTGTTTTAGAGTCACTGAGAATTCACAAGAAAATAATCTCAAATGCTTATGGATCAATGTCCTAACAGATAAAGCACAAGATGGGGTACTAATTGGTGTCTGACCATCAAATCACAGTAGGAAACTGGATGACTGCTTCCTTAGGGCACCTATCTACAATGTGTATAGAAAAAGCTGTGTGATGATGTGGAGTTCAATTTGAGTGACATATGCTGGAGGTCTCATGCTGCCAGTAATAAAACATCCTTGGAATTTCTAAATATTATAGATGACAATTTCTTAACTCAAAAAGTGTTGCAGTCAACACAATATTAGATCTTGTCCTGACTGGTAAGGAGGAACTGATCACAAAACTAAAAATGGATTGTAGTTTAGATACAAGTGATCATGACTTGAATATATTTATAATATACAAGCAGAGTAAAGTCCAGACTAGTAAAGTGTGTGTGTGTGTGTGTGTGTGTATATATATATATAAAATTGTGTGTGTGGTGCTTTAACATGGACAGTTTCACAAAGCTGAAAACAATTATGACCCACCCAAATCAGCTGACATGAAGAATGTAAGCAGAAAAATGTGAATGACAATTGGAAATAATTTAAGAAAACATTACTAATGCCAAAAAAGCCACAATTCCATATTTGAGGAAGAAGGTTGTGCTGGTTAAAAGCTGACCTGGGTTAGAGGGGAAATAAAGGCAACTGTGAATATTTTAAAATATATAAAATTAATGAAAGGAGATTTGATAGTAATCAATATAAATCAGAAACTAGGAATTGTAGAAAAATAAGTGAAGTCAAGGGGCACAAAGAGAAATCTATGACCAGAACAGAGGAGGACAGTAAGAATGAGTTTTTAAATTTCTGTTCTGTATTTGGGGATAAAACAGTTAAGTTGGTAAAGCTAATAGTCCTGATGTAATAGACTTCTGTAAGGCATTTAACTTGCTACTGCATGACATTGATTTAAAACTATAATGATATAAAATCAGCATAGCACGTATTAAATGGATCAAAAACTGGGTAACTGATAGGTCTCAAAATATAACTTTAAGCAGGGAATTTTCATCAAGCAGGTTTGTTTCCAGTGAGATCTTTGAGGGACTGGTTCTTAGCCCTAAGTTCTTTCACATTTGTCAATGAGCTGGAAGAAAACATAAAATCATCACTGATAAAGTTTGAGGATGAAAATATCAAAAAGATATGGGGGTTGTGGTGCATAATCAGCTGAACATGAGTTCCCACTGTGACTCTGTGGCCAAAAGAGCTATTGTGATCCTGGGATGCATAAACAGTAGAGTACTCAAGTAGGAGTAGAGTTTATTTTACCTTTGTACTTGTCACTGGTGAGACTGCTGCTGGAATACTGTGTCCAATTCTGTGCCCACAATTCAAGAAGCATGATGATAAATTGGAGCGGGTTCTGAGAACAGCTGTGAGAATGATTATAGGATTAGAAAATAGGCCTTATAGTGATTGAGCTCCTGGAGTCTATCTCTTTAGCTTAATAAAGAGAGGCTTAAGGGGTGACTTGATTACACTCTGAGTACCTACATGGGGAACAAATATTTAATAACAGACTCTTCAAGCTAGCAGAAAAAGATGTAACACATTCCAATGGGTGGAAGTTGAAGCTAGACAAACTCACTCGAAGTAAGGCATGCATTTTTACAGTGCGAGAAATTAACCATTGGAACTATTCATCAAAGGTCGTGGTGGATTCTCCATCCCTGACCATTTTTAAACCAAGATAAACTTCCCCAAAATAACTGTTAGAGCCTATGGGCTATGTTATACAGGAGATCAGCCTAGATGATCATAATGGACACTTCTGGCCTTAGAATCTATGGCTAAATGAATAGGTTATAGTTTGGATTCTTTGTCAATAAAAACACTTCCTCACTCCCTGCCAGCACTATTAATAGCTGGAATATATTCTGCTTGTAATTTATTCATCATATATATGTCCTCTTTTGGAAACACAGACAACACAAAAATGACTATACAGAGTTCCAAATGGATGTGTAAACAACTTTCAATAATGAATAGTTCCTCTACAAGGGTTGCAAAAAAGGGGGCTTGTGGGAGTGTATTATCCATACACTGACCTGATGCCTACTTAAGTGGAAAGTTACAGCAGGCCTGGTGGTGGACACCGGGTCAAGTGAGGCTGCCTACAGGGAGCTGGAAGGTGGCCACTTTCACTCAGGCGCCTCACTGGCGGCGAGTTCCGCGGACTTGGCCGCCATCCACTAGATAGTAGAAAGTATCCAAGGTCGTAAACAAGAAAGCTATGTAAGCTAAGAAGCTACCAATAATATGTAAGCTGTTCCCATGCTAAGTGTGTGAAATTATATAATAGCCAATCAGCAATTGTGTGACCATTGTATGCAGAGATGATAAAAAGGTATATAAGCTGGAGAACAAGATGGAATAAACGATTCTGCTTGCAATCATATTGGTTGTTGTGCTTTATCCGTCCCGCATCCTCTGCCATCAGCAGTGGAATCCTCCCTCATCCTCTGCTATCAGCATTGGAACCCAACAAATGGTGACCCCGACGTGATTGCAATTCAAGTGGATTGGATTGTGCGTCGGGCAGGGAGAAGAAACGCGGGAGTTATAGCCGCTGCAGGAGGTACTGCGCTGGACGCAGCTCCTGGTCGTCCAAGAGGGACGTGTATGAGCTCACAGGAGATACTGCGGTGAAGGCAGCTCCTGGTTGCCCAGAGAGGCAGGCGTGGTCGCCCAGAGAGGCAGGCGTGGTCGCCCAGAGAGGCAGGCGTGGTCGCCCAGAGGCAGGCGTGGTCGCCCAGAGAGGCAGGCGTGGTCGCCCAGAGGCAGACGTGTTCGCCCAGAGACGTGGTCGTCCGAGAGAGACGTGGTCGTCCAGAGGCGTGGTCGTCCGAGAGGGACGTGTTTGAGCTCAAAGGTGAGCGGCTAATTAATTAAGTATGGGAAACGCTGCATCAGCTGAAGAAAAAACGGTGCTTGAATTTTTTATATGTATCGCAGAGCGCCAAGGGGAAAAGGTGTCCCCGGATGAATTATCTTGCTTATTGAAGTGGGAACTAAGAAGGGGATTTTTTTGTAAAATCAAGTACTGTATTTGATAAGACTGTCTGGGAATACTTGGGCTCCGACCTATGGGAGTCGGTAGCCCATGGCAACAAGGAAGCCTTTGCCTTAAGTCAGACCTGGAATAAGGCAAGGAGGATGGTGAAGAACCTTGCGGCTGAAGCGGGGGTACAAGCGGCAGTGAGAGAAATATTTCAAGTGGGAAATGAGACGCCTCATGTATTGCCAGTAGGGAACGAAGTGAGTGTGGAGACCTGAACCGCAGTTCCATACCTCCGCGAGGAGATTGGTCGGTGACGGCCAAAGCGTGTGATAAATACTTGCTCATAGGAAAATAAGACTCCTAAAGAGACCTCTACCATGGGAAATGAAAGAAATACTGAGTGGCAGGTTTCTCTGAAGAAGTACAGAAGTACTGAGTGGCAGTCAGACTTCTCTTATGTGGTATAATAAGTGTGTGAAAAGGATCTTGAAAACTGTTTGTAATTAGGTGCTACCTTAAGTGTTTCAAGAGAGAGAGAGGAAATTTTTTTTTCTTTTCTTTTTCTTCTCTGTTTCTCTCTCCTTATCTCTCTCTCCGTTTCTCTTCTCTTGTTTCTAAAAACCTTTGAGAGAGGGGGAGGGAGTGGGTAAACATAATGGGAAATTGTAAAAAATAAGGATCGGGCCCTTAAGCATTTTGGTTCGAACAACATGGTTTATGGCCAAAAGGAGAAAGGGGGCCAAAGATAAAATGCAAACAGGGTGAAAACTCTAAAGAAAGACTGCATAAGTCCCGGGTAAGGAGTCTAAAGGACTCCAAAAAGGAAAAAGTGAAAATTTAGATAAAGAGTATATAGAGAGGTTGAGGCCGGGGTTGGGGAGTAGGACGTGGTACCTTTTTGGCCCCAGGGGATTCCTCCTGCCACTATTGTGGACAGTTGGGACACTGGAAAGCAGAATGTCCAAGACGATCTGGCCAGTCGGAGTGGACATTTGGGCCACCACCACCTCCTCCCCGAGACCAGACTCAACCTTTATATTAGGACAGCCTGGGAAATGGTAACTTTATTAATGCACCCTTTTTGTTAATAGATTAATCAGGTTTTTATGTGTTTTGTTTTATTGATGGAAAACCAGTAAAATGTTTTATAAACACTTTCTAGACACTGAAGTCAGCAGATCCACCTTAAAAGTTTAGGAGTTTTCTCTATTCCCTTATCAAGGAAGAATGTAAACCAATTAATGCCGCATCTAGTGTCTAAACCACTATCTGTTTCTTTGAGACCTATTTCTAATCAGCATGTCTTTTTTTTTTTTTAAGTTCTTATTCTCCAGTTAACCTGGTAGGTAGACATTTACATTGGAAAATTTGATTGTATTATTTATTGTTTACCAGATGGGATTAATTTGTTATTTTCCTTGTGAAAATGAAAATTCTATTTTGGCTGTATTTCTTGAATAGGGACAGGATTTTGAAATATCCAGCATACAAAAGGAATATGTCCTGTGATTACATCTCTCCTTAAACAAGGAATTATTGTGCCTACTTGAATCCTCTGAAACACCCCAATTTTTCTTGCTTTGTGTAAGATTGTGTGGGGATAAGCATAAGACCATTGCCTGTTACAGTAATGCCCTGAACCCTGTAGCTGCAGGGCTTCCACCTTGTTTCCGTGCCATTGCAGCTGTAGCTGCCTTGGGTAAAACCTCGGAAACTTTGATTCTTGGTTCTCCACTTATTATTTTTGTACCTCATATTTGTTTAACAAAATATGAAATTCTTTTGTTGTTTGCAGGTCATATTACACTCACCCGATGTCCAGTTTTTAATCCTGCCTCATTGTTATCCACCTTTTGTAGAACCCAAAATTGATCTTCTATGTTATTGGCTCCTGTCAAAGAAATTTTAAAGGTATTCTTGTGGCTGATTATGCTGTTTGTTTTTAACATGAGGTAATTAAAAGTAACCCTTTCCCTTCTGTGAACCCTGATCAAGAAGCTAATTTTTTTCCTGTAACTACAGTTTGTATCCTGACCGAAGGTAAATTTGTTAATGATTCCCA